>NC_035446.2:143502867-144248935 GCF_002127325.2 Helianthus annuus | reverse complement strand
ATTTCACTTGTCCAACGGTTTTAATAAAATTTTATAAAAATTGGTTTTCTTTAATAATATGGAAAAATAATTTACATAGGGCCCCACGTGGCACTTTCCCACGAGAGTTTGTTAATATGATTAAAACACTTATATATAGGAAGTACCAGCGGCGTATCCACCATGTATTACCCATATTACCTCTGTTTCGTGAGGCGGTGTCACGCGTGCCGATAAGACACGGATAGAATTTCGATCCCTCGGTCCAAGCGATAGGGTGCTAGACCGAGTCTTGAATAGAAGTGAGTTGGATGCAAATCAAGCATAGATAGCGAGTGCGAGTAGTTCGATCATACGAAACATTGATATGGTACACTGGGTTAGATGACGATTGATAAGCGATAGCGAATGACACGATTTTTGATTCGATTAATGCGATTTCGATTGCTAATGATGCGATTTTGATTCGACTAGATGCGACTTCGATTCGATCCCACATAAAAACCCACATGGCATGTTTCCACGAGAGTTGCTAATACAGAAAACACCACGTTTCCCATATTAGTTTTGTCCCGTGAAGCGATGTCAGGTACCCTAATTTTACACAACTGCGATGACTTCCAAGCGATGAACAATGATGTGAATAGCGATAAGCAATTCGACCCCAAGTAAAAGATACGTAACAATTGTTGCGTTGCGAGCGATATGCGATTCGATTGAGTTGAATACACCACAAACAATAACTAATGGTAGCCCACATGGCCTTTTTCCACGAAAGTCTGCTAATATGGTTGAAACACCACCATATTTCGACCCTATTAGTTTTGTCTCGTGAAACAAGGTCGTGCGTGCTAACATAACACAGATAACACGAGTATCGATGAGTGATAGTGACACGCGATGAGAGTATCGAGTTGATGAAATAGGCGCGAAATGCGTTAAAGCGAAAAGCGGCGAGTGATTTTCGATACTCGTCTAGCGATCCACACTAAGTGATCCACACCAAATGATAGAGGTTCACACAATAGTCAATAACCAGCGTTAGAGATTGCGAGATAACACAAGATGCGATTGCGATTTCGAGCCATATATCGAGTGATTTTGATTGCGAGATAGATCTAGCAAAACTGCGATTGAGTTACGACGTAGACTTATGACCAGTCTTGCGTTGCTCCAATTGCTCTTCGAGGTGAACTCACCTAAGTCCATCGATGTGGCAATTGCGTTGCGTACGCAGACTTACAAAAAGTCTCACAGTGATGCGATTTAGTTTTGTTACGCCTTGCGATCGATCTGTTTTGTGTCGAAAATAACCATTATAATATAATAGGTCTAATAACGTTCAACTCCACATGGAACTTTCTTCACGAAGCTTCGGTAGTATGGTAAAGCACACTTTGCATCACCCCTACTACTTATGCCCCGTGCCTTGGTGTCATGCTTTGTTGACATGATCAAGACGCGGTCACCACGTTTGATCAGGCTTTTAACGTTATGGCACCATTAGAATTTCACTACGATCTCCGTACACTGACCAAGATAATCCCGTGTGCACCAGCGATTAGTTGTTCCTTGCACGTCTATCGTACCTCGTTCTAAGAGTGTTGTAAGGGTAAAATACGTTATATAGTACATAGTGCTAGCGTTTAGATGGTGCTCGAGTATAAAAGAAATAGAATCCACATGCGACGATAGATGAAATAAGTTCCACACATGAAAGAAAACGATAACAATAAGTCGTATTATTACAACAACATTAGAATCAAAATAACGTTGCTGTGGAGGACACCTGCGGAGACTGCGGCTGTTGCTGACTTACCTTAAAGTTGCGGTCCTGCGCGGCAGTGCTGTGTATGATGACCATACCAGTTGTAATTTGTGCAATAGCGACAATTTGCTTCTGGCGGGTGATGATACGTGCACGTGAAACACAGGGGATGAGGCCCATTGTAAGCACGTTTCGGCTGAACTGGGACTGATCGGAGAGGTTCGGGTTGCGGCAGTCCAGTTGTTGATGAGTCTGGGCTCACGGTCTTTCGTTTGGTGCTAGGTTGAGCTTCCTGAGATGATGCAGTGTCGTTGTCGGATTCGCCTGATGATTTGACGGAGACATTGTCGGAGCAATCCTTAGAAGAACCTTCAGAGGAGCTGTCAGATGAACCATCGACAGATTCTCCAGAGGAATCGTTGGATGAGTTGATGATGATTGCTTGATGAGCTTGTTTGACAGGCTTCTTGGAGAAGGACCCGTCCAAGACTCGTTTGCTGTTGATTTTTGCAGCTAAACGGTAGGCTTCTTCGATGGTAACAGGTCTTGCAGCTTCGACAAAATCACCCACACACTCAGGCAAGCCGCGAATGTATTTTGCGATGGCTTTCCTTGGAGTGTCCACTTGACTTGGGCAGATTGCACTAAGCTGCTTGAACCTTGCGGTGTAGCCGGCATTGTCACCTTCGGTTTGCTTGATTTCCCAAAATTCGTTTTCTAGCTTCTGGATTTCGTGAGGAGGACAATATTCTTCCTTCATGAGTTCCTTCAGCTCGTCCCAAGAGAGGGCATAAGCTGCGGAGATCCCACGTTTGTTGTGTTCGGCGGTCCACCAGTCGAGTGCTCGTGATTGAAATACTCCGGTGGCGCAAGTAGTACGGAAACTATCGGGATACCCACTTTGACGAAGGGTAACTTCGATAGAATCGAACCACTGGAGTAGTTGGGTCACACCTCCTTCACCTGTGAATTCCATCGGGTCACAGGCTTTGAAGTGTTTGTAGAGAAAAGTAGATTGCGGCGCTTCCGTCTTAGAGTCCCTCGCGGCTCGAGAGTTGCTGAGAGACTGCACTTGAGCGACAATTTGAGGGATGAGCTTGACCACTTCCTTGGTCACAAGCGAGGCAATCCTCTTATCGGCGCTTCGTTTGGCTCTTCTCTTAGTTGTTCGTCTCGAGGTAGAGTTGTTGGAAGGCATCTAGACAGAGAGGGATTTGGAATGAGATTCGATCATAATGATTTTGAGTTTACGATGCGATTGAGCGCGATCGAAACTTGTAATGTGCAATATAAATAGACTTCACATAGGAGCCACATAGGAGACACGAAACTTCCTAGACTCTCACACAATAATTTGGTTGTACGTAGATATAGTTAGTTGTAGTTAATACTTACACACACATATTATGGCTTAGAATGCGCGAGGACGCGTTGAGGGAGAGAATGCGAGAGAAAAGCGGGCAATTAGACATTAGTTTTGTTGCGAACATTCGGTCTTTGTTTTGGATTGCGATAGCTGTGCGAGTTGTGCGTTTTTTTTTGTAAAACAGGGAGCGAAAATCGTAGTTAAATGTAACACCTCGAAATTTCTCGTCCAATAATGTATTGACACGTGCCATAAGTTTACACGTGGTATTAAATACTAATTAAAGGACTAAAGTTGACAAACATTGGAAGTATGCGAATACGAGGGTTAAAAAAGTCAACGAGGGAAAAATATACTGTATTGTAACCCCAAATAATGCTCGTACCTTCAAACGAATAAATCATGAATCGTACGGAACGAATTGTGGAAGAAAGTGAGAGATTACAAACTACAGGGGTTAAATGTGTCAACATGTTTAATTTATACCTCTGAGTGACCCTTTGACAAACCCGAGACTTTGTAACAGTAAATTACGCTCACTAGAATATACGATATAAATTTCGCGAAGTTCCGTTTTAAAACGAGAAAGTTATGATCGAATTCGTTAAAAAGGGTTAAAAGCGTCAAACTTTGAAAGTTATGACTTTTCGGGTAGTAATAAATTAACCAAGGGTTAATAAGTTGGGTAAAAGTTCCGAGGCCCTTAATCGTAAATAAACGAGGCCCAAAACGCAAAGTTACCCCTTCGAAACCGAAGGGCCAGGGCAATAATTGCAAAAGATTTGAAAATCTTGAAAATAAGGCTTCAGGCGGGCCGCGTTAAGGTATTGAGGGATCTTACGCGGGCCGCGAGCCATGTATAGATCCGGGCTCTGACAATAGGATTCAGGCGACCCACGTAAAGGTAGGCTGACCCCTTACGCGGGCCGCGTCAGCCCTCCAGATGCAGAAAACGTGGACAGGTTCACTGTTTGCTATTTTAACCGACTTAGAATGCCAATATGAGAGCATGGGCGCCCCCTAAACGTCCCCTAGCACTCAGGGACAGTTGTTGATCATCCATGAACAATTATAGACCTAGTTGTGATGATCCCATGCTCCAAATTTCACTATAAAAAGCCTTGTTGTGCACACTTTAGAAACACACCTCAATCTGCTTTCTTGATCACATCTTGTCACGGCCCCCGACCCGGTTTGACCCGTTTCAGGAGCCGCGGGACAGAAAATCCCGTGGTAATTTATTTTTATAGCGGAAGTCTTATCAGGATCGTTTTAAATTTGAAAAATGCCCGAGTATTATTTATTTACGTTTCAGGATAAATCCCATAATCCTCATAATTTCATTATTTTACAAACATGTTTATTTATTTAATTGAGCCACTATTTCAAGCTTGATGGTGCTCCGTAGTACGCGTACTGAAATTACAGTATGTCACCTGAAACATGTTGTAAAAAGGTTTTGTCAGCGGGGAAATACTGAGTGAATCATTCAGTTTGATAAAAACGACACATAGTTATAAATTACAGCATAAGAGCGATTACTATGGCAGTATCTTAATTAATATCTGGTCTTGCCACCAGTGTGACGATGGTCATACCACTATTGGGTCCAGTCACCCAATTAGTGACGTTTTGTCACTGTTAGGTCTTATTAGCCTAACCCATGTTAGGGCTTATTGCCTAACTGTGAGAAATTAGTAATGTGCACAATACCCCACTAACCAGCGGTCAAGATAACCACGACTTAATCCCTGTAATTATAACATTTTGAAAATAATTTGAGGTATTGTAAAACAGTTGATAAAAAGAGAATGACTCACATTGCAGATTTAACGGGCAAGGTATAAGCCTACTGATTAGCCTTGATTTAACCTAATATAGTATAGTAATAATGCACACACAATAGGTTAGTAACTAATTCAGCAGTTACGTCAATTCACACGAACAAACCCTCACAATGATTAACAAGTGCAATTACTTAATAATTCAGTCGGTTTCACAACGAATAATAGAGCATAGTCCGAATTCGAACAGCACTCAGATATTCAAGTCGAAATCACGACGAATAATCAAAGTAGAAGCTCAATTTGAGCAGCACTCGGACAATCGTTGGATAGTTATAATCGATCGGACGTTGAATCGTAATAGCGATCGAGTTATTACCCTGATTGCGGCAGCACCTCGTGATTCGTGTGTGTTGTGAACTGATTTGTGTATAACTCGACGTACGTTCAGAGAATTTCCGTCGTTTCAAGCACAGAAATCAAGTGGCAATGTCTGCTATTTATACACGAATTTGGGATCGCTTACGGACCGTAAGCCTAACCCTTTACGGTCCGTAAAGGGTATAAACCGACTATAGGTTGCCACGCGTGGGACTAGCCTAGCTGAGTCAATGAAATTGACCAATCAGATCTATACAACGTTTAATTTAGATAAACGTCCAACTAGGGTTTACCCCCCTTGAGTTTTAGGGGTCCTGATCCTGATTCCGATTGTCCTGAAAATCTTAAGGCTAGTGCAGAATTTATTGGGTGTCTCAATTAGGGTTTTCTTATTGACTAATTATTATCCTAATTATCGATTTTAGTGACAGTTGTTACATCCTCCCCACCTTACGAAAAATCTCGTCCTCTAGATTTACTGAAATAGATGAGGGTACTTTTACTTCATTTCTGATTCTAGTTTCTACGTGTATTCTGGTCCTCTTTTGGCTGTGAACAACACTAGTTGTTTTGTGCTTTGAAAAACTTGATCTTCTTATCGTATTTGTAATAGATTCCCTATTATTTTAAAATTTACCTTTTACCTCTTTACTTTAGAGAGGTATTATCAGGGATTTATCTGATAGACATTTCTTAAGGTTGGATACATGAAACACATCATGTATTCCTGCTAACTCTTCTGGTAGTTGATAAGCTACTGGTCCTATTCGTTGAATTACTGGAATGGTTCTACGTACCTTAGACTTAGCTTTCCCTTTTTATAAATTCCTTTCCAAGGAAATACTTTTGACAGCATTTTGTCTCCAACTCGAACTTCAGTGGCTTTCGTTTATTTATTTGTATCACTTTTCTCACTGTCTTCAACCTTTCCTTTGTGATACTAAATATGACAGTCGTAGTCACTTAGGATTTCCTTTTTCTTCATAAACGATACTGAAGTATTCCCAGAGGAACTTGGTCGTATAAATCCTTTAGTTAATAATTTATCTAATTGTTTCTTTAATTCTTAATATTTTAGTGAGTGCTAACTGATAGGGTGCCTTAGCTATTGGTATAGTTCCTGGATTTAGATAAATTCTAAGTTCTACTCTGCTATTAGGTGGTAATCCTGGTAGGTTTTGGGGAAAATGTTAGGATATTCCAATATAATTGGAATGTCTTCTATTTTCTTATCTTTTGGTATCAGTAACTATTGATACCATATATACTATTCCTGGTTTCTGTAAAGAACTGGCCAGCTTCATTACTGATGTTAATTTCAGTAACTTTTGTGGTTTATCTCTGGTTATTATTACTAATTTTCTTGCGGTGTATGGATCTCTACGGAACCTAGATCATAGAGAACTCAAGCATAGTTGACTATTAACCAATCTATTCCTAATACAACATCGAATCCGGCTAAATTAATTAGTAACAAGTTTTGCAGAAATTTATATCCTAATTCTATCTTTGCTTCTCGCAAAATCTTATTTAGTCTTAACGAAATTCCTATCTGTTGTTTAAACTGTAAAAGTCTGTCTAAGTTTGGTTAAGGGCTTGACAGAATGAAGTATTTATAAAACTTTGGTTTGTACCAGAGTCAAATAATACTTGCATAAACGTTAGTGAACTAAAACGTACCAACTATGATGTCAGGAATTAGTTCAGCTTCCTGAGTAGTTAATTGAAAAGCTCTTGCGTTTTTCTTGGTATTCCCTTCTGCAGTGCTTGCTGGATTGCCTAATTTTGGACAGCTTGTTCTGAAGTGTCCGGGTTCTCCACAATTGTAGCAAGTTATAGCCTTCTTTTTCCTGCAATCCTCTTCTTGATGTCCTGGAATTTTGCAGTAATTGCAGCATCCTCTATATGAAATTCTTGGGAAATTTTCTGGGCTAAATTCTTCCTCCTATTTTCTTCCCGAGTGCGTACCAATCCGTCAGTTAGAGTGTTAGCTAATTCTACCGCATCGTCAATTGTGCGGGGTCTCGCAGCTTTGACAATGTCACGAATTTCGCTAATCAAACCCCAGATATAGCGAGAGATAAGTACCGGTTCTGGCGAAGCCAGAGTAGGTACAATTCTGGCATACTCAAAGAATTTTGAAGTATACCCTCGACAATCTACATCTACCATTCGGTGACTTAAAAACTTATTCGCCATCTGCTCTTTTTCATATTCGGGACAGAATTTTCTTTCTATTATTTGCTTAAATTCTTCCCAACTCATGGCATAGGCCACGTCACTTCCTTTAGCTTGTAATACTGTATTCCACCATTCTAACGCTTCTTCCTTGAAAAGGTGCGAAGCGTACATAACCTTATCTTCCTCAACACATTTACTTATTCTGATCACTGCCTCGGTTTTCTCTAACCAACGCAGTGCTGCAGTTGCCCCTTCATTGCCTGCGAACTCTACAGGTTTACAGGCAAGGAACTCCTTGTAAGTGCAACCAGGCGTTGCAGCTTTCTTTTTCTTAGAGAGCGGAGCTTGTCGTAGTTCCTCATCATGATTAACATGATCATTGCCCCCATTTACGCTATTACTGAAGTTATCTTCAGAAATACGTTTGCTAGGAATGATTCGCTGTGGTTCTACCGGATTTTTAACAGCAGCAACGATTGCTGGAATAGCGTTGGCTATCCCTTGAGCTATCATTGTTGGAATAGTGTTAGCTATCCCTTGAGCAACAATATTTTCTATATCCTGCCTAGTCATATATTGATCCCCTGATTGTTGCTCGGATTGATTGACCTCGTTGATAGGTTCATTATTAGTGTTTTCCATCGGATAACTAATTTATAGATAAATAATTAGTATACCAGAAGTAATTTCAATGTTACCCTTAATTGCACATAATTACGTAAACAGCCAGAAGTTGTAAATTTTCTAAAATTTTCATGGTATTATACTTCTATATACAACCGTCCCATTACTTATTTTACACATACTAATTTTACTATTACTTTTATACAAATTTTATAAATTCCCTATCCTTATGTCAAATGATATTCTAGTAATGCTGTTTCCTCTGATCGTATTTCTTAGGAGTTCTGTTTCTCAATCTCTTGGATCCTATTCCAAACATTCATTAGTTCTTAATCAAAGTGGCGAGGTCTAGCTATATTCTTGTTACTTTTTGGTGGATTTGGTTCTGCATCGAACTGAGGAAAAAAACTTATAGGGATAATTTTGAATCTGTATTTCATTAGTCAACCATTCGTCTATTCCTAAAGGTTGCGAGTGGATTGAAGGGTTTGGAATAGCTGGTTCTACATCTATTACTAGTTTTTTTCATTAACAGACTTGATAGAATTATAATCTGTCAATGAAAAATCGAATTCTTCCTGGGATGGTAATCCCTCAATTTGCCTAGAGCTTTCCCCGATTTCTATTTTCTTAGGGGTGGGTTTTTCGAGAGGTACAGCGTTGAATTCTATAGGTTCTTCTTTTTCGGCTATATATCTATTGAAATCTCTGGAAACTTCTATTCTTACTGGATAGAGATTTAAGTTCTGAAGGGCGTCAGACAAGTCACTCATGCTGTTTAATCATAACATAGTTACTAAGTCAGAAGTTATAACAAATTTGATAGAAAACTTTGAAATATCATTTCATACTGTTTAACTACCAAAACAACTAAAATTTAAAATACCCTAGGTTTTATTTGTAAGTTTATTTACTTACTGAATAAGGCTTCTAGACTATGAATAATAGAGGTACTAAAACTTTGGTCTAATTTAGTTAAAATTTGTATTAATTGCTATGTTGGTTAGCATATAAAGATCTGCCCTATGCTGTATATAATTAGTCAGATAATAAAACACATAATCAACAAATAACAATTAGAAATTCCTAAGTATTTTTCAATTGCTAAAATAGTAAGCTTAAATCAGTGGCTTGATCAGTGGCTCTGATACCACCTTTTTTTGTCACGGCCCCCGACCCGGTTTGACCCGTTTCAGGAGCCGCGGGACAGAAAATCCCGTGGTAATTTATTTTTATAGTGGAAGTCTTATCAGGATCGTTTTAAATTTGAAAATGCCCGAGTATTATTTATTTACGTTTCAAGATAAATCCCATAATCCTCATAATTTCATTATTTTACAAACATGTTTATTTATTTAATTGAGTCACTATTTCAAGCTTGATGGTGCTCCGTAGTACGCGTACTGAAATTACAGTATGTCACCTGAAACATGTTGTAAAAAGGTTTTGTCAGCGGGGAAATACTGAGTGAATCATTCAGTTTGATAAAAACGACACATAGTTATAAATTACAGCATAAGAGCGATTACTATGGCAGTATCTTAATTAATATCTGGTCTTGCCACCCGTGTGACGATGGTCATACCACTATTGGGTCCAGTCACCCAATTAGTGACGTTTTGTCACTGTTAGGTCTTATTAGCCTAACCCATGTTAGGGCTTATTGCCTAACTGTGAGAAATTAGTAATGTGCATAATACCCCACTAACCAGCGGTCAAGATAACCACGACTTAATCCCTGTAATTATAACATTTTGAAAATAATTTGAGGTATTGTAAAACAGTTGATAAAAAGAGAATGACTCACATTGCAGATTTAACGGGCAAGGTATAAGCCTACTGATTAGCCTTGATTTAACCTAATATAGTATAGTAATAATGCACACACAATAGGTTAGTAACTAATTAAGTAGTTACGTCAATTCACGAGATCAAACCCTCACAATGATTAACAAGTGCAATTACTTAATAATTCAATCGGATTCACAACGAATAATAGAGCATAGTCCGAATTCGAACAGCACTCAGATATTCAAGTCGAAATCACGACGAATAATCAAAGTAGAAGCTCAATTTGAGCAGCACTCGGACAATCGTTGGATAGTTATAATTGATCGGACGTTGAATCGTAATAGCGATCGAGTTATTACCCTGATTGCGGCAGCACCTCATGATTCGTGTGTGTTGTGAACTGATTTGTGTATAACTCGACGTACGTTCAGAGAATTTCCCTCGTTTCAAGCACAGAAATCAAGTGCCAATGTCTGCTATTTATACACGAATTTGGGATCGCTTACGGACCGTAAGCCTAACCCTTTACGGTCCGTAAAGGGTATAAACCGACTATAGGTTGCCACGCGTGGGACTAGCCTAGCTGAGTCAATGAAATTGACCAATCAGATCTATACAACGTTTAATTTAGATAAACGTCCAACTAGGGTTTACCCCCCTTGAGTTTTAGGGGTCCTGATCCTGATTCCGATTGTCCTGAAAATTTTAAGGCTAGTGCAGAATTTATTGGGTGTCTCAATTAGGGTTTTCTTATTGACTAATTATTATCTTAATTATCGATTTTAGTGACAGTTGTTACACATCTGGAGCTCAAGAACACTCTTCTAGCATCTCTGGTCGTGTACCAAACTTCTGTAAGTGTGCCTAACCCTTTGTGGTTTAGTTTTTGCATAGTTATAGCTTAAAAGTCAATCTGTCGTAATTAATGATTGAATTGACGATAAATCACAAATGGTCTAGTGGTTTGTCGAATCAAAGGTAGTTATATGTTGGTAATCATGTAGGCTTTAAACCCCTAAAAGGGCACCCTCTGATTCCTACTCTAACTAGTCCGAATGTCGAGTCAAACTTGCTTAGAAAAAGTCAACAAAATGCTATTTTGCGATTTTATGCATAATCAGTAATGTAGATAGCGTGTAACCTGTTTTAACACTCATATAACATGATAATAAGTATATTAACTAGTCTAAGCTTGTTTGATCCGACCATATACTGTTTAGACCCGGTTCGGAACCGAAAGTCGCAAAACTTTGACTTTTGCTTTGACTTCAGTTCTGACCCGTTATGGTATGAGTTAGATACGCCTTAGGACTCTCTTAGGACTAGGTTACATGATGGTATAACCCTCTGTGATCGGTTCGTTGTTTGTCCGAGTCTTTAGCACATTTCCGTTAAATGCTTAAAAGTTGACCGTAACGCCCTTTTCACGTTAAAACGAGAAGTTTGGACATGTGAAAGGAAAATAACCTTAGTTACTGATTTCTAAGCATGTCCCTAAAATTTCACGTCAATCCGAGGTCTAGAATAGGAGTTATGCTAAATAGCGCAATTACGGAAACTTTAGTAATTAAATGGCGCATTTAGCATAAAGCCTATCTAAACCCAAATTTCGACACCAAACCTTCTACACACTGATGTAAAATAATATTTTGAGATTTTTAAAGATTTTTAATCATTTTTAACCTGCTCATAACCTGCGGTTATGGCATCGGTTCGGTAAATACCGAATATACCCTTTTTGGACATAACTTGAGTTCTACAAGGTATTTTGACTCGATTTCAGTTGCTACTGATTTTAAATAATATATAGAGTATTTTGGGCTTTATAAAATGTTCGGAAAACTTAGATTTCCTGTAGAACTCAGAAACCTCTTTTATAATCTTTAAAATGACCGAAATACCCCTACGGGGCGTATATTGGATTTAAACTCGTTACGGGCATTATGGAAGGTATCCTACTGA
Source organism: Helianthus annuus (assembly GCF_002127325.2). NCBI lineage: Eukaryota > Viridiplantae > Streptophyta > Magnoliopsida > Asterales > Asteraceae > Helianthus > Helianthus annuus. The sequence continues at coordinate 144,237,099 of NC_035446.2, read as the reverse complement.
TACCACAACCTATTTAGAGCATGTTAACTTAAGAAACCTGTGTAGGACTCTTACGGTTACCCGTTACGCCTTTTGCGCGCACGGTTCGGTTTATGTAACTAGTTTACATAAACTAGCCGAAACGGGTCAAACCTTATTGTTTTGACCTCAAAATCCATAATGTGGTTATATTACCCATATAAAACAAGTCTTCAAACTTGTTGGGTCCAAACCACATTCCATTCCCGGTTTTCGCCTTTCACGCGATTAAACCGTAATTATCCCTTGAAACTGACCGGCCTAAGCTAAGGCTAAATTAAAGACCCGTTAGGATTCTAATAGGTTATTTTAAACCTTCGTTCCAGAATAGGAGACCCGTAAAAGATACTTGCATTTATTTGATTGAGGTTATTACTTGCTCAGGTAAATACTTTTAACTTATTTTCCGTTATACGGGCTTGGGTTACGGTATTTAAAATACCGCTTGGTCGGGCAATTGACCCCAACTCATTAGTAGTTGGGTATTATCAATGTGACCCGTTTAAAAATTGGTTTTGTTAGCTTTACGCCTTTGGGAGCTTAATGACCATGTCCTGGATATCCTTGGCAGCATTTTACGAAATGGCCACGACCTTGACACGCGGGTGTAGGCGTACACCCGACAATGTGTCCATAATTATAAAGGTATAGCCGTTGGTTTTCCCGCCATGGTTTTATGCTATGTGGTGTGTCTATTAACCTTAAACCCGGCACGACCCGGGCGACCGAACGCATAGTGAACATGTAATTCTTTTACAAGATTTAATTATAAATTATCCCAAGTTATAAAGAGTTTGTGCCATGTGCATTCAAATAAATTTTATTAAACATTTTACAAAAGTGTCGGTTGAATGTATTTACCAGTGTAAACTGACGTATTTTCCCCAAAAAGATTAATGCAGGTTCTACACGTAATAGGCTGGCCACTCCTTAGCATCGTTAGAGTCTCGCAAGCTTTGGATGCCAATATCTGTTGAACAATTATTTTTCTATCTTATTTTGATCCCCTGTGGATTATATTTCGATGATTGTGATACTTGGATATTACATTCGATAGTTGAAATATATTTATCTTTATGTTTCCGCTGTGCATTTATATATTGTGTGGTTTGACTATATTGTTGCCAACTACGTCACGGTAATCCCCCACCGGGCCCACCGGTGATACACGTGGAAATCGGGGTGTGACATTAAACAAATAAAACGTAACTAAGTTCATCAAAACGTAAAATCCGGCAAGTCGTAGGCTTAGTAAAGTACTCGGAGTGCCTAGGGTGTTTAGGCGTCGACTAACCAAGGTAACCCAATCACACCCAACGAATTCGTGCACGCGCGTTGACTTTGGAGACTTATGCTTCCACTGGGACACAGCTCATGGCATTCGTCCTCCTAGTCATCGCGTGGCTCGAGTCATTGTGATGGTCGAGTCCCTGGTGAGAGCTTTTGAAAACTATTTTAGAGAGTGGAATGGTTCATTAAGGTACGGGTTTCACCCCTAACTTAACAGTTTCGTTCCCAATTGTGGTTGTGCTCATCGAATGAATCCAAGAGCTCCACTAGAAATTCGAAATGGAGGCTTTCGTCGAGGTATGGATGTCACTCCTAACTCAACGAAAGATTCTCGTGCCAGAATAAGGCGCTGAGTGAGCAATCCTATCGAGAGTTACTGGTTTTCACACCTGGTCTCGACCGGATCACTCGGTTGTGAGATGCGAGTTGATGTGTGTAAAATGCAACATATAAATTACATCAAATAAGGCATAAAACTAACCCTTTTTGAGTACTAATGTTGGAAAAAGAGTGTTTTTGTCTTCCTTTTGTATTTTCAGGATGAAATGAGCTCAAATTCACAAAAGAAGCAAAAAGACAGCTAATTCTAACATAAATACAAGAAAAGGAACAAAAGTGGATTGCCCGAACCCTCAACGGCATCCTCCCAAGCAGAGAAGAGAAGACAGAAGACTGAACACGCCCCGTGCTCAGCCAGCACGGGGCCGTGCCCAAGAAGCAGGAGAAAAGACAAACCTATAGAAGCTTCTATTGCCCACCACGGGGCCGTGTCCAGTGAGAACGGGGGCATCGCGAAAGTACAGCAGGCGCATTAATTGTAATTGCGAATTACAATTAATGAAGAGAGAGAGTGTCAGACGGGTACGGGGGCGTGTCCAGCGGACACGGGGCCGTGCCCAGCCTTCTGTTCAGCCTATAAATAGGAGTGCTTGGTTTCATTTCAACTCATCCCTTGGCACACCACCTCTCTCACACTTCATCCACCACCCACCACCACCATAACACCATCATCCACCACCATCATCCATTGTCCATCGTAGAGTGTGTGAGTCGTCTCGGGATCCAAGATTGATCGTAAGGGTTCTTGACAATCAAGGCCATGTTTGCCTAAGTCTCTTACATCACTTGGTGAAGACAAGTGTTTAGTATAATACTTTTTATTTTTAATCTTTTGCACTTTTTATTTGGTTTTGTATTAATGACTTTAATAACTAGTTGCTTATGTTGAAGGTGATCTTTCCTTATCGTTTGTCCGTGGTGTCTTGGCATTATTTTACTGTCTATATAAAATAAAAGATTTTCACCATTCATATCTCCACGGTCTATATGGAGGTATGTTGGCTACCTGGTCGGGGGTTAAAGGAACGGTTTGGTAAGGGTCTTGCCCTTGTTCAGCGTTTAGAGGTCCTGCAAGGGACCTGGGTCAATTTTAGTAGGATCTCCTTCAATACCCATAGGTATTGGATGGCGGGGATCCAAACTCTTTGACCCCCTCATAAGTTAACTACTATTAATATTATAACCCGGTTATTTAGGACTGTATCCCTGCTGACTCAGACTACTTAGCCGAGGGTAACGTCACCGCCAAAAGCGGGGCCTACCACAATTTGCATTAATAACTTAATTCATTATCTTCCAATAATCCAACCCTTTAGGATTGTATCCTTGCTGACTCAAACTACTGGGTTGAGGGTAACGTCGCCTTCAAAAGAGGGGCCTACTACAATAACTAAGATAATCTCTTAAATAAGTGCAAAAGTGCGAAAATAATCAAAGGTTATACTAATACACGAGTCGGATCCAAGTGATTCATCTTGTCTATCTGTTTTTATTTTATTTTTGTTTTTCAGCATTTAGTTAGTTTTTATTTTCTTAGTTTAAAAATCTTTTCTAACTTTTTGATTTGATAGACGTTGAGGATAAACCGGTATTAAAAGCTCTTGTGTCCTTGGACGACCTCGGTATCTTACCAACACTATACTACGTCCACGATGGGTGCACTTACCCATATGTGTGTTTAGTGTTAGTGAATATCGTGTTTTATAAATTTAAAACTTGGCTAAAAGTGTAAAAAGGGCTTAAATATACATCTAAATTATATAACACCTCACACACATCAAGTTTTTGGCGCCGTTTCCGGGGACACAAGGATTTTAAGAAAGTTGGGAATCAACGGCCTAATCATATTTTTATTTTTCCTTTTAATTTTTTAGGATTTTCTTAGTTTTTTTCAGCTTCTGCAGAGCTCAGCACGGGCCATGCCTGCTGAACACACCCCCGTGCTCAATCATTGGAACTGGCAATCCTGTTTTAAGTCAGACAGTAAGCTGAACACGGGGCCGTGTTCACTCAACACGCCCCCGTGCCCAAGATTCTCTTACTGAAAACAGAACCGTTAGATCCCGGCGGTTGGTAATTTCTGACATAAACATGAGTGATAGTAATTCTTTTTACTTTCGGCACTCTTATGGTACGTGGTGTCAATTATGTGGAGGCGAACATGAAGAATTAAAATGCTACTTTCTAAATTATAGGCCCCACTATATAGACCCACCAATTCCTTATAAACTTAAGAGGGGCGAAAGTAAAAATAAGCACTATCTCTCCCTCGAATGCGCCCAGCCAGATATTCTAGGGGAAATGCTCCTTGACGAGTTATTTCAACTAGAAGAGCTAATTCTAAATTGGTCAAAAGAACTTAGGAAGGATTTTATTGATCCACCCCAAGACAATGACCATGAAGAAATGTTGGAACCGCATTCCGACAACCTCGTTGCTTCCGAAAATACCTTCATACCTAGAAAAGACTTGGACGATAGTCGTCCCTGTGCCGATTGTGCCGTGAAGGACTCTCCATCGACTTTGTTCGGTGCATACATGTCACACCCCGATTTCCACGTGTATCACCGGTGGGCCCGGTGGGGGATTACCGTGACGATGTTGGCATCAATATAGTCAAACCACACAATTATATAAATGCACAGCGGAAGCTTTAAAGATAAATATATACTTCAACCTCTGGTTGTAATATCAAATGTATTACAGAAGTCGAATGTATCCACAGCGGATCAAAATAATAAAATATTGTTCATTCAGATTCGGCATCGAGTTTGCGAGACTATTCGTGATGCTTAGGAAGCTACTACCAGCCAATTTCGTATAGTACCTGCACTTAATCTTTTGGGAAAAATACGTCAGTTTACACTGGTAAATACGTTCAACTGACACATTTTAAAATGTTAATTTAAAATTGATTTAAATGCACAAGGCACAAACTCTTTTATAACTTGGGAAAATTATAATAATCTTGTGAACGTTTTACATGTTCTTTTATGCGTTCAGTAGTCCGGGTCGTGCCGGATTAAAGATTTATAGACACACCACATTGCGTAAAACCGTAGTATAAAAACCAACTGCTACGTCTTTTAATTTTAATGTCGACAATATATACCGGGTGTACGCCTACACCGGGATGTCGATGGTCGTGGCCATTTCGTAAAATGATGCCAAGGATATCCGGGACAACGGTCATTAAACCCCCCAAAGGCTTTTAAGAAACAAAACTGTTTAAATGAGCCGATCATATTATTTAATTAACCACCTAAGCGATGGAAGAATATAATGCTCAATCAAGCGGTATTAATATACCGTAACCCAAGCCTGTATAGGGGAAATAAGTTAAAGTATTTACCTTTGCAAGTATTATTCCTTAATTTGATTAAATTGCCGATAGCTTTTACTGGGCTCCTAATCTGGAACGAAGGTTTTAATTAACCTCTTAGAATCCTAACGAGTCTTTATATTGGCCGTAGCCTAGACCGGTTGGTTCCGGAATATAAATATGGTTTAATCGCGCGAAAAGGCGAAAACCGAGAATGGAGTGTGATTCTGACCCAACAAGTTCAGAGACTTGTTTTATATGGGTTTATGGTTCACACTCTGGATTTTGGGGTTCAAATAATATAATTTGACCCGTATCGGCTAAATTATGAAAACTAGTTTCATAAGCCGAACCGTGCGCGCAATAGGCGAAACGGTTAACCATGAGAGTCCTACGCTTATTTCCTAGGTCAATATGCCTTAAAGAGGTTGCGGTATCAGCAGGATACCTTCCGTGACGCCCGTAACGAGTTTAAGTTAATATTACGCCCCGTAGGGGCTTTTCGGTCATTTTAAAGGCTTTAAAAGGGCTTTTCGAGTTCTACAGGAAATCTGAGTTTCCCGAACAGTTTATAAAGTCTAAAATACTTTATTTATTATTTAAAATCAGTAGCAACTGGAATCGGGTCAAAAGACCTTGTAGAACTCAAGTTTTGGCCGAAAAGGGCATATTCGGTATTTACCGAACCGTAGCCATAACCGCAGGTTATGAGCAAGGTAAAAATTATTAAAAATCTTTAAAATTCCCAAAATATTATTTTAATACGGTGGCTAAAAGTTTTCGTGACGAAATCTTGGTTTAGATAGGTGTTATGCTAATTGCGTCGTTTATTACAAAAGTTTACTTTAATTGCGCTATTTAGCATAACTCTCATTCTAGACCTCGGATTGACGTGAAACTTTAAGGACATGCTTATAATTTAATAAGCAAGGTTCTGGTCCGTTCACGTGTCCGAAATACTCGTTTTATTTTCAAAATGGCGTTACGGTCAACTTTTAGGCGATTAACGGAAACACGTAAAAGACTCGGATAACTCATGAACCGATCACAGAGGTTTATACCAACATGTGACCTGGTCCTAAGAGAGTCCTAAGGCATATCTATACCTCACTAAAACGGGTCAGAACTGAAGTCAAAGCAAAAGTCAAACTTTTGCGACATTCGGCTCCGAACCGGTTCAATATAGCAAACGGTCGATTCAAACGAGCGCAAACAAGTTTATATACTTATTATCATGTTTTATGATTATCAAAACAGGTTCCATAACATGTACATTACAGATTATGTGCAAAATGGCAAAACGACTTTCTGTTGACTTTTTAAGTGCGCGTTTGACTCGATATTTGACATAGTTAGAGTGGTGATCAGAGGGAACCCTTTTAGGGGTTTATTACCCACATAAATACCAACTCAAAACTACTTTTGATCCGACAATTCACTGGACCATTTGTGAATTATCGCTATGACAACCGTTAGTTACGACAGTTGAGTTTATAAGCTAAAACTATGGAAATATATGACCAAAATGGGTATGAACGACTTACAGAAGTTGTATCTTGCTTAGAGAGCAGAAGAGAATGCTAGAGAGCTCTTGGAATGATCAGATGAGTGAGTTTGTGTTGTGGTGAAAGTTATGAACCAAATGTGCTTATTTATAGTGTTCAAATGAGCTCAAGATCAACACACAACAGCCTACAGCTGATCATGGATGATGGGCATGTGTCCCCTGAAGCTATGGGTCAAGTGTAGGGTGCCCATGCCTCATTTATTGAGGTTTGATCGTTCAAAATGCTCAAAAGGCAAGAAAACACAAAGTTTCTGCATCTGGGCGTCCCACGCGGCCCGCATGGGAGTTCCATGCATGTTTAATGCGGGTCGCCTGAGATTCAAATATCAGGCGCGTATCTTAGGTGGCTCGCGGCCCGCCTCAACTTAACCCAATCTTTCACGCGGGTCGCGAGGGGTTAAAATTTCATGATTTTTAAATCTTTTGTAATGATTATCAGAATCTGGTAATTAATAACGAAATCTTTCGAAATGATTTACCTGACCTTTCGGGTTTGAAGGGGTAACTTTGCGGTTTGGCCCTCGGTTAATTACAACTAAGGACCTCGTGTTATTTACCCGCGTTGTTAAGTCCCCGGTTAGTTTATTAATTATTCAGAAAGTCTTAACTTTCATTGTTGACGCTTTTAACCCTTCTCATACGAATTCGATTATAACTTTCTCGCTTTAAAACGGAACTTCGCGGAATTTATACAATATGTTCTAGTGAGCGTATAATACTGTTACAAAGCCTTGGGAACGTTAAAGGGTCACTCAGAGGTATAATTAAACATGTTGACACGGTTAACCCCTGTAGCTTGTAATCTCTCACTTTCTTCCGCGTTTCGCTTCCGTACAATCCATGATTTATTCGTTTGAAGGTTCAAGCATTATTTAGGGTTACTATACAGTATATTTACCCTTGTTTGACATTTATAACCCTCGAATTTATATACTTTCAAGGTTTGTCAATATTAGTCCTTTATTTAATATCAATGCCACGTGTAAACCAATGACACGTGTTAACACATTATTGGACACAAAAATTCGAGGTGTTACATCCTCACCCCCTTAAAATAAATCTCGGCCCGAGATTTACTCAAATAAATAGGGGTACTTTTCTTTCATTGTGTCTTCGACTTCCCACGTATATTCGGGACCTCTACGAGCATCCCATTTGACCTTTACAATCGGTACGTGCTTTCTTTGAAGCTTCTTCACCTGTCGATCTTCAATCGACAAAGGTTTTTCTATAAACTTTAAGCTCTCATCTATATGCACATCTGTGTGTGGAATCACCAATGATTCATCGGCGAAGCACTTTTTGAGATTGCAGATGTGGAACACATTGTGAATTCCATTGAGCTCTTCAGGCAAGTTCAACTTATAGGCGACTGACCCGACACGTTCAACGACCTCAAAAGGTCCTATGTATCTCGGACTCAGTTTGCCTTTCTTGCCGAAACGCATCACCCCCTTCCAGGGTGATACCTTAAGCAACACTTTTTCACCTACTTCGAAGTGAAGATCCTTACGTTTTGGATCAGCGTAGCTTTTCTGCCTATCACGGGCAGCCTTGAGACGTTCCCGGATCTGGACAATCTTGTCCGTTGTCTGGAAAACAATCTCTGGTCCTGATAATTGGACCTCTCCTACTTCCGCCCAACAAACAGGCGATCTACATTTCCTACCGTATAATGCCTCGAAAGGCGCAGCCTTTATGCTGGTGTGGTAGCTATTATTGTAGGAGAATTCGATCAGGGGTAGATTCTTATCCCAGTTACCGCCTAAATCGATTGCACATGCACGAAGCATATATTCTAGCGTTTGGATAGTACGCTCACTTTGACCGTCCGTCTGTGGATGGTAAGCCGTACTAAAGTTTAAACGCGTGCCCAAAGATTGCTGGAAACTCTTCCAGAAATGAGACGTGTACCTGGTATCCCTATCGGAGATAATAGTCACAGGTATGCCGTGTAAGGCTACAATCTTATCAACATAAAGTTGGGCTAACATATCAGAGCTATACGTCTCCTTGATGGGTAGAAAATGAGCTGATTTAGTCAGCCTATCGACTATGACCCATATTGTATCGTTTCCTTTCCTGGTTTTGGGTAACTTGGTTATGAAGTCCATAGTTACGCATTCCCACTTCCATTCGGGAAGTTCAGGCTGTTGTAGCAAGCCAGACGGCTTTTGGTGCTCGGCTTTGACTTGAGCACAAGTCAAGCACTTTGCTACGTGGGCGGCCATAGACTTTTTCAAGCCTATCCACCAATAGTTTGCCTTTAAATCTTGATACATCTTGTCTGCACCAGGATGGACCGAATATTTGGAACTATGGGCTTCCTGGAGGATAACATCTCGTAGTCCTCCATAAATTGGAACCCATATACGTCCGTTCAATCTAAGGATTCCATCCTTGCTAAGAGTCAACTGCTCCTCAGTTACTCCTAACTTTTCATTAGGATAGTTAGCTTCCAACACAGCCTCTCGCTGTGCAGCTAAAATCCTTTCAATTAGATTGTTCTTGACCTCAATGCTCTTGGCATTGATTCGAATAGGTTTTACCCTTTCTTTCCTGCTCAAGGCATCAGCGACTACATTCGCCTTGCCGGGATGATACCTGATCTCGCAATCATAGTCATTCAAGGTTTCCATCCAACGACGCTGCCTCATGTTCAACTCCTTCTGGTTGAACAGGTGCTGGAGGCTTTTGTGATCAGAATAAACCACAAATTTAATACCATAAAGGTAATGCCTCCACAATTTTAGTGCAAATACAACGGCACCCAACTCCAAATCATGGGTGGTGTAATTCTTTTCGTGCACCTTTAATTGCCTTGAAGCGTAGGCAATCACCTTGCCCTTCTGCATAAGCACACACCCCATGCCCGTGTGTGATGCATCGCAGTAAACTACGAATTCTTCTGTACCCTCAGGTAAGGTCAACACAGGTGCGTTGCTCAGCTTTTGCTTCAGGATTTCGAAGGATTCTTGCTGCTTTGGGCCCCAAATAAACTTTTCTTTCTTCTTGGTCAGGGAAGTCAAGGGCGCAGCAATCCTCGAAAAATTTTCAATAAACCTCCTGTAGTATCCTGCTAACCCCAGGAAACTACGGATTTCGGTAGGCGTCTTTGGCTCTTGCCAGTTCATGACCGCCTCTACCTTAGCGGGATCCACTTGGATACCACGCTCACTCACAACGTGACCTAAAAACTGAACCTCTCGTAGCCAGAATTCACATTTCGAGAATTTAGCGTAGAGTTTCTCACGCTGTAGTAATTCGAGAATGCAACGGAGGTGCTTCTCGTGGTCAGCTTGGTTCTTTGAATATATAAGGATATCGTCGATGAAGACTATGACAAACTTGTCCAAATACGGCTTGCAGACGCGATTCATGAGGTCCATGAACGCAGCCGGTGCATTTGTGAGCCCAAAAGGCATCACTAGGAACTCGTAATGACCATAGCGTGTCCGAAATGCTGTCTTATGTACATCCTCATCTCTGACCCTTAGCTGATGATAGCCCGACCTCAAGTCGATCTTTGAGAAATAGCTTGCTCCTTGCAGCTGATCGAATAGATCATCGATCCTTGGCAAAGGATATCTATTCTTTATGGTAACGTTATTTAGCTCTCGATAGTCGATGCACAACCGCATCGATCCGTCCTTCTTCTTTACAAATAGGACTGGTGCTCCCCAGGGAGATGAACTAGGTCTGATAAAACCCTTCGCCAGCAGTTCATCCAACTGGGTCCTCAGTTCTTTCATTTCCGTTGGAGCTAGCCTGTAAGGTGCTCTTGCTATCGGAGCTGCTCCAGGAATGATGTCTATTCTGAACTCCACTTGTCTATCTGGTGGCAAACCAGGTAGTTCTTCAGGAAAAACCTCGGGATATTCAGAAATGACAGGAAGATCCTCGATCTTCGGCTTAGGTTCTTCAATTATCACCTGAGCCATGTAAATTACACAGCCTCTGTTCAAACATCTAGAAGCTTTGAGCATCGACACATCTTCGGGCAGTCCATACTGCGTGTCTCCTCGAATGGTAAGCGATTCACCACTCGGAGTCTTTATCACTATGTGCCTCTTGCCGCAAATGATTTGGGCCTGATTATGGGATAACCAGTCCATGCCTAGGACTATGTCGAAACCCGCTAGATTGAAGGGAAGTAGAGATAGAGGAAAAGAATGGTTCCTAATGGACATTTCACATCCTTCTAGAACAGTGGAGACGGTTTCTATCGTGCCGTCTGCTAACTCTACCTCGTATTTCATATCTAGGGTTTTGATCGGCATGTTCAATAGTTTACAAAACTTTTGGTCTACAAAGGACTTATCAGCGCCAGAATCGAAAAGTACTCTTGCAAATATATTATTTACGAGAAAAGTACCTGTAAGCACAATGTCGTTCTGTACTGCCTCCTTTGCATCCATGCGGAAGACTCTAGCGTTAGTCTTCTTTGTCTCCTCCGGTTTCCTGGCATTCTTAGGGCAGTTGCTCTTGATATGCCCCTTTTCATTGCAACCGAAGCAGGTTGCGTCCTTGATTTTCTTACAATCTACAGTCTTATGATCCTTGGACTTGCACAGTCCACAGGAAGGAGTCTTTGATTGTGACTGTGAATTCGATGCAAACCTGCACTTCCCAGAGTGGGGTTTCTTGCAGATTTTGCAGTTGGGCCTTTCACCAGCTTGCCCATCTTTCTTCGTCTCAGCCCCTTTCTTGCCGTCACCGTTTCTACGGTGCTTCTTTCCAGATCTTCGTGAGGTATCATCCTCACGTTTCCTCTTCTCAGCCTCCTTGCTCCTTAGGGTCCTCAGACGGACCGCGTCTAAAGTGAGAGACAAGGAGAGGTCAGTAACTGACCTGAAGGTCGTCGGCCGGGAGGCCTTTACACTCGCCTTTATCGCAGGCTCCAAGCCCCCAATGAAACGGGCGATTCTTCTAGACTCTGGTGTCACAAGGTACGGAACCAGGCGAGACATCGTATTGAAGCTCGTCAAATAAGCCTGGCAGTCCAGGTTCGTCATCACCAGTGACACAAAGTCAGCCTCGATCTTCTCAACCTCATGCTGAGGGCAGTAGTTTTCCTTAATGAGAGCAATAAATTCCTCCCATGTCATCTTGTATAAAGCAGACTTACCTGATGCCTGCACCAACGCTCTCCACCATGCCAGGGCCTCGCCCTTAAATGACTGGGACACATACTTCACCACATCCCTTTCTGCACACCCGCTGATGTCCACAATAGTGTCCATCTCATCTAGCCAGGTGATACAATCAACAGCACCTTTCTCCCCTGTAAATTCCCGGGGCTTACAAGATACAAAGTATTTGTAGGTGCAACCCTTAGCATTTGATGCATCAGTATATTCCCTATCGCGATGAACGCTGTCCTCAGTGGACGAGTGTTTGTCGTCATCTTTCTTGGGTTGAGAGGGTGGTTTGGAGTGTGTCTTTGGTTTAGAGGGTGGTTTTGATACGGTTCTGCCTTGGGACTCAGTATATTGACGATCAAGAGCTGCCTGAACAGCATTGTCAATCAGAGCCTTTAGCTGTGCGCCTGTCAGATGAACTGGCGCATTGTCGTAGTCATCTTCATTTGTGTGGCTGTTCTCTCCATTGGGATCCGCCATTGTAACTTGAATCTGCTACAGAAGATAACAAAATTTTATTTAGGAGATTATTATATAACTGTCTTTTATGACAATTTGTCAACCATGGTAACAGAGACCATATTTGGTTAACTTATTACTCATTAAATCTTAGGATTGGAATACATCCTATTTTAGCTATAACAATAATATTGGCGGCATAAAGCCTAATCACGAGGATGTTTTATACTATTAGCCGAGATTTCAGAGAATCAAAGGCATAGAGGTTTGAATCGTAGTTCTTTTATCTCTTTCTGACAGAGAGTCATAGACCACCACTGCCTTTTGTCTTTATAAGACAATTATTATGGCCCATAGGCACTACACCTCTAATGGATGTTTCAATATGGTTGGCCCGTAGGCACTACATCACTAATGGATGTTTTAATAAGATTGGCCCGTAGGCACTACATCACTAATGGATGTTTTAATAAGATTGGCCCGTAGGCACTACATCACTAATGGATGTTTTAATAAGATTTGATCACCTTCATTGGTGATTTAACCCACGATTTATAAATCATTTAGTTGGGTTTTTGAAATCCTTAAAGGATTATTGTATAAGAATGACACGCGTGATCTTAACGAATCACATCTGCCATGATTGTTAACATGCTTGCAGCGGTTAACAGGGAATCTGAATCTTTTAATTAAGTCCTACCATCTTGGCCGGATCTTAAAAGACACCAGGCTAGGTTTCACTCTTTAAGATTCTTTATTTAGGCAGATCAATTTAAAAGGAATGGTTTTGATTTATTTCATACATATTAAAACAAAACTCATAACATACATTCCATAATCTCAAATACAATCACATATTGCCCTAAACGGGTCTTTCAAATAGTACATACCTCCATAGAGGTTTTAAAATAAGTGACAAGTCCACGCAGGGACTAACATAAGATAAGTGTCCATGTAAGGACTAAAAGATAAGTCCACGTAGGGACTGAAATACGATAAGTGTCCACGCAGGGACTTCTTTTAAAGTAGAAATTACATTAGTACAACTATTTAAGGGCTAGTGGTCACGTTTCTTCTTTTTGCCCTTTAGTAGGTTCGCCAAGCCTTTGAGAAATCCTCGGTGGCTCTTTTTCTCTTCTTCGAACTCTCTCTCCACACGATCTAGTCGATGGAGTATCTCTTCCTGTTCAGGAGGAGAGAAACGTGGTTGTGGCGCTTGTTGCGGAACTGGAGGTCTGGGAGGTATTGGATACCCATGAGCTGAGTAGTCCGGTGCTCCCATGTTCCCGTGAGCTCCGTCAGGGTAGCGTGCGTTATATCTAGCCGACACCACATAGGGGTCGCGCTCATAATTGTAGTTGTAATGTGCCTGAGACGGTTCGAACGGGTTGTAAGCCGTTGGACCCGTGTAAGCAGGTATGGGTTGGTCGTACCCAAATGGTGGCGAATTTGGTGCAGCTGGTGCGGAGTTCGCCTCCTGTATAGGACTTGAAGGTCCTTCTTCTTGTAGTGGCGGATAGTGGCTACTACTAGAGTGTCGAGGGGTGCTGAAGTGGATACCCCCTCCTCCTCGTGTGGACATACGAGCATTCGTCCTTCTACGCCTTGGCGGATCAGGCATTACTGGTTGCGCCGGTGGCGGAGGTGGTGGCGTAACTGCCTCAAAGCGTGAATCCTCAGAGGGATCCTGTGGATGTCGCGGTTGTTGTGATGTCTGTTGAGGTGGCGTGTAGTACCACTCATGTCGGTCGAACAACGCTTGGAAACTGTCTGGTCCCTGATAGGGTGTGCCATGGAAGGATGACCCATCAGAGACTTCTATCGGATGCGTGGGCGTACCACGAGCAGGTTCAGTTGGATCAGTATCTTCATCCATATGGTCTTCGAAGAAGTGATCTTGTGGCCCTAATGGAACAAAGCCTGAGGGTTCCTGTATGTAGTCAGCCGGATTAAACTGACCTATGAAGTATGGAGTAGGGTCGTCGTAATTTCGGTGCGATACCAAACGTTGTAGAGGTATGAAGGAAGGTTGTGGGTTGTTGGGATCATTTTCTGAGTTTGGCCCAAAGGAGTGCCGGTAGGATGGCGTCGAGCTGTGCGAGGTGGAATGCCTCGCAGGTTCGTAAAGATCTCTTCGTCGTTGTGGTTCTTCGCTCCTTGTCATTGAAGGAGGTCTTGTACCTGACGGTCCAGCTTCGTGATCGTGATGCGTCACGATATCTCCTCTGCCTCTTCTTCCCCTTCCTCTTCCTCGAAATATAACAGGTGGCATTTTTCCTGCTTTATAAGACTTTAAATTCCAATAATAAAAGAAAAAGACAAAATTGGAATAACAATTCGAATTTGTCCTAAGTTCTTGTCTAGACTCAAGTATGTGCAATTGTGTCATTGAGATTAAACACAATAGGATAGTGTTTAATTCACTCAATGTTGGCTCTGATACCAACGTGTCACACCCCGATTTCCACGTGTATCACCGGTGGGCCCGGTGGGGGATTACCGTGACGATGTTGGCAACAATATAGTCAAACCACACAATTATATAAATGCACAGCGGAAGCTTTAAAGATAAATATATACTTCAACCTCTGGTTGTAATATCAAATGTATTACAGAAGTCGAATGTATCCACAGCGGATCAAAATAATAAAATATTGTTCATTCAGATTCGGCATCGAGTTTGCGAGACTATTCGTGATGCTTAGGAAGCTACTACCAGCCAATTTCGTATAGTACCTGCACTAATCTTTTGGGAAAAATACGTCAGTTTACACTGGTAAATACGTTCAACTGACACATTTTAAAATGTTAATCTAAAATTGATTTGAATGCACAAGGCACAAACTCTTTTATAACTTGGGAAAATTATAATAATCTTGTGAACGTTTTACATGTTCTTTTATGCGTTCAGTAGTCCGGGTCGTGCCGGATTAAAGATTTATAGACACACCACATTGCGTAAAACCGTAGTATAAAAACCAACGGCTACGTCTTTTAATTTTAATGTCGACAATATATATCGGGTGTACGCCTACACCGGGATGTCGATGGTCGTGGCCATTTCGTAAAATGATGCCAAGGATATCCGGGACAACGGTCATTAAACCCCCCAAAGGCTTTTAAGAAACAAAACTGTTTAAATGAGCCGATCATATTATTTAATTAACCACCTAAGCGATGGAAGAATATAATGCTCAATCAAGCGGTATTAATATACCGTAACCCAAGCCCGTATAGGGGAAATAAGTTAAAGTATTTACCTTTGCAAGTATTATTCCTTAATTTGATTAAATCGCCGATAGCTTTTACTGGGCTCCTAATCTGGAACGAAGGTTTTAATTAACCTCTTAGAATCCTAACGAGTCTTTATATTGGCCGTAGCCTAGACCGGTTGGTTCCGGAATATAAATATGGTTTAATCGCGCGAAAAGGCGAAAACCGAGAATGGAGTGTGATTCTGACCCAACAAGTTCAGAGACTTGTTTTATATGGGTTTATGGTTCACACTCTGGATTTTGGGGTTCAAATAATATAATTTGACCCGTATCGGCTAAATTATGAAAACTAGTTTCATAAGCCGAACCGTGCGCGCAATAGGCGAAACGGTTATCCATGAGAGTCCTACGCTTATTTCCTAGGTCAATATGCCTTAAATAGGTTGTGGTATCAGCAGGATACCTTCCGTGACGCCCGTAACGAGTTTAAGTTAATATTACGCCCCGTAGGGGCTTTTCGGTCATTTTAAAGGCTTTAAAAGGGATTTTCGAGTTCTACAGGAAATCTGAGTTTCCCGAACAGTTTATAAAGTCTAAAATACTTTATTTATTATTTAAAATCAGTAGCAACTGGAATCGGGTCAAAAGACCTTGTAGAACTCAAGTTTTGGCCGAAAAGGGCATATTCGGTATTTACCGAACCGTAGCCATAACCGCAGGTTATGAGCAAGGTAAAAATTATTAAAAATCTTTAAAATTCCCAAAATATTATTTTAATACGGTGGGTAAAAGTTTTGGTGACGAAATCTTGGTTTAGATAGGTGTTATGCTAATTGCGCCGTTTATTACAAAACTTTACTTTAATTGCGCTATTTAGCATAACTCTCATTCTAGACCTCGGATTGACGTGAAACTTTAAGGACATGCTTATAATTTAATAAGCAAGGTTCTGGTCCGTTCACGTGTCCGAAATACTCGTTTTATTTTCAAAATGGCGTTACGGTCAACTTTTAGGCGATTAACGGAAACACGTAAAAGACTCGGATAACTCATGAACCGATCACAGAGGTTTATACCAACATGTGACCTGGTCCTAAGAGAGTCCTAAGGCATATCTATACCTCACTAAAATGGGTCAGAACTGAAGTCAAAGCAAAAGTCAAACTTTTGCGACATTCGGCTCCGAACCGGTTCAATATAGCAAACGGTCGATTCAAACGAGCGCAAACAAGTTTATATACTTATTATCATGTTTTATGATTATCAAAACAGGTTCCATAACATGTACATTACAGATTATGTGCAAAATGGCAAAACGACTTTCTGTTGACTTTTTAAGTGCGCGTTTGACTCGATATTTGACATAGTTAGAGTGGTGATCAGAGGGAACCCTTTTAGGGGTTTATTACCCACATAAATACCAACTCAAAACTACTTTTGATCCGGCAATTCACTGGACCATTTGTGAATTATCGCTATGACAACCGTTAGTTACGACGGTTGAGTTTATAAGCTAAAACTATGGAAATATATGACCAAAATGGGTATGAACGACTTACAGAAGTTGTATCTTGCTTAGAGAGCAGAAGAGAATGCTAGAGAGCTCTTGGAATGATCAGATGAGTGAGTTTGTGTTGTGGTGAAAGTTATGAACCAAATGTGCTTATTTATAGTGTTCAAATGAGCTCAAGATCAACACACAACAGCCTACAGCTGATCATGGATGATGGGCATGTGTCCCCTGAAGCTATGGGTCAAGTGTAGGGTGCCCATGCCTCATTTATTGAGGTTTGATCGTTCAAAATGCTCAAAAGGCAAGAAAACACAAAGTTTCTGCATCTGGGCGTCCCACGCGGCTCGCATGGGAGTTCCATGCATGTTTAATGCGGGTCGCCTGAGATTCAAATATCAGGCGCGTATCTTAGGTGGCTCGCGGCCCGCCTCAACTTAACCCAATCTTTCACGCGGGTCGCGAGGGGTTAAAATTTCAGGATTTTTAAATCTTTTGTAATGATTATCAGAATCTGGTAATTAATAACGAAATCTTTCGAAATGATTTACCTGACCTTTCGGGTTTGAAGGGGTAACTTTGCGGTTTGGCCCTCGGTTAATTACAACTAAGGACCTCGTGTTATTTACCCGCGTTGTTAAGTCCCCGGTTAGTTTATTAATTATTCAGAAAGTCTTAACTTTCATTGTTGACGCTTTTAACCCTTCTCATACGAATTCGATTATAACTTTCTCGCTTTAAAACGGAACTTCGCGGAATTTATACAATATGTTCTAGTGAGCGTATAATACTGTTACAAAGCCTTGGGAACGTTAAAGGGTCACTCAGAGGTATAATTAAACATGTTGACACGGTTAACCCCTGTAGCTTGTAATCTCTCACTTTCTTCCGCGTTTCGCTTCCGTACAATCCATGATTTATTCGTTTGAAGGTTCAAGCATTATTTAGGGTTACTATACAGTATATTTACCCTTGTTTGACATTTATAACCCTCGAATTTATATACTTTCAAGGTTTGTCAATATTAGTCCTTTATTTAATATCAATGCCACGTGTAAACCAATGACACGTGTTAACACATTATTGGACACAAAAATTCGAGGTGTTACAATACATAGACCTGAGCGATTCGACATACACCTTCTTTAACGAGAGCCCGGAAAAGGGTTGGACTTGTCCACCTAGAATGAAAATAGGAATTACCCTCACCGACAACCTCTTGCGTTCTCGCCTTAGTCTAGGACAATTAAGGTATCTTAGGCACTTTGGGGTTGTTCCAACCAATCAAGAGCCGCCCGATACAGGTAAGTTCCTTAAAAAACTAGACAACTTCATAAAATAGTCCCTCGACACGGGGTCGTGTCCAGCCAACACGCCCCCGTGTTCACCAAAAGATTCCCTTCTGATCAGTACGCAAGAATACGGACAAACTGTGTCAGAACTCCACCTGCACACGGGGCCGTGTCCAACGAACACGGGGCCGTGTCCAGGATGCTGTCGTTTTCTATAAATGCAGCCAAGAATTCTGCACATTTGGACCAACTTGGGACAGAGATTTGAAGGAATCTTCTCTCAAACTATCCTAGGTAAGTCTAAAAGAAGGTTCCAACAACCCATCTTGTCCTTTCCTCTTCTAGCCATTTCCTTCTTCTCCATCTTTCTCCAAGAACTACCATTAAAAAAGTTTGAATTCTTCAAACTTTGTGGTAGGACTTAATGAGTTTTGTTCAAGGAATCTTGGTAAAAATATGTTATGTAACATTGTTTTAAGTTATTAATGTTTAAAAAGACCCCACAAGTTCAGAAAATAACTTAAAATCTCAAGTTTCCTTGCTTCAAAATTCTGCAGAAAGATGAACACGGGGCCGTGCTCAATGAGCACGGGGCCGTGTCCAGATACTGTTTCACCAAATAAACTATTTTTAGTTTATTTTTCGTAGAATGTCGAGCGAAAACAGCGAAACATCATCCGTGCATTAATTAAACAGCCGAAAAGGAAGGAGGCCCTCCGTTGAAGCTACGCTTGTGCACTATGTGATAGCATTAAGGGAGGCTCTTGACGAAATGACGTCAGTAGAGGAGGTCCTAATCGACCGTATTAACGATCTTACGGTGGGACTCGAAAGCAGCTTCCAAGAAATTAACCTCTTGCACCAGAGGTTAAATATTCTTGTAGCACCCCCGATGGAACCAGTCCTTCCACAAACAGGATTGGAACTTGGCACTCGGAATTAACAACCCTACCGGGTGGGAAGACTTTCCAGCGGAACCTCCCATGGAGCACCAACAAGAGATCCCGGTGGAAATCGAAACTCCTCAAACTAATGCCAATGAGCCTTCTTTTCTCCTTCCAAGGGAGGTGGAGGAGTGGCTCGCCGACATGTGAGGAAAGCCACACCGGGAAGAAGGAGTTTTAAAAGCCTTGTCTAAACCAAGATTAGTAGCTTCTTGGAAATTTTGCTATCTAAAATAAAGTATGGGCTAGAACTCCATGGTTTAATATTTCCTTGTTTTCATATTTCGTTTTATGTAATGTCTCTCTATGGTTGCAATGAAATGATGGTTTTTAAAGTTTGATGGATCATAATAAATAAAACACACTCATGGTGGTAAAGGATGACAAAGGGAACGAGAAAAATGGCCCCATGTGCAAGAACAAGGCAACCCGACACAAAATTCTCCATTACAGAAGGCTCAACACGGGCCGTGTCCAACCAACACGGCCCCGTGCTGAACCCCGTGCAGAAAAATGCCCAGTTCAGGTAACTGGACACGGGCCGTGTTCACTAGACACGCCCCCGTGTCCAGGCTTCTGTCTCATTTCTTTAATTTTTGTTACTGGCACCTGAACACGGGGCCGTGTCCGGTCCCCACGGGGCCGTGTCCAGACTACCAGTAACATAAATCTTTTTTTTAACACCACATTACACATCCAATCAACCTAAAAATTTATTTTTGGGACACATTGAGGACAATGTGTAATTTAAGTGTGGGGGAGGGGGGGAAGCTAACACCTCGAAATTTTGCAAGTCCTAACAACAAGCCTTACACAAAACTCTATTGGAACCGCTAAACACCCCAAATTTTTTCAAAAATTTTCATTTTTTTACTTGTCTAAAGTTTAAGTTAGGAATCCTAAGATTAATAAGGTTATATTTTTACAAATTTTACAACCGAGAGCGTCGTGATAACAAGAACCAACATAAGAAAATTATGAAACGACATAACAAGCTTAGTTAAAATTTGATTATATATGCTCGATCACATAAAAACCCATTCCCACAAAAGTGAGTTTTGAGCCTTTATTGAGCATACAAATTCACATCTTTAGACTAAATGCTCATTTTTCATTTCTTGTGTGAAATAGCCGCTTGGTTCTTACAACTCTAGAACTTGCCACGACGATTCATTCCCGGTCCTTACCAACTTAAACCCAAGTAAGTAAATGATGGAGGCATTAGGACTAACCATTTTTCTTTCTACACCATTATTTTTGATTTTTTTTACCACCTACCCAAAATCCCCCTAGTTAACCCCTTTGAGCCTAAACCTTTCATTTCTTTACCCTAAAACCCTTTTTACCCACCAAAAACCCTTTTTATTTTCACCCTTTATTTTAGTAACAAGCTCGGTTTTTCGTAAGCTCATTTTTTTGTGATAAAAAAAAATAAAAAAAATTGAATGATTAAGTTAAAAACAAACAAAGCTATGAAAACAAAAGCTTGTTTGGAGAAATACTTCAAAATAAAAAGTCACTAAAAAAAACAAAGTGTTTTACGAAAACCGACGCTTTTTACGCTTTTCGCCCTTTTTTTCTAACCACTAACCCAACCACCCACCTTTAGCCCAAGCCTAACCCTTCACCCAAAAAAAAAGTCCTCTTGATATTTACAAAGGTATATAATTAAAAAGGAGGAAGATTGATTGCTTGGCAAGCTTATGGTAGAAATAAGTTCCATGCCGCTCTCGAGTGATTCACTAAAAAAAGTACACATTCGGCCGAGTGTTGAGTGATTTCTCCCGTGAGGTATGTGAACTTGTATATAAATGAAATTTTAAAAAAGGCATGCTAAGCCTAAATAAGTAATTTCTCTTATGAAACGTTCTAAATAAATCATAACGAATAGGATTGTAAATAAATAAAAATAAAACCCAAAAAGATCTTGGATTCCCGACACTCTATGACAAGCCAAAAACCTTCTCTTCTACCCATTCCATTTGGGAGTGTAAGCCTCATATTTAAAGAGTTTTGCTTGAGGACAAGCAAAAGTTCAAGTGTGGGGGTATTTGATGTGTGTAAAATGCAACATATAAATTACATCAAATAAGGCATAAAACTAACCCTTTTTGAGTACTAATGTTGGAAAAAGAGTGTTTTTGTCTTCCTTTTGTATTTTCAGGATGAAATGAGCTCAAATTCACAAAAGAAGCAAAAAGACAGCTAATTCTAACATAAATACAAGAAAAGGAACAAAAGTGGATTGCCCGAACCCTCAACGGCATCCTCCCAAGCAGAGAAGAGAAGACAGAAGACTGAACACGCCCCGTGCTCAGCCAGCACGGGGCCGTGCCCAAGAAGCAGGAGAAAAGACAAACCTATAGAAGCTTCTATTGCCCACCACGGGGCCGTGTCCAGTGAGCACGGGGGCGTGGCGAAAGTACAGCAGGCGCATTAATTGTAATTGCGAATTACAACTAATGAAGAGAGAGAGTGTCAGACGGGCACAGGGGCGTGTCCAGCGGACACGGGGCCATGCCCAGCCTTTTATTCAGCCTATAAATAGGAGTGCTTGGTTTCATTTCAACTCATCCCTTGGCACACCACCTCTCTCACACTTCATCCACCACCCACCACCACCATAACACCATCATCCACCACCATCATCCATTGTCCATCGTAGAGTGTGTGAGTCGTCTCGGGATCCAAGATTGATCGTAAGGGTTCTTGACAATCAAGGCCATGTTTGCCTAAGTCTCTTACATCACTTGGTGAAGACAAGTGTTTAGTATAATACTTTTTATTTTTAATCTTTTGCACTTTTTATTTGGTTTCGTATTAATGACTTTAATAACTAGTTGCTTATGTTGAAGGTGATCTTTCCTTATCGTTTGTCCGTGGTGTCTTGGCATTATTTTACTGTCTATATAAAATAAAAGATTTTCACCATTCATATCTCCACGGTCTATATGGAGGTATGTTGGCTACCTGGTCGGGGGTTAAGGGAATGGTTTGGTAAGGGTCTTGCCCTTGTTCAGCGTTTAAAGGTCCTGCAAGGGACCTGGGTCAATTTTAGTAGGATCTCCTTCAATACCCATAGGTATTGGATGGCGGGGATCCAAACTCTTTGACCCCCTCATAAGTTAACTACTATTAATATTATAACCCGACTATTTAGGACTGTATCCCTGCTGACTCAGACTACTTAGCCGAGGGTAACGTCACCGCCAAAAGCGGGGCCTACCATAATTTGTATTAATAACTTAATTCATTATCTTCCAATAATCCAACCCTTTAGGATTGTATCCTTGCTGACTCAAACTACTGGGTTGAGGGTAACGTCGCCTTCAAAAGAGGGGCCTACTACAATAACTAAGATAATCTCTTAAATAAGTGCAAAAGTGCGAAAATAATCAAAGGTTATACTAATACACGAGTCGGATCCAAGTGATTCATCTTGTCTATCTGTTTTTATTTTATTTTTATTTTTCAACATTTAGTTAGTTTTTATTTTCTTAGTTTAAAAATCTTTTCTAACTTTTTGATTTGATTAGACGTTGAGGATAAACCAGTATTAAAAGCTCTTGTGTCCTTGGACGACCTCGGTATCTTACCAACACTATACTACATCCACGATGGGTGCACTTGCCCATATGTGTGTTTAGTGTTAGTGAATATCGTGTTTTATAAATTTAAAACTTGGCTAAAAGTGTAAAAAGGGCTTAAATATACATCTAAATTATATAACACCTCACACACATCACGAGTATTTTCGAAAACATGTGTATTGTGTCAGCCTTAGGAAAGGCTAAGTAGTATTTCAGCCTTAGGAAAAGCTTCTTTGTGTGAATGTCGTAGTATGCGGGGTTCAAACAAAGTCGTAGTTTTTGCTATTTCGATCGAAAGCATCAGGTAGGCGCAATACAAACCCTACTGGGTTCGTACGAGGCAGCCTGTGGGTGCTTAGACTATAGACTAGGTCATTCTCTAAGACGTCGACCCGGACTAGGTCGAGTCTTGCCTAATTCCCTATAGTTATGGCTCTGATACCAATCTGTCACACCCCAACCGATGGCGGAATCATCGGGGCGCGGCACTAGGCGAATCAGATTGCTCAAGAGAATCCATAACAACTATATTGCGATAATATTTATTACATTCGTTATCCCATACTAACAAATAATACAATCACATAAGTCATCACAGATTTCTTGTCCTCTCGAACAATTCAAATCCGACAACCTAGATTTTAGGTGAGTTTCTAGACTTCCTAGCTTGGTTTGATGAAGACTTCAACTAAACCTGCAACATACGTTAAAATATTGTCAATACGAAAGTATTGGCGAGTATACAGGTTTGATATGTAATAGTATAGTAGATTAAAAGTGCTGCGAATTTCCACATGCATAAGCGTAATACACGACATGTATACTCACAAAACTGATACTACCAGCTAAGTCCTCGATGCTCGATTCTTCGATGGCATAACTAGACCCTGTCGGGCGCAATAGTACTATACTAGTCGTGGTGGGACGTCACGAGTATAAGTCCTAGCACATATGTAACTAGCATTTACGTTTATCTATGCAAACAGTTATTCGCAAGTGATAAATTGACTGATTGAATTATTCGTTTGATGAGTTCGGTTTATAAGGAACGTATGTTACACCCAAAATTCGATAAAAAGGGGTCAAGTATACTCACAGTGCGTATTTGGTTGGATTGACGGGATAATGCCTGAGAATGCCCTGATTTCAGACTAATTTCATGAGTATTGGATAACGCGTCAAATGATAACGGAATACACGAAAACAGATGGTAATTAGATCAAGGCTGGCCCGTTCGAAGAGACTGTCCGATCGGCTAGCCTGTCCGATAGGTTGGCCTGTCCTGTCCGATCGGCTAGCCTGTCCGATAGGTTGGCCTGTCCTGTCCGATAGGCTGGCCTGTTCGATAGGCTGGCCTGTCCTGTCCGATAGGCTGGCCTGTTCGATAGGCTGGCCTGTCCTGTCCGATAGGCTGGCCTGTTCGATAGGCTGGCCTGTCCTATCCGATGGCTGGCCTGTTCGATAGGCTGGCCTGGTCGATAGGCTGGCCTGTCCGATAGGCTAGCCTGTCCTGCTGTATTCGACAATTTTGCAAGTTTTTCGGTGGTTTTGGTCGAGACGTTTGCTGGGATGCGTTAAACAACTGAAATTCCACCAAAACCGTCTTGTTCTATCAGCCGGGAATCACCCCGTTCCATCAGAACTCGCCGTTCTTGGCGGTTTTCCCTTGTTTAACCCGAAATTGGTTGTTTCATCGCTAGGGATCGGATCTTTGACCAACACGACACTAAGAATGAGTAGAAGGTCGGTTTAAGCTCCAATTCCACCGTTTTTGAATACTTTGAGAGTAAAAGAGTTGAAAGGAAGTTGGAAAACCATCCTTCAATCCTTTTATTCGCGTTTAGGTGTAGATCTGATGTGAAAATCTTGTTTATTCTTGTGGAAATCCTTTAGATCTGAGTTGTTCTTGGTGGAATGAGACCAACACTTGAAGTTCATAAGAACTCCATGATGACATCACCCTAGAACACCTCAAATCCATTGATTTCACGGTTAAAAGTTGGAATTTGAAAGATAGAAAGGTGGAGGAATGCATAAAGATCAAGGAAGTACAAGATTTGAGTTGAAAACTTACAAGAATCGCGAGAAATCGAGAGATAAAGGGGTTGGAACTTCTGGTCGAGCAGCAAAAGTGACAACAAGTGTGTTGGAGGTGAATGAAGGGTATTTATAGGCAAGGAGGAAGGAAAGGAGGGTAGGCTGGCCTGTCCTGTCCGATAGGCTGGCCTGTTCGATAGGCTGGCCTGTTCGATAGGCTGGCCTGTTCGATAGGCTAGCCTGTCCTGTCCGATAGGCTGGCCTGTTCGATAGGCTGGCCTGTCCTGTCCGATAGGCTGGCCTGTCCTGTTCGATAGGCTAGCCTGTCTTGTCCGATAGGCTGGCCTGTTCGATAGGCTGGCCTGTCCTGTCCGATAGGCTGGCCTGTCCTGTTCGATAGGCTAGCCTGTCCTGTCTGATAGGCTGGCCTGTCCTGTCGTTCGGCTGGTCTGTCCGATCGGTTAGCCCAGCCGTTCGGCTGTCCCGTCCGATCGGTTGGCCCAGCCGTTCGGCTGGCCCGTCCGATCGGTTGGCCCAGCCGTTCGGCTGTCCCGTCCGATCGGTTGGCCCAGCCGATCGGCTGGCCCGTCCGATCGGTTGGCCCAGCCGTTCGGCTGGCCCGTCCGATCGGCTGGCCCAGCCGTTCGGAGGCCTTTCGATCCTCGTTTTTGGTGCGTTGCGATAGTTTGGGCCATATTTCCATATATTTATATTATTTATTTATTTATTTATTATAATTAATCACAAAAGAAGGTCGTATATACGTATCTATATATTCAATATTCAGTGCGATGGTCGAGTTACGCGTGCCTTCGAGTGCGTTCTTCGATGTGATGTGCCACAGTGATTATCGGGGTACTACTTGCTCGCATTGCCATCATCGTCATGACGGCTGGAGGCATGGTACTCACCCGATAGTCCTTGTTAGCGTTGGTTGTTTACATTTTGACACCTCACGACTATCGAGGAGGGTAGAATAGGTCCTCACTCAACGTCATCGTGAGCGTTATTATTTGCGAAAATAGCTTTGTAATAGTGATAAAATATGCGTAATTATTCGATTATACTTCGATATAGCGATGTACCTGATATTGTTACATTATGATCCGAATCTCTGGTGTTAGGCGTAACGAGTATAGCGAGTAGTAACAACGCACGAAAGTGCGGGTTGTTACACACGGGGTGATCAAAAAGGGCCAACTTTGGTATTACAAGCTGTTGCGTCATACGACCTTTGGGTTTGGTCGGCCTTCTTTGGTTTAGCCGGGTGTTTTAACGATATTAATACGTTAGAGGCTTCACCATTAATAGAGGGCTACATTTCTGGAACTATACCAAAGGCCGGTTTTCATGCAAACGGGAACGACTACGAGCATGGCTACTACTTGGGCAATGGTATCTACCCGGAGTATTCGATTATTGTTAAAACGTTTTCTGAAACGTTCGATGAAAAAAGAAAGTATTTTAAAAAATTACAAGAGTCTTCGAGAAAGGATATCGAGAGGTGTTTTGGGGTTCTACAGCAACGATGGCATTTTCTCAGAAATCCTTGTCGCATGTGGCATAAGGATAGAATACGAATGACCATGTATGCTTGCATCATTTTGCATAATATGATCATTGAGAATGACGGAAGCGCGATATGCCAAAACTATATTCCGGAAGATTTAGTCGAAGGAACCCAAGCAACAATGGAAGAGAGACTCGCAAATGCTCAGCTATTGCGATCTAGAGAAATACATAACACGTTGAAGGCGGATTTGGTTGAGCATGCTTGGGCGATTCGCCCAATTCGATACAACAGTGACTACGAAGAAGATTCCGAGGAAGAAGAGGTTGAGGAATTCGAAGACGGGAACTTTGAAGACGTAGGTTTGGATGCTGGAGAAAACGAAGAGGAAGAAGGAGAGAACGAAAATGAAACCGAAGAACAAATATATTTTTTAGGTGTAATATTTTTTTCTTTAACTTTTTTTTTATTTTAATGTATTGTTTTTTTATTTAATGGAATGATTTTTAATTTTATAAAACTTAGAAATTAATTAAAAAAATGAAAATTAAATTAATTGAGTAATGATGACAAAGGGGCTTTATGACTACGGCCTCAAGTTGCATAACGCCCCATAAAGCCCCTTGCTGACGTGGCATGCCACATGTCGCATAACGCCCCCAAAAGGGCCTTATGACTACGAATGACTTGGATATGCAAGATAAAAAAGGGTCGTGGACCAAATCAGTTGCTAGTGACACCATATACCAATCAAGCACAAAACAAATTCTGAGTTCTTGTTTATCATACAATCGTGACATAATTAGCAATCACTTGAAATGCTGATCATGTGCATACAAAACTATCTATGACATATTATTGCCCTAAGACCACCCGTTGTTGGGCGTTTTTTTTTTAAATTGAAAAATAAAACGCCCAGAAACGCCCCCACCCCCATTACGGTAGGTGTTATTTAAAAAAAATCAAAAATTGAACTTTGGCATTTTAATAATAACGCTAATATGCAAAGCAAGTGGCCAATGGGAGTGTTTGCTTTTTCTTTTGCATGTGTCCAAGGTTTGACTATCCAATCACCAACTGTTTGCTTTTTTTTTTTTTTTTAATGATTGGAAGGGGCATTATTAGGCATTATTCCCACTACGCCACTTTTGCAATAACGCCCCATGCTGACTGGGATGACACGTGTTGAATAATGCCCCATGGTGGGGGCATTATTTTTCTTAACCGCTACGGACGGATGGTGTAAGAACATTGTGAATTGTGAATCTTTAACTAAACCAGTGCGACCATTTGAACCAACTATCAGGCACTATCATTGTCATGATTCATTAATTGGAGGCTGCTTCTCATCAAGACACATTGTTACCATAATTTATTTTTTGTTTTTTGTTGTTATATTGTTTCACATAATCATCCAGTTAAGATTCACCCTTGTTGATACAAAAGGTATTCAAACATCTACTAATAAGATTGTTCATCAAGAGAACAAAAATGAATTCTTATATCCCGGGGTGGTCCGTGTTCGGCCCCCCATCACGAGTGATGGGCTTTTGCTACACCGCCGCCACCAACAATATAACGCGTTATATTGTTAACGCGTTCTGTGTATAACGCGTTGAAGAATGAAAAAATCGAACGTTTGGATATGACCGTTGGTTTCAACGGTTACTTTAAAAAAAAAAAAAAAATTAATCCATTTTATCTATATATATATCCACATTTTAACCATTTTTTCATACACCAAATTATATCTTTTAAACCATTTTAAACCCATTTCACCCAATTTTTTATATCTTTCTCAAATGGAATTCCCTACCGATTTGACGTTTCCGATGTCTAGCGATACCGATACCGAGTCGTCTTCCGACAACGACACGCTTAACTTTTTTGTGTCGGTGTATAACGAGCTTGATGCCGAGTCGTCCCGCCCAAAGAAGAAGATGGTCGGCCGTGATCGTATACGTGCCAACGAAGTTTTGATGAACGATTATTTTGTGGAAAACCCGCTATACAATTCCGAAACGTTTAGAGATCGTTTTCGTTTACCCAAAGAATTATTTTTAAAGATTGTTGGAGACATCGAGGCAAGCGAGGGATGGATTCCATCACTTCCACTATCCAATCAACTAATTGTCATAGTATGTTAAATTGTATGTTCATAGTATGTTAAATTGAACTAGTATGTTTTAAAATTAATGAAATGTTTAATTTAGTGTTTTATTTTTATTTTCTAATTTTAAAATGAAAATTAAAAAAATTGGGAGGGAGTGATGGAATTCCATCACTAGTGATTCCACCCCTAGTCCATTTCTATCACTAGTGATGGAAATTGGATTGATGATATGGCATTAGTTGATTGGATAATGGGAGTGATGGAATCCATCACTAGTGATTCCACCCCTAGTCCCCTAATCCAATTTCCACAAAACAAATGGAATCAAACAACAAACAACAAACCAAACACATCTGCAACAAAATAATCATATTATTCAGAAACTTTCTCAACACATATACAACTCAATTCTCAAATACACAAACTATCTATATCTCTCTTCCTCCTTAGAGAAGCATGTGTTTTCTTCTTCTTTCTTTGTTTCTCAGCCTTCTCCAGCTGCTCCACTCTTCGACTTAACGCGTTAATCATCCGCGTCTGCAACTCGTTCCTCTCAGATATCTGAGCCATCAGTCTCTTTATATCCTCGTTATCATCCATCAGATTCTCTAGAATTTCTCTGTTTCCCTTGTCTTCATTCACGCAATTGCGTTTCTGCACATCTCTCGGCCCATCATCTTTTTCCCCAAATTTTACAGGACTTGTTTCCATGGCGTCCACCTCACCGATTACATCTGCAGCCTCCACAGAATTGCAATTCCTAACAGCACTGCCATCTTTATCGTCGTCAATTGCTTCCGAAACGACATGATTTTCAACTCTCTCGTTAACAGAATTAGAGGCTTCTGTGACTTGCTCTGATGTACTCGTACCAACATTGTCAGGAGTAACGATTTCATCAGGTGAATGTGAATCTAGGGTTTGGTGATCAGGCTGAGCAATTGAATCCACCTTCTCCTGCAATGCAATTACTTTCTTAGTTACCGCTTTCCTCAAATCCCTAATCCCGCAATCAACACCGCGAATAGAATCCAATTTGAAAAGCAAAGACATTAGGGTTTCATTCACCCTCAGCCTCTCCTTCGCATCCCTACGAATCAAATTAACAACTTCCGTATCGTCAATTCTTCGTTCAATTTCGTAAACCTCATTTCTGATAGAAGCGATCTTCTTCACGGTCTTCCTGATCACAAAGCCTCTGAACACTTTTTGGATTTGAAGTGCTGCTGAATCCTTTAACATCGATATTGTGGTTGGTGGTTGATCGGATGAGACGAAGTGGACCGGCACAGATATGACTTTTGGGGATGATCTTTGTTGTGTTTGTCGAACCGGAATGGACCGGGAAGAGCTCCATGGTTGTTGCTTGGAGTAGTTTCTGAAAAATGGAACGTTCA
Organism: Helianthus annuus; assembly: GCF_002127325.2. Taxonomy (NCBI): domain Eukaryota; kingdom Viridiplantae; phylum Streptophyta; class Magnoliopsida; order Asterales; family Asteraceae; genus Helianthus; species Helianthus annuus. Next base: position 144,207,355 of record NC_035446.2, on the reverse strand, counting down.
TTTTAGTGTTTTGGGAAATTGATCTGTAAAAGTTTTATGTTTTGAATGAATTTGGGGACAATCTGATGATGCATATTTATACGAGAAGTTTGTCATGGTAGAAAGGAGTGTTCTACAATATTCTGGATGCATATTGATATTTTCGCAGATGTCATTCATCTAGATGGATGTGGAATCTCCTGAACATCACACCAACACGATATTTTCATATTGATAAATTTAGTCTCTAAACCAATATTCCATATTACACATAGTTTGCTTTTGACACTCTAAGTTTATGTTAGTTTCCTTTTCAACCCCAACTTTGTTATAGTTTCCTTCTTACCCAAAACTTTATCAAATTTTATCTTTACCCTTTTCTAGCTCTTAAGTTTAGAAAATACAATTTTTAACCACTTAACTTTTTATGAACTTTGTAAATGCGGTCGTCCGTCGTCGTAAAGTAGTCCCTGCGAAGCTTTCGGGTTTGTAAATGCCACTTTAACCCCCTCGAGAGTTTTTGGCTTGATGATATAAATTCGAGTTAGTCGGGTCGCGTATAATACGTTATAATTATACGATATAAATTCGATTTACGTTACGTTTTGATCCAATCACAATGCAACCATAGGATACATTGAGTTCAATCGGATACGTCAAAACGTACGTTTTCATATGGTTAACACATCACATAACGATTGGGGTAATCTGTTCGATATTTGCGACGTACCCGCACTGCAACGCGCGCGGGTCTTATTACTAGTTACTATATAATAACAACTAGGTTAGAATCTCGTGTATTACACGGGTTGTATAAATTAATTTTATATAATAAATAATAATAAAATATATATTAAAAAAACTCATATATTACACGTGTTGAATAAAATATAATGTCATATGATAACACAAACGGTCGTCAAGATTTATCTTTTAAAAATGAACATTCCAAACCATTATAGCGATGCGTCTAAATGCACTTACAATTTGATAGAAGCATATGCCCGGCCTAAAATAATTATATAATTTTAGTAAAAAAAAGATAATAATACAATTATCAAGTATATATTAAATGGTAACCTTTGATTCCTAATTTACTATAATTTCAATCATAGAACTCCAACGTATATATATCTACTCATAATATTTAAATTTTTGTTTAAATTATTTAGAGAAAAAAAATATTTATTCTTATCTTATTTTTTGTTTAAAATTATTATTATTATTTGAGTTTATTACATAGTTAGTCTCTGTGGTTTGCACAAAATAAGATACTTAAGGGTACTAATAGTTTAAAATCACCTTCTAGGATATTAACTTTTTATTTTGTAACGTTTGGAGGTATTAACTACTATGGTATGAACATAGTTAGTCCTTTTGTTTGCATAAAATTACATACTTAGATACTAATAGAATGTGATTTTAAACCTACAAATAACGTTAATACCTCCAAACGTTACAAAATAAAAAGTTAATACCCTAGAATGTGATTTTAAATTATTAGTACCTAAGTATGTTAGTTTGTGCAAACCACATGGACTAATTATGTAATTAACTCTTATTATTTTATCTAATTTTTTGTTTAAAATTATTATTATTATTTTTATCATTTAATATGATCATAATAAAAACAAATGTTTATCCTTATCTTAATTTTTGTTTAAAATTATTTATAGAAAAACAAATATTTATTCTTATCTAATATTTTGTTTAAAATTATTATTATTATTATTATTTAATATGAAAGATAAATAATAAAATAAGTTGAGAAAACACTAGAAAGTGACACATGTTCAAAAAAGATTTTCATTTATTAGTATTGAAAGATTTGAGTATGCTCTTTTGCCTTAGAGATATTTACAATAGTACTATTTTTTTAATTTCCAATTTTATATTTTTACCACACAACAACAAAGAAAGAGGTTGGATTGGATGGTTTTCTTTTCGTGTCTTTTAAGTGTGGTTTATAATTTTAGTCATTCGGGTTTGTAAACTTCATTTTTGTACCTGAAAGTTTTGTTTCGGTATTTAAGTTAAAGTTTTCTTTATAAATTCGAGTTTGTATATATATTTTATGTGAGTTCACAATGTAAGTACATTTATCGTTGTTTAAATTTTACGTTACGTGGAGGTAGAATTCGTGTTTTTGTTTTATGATTTTTCTCGGTTTTAGTCGTCGTTTGCTTACTTTACTAAGCATGGTTTTACGATCCGCACCCGCAACGCAGGGGTTAAACACTAGTTATAAATAAGCAACATTTTGTTGCTTAATGTTCTTGTGCTACATGCATATGAAGTCTTTCAAAAATATTTTGATTTTTCATTTTTCATCCAAAGGTTTTTATCTTTTCATTTTAATCTCTTTGGCTTTTTAACTTTTAACACAAAAATTTTCATGTTTTGCAATTTAACCTCAATACTTTTTTATTTTCAACTTTGGTCCCTTATAATTTTCATCTTTCGTAAGTTGTTCGTTTTACGTTCGTTCAAAATTTTACGAGTCAACACGTCGCAACGTGTGTATGTGGTTCAATGTTTTTTTTTTGTTTTTTTACGTTTGACAGGCCCGTCACCGTTTGACAAGTTCGTTTCCAATGCATGGGTCCTAAATCGACTTAGGTTTAAAGAAGTTCGCCGCGATGCGGCGAATTTCTTTTGTTATTTAGTCTATGTTTACATGTGTTTTGAAATTACTACGAGCGCGTTGCGAACGAAACTGCTGAAACCGTAATTTTAAAGTGGATATAAAATAATAAAGATTGGTCCAATAGAGGAGAGGCGGCCGCTCATTTCGACCAATGACAGGGAAACACTATTCCATGCCATGGTCTTTGTATTTGTTGAATAATATATAATATTATATATATCTATGGTTCCCATTAAGTGTAACCAACTTTGAAATCAATAATGACCATTGGATTTGGCTGAGATTAAATCTCAGCCACATAAACTCTCAAAAATAACTACTTTGGTGGCAGTTTAGAGCAGTTTCTTCTTGTGGTGGTTTTATCAACTGGTGGTTACCTCTACCTCTTCATGCCCATGTTCATGGCGGTTTCAGTCAGAGGTTATGCACTATCTCATAGAATCCTACGGTTACCTTTTATTTTGGACAGTTTTTGCATTATCAAAACCACCGTTCCCACGTATGCAATCCACAACCACCTCCAGTGAACCCTTATATAAACACACAAATTGTGAAATTGGACAATATCCCACTTCCTTCTCTACTTTCGGTTGCACTCTAGGTACAGGTACAGAAGGAAGATCAATGGAACTTGATCGTCGTTGGCTCCTCCACATGAGAGTTTCTACAAATGCATCAGTTTTGTATCAATTTAGCCAAGCAGGTTCACTCTTTCTTACCTTTTGAAGTTCAATTTTTGTGTACTCTTTAGGGTTAAGCCTTTATAGTGTTCAGTTTTGTATCAATTTGCAATTTCCTGCACCGATTAAGCCAAGGTAACTTAATGTCTGTCTATCTCACAAACACTCTATATAAACATAATTTCCCCCAATTTCACCTTTCTAACTTGCAAAAATTTCTTCTTCCAATCTACCCTGTTTGGTTCCTGATCATGTAATTGTCCGTGATATGTAATTGGTTATTTCGCAAGCTAAAAATTCAGTTTTGTGTTAAAAAAAAATTGCTTGTAGAACAGAGCAAACACAATGGCAGATTGCAATGACATTGATGACCAGATGGATTCAGAGGTTGGCAACTAGGAGGATGATGATGTCGAAGGGTAGTAAATAGGAAAAAGTTGATGATGATGATGATGATGATGATGATGAAAAATCGTGAAGTTTGTGAACCTTTTGGGGATGTTGTTGAGGTCAGCTCTAATGGTAATCATTTACTGAGAAAATTGTGTTTTCTTTTAGATCAATTTTTGTTACGTGTTTGCTGTTGCGGTTGTTGATTTTAGGTTTACGTGTTTGCTGTTGCGGTTGTTGATTTTAGGTTTTATTTTATATTGTTGATTTTGCATCGTGTAACTCTTTCCGATTTTACATTTGTTCCGTTGTTCGTATGTGCTGCAAGAATTGTTTTTTTTTTTCCAACTAGAATTATTTTTGGCTGATGAACAGTCGTGTGATTCTCACTTTAGTCGAGTTTTTTTCTTATTATTATAATTTTTTTGTATCTTGTGATTCATTTCTTTGTGGTTCATATCGAGTACAGTTATAAAAAGTTTTTTTTTTATCAAATCAAATGAGTCTTTAAGTTCTTTACAAGTTGTGATATGGATTCTTTCGGCCATTGTAGTTTTGGTATGAATTCTTTTGGCCATAGTTCTGAAGCTAAACAAGGATGTGTGCCTTTTGTTTATCAATCTTTTAAAAGTCGAGTGACTTTTGTCTTATAAATCTTCTAAAAGTCATGTGACTTTTGTCTTACAAATAACAGTTAAAAAATCAATATATTTTTTCTGACCTTTTACTGTCAGTTACTTTCTCATGTGGGTGATTTCATGTTGTATGTTCCAGGTGGGGTGGGTCTTTATGAAGTGCATATTAGAGCGCCTTCGTTTAGCCTCTAATGTAGGAATTGACAAAACCAACTTGAATGGAAAAAGTAAAATGGCAGGTCCCGTATGGAGTAGTGTGGAACTATTCAATGCGAAGTCATAACAACAATGGAGCTCGGGCTTTGGCTAAGCATGTCAACAGAAGCAAAGGAAAAAATTTTGGGGCTCCTTCTCTGGAAATGGTTAGTAATCAATTTTTTGTCTTTCTTGCATGTATTTCCCTTTGCATTTATTCAGATGTATTTCTTAGAAATAGTTCTTTTATAAAGGGTCAACTAATTGTTTTGCTATGCTTTTTAAAGAAACTTAGCTCACAACCTAAGGGTTGTGAAGTTCCACTGATACTATTTGGCTAGAGATGGGAAGATGGTTGGGTAATGGTTCAAAACAGAGTCAGGTTGAAGTGGGTTGGGTGGAGTTGGATACATTGTGTGTACTCTTTTATATATAGAAAAAGTTTAGGTAATGTGTAAATTTGTGTATGCAGTAGCAGTATTAGTATAGTAAACCAAAGTTTTGAATCAAACTGGTTGTATGCATTAGAAATATACAAATGATTTTCAACTTGTCTGGCTCATTTCATGTTATAGCTAAAGTTTTTTATTTGACATTTTGAGATAAAATGCCCCCCAAATCAACCTATATAAGTCGGTCGAAATTATCACATCTACATTAGTTCATTTGGTTTTTTAGAATATATTATTGATCAATGCTATTGTTTACATTCTAATGTTGCCCAGAGGCTTATAAGAATGTGTTCGCCTTAAGGTTATCAATCACTTGATATCCCATTGTTGCTGGCTAAATGTGCATATTATTCCACCACATGGGTCTGTTTTTTAGATCCGGGTTCAAAATGGTCCTAAAAGTCAACCAAGGTATGCATTGATGTGTGTAAAATGCAACATATAAAACACATCAATTAAGGCATAAAACTAACCCTTTTTAAGTACTAATGTTGGAAAAAGAGTGTTTTTGTCTTCCTTTTGTATTTTCAGGATGAAATGAGCTCAAAATCACAAAAGAAGCAAAAAGACTACTAAATCTACCATAAATACAAGAAAAGGAACAAAAGTGAATTGCCCGGACCCTCAACGGCACCTCCCAAGACAAAGAGAAGAGAAACAGAGCCTGAACACGCCCCGTGTCCAGTGAACACGGGGGCGTGCCCAGGAAGCAGCAGAAAAGACAAACCAGTAGAAGCTTCCATTGCTCACCACGGGGCCGTGCCCAGCGGACACGGGGGCGTGTTGAAAGTACAGCAGGCGCATTAATTGTAATTCGCAATTACAATTAATGAAGAGAGAGAATGTCAGACGGGCACGGGGCCGTGTTCAGCGAACACGGGGCCGTGTCCAGCGTTCTGTTCAGCCTATAAATAGAGGAGCTTGGCTTCATTCTCTCTCATCCCTTGGCACACCACCTCTCTCACACTTCATCCACCACCCACCACCACCATAACACCATCATCCACCACCATCATCCATTGTCCATCATAGAGTGTGTGAGTCGTCTCGGGATCCAAGATTGATCGTAAGAGTTCTTGACAATCAAGGCCATGTTTGCCTAAGTCTCTTACATCACTTGGTGAAGACAAGTGTTTAGTATAATACTTTTTATTTTTAATCTTTTGCACTTTTTATTTGGTTTTGTATTAATGACGTTAATAACTAGTTACTTATGTTGAAGGTGATCTTTCCTTATCGTTTGTCCGTGGTGTCTTGGCATTATTTTACTGTCTATATAAAATAAAAGATTTTCACCATTCATATCTCCACGGTCTATATGGAGGTATGTTGGCTACCTGGTCGGGGGTTAAGGGAACGGTTTGGTAAAGGTCTTGCCCTTGTTCAGCGTTTAGAGGTCCTGCTTGGGACCTGGGTCAAATTTAGTAGGATCTCCTTCAATACCCATAGGTATTGGATGGCGGGGATCCAAACTCTTTGACCCCCTCATAAGCTAACTACTATTAATACTATAACCCGGCTATTTAGGACTGTATCCCTGCTGACTCAGACTACTTAGCCGAGGGTAACGTCACCGCCAAAAGCGGGGCCTACCATAATTTGCATTAATAACTTAATTCATTATCTTTCAATAATCCAACCCTTTAGGATTGTATCCTTGCTGACTCAAACTACTGGGTTGAGGGTAACGTCACCTCCGAAAAAGGGGCCTACTACAATAACTAAGATAATCTCTTAAACAAGTGCAAAAGTGCGAAAATAATCAAAGGTTATACTAATACACGTGTCGGATCCAAGTGATTCATCTTGTCTATCTGTTTTTATTTTATTTTATTTTTCAGCATTTAGTTAGTTTTTATTTTTCTTAGTTTAAAACATTTTTCTAACTTTTTGATTTGATTAGACGTTGAGGATAAACCGGTATTAAAAGCTCTTGTGTCCTTGGACGACCTCGGTATCTTACCAACACTGTACTACGTCCACGATGGGTGCACTTGCCCATATGTGTGTTTAGTGTTAGTAAATATCGTGTTTTATAAATTTAAAACTTGGCTAAAAGTGTAAAAAGGGCTTAAAAATATATCTAAAAATATATACACACCGACACGCATCAAGTTTTTGGCGCCGTTGCCGGGGACACAAGGATTTTAAGAAAGTTAGGAATCAACGGCCTAATCATCTTTTTATTTTTCTTTAATTTTTTAGGATTTTTTTTTAGATTTTTCAGCTTCTGCAGAGCTCAGCACGGGGCCGTGCCTGGTCGGACACGGGCCGTGCTCAGCAACGTCACTGGCAGTTTTTGTTTTTCAAGTTAACAGGAGGCTGACCACGGGGCCGTGTCGGTGCAACACGGGGTCGTGTCCAACTTCCAGTAACTGGGATCTGAAAAACAACCACTGTATCTCCGACCACGGGGCCGTGTTCGCTCGACACGGGGCCGTGGTGAACCTTCTGACCAACATTCTTTTCTGTTTTTATTGCAGGACTTGGAACCCGACGCCAACCTCGCATAGTGTATGAGCTCCAGTTCCAATAAAGACATAAAGGAACCATTAGAAGAACCCGAACGCTATCTCAGAAAAAAGTTAAAAGCCAAAAACCAAGAGAAAGTTTCGGGTGACCCAACCCCAATGGCGGACCAACGCACCCTCATGGATTACTTACGACCCACCGTAGGTAATCTCGGCGCCGCTATCAATGCCCCGAATGTCGAAGCCAATAACTTCGAACTTCGACCGCACTTGATACAAATGCTCCAAAACTCCGCAACCTTTCACGGGCTCGCGGACGAGGATCCCCATCTACATATAACTAATTTCTTAGAAATATGTGATACATTTCGGATCAATGGAGCATCAAACGACGCCATCCGCCTTCGTATGTTTCCATTCTCACTAAAAGACCGAGCGAAAGCTTGGCTCAACACCCTCCCAGCTGGATCGGTAAACACCTGGGATGAACTAGCCCAAAAATTTCTATATAAGTATTTCCCTCCTTCTAAAACTGCTAAATTAATGGCTGAAATTAACACATACTCACAAGAGGACGGGGAATCCTTATATGAAACTTGGGAAAGGTTCAAGGAGCTATTACGCAAGTGTCCCCATCACGGCCTCGCAATATGGCAACAAGTATCCACTTTCTACAATGGGTTGTTGCCACATACTAGGCAGACACTTGATTCTAGCTCCGGGGGACTTTTAGGTAATCGACGCCCACACGAAATATATAATCAAATTGAGGAAATTGCTCAAACCAATTTTCAATGGCACACTCCCCGGGGAAATAAAACTATCGCCCCGGGCGCCCATAAGGTGGATGAAAGCACCTCTCTACAAGCCCAAATCGAGGCCCTTTCTTCAAAAATAAAAAAACTAGAAATGACAAAAACAGTCTCGGTTATGGCTTGTGAGGGGTGTGGTGGGTCACATGAAAATTGGAGTTGCATGAAAGAAACGGACGATCAACAAGAAATGGTAAACTACATTGACAATAGACCTAGGCCGTCGGGTCCTCCAACGGGGACCTTCAACCAAGGATGGCGAAACCACCCAAACCTTGGTTGGAGGGAGCCCGGCAATAGTAGTAACCAACAACCACAACGAACAAACTTTCAGCAATCAAGAAATGAGTCACAAAATTTCACTCAACAACAAAGTGGAAGAGAAAGGCTCGAAGATACTATATCTCGCCTCGTCTCTGACACTGACAAGAAAAATTCGGAAAGATTCCTACAATTAGAATCTAACTTTAGGAATCAACAGGCTAGCATTCAAAACATAGAAAAACAAATAAATCAACTAGCTCAAAATTTTTCCGAAAGACCACAAGGCGCATTACCCAGCAATACCGAAACCAACCCGAAGGCGCAAGTTCACCTCATCACGCTACGAAACCGGACCGTAGGGCCTGCAGAAGTACCTCCAACCGCGGAAGAATCAACGCCAACACATCTGCAGGAGAAGGACCCTCCCCCATCAACAGAGCCTACCAAGGCTCCTCGAGTTCCGTACCCCGGTAGGTTAATTCGTCAAAAAACCAACGAGCAATTCGCAAAGTTCGAAAGTTTGCTAAAACAATTGCATGTCAATATTCCTTTTATCGAAGTCCTAACCCAAATGCCTAAATACTCTAAATTTATGAGGGACTTCCTTACACATAAAAAGAAAATTGAGAATTTGCAATTAGTTAATTTAGGCGAAGAATGCTCTGCCCTCGTACTCAATAAACTACCCCAAAAGAAGATCGATCCCGGAAGCTTCACGATTCCGTGCTCAATAGGGGAATCTCCCGTTCGCAATGCCTTGGCCGACTTAGGGGCAAGCATTAACCTCATGCCCTCTTCAATGTTTAAAAGGCTTGGCTTGGGAACCACAAGCCCCACAAAAATAAGCATACAACTCGCGGATCGATCGGTCAAGTTCCCGCAAGGTGTCATCGAGAATGTCTTGGTAAGGGTAAGCAGGTTTGTTTATCCTGTTGACTTTGTCATACTCGACATGGAGGAAGACAACGAGGTCCCCCTTATTCTAGGGAGGCCTTTCCTTGCCACCGCACAAGCAGTAGTGGACATGAATGAAGGGACACTAACGTTGAGGTATGGGGACGATGAGGTAAAATTCGGAGTTGGGAAAAGAATAGAGGATGACGACCCGGTCCACTACATGAAGGTTATCGACTCAAGCTTGGATGCCGCTCTCCGACGGTGTAACTTGGGAGGCAAGGCACCCCAATCAAATGACGTGTGACCGGGAATTGGGTCTAGCCAAGGACCCTTATAAACGTGGCGCACCACGGAGGCATTCCGCGGATCTATCCTTAGTTTAAATTTAATCTTTTACTTTTTTGCAGAATAAAACACACTCATGGTGGTAATGGATGAAAAAGGGAACGAGAAAAAATGAAACCATGCAGAAGAACAGAACAAACCGACAAAAATCTCCATAACAGAAGGCTCCACACGGGCCGTGCCCAACCAACACGGCCCCGTGCTGAGCCCCCTGCAGGAAATCACCCAGTTCAGGTAACTGGACACGGGCCGTGTTCAGCGAACACGCCCCCGTGTCCAAGCTTCTGTTTCAATTCTATAATTTTTGTTACTGGCACTTGACCACGGGGCCGTGCCCGGTCAACACGGGGCCGTGTCCAGAGTGCCAGTAACACAAATCTTTGTTTTTAAACACACTTTTACATATTCTAATCAACCAAAAACTCTATTTTTGGACACATTGAGGACAATGTGTAATTTAAGTGTGGGGGGATGCTAAAACCTTGGAATTTTGCAAAATCCTAAAACAAGCCTTACACAAAACTCTATTGGAACCGCTAAACACCCCAAATTTTTTCAAAAACTTTTTCATTTTTTTTTTATTTATTTACTTGTCTTAGTTTAAGTTGGGAATAACAAGTTATAAAAGGGTTATATTTTTACAAACTTACAACCGATAGCGTTGTGATAAAAAGAACTAACATAAGAAAATTATGAAACGGTATAACAAGTCTAGCTAAAATTCGATTATATATGCTTGGTCACATTAGAAACCCATTCCCACAAAAAGTGAGTTTTGAGCCTTTATTGAGCATAAAAATACACATATTTAGATTAAATGCTCATTTTTCGTTTCTTGTGTGAATAGCCGCTCGGTCTTTACAAATCTAGAACTTGCCACGACGATACATTCCCGGTCCTTACCAACTTAAACCCAAGTAAGTAAATGATGGAGGCATTAGGACTAACTATTTTTCTTTCAAAACCATTATTTTTCAATTTTTTTTACCTACCCAAAATCCCCCTAGAAAACCCCTTTGAGCCTAAACCTTTCATTTCATTACCCCCAAAACAATTTTCTACCCACCAAAAAACCTTTTTCATTTTTTCACCTTTATTTTAGTAACATACTCGGTTTTTCATAAACATACCCTTTACGTGACGAAAAAAAAAAAAAAAAATATGATGAAGTCAAAAACAAACATAAGCTACAAAAAGCTTGTTTGGAGAAATACTTCAAAAATAAATGTCACCAAAAATAAGGTATTTTACGAAAACCGACACTTGTTACGATTTTCGCCCTTTTTACTAACCACTAACCAACCACCCACCTTTAAACCCAAGCCTTCACCCCAAAAGACCTCTTGATATTTACAAAGGTAAAAAGTTAAAAAGGAGGAGGATTGATCGCTTGGCAAGCATATGGAAAATGTAAATCCGTGCAGCTCTCGAGCGATTCACTTAAATATACACCTTCGGCCGAGTGATTGAGTGATCTCCCGTGAGGTATGTGGACTTGTATATAAATGGAATTTTAATAAGGCATGCTATGCAAAATTTAGTAATTTATCTTATGAAAAGTTCAAAATAAACCATGACGAATAAGATTGTAAATAAAATAAAAATAGAACCTATACAAACCTTGGATTCCCGACACTCTAGGACAAGTTAAAAAACTTCTCTTCTATCTATTCCATTTGGGAGTGTAAGCCACATTAAAAGAGTTTTGCTTGAGGACAAGCAAAAGTTCAAGTGTGGGGGTATTTGATGTGTGTAAAATGCAACATATAAAACACATCAATTAAGGCATAAAACTAACCCTTTTTAAGTACTAATGTTGGAAAAAGAGTGTTTTTGTCTTCCTTTTGTATTTTCAGGATGAAATGAGCTCAAAATCACAAAAGAAGCAAAAAGACTACTAAATCTACCATAAATACAAGAAAAGGAACAAAAGTGAATTGCCCGGACCCTCAACGGCACCTCCCAAGACAAAGAGAAGAGAAACAGAGCCTGAACACGCCCCGTGTCCAGTGAACACGGGGGCGTGCCCAGGAAGCAGCAGAAAAGACAAACCAGTAGAAGCTTCCATTGCTCACCACGGGGCCGTGCCCAGCGGACACGGGGGCGTGTTGAAAGTACAGCAGGCGCATTAATTGTAATTCGCAATTACAATTAATGAAGAGAGAGAATGTCAGACGGGCACGGGGCCGTGTTCAGCGAACACGGGGCCGTGTCCAGCGTTCTGTTCAGCCTATAAATAGAGGAGCTTGGCTTCATTCTCTCTCATCCCTTGGCACACCACCTCTCTCACACTTCATCCACCACCCACCACCACCATAACACCATCATCCACCACCATCATCCATTGTCCATCATAGAGTGTGTGAGTCGTCTCGGGATCCAAGATTGATCGTAAGAGTTCTTGACAATCAAGGCCATGTTTGCCTAAGTCTCTTACATCACTTGGTGAAGACAAGTGTTTAGTATAATACTTTTTATTTTTAATCTTTTGCACTTTTTATTTGGTTTTGTATTAATGACGTTAATAACTAGTTACTTATGTTGAAGGTGATCTTTCCTTATCGTTTGTCCGTGGTGTCTTGGCATTATTTTACTGTCTATATAAAATAAAAGATTTTCACCATTCATATCTCCACGGTCTATATGGAGGTATGTTGGCTACCTGGTCGGGGGTTAAGGGAACGGTTTGGTAAAGGTCTTGCCCTTGTTCAGCGTTTAGAGGTCCTGCTTGGGACCTGGGTCAAATTTAGTAGGATCTCCTTCAATACCCATAGGTATTGGATGGCGGGGATCCAAACTCTTTGACCCCCTCATAAGCTAACTACTATTAATACTATAACCCGGCTATTTAGGACTGTATCCCTGCTGACTCAGACTACTTAGCCGAGGGTAACGTCACCGCCAAAAGCGGGGCCTACCATAATTTGCATTAATAACTTAATTCATTATCTTTCAATAATCCAACCCTTTAGGATTGTATCCTTGCTGACTCAAACTACTGGGTTGAGGGTAACGTCACCTCCGAAAAAGGGGCCTACTACAATAACTAAGATAATCTCTTAAACAAGTGCAAAAGTGCGAAAATAATCAAAGGTTATACTAATACACGTGTCGGATCCAAGTGATTCATCTTGTCTATCTGTTTTTATTTTATTTTTCAGCATTTAGTTAGTTTTTATTTTTCTTAGTTTAAAACATTTTTCTAACTTTTTGATTTGATTAGACGTTGAGGATAAACCGGTATTAAAAGCTCTTGTATCCTTGGACGACCTCGGTATCTTACCAACACTGTACTACGTCCACGATGGGTGCACTTGCCCATATGTGTGTTTAGTGTTAGTAAATATCGTGTTTTATAAATTTAAAACTTGGCTAAAAGTGTAAAAAGGGCTTAAAAATATATCTAAAAATATATACACACCGACACGCATCAGCATCATGGCACACACTACTATTATGACTTTTGGTATTTTTCTTTTGTGACAACAAATATGAACTAGGTACCTTCAAGCCAGAGAACGGATTTAGTAATTACCTGAATAGTACATATTCATGCTTTTGGGTTATAAGCTCTTTCAGGGATTGTCCTGTCTCTGGTGGGATCGGACTCAAATTTGCTAAGACCATTGGGTGTGGTTTGGGTAGTCCCTTTGGAGACTATCCGCCACGTAGGCGCCATGTCACGTTCAATAAAGGACCATCCAAAGGGGACTATCCAAGGGTGTGGGGACTACCCAAAGTTAATAAAAAACTAATATATAATAAATAATTAAAACAAAAAAAAGCTCTCACTATCTCTCTCTATGTGGTCCCCACCATCAGCCATCAGCCAATCAGAAAGCATCGTCGCCTCCGTCTTCCTTCCACCGTTGGCGACGTGACGAGCCCCAAGGGGACGGTGTGAGACGTGGGGGACGAGCAAAGACGGGGAAGGGGCGACCCCCACACCCCATGGTCTAACATTCGACATGTTTAGGACTTCCATACTAGACCTGGCTTGGGTCCAGGGTTTTTTTTTTGAGCTTTAGCCCATTTGTGCACCTCTATTGCAAACATGACAAACTCTAAAAGCATGCCAGCTATTTGCCGAACAGTATTCCTGAATCCTTTCCATTTCCTAGTCTAAATTTTTATATTATATACTATATGATATATTTTAGAGTTTACTGGATTTCTTGAACCGTATATGGAGGATGGTTAGGCAAGGGGATGGCACATTAAAACATCCTTTTAAGCTGCCAGTGAATGGTAATGGATCATGGACGGCAATCTTCTATTTAGCCATTATGATCTTGCTGACTGGACAAGAATACATAGTCTATGGCTAAAGAAAGACCAATGACTAAATTCAAAACAAGAAAAATGTATAAGTTGATGAGTCAATGTCTTCTATGAGGATCTATTAGCTACTGTTATGATGTTTTTGAGAATAGCAATTTCATAAGATTCTCCAAAAGGTTGTATAGGTAGGGTGCAACAGCCATGTACGACAACTATTTATTCTATGGTTCGGCTACGACAACTACTTTAGCTCCAAAGGTATGTTTAGTTTAATGCCAACATCTATATCTTGAGCTTACTTATATAATTTTAAGCTTTGTGATCTCGAGGTCATGGGTTCAAGCCGTGGGAAACAACCTCCTGCACAAAGTATAGGGTAAGGTTGCACACATCATATCGTGAAGCGATCCGGCCACACTCCCTGGACCCTATGCAATTGCGGAAGTTAAGTCTAGCACCGGGTACGCCCTTTACTACAACAAGGTTTTTCTAATTATTCGTTTTGTCGAGCACCGGGTACGCCCTTTACTACAACAAGGTTTTTTTTAATTATTAGTTTTGTTTGAAGCTTCACTAATGAATTGTTTGCCAATATCATATAAAAGGACTCTTCTAAATTAAAAAGGAACTTTGTGGTTGATTGTTTGATGATGAAAAGAATGATAAATGTAGCAAGCTCCAGCTCAAAGTTATAGGGTTTAACGTGGTAATCATGTTCAGAGGAGTGAAGATGATGAGTTGACCATCACGAAAGGGTCACTGATCATACCATGTAGCCACTATACACCTCTATACATCTCTTGAGAGGAGCGTTTTTTTTTTTAGATTTTTTTTTTTGTAAAAAAACTTGTCTTTGTCCATTACTTTGAAAACAAGCCAAGAGTCGATGTTACCATTTTTAGTAAGAGGGTGAAGGTTATCATTTTAGGTAAATGAGTCAACTTATCATTTTTAGTTAACAGTTTAAAGTTGGCGTTTTTAGAATGCAAAAAAATACTTGGGTCATTATAACATTAAAGTACCCGTCCACCGGACGGGTATTAAACTAGTTGCTTTGAATTGTTATTAAGTTTTACAAGTTTAAAGTCACAACATAGTAAACTCCAAATAAAAAGAACTTTTTTTAATCGGATGGGTAAAAGGGAGACTCCTAGTTGATTACACAATTTACACTCGTAGTAGTTTGTGAGACACATGGTAGTGTTTCCTTTCAATTTTTATCTTTGTTTTTTTTTCTTTTTCACTTTTCTTAAATCTTGTTATGTTAAACTTTTTAAAAAGTTGTAAACTCTTATAAGCCATAGACATTTATTTTTTTTTGAGAATTTGAATGAAATTCGTTTTTTTTTTCTTTTGAAATTTTTTTTAATAAAAGTCATATTTTCTTTGTGAGTGATTCAAAGTGATCTTGAACTCTCAAACTTGAGCACAGCTCTCCTCTTTGAATCTCACATCCGCACTTAAAAGTGGTGTTTGATTATTGGACACTGCAGGAAATTTCCTCATTAGCGGCGACATCCCACCGGTCGCCGCTAATACTCATGATCCAGAACACGCATCCCGGACCCAATAATGAGTGTTGATGAGGAGACAGATCCAACAGCACATGTTTTATGGCGGACGCAAGAATTATTTTCTGGGGGTGCGGATGAGGGGTTCAACCATATTTTCAAGGGATGCGATCGGGTTTTTTTTGCCTAAAAAACACACTAATTTCTTTTTTCAAAGGGTGCGTCCGCCCACCCACCCATCAACATGGGTCCGCCCCTGGACTTTTATCGTATCTATCCATGGCTCCCTTATAATAGATTGATTACTGGATGAAAAAGCTTGATTCACAAATAACAATACAAAGGCTTATATAAGCCAATTACAATCAACCTAGATCAATGTGCAGAGACTATCATGGCTTATGTTTCGGTGGTCAACAGTTACCTAAATCCTATCCAAATATACAAGAATTTAAAATGGTAACAACTAATTTACGTTACTGTTATTTACAATAATATTTTCCTTAATATGCCCCCGCAAGATGGAGGATCCATCGGATACTCCAATCTTGGATCTTAGACGGTGAAACGGTCCGCGGCCTAGAGGTTTTGTAAGGACATCGGCGAGCTGATCAGCAGAATGAATGTGCAGAACCCGTAATGAACCATTAGTTACCTTTTCCCGAACAAAGTGATAATCGAGTGCCACGTGTTTCATACGCGAGTGATAGACCGGGTTGGCACACAGATAAGTAGCACCAGCATTGTCACAAAATAATGTAGGAGGTTTAGTTGCCGACAGACCTAGCTCGAATAGTAGGTTTTGGACCCAAGAAAGTTCAGCTGCACCGTTTGCTAATGCCTTGTACTCCGCCTCAGTTGAGGAACGGGAGACTGATTTTTGACGTGACGAGCGCCACGAGATGATGTTGGAACCGAGGTAGATGATATATGCTGTGGTAGAACGCCCCCCGTCGGCAATTCCACCCCAATCAGAATCAGTAAATGCGGTAAGGTCGATGGGAGAGCCGCGGTTAAGAAATAAACCGTGATGAATGGTGCCTTTCAAGTATCGAAGAACCCGCTTTAAGGCTTGCCAATGAAGTTGAGTAGGTGCATGCATATATTGAGAGAGCTTGTTGACCGCGTAAGAAACATCGGGTCGAGTAAAGGCAAGATATTGGAGGGAGCCCACCAGTTGACGATACGGAGTGGGGTCAATGGTAGGCGAACCATCAACAAGAGAGAGTGACTCAGTGGAGCTAAGTGGTGTGGCAACGGGTTTAGCTCCATCCATTTTAAATTTGGACAGTAAATTTTGCACATGAGCATGTTGAGATAGGAATAAACCAGTGGGTGTGTTGATAACTTCTATACCAAGAAAGTGGTGTAGCATGCCAAGGTCTTTAATGGAAAATTTTTCGGATAACGCACGAATAATATGTTGAATAAATAAATTGTTGTTTCCGGTCAAGACAATATCATCAACATATACCAAGAAATATGAGATAACGCCTTCGCGGTTATAGATGAACAAAGACGGGTCGGCCAAGGATTTGCGAAAACCGAGCTCAAGAAGAAATGTGGCAAGCTCCATGTACCAAGCACGTGGTGCTTGCTTGAGTCCGTAGAGAGATTTTCGAAGATGACAAAGGTGATTGGGAAGGTCCGGATTGACATAACCCGGTGGTTGAGACATGTAAACATCCTCATGCAAAGTGCCATGCAAGAAGGCATTGTTGACATCTAGTTGTCGTATGGGCCAGTTTTGAGATAAGGCAATGGAAAGAACTGTACGGATAGTGACGGGTTTAGTGACTGGACTAAACGTTTCAAAGTAATCCTTCCCATATTCTTGAAGGAAACCCTTAGCAACTAGACGTGCCTTGTATTTCTCAATAGACCCGTCAGGGCGCCGTTTAATACGAAATACCCACTTACAACCGATAGGTTTGTGTTGCGAAGGAGGGACAAGTTCCCATGTGGCGTTTTTTAGAAGAGCATTAAACTCATTATCCATCGCCTTGCGCCACTCGGGATCTTTTAAGGCTTGGTTGTGAGTGGTTGGTTCAAGCGTTGAAGAGATTGGATGGAGGGTAGTGTGATTAATAAATTTAGAGTTGTAATACTTTGAATTTGGTTTACGTGTGCGTGGAGGTGGAGGTGGCGGAGGAGAAGAGGCGGTCGAAGGTGTAGGGAGGGATGGCGATGAAGGTGCGGTGGTGAAGGAAGTTGTGTGAGGGTTAGTGTCGTTTGAAGAGTGAGCGGAAGTGTGGGATTCAGTATTGTTTGGAGTTGAAGTGCGGGTATCAGAGATGTTGTCAGGGGAGGATGTGGTAGAGTGTACGGGGAAACCGGAGAAGAAGGTTGAGTTGGTATGGGCTGGTCAAGTGGGCTTGGTGGGTTTTGGATGGACTCGGTCGGGTGAGTAGAAGGAGGGGAAGGAGAGCAAGTGGGTTGTTGTGCCTTGGGAGCAAGTTGGGTTAGTGGGTTACCAAAAAACTGGTCAACAGTAGGAATGGTTGAGGAATGTTGTTGAGATTTAAATGGAAATGTAGTCTCAATGAATTCCACGTGTCGAGAGTAGTATAGTCGCCGGTTTATGTAGTCATAGCATTTGTAGGCCGATTTGGATGAAGAGTAGCCTAAAAACACGCATTTTTCAGAGCGAGGGTGAAGTTTGAATTTTGCATACGGGCGAAGCCACGGATAACATAGGCATCCAAAGGTTTTGAGTTTGGTGTAGGTAAGTTCTTGCTTGTAGAGAACGGAATATGGACATTTAAGATTAAGGATTGGAGTGGGCAGACGATTTATGAGATAAACGGCAGTTTGAAAAGCATGTGTCCAAAAGGAGAGAGGAAGGTGAGCATAGTGAAGGAGTGATAAACCGGTTTCCACAATGTGCCGATGACGCCTTTCGGCGACCCCATTTTGTTCCGGGGTGTGCGGTGGGGTGGTGAAATGAGAAATACCGTGAGCTTGAAGATATGCGGTAAGTCCAATATACTCTCCACCATTGTCGGTGAAGAGAGAAATTAAAGGTGTTTGAAAAAATTTTTCGACTAGCAATTTGAATTGTGGAAATAAAGTGGAGACATCAGATTTGTTTTTCATTGGATATAACCAAATATATTTTGTGTGAAAATCTATAAAAATCACATAATAAGTGAAGCCATCAATCGATTTTTGTACTGGTCCCCAAACATCTGAATATATCAATTGTAAGGGTTTTGTAGTAGTAAATGAGTTCGTGCCAAAAGAATCTTTGTGACTTTTATTGATGGAACACGAATTACAGTGAAAATTGAGTAGATTAAAATGTAAGCCTAAACACTTGGCTATTTTCTTGAGAATCCGAATGGAAGGATGCCCGAGTTTGTGATGCCAATCAAGAGGCGATGTGGTGGATACCGCATTTATTTGAGGTTGAGATGGAAGGTTGGCATAGTAAACATCAAGGAAATTCTCGCCCCGCATGAGTCGTGCCCCCGTTCGAAGATCCTTGACAAAGAAATGAGTGGGAAAAAATTCCACAGAAACTTGGTTAGTCTTACATAATTTTGCAACGGAAATGAGTTTATTTTTGAATTGAGGAACACATAAAACATCTTTTAAGGCAAGAGAGCCATTGGACGTATGAAGATGTGTTTGACCAATATGAGTTATAGAAAGAGTATTACCATTGCCAAGAACAATTTCATCCGGTCCGCCATACTCGGATACGGAATGAAAGGATGCACGATCTGGATCAACATGATTGGAGGCTCCCGTATCAAACATATAGGAGGATGTTGTGGCATTAGCAATTGGTGACGCCTTACTTTGGGTCATAGAAGGGCCTGTGGTAACATGATTTTCACGGAGAAATCGGGCAAGTTTTCGACACTCTTTTGCTTCATGCCCTGCAAAATTACAGTATTGACAGTAGATATTGGTACGAGAATCACGGTTACCGTTATTGAAGTTGGAGCCATTAGACCATTGATTGCGGGATGGTCTGTTGATGTTGCTTTGCATGGTGCGCCGGTCGTTTGTGGGTCTTGAATTAGACCTTGAGTGTTTTTGTGTAAAGTTAGCTGTAGCCATGAGGGGTGGTGAAATCGTGTTCTGTTGAAGTTCACGTTCAAAATCCACCAGTTTCTCAAAGAGTGCAGGAAAAGTGAGTTTTGTATCAAGGAGTCTAAGTGATTGTGCCACATTTTTGAAGTCATCACCCAGTTGGCAGAGGATATGAACCATGAGGTCCTCGTCTTTCACCGGGTTTTGAACGAGTGCAAGTTCATCAGCGATTGCCTTCATGTCACGTAAGTATTCCGTGACGGTGCGAGTGCCTTTAGGATTCGATGCGAGTTTGGATTTTAGCGATATGACGCGAGACCGAGATGGGTTGGCATAACTAGTAACCAATCGTTCCCACGCTTCTCGGGCGGTGTCGGCCGACGCAATCATCGGTTGAATGGTGGATGAACAACTGCCTAGAAGCGCCGCCAGGATGATTTGATCTTGTCTGAACCATGGGTAGTGGTCCGGGTTTGGTTTGGTGGCTTCGGTGTCTAGGAATTCTGACGGAGTTGGCTTGGTTCCGGTGATGAAGTGTAGCAGATCTAGACCAATCAAAGTCGAGTAAACGTGCTTGCGCCACACCGGAAAATTATCAGAAGTAAGAGTGATGTTAAAGTGGGTAGAAGCCGTGAGTTGAACAATTGTGATTGGTGCCATAGCAGGTGACTGTAGAGGGTGTTTGATTAGAAAAAAAATTACAGTAGGATCAATTCTCGTTTGAGATGGAAGCTCGATACCATATAATAGATTGATTACTGGATGAAAAAGCTTGATTCACAAATAACAATACAAAGGCCAATGAGCTAGTGGTGGAGTGGTAAGGGAGAGACCTTGTGTTCCAAGTGACCCAAGTTCAATTCCTGCCCCTAGCATTTAGTTTCTGCGGCACCTGGTGATGATGGGAGACTAGGCGAGTAGGCGGCGATCGCTAGTTCGATCCTTGAACTGAGCGGGTTTTACCTCACCGCACTGTCGTGCCTTCGGGCGAGTGTTCACGGGCTTCGGCCCTAGATGAGGGTTTTCCCCGGTTCGGAAGGCGAGTGTATCCCGATGTGGTGAATTTCGCCAGTAACCCATTTGGAGGATTCGTTGGCCGTTCAAAAAAAACAAATAACAATACAAAGGCTTATATAAGCCAATTACAATCAACCTAGATCAATGTGCAGAGACTATCATGGCTTATGTTTCGGTGGTCAACAGTTACCTAAATCCTATCCAAATATACAAGAATTTAAAATGGTAACAACTAATTTACGTTACTGTTATTTACAATAATATTTTCCTTAATATCCCTCTCAAAGCTCATTGGTTTTTTCTTTCAATAATATCTTCTGTGGGTTTTTTTTTTTTCTTCCTGATTGTGTTAAGCTAATTGGTTAATTCGATTAGCACTAAATAAAACCAATATATAACTGACATATACAAAACTAAAGTCAACTAAACTAGATAGACAACCATTATTGCATCAAATACACATACATTAGAATTAGAAAGCAAAGGGTTATTTTTGAACACTTTATGACTCCTTTACTGTACAAGTTAGAAACAAGCAAAACCTTTACCCAAGGAAGAACATAATATTATTATTATTATCCAATTTGATGAAATCACTGGAAATGACCAACCAAAAACCACCCATCATCTGCATTATCTTCAACCCCAATCTGTTCCTTAGTATCATCATCACTGCAATCATAATATTCGATTGTACCGTCATCATAGTTTTCATGGCTGGCCAAGTAAGTTGTGGCATCGATGGCCAAAGTACCAGCAGTACAACCGATTAGTTCACGATGATCAGATCCAATTGATCTCAGCTTCATGGTTCCTTTGGCCTTGTCTCTGGACTTACAAACCGGATGGATATGACAACCAAGGCATCGGGCATTACCACATTTTCCGGTGAATTTAGACTGATTTGTAGGCTTCCTTGAAACTTTGGTGAATACACCTGCGACGGAGGTTGAATCCACCGTTTTTACATATCGCCTTTGACGAGAAAAGGGAGTAGGCAGGATTGGGTAGCTCCGAACAACACCGTGTTGACGACCCTCTCTCTTCATTGCTACGATGGTCGTGAGAGCTGATGCTTTTACTTGCAGAATTTTGTTCGTGATTTATAGAAGAACTATAGACAAGGATGAAGATGTAGGATTGTTGAAGGTGGTTTACTTGGGGAAGAAGATGGTTTGGTTGGTCAACTGTGCGTGTTCCACAAGGCTTAGCTTGTAATTTGTTGTGCTTCAAATACATTCGTTTTTCAATAATTCATATATTATAAAATAATTTAGTTTCTCGTCACAAACTTACTTTGTAGTTATTGCTTTCAACCCGCTTGAACAAAACTTAATCCAATTTTCACAAACAAATGTGGAATCAGACAAGAAACCAATTAAATTAAATTCATATACAAACAAGATCAGATATCCGAATCAAAATATTGTTCAAAAACACTCTTCTCAACTAACATACAACTCAAATACACAAACTATCTATATCTCTCTTTCTCCTTAGAGAAGCATGTGTTTTCTTCTTCTTTCTTTGTTTCTCAGCCTTCTCCAGCTGTTCCACTCTTCGACTTAACGCGTTAATCATCCGCGTCTGCATCTCATTCCTCTCAGATATCTGAGCCATGTTGGAAATCAGGCCCTTGATCGAATAAACAAACACGCAATATGAACAAACTTGTTCGACTCTTTTATTAATTTATCAATGAAAGCACACTAATTACAATGACCCTAACCATCTATTTATACTAAACTTATTCTAGTCCTAACCCGACTCAAACTCTATTAATAAAATAAACAAAACATCCTATCCTACCCATACTAGAATTAATTTACTTGCATGACATCCTAAACCTACCATAATTCAAAGCCTACAAACTAGATAAACCTATCTAATAAACCTAACAATTATCCATATAAAGACTCAATAAACAATTCAGTATAATTATCTATAGCCCGTCTTTATCTTTATCTCCTAATTCAAGATTAACTTCTTCATTCTCCCCCTTAATCTTGAATTGGACTCACTTCATATCCGCATCGTTATCGACTACTCCAATCCCTTGACCTCGCTTCTTGCTACTTGCTAATTCGTTCTTGCTTGCTTGCTTCGAATCAACTTTCTTTCTAACTTGCTATTCGAACCATGCGGTTCGGTCTTTCTCGTTCTTCTTTACGAACCACACAAGTTCGCTTCTTTCTTTCTTTCGGTTATCGATTATCTTTCTTCTTTCTGATCGACTTCCGTTCTTTCTTTCTTGTGGCTTGCTACTTTCTTACTTTCTTGCAACACCATCTTTCTTTCTTTCTTCTTTCTTATGAGGCCATCTTACTTTCTCCCGAAGCGACGCCTGCCTCTTTTTTCACTTTCTTGTGGCGCCTCTTCTATCTTTCTTGCGTGCTTAATCCAAATTGGATTTCCTTTCTACATAAACCATAAAGGTTCAAACTTGCAAACGTTTTGAAACTTTTTTTTCTCAACCTTGCTTGCTATCACTTGCGAAAAAATAACTTTGCTACTTGCTTTAGGAACTAACTTACTCTGATACCAATTGTTGGAAATCAGGCCCTTGATCGAATAAACAAACACGCAATATGAACAAACTTGTTCGACTCTTTTATTAATTTATCAATGAAAGCACACTAATTACAATGACCCTAACCATCTATTTATACTAAACTTATTCTAGTCCTAACCCGACTCAAACTCTATTAATAAAATAAACAAAACATCCTATCCTACCCATACTAGAATTAATTTACTTGCATGACATCCTAAACCTACCATAATTCAAAGCCTACAAACTAGATAAACCTATCTAATAAACCTAACAATTATCCATATAAAGACTCAATAAACAATTCAGTATAATTATCTATAGCCCGTCTTTATC
This sequence comes from Helianthus annuus, assembly GCF_002127325.2. Taxonomy (NCBI): domain Eukaryota; kingdom Viridiplantae; phylum Streptophyta; class Magnoliopsida; order Asterales; family Asteraceae; genus Helianthus; species Helianthus annuus. Next base: position 144,183,851 of record NC_035446.2, on the reverse strand, counting down.
TTTATCTCCTAATTCAAGATTAACTTCTTCAAGCCATCAGTCTCTTTATATTCTCGTTATCATCCATCAGATTCTCTAGAATTTCTCTGTTTCCCTTGTCATCATTTACGCAATTATCTTTTTCCTCACGAATTACATCTGCAGCCTCTACAGAACTGAAATTCTTAACCACACTGCCATCTTCATCGTCTTCCGAATTGACATTATTATCAACTATCTCATCAACAGAATTAGAAGCTTCTGTGACTTGATCTAATGTACTTGTACTTGTACCAACATTGTCAGGAGGAGTAACAATTTCATCAGGTGAATGTGAATCTAGGGTTTGATGGCCAATGGAATCCACCTTCTCCTGTAATGCAATTGCTTTCTTCGTTACAGCTTTCCTCAAATCCCTAATCCCGCAATCAACACCGCGAATGGAATCCAATTTGAAAAGCAAAGACATTAGGGTTTCATTCACCCTCAGCCTCTCCTTCGCATCCCTACGAATTAAACTAACAACTTCCGTATCGTCAATTCTTCGTTCAATATCGTAAACCTCATTTCTGATAGAAGCGATCTTCTTCACAGTCTTCCTGATCACAAAGCCTCTGAATACTTTTTGGATTTTAAGTGCTGCTGAATCCTTTAACATCGATATTGTGGTTGGTGGTTGATCGGATGAGACGAAGTGGACCGGCACAGAAATGACTTTTGGAGATGATCTTTGTTGAACCGGAATGGATCGCGATGGTTGTTGTTTGGAGTAGTTTCTGAAAAATGGACCGTTCATCATGGATAATGTTTAAGCCTTATGAGAATTTGGTTTGTAAATTTTTGATGTTTGAATGAATTTTGGGAGGTTTTTGATGTTTATTTATTGGAAGGAAGAGCATGTTCTACAACATTCTGGATGCGGTTTCATATTTTTGCAGGGCCCTTCGTCTAGACGGATGTAGAATCTTCTGTAAACCATTTGCCTTCTAGAAACGAACACCATCTTATCTTATCTTATTGGGTTTAGGATGAAATACAAATGCTCTTAAAAAAATAAAAAAAAATTATCTAAATGTGAGAATTTAGGTTTTTAGTTTTAGATTTACATGTTATAGATTTTAGAAATTTTGTTTATTATCATTGTGTGTTTTATTTATCATTGTGTATTTTCTATATTTGTGTCATTGTGTCTTTTTTGCAACTCATTGTGGCTTTTTCCTCGACTTTGTGTTATATTTTTCGGCATTATGTTATATTTGGCTCGACGTTGTGTCATCTTATGTGATCCGTTATGTTTTTGTACACTTTTTATTTTTAGGAGCCTTGTAGAATAATTTAACACTTTATTATTGTTTTTGTTATTATTTTGATCGTATACTGTGTGTAATTATTATTCTGATCGTATAGTGCTTAAAAGTTGGGATTTAATTGAAGATAACATTTTAAGCATTTCAAGGATGTGAGTCTCTGAACACAGTAATTTTCTTTTAGTTATGAACTAGGGATGTAAGTAATGGCGGAGCTTGAAGTCTTGAACATTCAAATAATGGCGAAAATATATGTTTAATTGGGCTTTTGGATTAGAATGGGATTAACCAAATCTGTTCGATTTGAAGGTGAAGCGGTTGAGATCTTGTTATGATCTTGTTATAATCTTGTAATGAACATCAAGCAATAATCATAATCATTTAAGAACAATGAACACCTTAATTCAACAATTTAAAAACAACATTTGATCGAGTTGAAGTACATATTCCATATATTAATAAGCAACTCATATGTGCATTTTTGACTTGTACCTTTTGCTTAGGGGATGTTTCAAAAAAAAAAAAAAACTTGGTTTTTCACTTTTAACCCAAACATGTGACTTTTTACATTTTAACCCCTTTTCATTTTTTTTTACTTTTAACCCAAAGTTTTCCATCTTCTACAATTTAACACAACACTTTATTATTTACAACTTTCGTACCCCATACTTTTTATCTTTCGCAACTTTTTCGTTTTACGGTTCGTTCTAAATTTTGCGAGTTAACATGTCGTAGCGTGCATGTGAAGTTCAACGTTTTTGCTCTATTTTTTCATATTTGACAGACCCATTGCAATGCGTCCATTTTTCCCCTTTGAAAAGTTTGCCGCAACGGGCGGGTGGTAGATCGACTAAGTTATTATTTTCTACGTTTTACGTTTCTGGTTAATTTCTTCGTATTAAGACACTGTAACAGGTGTGTGTGGTTCAACGATTTTAGACTGCTTTTCGTTCAGTGTAATTTTTACCATTTTATCTATTTTATTTTTACGATGTTGAGAGTCGATGTGGTTGTGGCATTGGTGCTATTTGGCACGGTTTTACGAACGTTTTTAACCTATTAAATTTTTTACTAATTTTTTGTTTCGGTTTACCCCTATACTTCCTTTACTTAAAAACTATTTTTTACGTGTATATTTTATGTACGGGCATGTGTAAATATGATTTCTTCTACATTCCGATGTAAACTTTTTTTATAGACGAGTCAGGTCAAATATAATATGTTTTCGTTTCAAGAAACCATTTTTACGTGCATATTTCTATGTACATTTTCGTATAAATTCAAGTTGTTCTACATTTCGATGTAAACTTTTTTAGAAAATGATTCAGGTCAAATATAATATGTTTTCGTGTTTATTTTATGTACAAAATTTCATAAAATCTGTTTCAAACCGACTGGAGTCAAATTATGGTTTCTTTTTCTCCCCTTTTTTCGAAAGCTCTAATTAATCCCTTTCGATTACATGTGCATATTTTCTTTCATACCCGTTACGTTTTCTTTGTATAAGTTGGATCACATATAATACGTTATGATTGTTCGATATGAATTCCATTTACTTTACGTTTGATCCAATCACATGCTTGTAGAGGTTACACTGAGTTCAACTGGATACGTCGAAATGTGTGTTTTCATATGGTTAATGAATCATATAACGTTTGGACTTATCCATTCAATGTTTACGATGAACCCGCGCCGCAACGCGGACGGGTCTTAACCCTAATTGGATAAACTTTTCATTAGAAATCATCTTAAGTGAAAAATCTATAACATTCAGTAATAGCATTTTGGCTTTAAAATAATGAGCCAAAGCTTTAGCAAATGTTTGCTGATAACGTTTTTCAGAACCCACCAAAAAAAAACCTCGCCAATAAATGAATGATTAAATTTGAAATCTCACTAAAAAATGAATGATAAAATTTGAAATCAATTATGAAAATGAAAAGAATATTCATTTACCAAAACTAAGGATAAGACTTCATTCTATAGATGAATTTGAAGAGGATGTCGAAATAAAAAACAACTTATGACTTTAATTGTTGCTGAGACTTGATTGCGGTTAAGACATGGATGAAAATCAACCATTTACTGTCTCTCACCATCGCCACCGTCGTGAGTCCGGTAAACACTCACCCCACTGAAATCCTATTGTCGCCGCCGCCACCAAATAACCTTCTCGTAAAACAAATATACCTACGTCCCGATTGGGCATCGACGACGGGGAAAGCGGCTGAGGAAAATGACGTCGGCTGGGGAGAGGCGGCTGAGGTAGTCGACGGCTGAGGAAGATCCACTGCGGGGAAGGGGTGGCCGGAGCTGTAGGTGGCGGCTGGGAGGAGGATTGGGTTTGAGGAGAAGGTGGTTTTGGGGTTTTGTCATTTTGAGAGGTCTCGTGTGTTTTGAGATTAGAGAAAGGGTAAGAAGTGGCTATCCCATGTCTGCATGAAAAAGAGGACGGGCGTACATTTTCTAATGAAATCACTTCGAGAAAACAAACACACTGCAGACTCAAACGTCTGCACGTGGTTTGCGTGGAGGAGACATAAATAAGAGGTCAAGAAGAGATTTTCACAAAAAAACAAAGACCCCCTGTGTGTTGGTATCTCATCCCAAGTTTTGGACACAAGAATGAGGGTGATATCCACTCTTTAATTGTACTACTTTCACGACCAGGAGATTAGTTAAGCCAGTTTAACCAGAAACCGACAAGGTAATCGGTTATAATTATTCGACTAAATTGCATTACAAGTACTAGTCGGTTTTGCTTGAAACCAGGTCCAACCTATATGAATTATTTAAAAAAGTGGTTTGTGATTTGAGTTCTTGTTGAATTTAAGAGATTGGCCCGATTTCTTGTTTGGCCCCTACTTATTCTTCACTCTATTGAATTGTCAAACCATATGCTACAATAAATAGGATATAACTAACATCATAATTAATCGTGTTCATATGAGACTTTATGTGACAATAACTGAAATTTAAAGATGCCAAAAGGCAAAGTAGTAACGTTTGAGACTTTATGACTTAAATTCTTTAAGTAGTTGTGCGCGCAAGGCAAAATAGCGACATCAGAGACTATGACTGAAATTCTCTAAGATATAGATGTCACAAGCCAAAGTAGTCAGGGCGATGCTTTGAAGGGGCCGGGAGGGGCGTCCGACCCCCCGAACTTTTCGGCCAGTGGTGTTATATATTTAGTTTTCGTATAGAAATTTTTGGGTATATATGTTTCCGACCCCCCGGTTCTATAGAAATTTTTTGGTATATACGTTTTCGACCCCCCCGTAAAAAATTTCAAGCTTCGCCGCCACTGAAAGTAGTGACATCTGATACTTTAAATCTAAAATTCTTCAAAAAAGTAGATGGCGCAAGCTCCAATAATCCCATCTTTAGAAGATGAAAAAAAGAAGACGACGACGACCTAAGTCTTTACATGGCACAACTTCTAAGATGGAGATGTCACAAGGTCTAGTTACGAAATACGCTTTGGTCAAATACGTTCAGAAAAATACCCCAAGTTGTCACAGACTTCAAAAATGATATGTTTAAGAAAAATCATCCATGGCTCCCTCCCCGAGCTCATTATTTGTTGGTGAATATTGTTGTTTCTAATAAGACTATATGACATATGTTATCATTTAACGCCCAATGCTAACTCACCCAAAATAGGCGTGAGTGGGACGAGAAGGGCTCAGGCGTGAGCGTAGCCAAAGATATGGGGTGCGTATGTGTGGAATTATTTTTTGGGCGAATAAAAACATCCCATGTGTCATGAGATGTTAGCCAATAACACATGATTTAGTAACATCTTCGTTTGTCGATATTTGCAGTTGATTTGGGGCATAAACTGAATTAAACGTAACCTAATCAGATCACGATTATTGCATAAAATACAAATACATTAGTAAGCGAACAATTAGTTTTGAACGGTTATTATGAATTTAATCGATCATAATATCTCTAACTCCATGCTCATCTGCATAGCCTTCTCCATCCCCCCAACACTCAAAATAACTCACCCACTCATCTTCATCTTCAACCCCAATCAATTCCTTATAACTATCATCATCATCATTGTAATCATGATCATCATAACTTTCATGCCTGGCTAAGTAAGCTAAAGCATCGATGGCCGAAGTACCGGCAGGACAACCGATCAGTTTACGATGATCGGATCCAATTGATCTCAGCTTCATGGTTCCTTTGGCCTTGTCTTTGGACTTACACACAGGATGGACATGACAACCTAGGCATCTGGCTGTACCGCATTTTCCGGTGAATTTGGACTGATTTGTGGGCTTGCTTGAAACTTTGGTGAATAAACCGGCGACTGAGGCTGAATCCACCGTTTTAATGTATCGGCGTTGACGAGACAAGGGAGTGGGGAGGATTGGGTAGCTTCGAACTACACCGTGTTGACGACCCTCTCGCTTCATTGGTACGATGATAGTGAGAGCTGATGGTTTTAGATGCAGAATTGTGTTCGTGATTTTATAGAAGAATTAAAGAGCTTGGATTGTTGAAGAAGGTGGTTTGGTTTACTTGGGGAAAAAGATGGCTTGGTTGGTCAACTGTGCGTGTTCGACAAGTCCTTAACTTGTGATTTGTGCTACAAAAGATGTACATTCCTTTTTCAAATAAAAATATATATATATTAAGACTAAGGGCGTAACTGTCCTTCACCTTAGCAAATTTCTATCAATAGCGCCCACCATAACATACCATGAGCGTTATTGAGTGTGTGTGTGGGGGGGGGGGGTATTATTGAACGCCAACCATTGCAATAACGAGCATTCGTGAGTTTTTTGTGTGTGTGTGTGAAGCATTTCATAAAGTGGGCGCAATTGATGGAGAATAGGAGGAATAAGGAGCTCAATTCCATGTCATGCTAGCTATTGAGAAAAAACAATAGAGTCCTTTGGTTGACGTGACACAATGAAACCCCTAACCATATCCTCTTGCCTTATTGTTTTCAATTCATTTCACACCTTTGCAATATTTAATGAACCGTTTTCCATATGTGTTAGATCTATTTTTAAGGTGTTCTTTTAGCCCTAAAATTAATGCAAATAAAACACACATACTTTAAAATATCAATAGTTTGATACTTGGAGACAATTCAACCAAGCGAAACCTTTTCGTCATGTATCTCATGTGTTAGTTTTTGGGTTCTACAATAATATCTTAAAGATTATATATAATTTCTGTTAAAGAAAATAATTTTTGTTTTTGAAAAAACGTATTTCTGTTAAAGAATAATTTTTGTTTTTAAAATAACATAGTTCCTTTCAAAAATTAAAGATAAAAAAATAAAAAATAACGTAGTTACTAGTTTGTCTACTAGGAATTAGTTAGTTTATCAAAAGCCAGATAAATTAACCAAGTGTTTTAGTGCTTTAATAAAGTTATCTGAATACGTTATAGAAAAAAAATCATTGAACTTTGCTTTAATAAAGTTTGAGTAAAATGTTCGGATAGTACCCGTGATTTTGTAAAATAACACCTATAGTCTCCAATTTTTGAAAGTTACACTAGTGCTCCCTGTGGTTTGACAATTTGTTACTCGTATAGTCCCTGGAGTAGATGTCCGTTAGTTTTCTCCATTAAATCTATGTAAAATGACAAAATTACGCCTTTCTTTTATTATTAAATACAACCCAACCAACCCCTTCCTCCCTTCTTTATTTATCTGGTCTCAAACGCCACCACCGGAGATAGAGAGAGAAAGTGAGAGATGAGAGAGATCAGGGTGTCGGCGATAGAGAAAGAGAGAGAAAGTGAGAGATGAGAGAGAGAGAGAGAGAGAGAGAGATAAGGGTGCCGACGATAGAGAGAGATTGAGAGGTGAGAGAGAGAGACCAGCTGCCTCCGTCAGCCGGTTTATACTACGAAGTTAGCGTAGATAGTGAAATCTGACCTGTTTATGCTACGATGAGCCAACTTTCTTGTTTATGAGCGGGTTCTTCAAGGTGCTTATGAGTTTGAAAAGATTGATCAATTAAAGATAATTAAAGATGGGGTTTCTTTGTAGCTATTTGATGATAATGAATCAGCACTGAAATCCAGCCAGAGGCACCCCAATATCTCTCTCGCCTCTCAATTTCGATCCTATTCAGATTAGGGGATGTGACTTGGTCGTTATTCCAATCTGATTTTTAGAAAAAGTAAGAGATAAGTAACGGAAGTTAACGGAGTGTCGGAATATTCGGTTCCGAGAAGAAAGAATGTGATCGGTGTCGGTTTAACCGCGAACTAAGAATGGTAAAAGGTAAAAGTTGACTTTGTTTTTCTTTTCTATTGATGATGCTGATTTTTATGGTGTTTAATTGTTTATAGGTAGGGGTTGGTAGGTTGGGATGGTATTTGAAGCATGAAGTGGTGGACGGTCGGAGGTGGTGACAGGAGGTTGTTATTGGTGGCTATGGTGATAGTGAGGGTGGGTGGCGGTGGAGGTGGGCGGTTATGGTGATGGTGGCTCATTGTTTATAAGGGAGGGGTAATAAGGTGGGTCCCACACTTTTAATAATCCATATTTGTTTTTTTAAGTAAGGGGTAAATAAGTAATTTCAGATGGACTTAACGAGAAAACTAACGGACATCCACTACAGAGACTATCCGAGTAACAAACTGTCAAACCACAGGGAGCACCGGTGTAATTTCCAAAAGTTGAGGACTATTGATTTTATTTTACAAAACCACAGGGACTTTCCGAGCATTTTACTCATAAAGTTATCTGAATACTTCATAGAAAAAAATCATTGAACTTCCAATATGTGCTTTAATTAGGTCTGGCAAAGTGGGCAGGTTGGGTGGGTTTAGATAATGGGTCAAGATGGATGTGAGTTAGGATAGGTTTGGGTAATGGGTTTGGGTCAGGATGGATATTTTAAAAAAGAGGTCAGGATGGGTTTGGGTTAGAACGAGTTCGAGTTAGGATGAGATAAAAATTAAAAAAATATATGTATCATAAAAAATGGAAGAATAAAAAAAAGTTTAGAAAAATAAAAAAGTTAAAATTTTGAATAGATTAAAAAAAATAAAAATAAAAAAAACAATAACAAATAAAAAATAGAGTGAATTTCAAGTTTTGTCCTTTATCTTTAGGCCACTTTGCAAGTTTTGTCCTTTATGTTTAAATTTGACGAGTTTTGTCCTTTATGTTTAAAAATCAAGCACGTTTTGTCCTTTATGAAAAAAAATTAAACATAAAGAACAAAACTTGCAAACTGACCTAAAGATAAAGGACAAAACTTGAAATTCACTCTAAAAAATATAAATAAAAGCCTTCTGTTTTATGTCTTTTCTTACCTAGTAAAAAAACAAGGATAAGGTTATACACAACTTGATAGTGAGCCAAGAAGTAAAACACAGAATAAACTCACTCACAGTTAAAAACCAACAAAAATTTATTTCTACCCAAAACAAAACCTTGTTAGATAAAATTTGGCCTAAGACTAAACATGCAGGTATGTAAATTATATAAAGTCAAACGCGTCAGCTTCGACCGCGAGTGACCATTACCCTTATCAAAACCCCCACTAGCTAACAACCTACTTATGTCCGTGCGGGAACTGTCACACCCCAACGGATGGCGGAAACATCGGGATGAGACGAACAAATTGCTCAAAACAACATAACACTAATTGTGACAATATGAATTAAATCATTTTATTAAAACTAGAAAAGTAATACAAAGTTTCGAATATTCAAACATAAATCCAAACATTAATTAGTTGCTAAAATGGGTTTCTAATGCCATCCTAGCTTGTTTTCTTGAATCTTGATATCAACCTGCAACATGGATTAAAATAAAATCAACAAAAAAAATGTTGGCGAGTATACAAGTTTGATACGTAGCATAGTAGAATAAAATAGTTTAAGTACTCGTATCCAACATGAACAACATAATACAAGTTACTAATATGCAGAAACAGTGTCACTATATGTCAACCCAAGTTTCCAACGCAAACACCCCAAGACTCACTCAATGGCAGTGCGTAAATAAGTATAAGAAGTTTAACAAGTCTCACAAGTTTCCAACGCAAACACCCCAAGACTCACTCAAGGGCGGTGCGTAAATAAGTATAAGAAGTTTAACAAGTCTCACAAGTTTCCAACGCAACCACCCCAAGACTCACTCAAGGGCGGTGCGTAAATAAGTATAAGAAGTCTAACAAGTCTCACAAGTTTAACAAGTTTAACAAGTCTAACAAGTTTAATAAGTTTAACAAGGTTAATGAGCATATAGACACGAAAAGTTTACCTAGCATACGAGATTAACAAGTATCAAATTGTGTCATGTTTAAAATGGATAGAGTGTGCATATAACAAGTTTCAAGCGTTGCGTGTTTTTGTATAGAACACATGTTGCACCCAAAAGTGTTTAAAAATAAAAATGGGATCGAGTATACTCACATTAGTTGCGTAAGGAGATTTGTTGAAATATCGCACGAGTAAAGATGAAGAATTCCAAGAGTTCGAACGCAAACGATTATCCTAAATATTTAGAATATCACATAATGAATGCGTTATTATTTATGAATTGAATAAGTAATCCTAATATTTATTGCTTCAACACTTTAGTTATCTAGAATGTATAATTTATTTTATTAGTAACTTATGATATAAAAGAGTTTAAATGAACTATTATTTACATGTTAGTGTTTCCAAAACAAGTATGTATTTTAAGTAAAGAAAACGTATAAAAAAAACATAAACTTTTAGATTTTTGAAGCCACCATGAAAATATCCTATTCTAATATATATAATAATAACATCAAGGTTTCAAAATAAATAACATATAATAATAAATAATATCAACTACTAGTATTCATTGTGATTTTGTTTGTTTGTAAAAGAACAGAAAAAAAAAACAAAGGGTGGCTGAATCATAAAAAGAAAAAGATCATGGGCTTCAAAGAGCAAATGTCATTTGAGTTTGTATTTTATTCAAACAAACAGAAACATTCATCTTCTTCATTATCTAATCATATACGTAAACCTTGTTATTTGGTTTCATTCATTACTTATGTTTGTGTGACATCTTGTGTATAAACGAATGAAAAATGACAAGGATTAAAAGATCAGTAAAAAAAATGTACCAAACGAACAGTATTGGTTCCCGTCCTGTACTTCAGTCTCCGGTGAGCTCCGATCTTCGAACACTCACTGTTAGTGTTTATATAAACTAGTTATTATGATGAAAACGTGGTATATAATCAGAACGGAATAAGAGATCGACTAAGTTTACCGAGCGAAATAAAAGACGGGTGTTCGAATGTCTTCGAGTCTGGCCACTTGCAGTTTTCCGGCGACTGAAGGTTCCTTCCGACAACGTGTCAGTCTTTCCAGCAAGGTTGCGAAGGTTTACAAAGGGTGGTGAAGTGTGAGGGATGCGCGAAACAACTTTGCGAGTGGTAGCGGTTGCCGTGGTGGTTTGCGCTGGTGTGCGAGATATGCGAAAAGCGGGTTGTAATTAAGATGTGTGCGATGTCGAGACAGGTTTGTGGGGTGATAGAGTTGTGTGAGCTTCTCGGATCAACATGTCGTATATATAGCATGATTTGGAGTGTGATTTTAGTATGATTGAAGTTTCCGAAATCGAAACATGGTAAGGTTTTATGTCCATGTTCTTGATTGATCGGGTAAATGGATACGCGAATCATTCCTTCAATCCCGACAATCACGAAGTGAAAGATGGAAATAAGACAACGGTTGCTATACGTTTTCTTGGGCGGCAAACTGTGAAGGTTTAAAAAAAAAAAAAAGAGATAGTTTGATATCGTTCTTTTAAGGGTTTGGAAAAATTGCATTCAAGTCCCTGAGGTTTTAGTGTCGAATCAAAACAATCGATATGTCTTCTTCTTATTATTATACACTTTTTTTTTGTATTGCTATTAATTAAAAGAAGTTTCGTACTTTCCAATAAGGTCCCTCAACTTGAATATTTAGTCAACTTGGTTATGTTTTATAACTTTAAAATTCATTCTAGAACCTAACGGGACTAACTAGATTAATTTTTTAGAATTTTTAATTTGCAAAAGATTAATTATTATATAAATGAATTGCAAAAGACTAATTAACTCGCGAAAATTTCCGAGGTCCCAAAAATTAGGGTTCGGGTTTTCAAAACGGGTCGGATTTTGGATATTCGTTTTTGACGAATGTCACAGGAACGCATCGACACAGTGGTTGAATCCAATCTGTCCAGTGATGGAGGAGGACTTACCTGGAATATGAGAACGGTAGGGTGATGCGGCATAACATCACATCTGGTGTATGAAAACGGAAGTATTCACAGCGATGCGGCCTGGCACCGCGTCCAGTGAACACTTCTATCAATACAAGGAAGCTGCGACAGTCACCACAGGCGACGATGCGGCTGGCACCGCGTCTCGCGTATTTCTTGATCACAAACAAGAGACGCGATAACATCAGATGTTACCGCAGGCAGCGATGCGGCTCGCACCACATCCTATACGTCCAACAAGTGGGACTGACACACCAGTGCAAGTAGCGCCAATGACAGTCATCTGTCAGGGCTACGTAAGTAACAGACTGACGTGGCGTAACCTCCACACCTGACAAGCCTGACACACCTGCAAAGGTGCAGCACGTCGTTAGTCTGTCCCTCATCCTCCTCCTTCACTCCTCGGCTATAAATACCAACCCCAAACCAGGTTTGAGGTATCTCTTCACAACTCTCTGACTACTACTACTATCATACTTTGCTTCCCAAGCAGATTACTGATTCTTACGCCGGAGAGTGGTAACAAGGAGCACCCCCCACCCCATCCTCCTTGTTACGAGTCACGGTTTGTTTCCTTGTGCAGGAGATCAACCCACCGGTGATCCAGTCAACGATCCTCGGGAGGAAGGGATTAACCCTTCTTGACGAGTTCAGTGAGTTAACCCTGCCCGGTTAACCATTGTTTCATCATTGGCGCCCACCGCTACTCTTAGCACTTTTTCAACCATCCTTTTCCCTCTCTCAAGATCATGACCGATCACCAAAACAACACTGAGGATAACCAAAATCCCACAAACCTAGGTCCGATAGGGGTCAATCCGTCAACCTCGCAACCCGGACACATCGGCACGTCGACACAAAGGGGCCCATCCCTTACGTTCGGACATGACTTATCACAGTACGCAGCTGTGATCCCACCAGGCACGGACCTTCATACCTGGTATGACCAGCAGGCAGCCCTCCTGACTGCAACATACAACCGCGCTTGTGCGGAAGCGCAAATACAAGCTGGGCCTACCCCAGCACCGCACACCCCTGCCGATCGTATTTTACAATACGAAGGTAGGGTACATTCACGTCCAGCTTCAAGAAGCAGACGTGAAGACCGCGGATCATCTTACTGTTCGATCCACACAATCAACGAGGACGATTCCTCGTATGGGTCCCACACCAGGGGACCAATGCATACCCTCCTAGGTCCTTACGTTGAGGACAGGCGACGGTCCGCATCCCGACATGGCTCTGAAATTCAGAGCCGGTTGGGCCCGCAACCGTATACCGAAGGGTATGGTCGTACCGACCCGGACGACTATACATATATAGGGGATTCGCATGACACCAACAGCAGACCGGGAGGACGCAACTATGTCCCTCCCACTCATCCCCGCTACACATACCTCAGGGCCTCAAAACGCCCTGAGAACCAGCCATACAGGCGGAAGGCTGCGGACGAAAACTCCAAATTCGCCCCGCGAATTGCCCATGCCCATGTTACCACAACAAAATTCCCTTTCAACATCGGGAAATACAACGGTTCGTCCGACCCGGACGACCACATGAACGTTTTCATGGGCGCAGGGTGCAACGGCCTGTGGGACGAACCCACCTGGTGCAATTTTTCCCCCAGACCCTCACGGGCCTGGCCAGGGCATGGTTCGATTCTTTGCCAGTAGGATCACTGGCCTCATTCGAGGATTTGCATGCAAAGCTCCTCGCTCATTTCAGCCAGCGACGACGTCACGTACGTGACTCATTGGACGTCATGAATATCTGGCGAAGGGACGACGAATCTCTAGAAGCATTCGTCGTTCGGTACAATAAAGAGTGCCTAGAGATAGGTGACGTGCAAGACCAAATGGCACGGAACCATTTCATCAAGGCCGTAAGGACAGTCAGATGGTCATGACCATCTCCGGCAAGGAGGGCTTGCCTAAAAAATGGGAAGATGTCATGGTCGCGGTCAAGACATACGCACAGACGCAGCGGTCTCTCGAACCGCATGTGGCAAAGGCACAGCCCCAAGCCGATACCTCCCACCAAGGGTCCAAGCGTAACAATAAACGCAACCGGGACATTGGAAATCGCGATATTTCCAAACCATACTTCCCACGGACCAACCCGTTTGACCCAAGGAACTACAACCCCCAACGGGACAACCGGGCACCAAAGAAAGATTCTCGGGACCGCAACTGGACCGAGATCACGGTGTCGCCAAGCGAAGTCCTTCTTACGGACGCACAGCTCTTGCGACCGGCCCAACCGATGAAGTCTAAGAAAAATCAGGATCTCACACTCTATTGTGAGTATCATAAGGACTCGGGCCACACCATAAACAACTGCATCAGTCTCCGGCTGGAGATTGAGCGAGCCTTAAAAGAGGGGAAACTACAACATCTTTTGACGGGTGGGCAGAAACCCACCAAGCGCATCACCCCTCATGGCGAAGGCACCTCCTCCGGGAAGAAGACCATGTACGTGGCCTGCACCCACATGATCAACGGAGGTAAAGGTAGGCCGCACAAAGCGGCGAGAAGGCCGGACAATGACTGGAAAGACGAGCAAGTCGTCTTTCCAAAAGTCCGAGGCGGACCGCGCGACAGGCGTGCCATCGTTATTACAGGCCAACTGGCGCATTACTGCACCGAGCGTCTATTCATCGACCCGGGCAGTACTTCTGATATAATCTACGAACAATGCTTCAACCAGTTCGACCAGGAGGACAAAGATCGGTTGTAAGCAGTAGATTACCCGTTGGCCGGGTTCGCAGGGGAAACTGTCTTTCCCCTGGGCCAGATTACTTTTCCTGTGCGTCTTACCAGCGGAAGGCACACAAGAACAGAAGAGGTAAACTTTATAGTTTTACCTCACACCTCCAGATATGACGTACTCCTTGGGAGGGAATCCCAAGGCGATTTCAATATGATTACATCCGTCCCCCATTCTGCTGTCGGTTTCCCAACCGAATCAGGGGTCGCGATAATCTACGCACGAAGGGACGTTATGATGTCGGACGAAATACGTCTGACCAAGGTCGCAAGGCCCACTCCCAACAACCAACCAGAAAAATGGGTTCTCAACGCGAGATACCCAGAACAAAAGATTACATTGGGTCACGCCTTGTCCCCGACCACCAAAGCGCACCTGAAGCAACTTATCTTCAGGAACCAAGACATTTTCGCGTGGACACCCGCAGACATGACAGGGGTCCCACGTGATATTGCGCAAATCAAACCGGTGATCCAAGGCCAACGCCACCTTGGATCCGCTAAAAACCAGGCGATGTAAGAGCAGGTGGAAGAACTGCTCTCCGCAGACATCCTGCGGGAAGTTAAATACCAGACCTGGTTATCCAACCCAGTCATGGTAGAAAAACCATCCGGGGGCTGGCGCATGTGCGTCGATTACAAAGATCTCAACAAAGCCTGTCCCAAGGATTGTTACGCACTTCCAGAAATCAACGAAAAGGTCGACAATCTCGCACCATTCAGATGGAAGTGTTTCCTCGATTGCTACAAAGGTTACCATCAGGTATAAATGGCAATCGAGGATGAAGACAAAACGGCATTCTGCACTCCTACCGGGAATTACTGTTATACAAAAATGTCGTTTGGGTTGCGCAACGCGGGCGCAACCTATCAAAAACTGATGAACGACACTTTCCGCGGGCAAATAAGCAAAAGTGTCGAAATCTACATGGATGACCTAGTCGTCATGAGCATGGAGGAAGATACCATGCTCATAGACATCGAAAGAACATTCCAGACTCTGCGAAGCGTTAATATAAAGCTCAATCTAGGGAAATGCTCGTTTGGAATGGAAGAAGGCAAATTCCTTGGGTTCATCGTGACTAAAGATGGATTCAAGGTAAACCGGAGAAAGTTCAGGCGATCGAGCGCATGCCATCGCAACGGCTGGCCGGCAGGCGAGCCGCACTAAATAGATTCTTAGCCAACCATACAGCTAAGTCCTATCCCTTCATCAAGACCCTGCGGAACTGTTTAAAGAAATAACAATTCCAGTGGACCGCAGAGGCGGAAAATGCTTTCCGGGAAATGAAGGAGTGTTTGATACAACTCCCAACTCTGACCGCACCACGCAAGGATGAGCCACTCATATTATACCTATCTGCTGCGGACAACGCGGTAGGTGCGGTATTGATAGTGGAGTGGGAGGGGGTTCAAACACCCATCTATTACATCAGCAAGATGCTCAAAGTCCCAGAAACAAGGTACTCAATAATGGAAAAGTTGGTATTAGCACTAGTGCACGCATCAAGACGGTTGCGACGCTACTTCGCGAACCATGTCATCACGGTGCTAACCAATTACAGGATCGGCCCGATCCTATCCAAACCCGACATCTCTGGGAGATTAGCAAAATGGGCAATAGAGCTGGGCGCGCACGCGCTGAACTATAAACCGCGCCCCGCGATTAAAGGCCAAATCTTAGCTGATTTCGCCGCCGAAGTACCGGTGAATCGCATCCAAGAATGCGAAGAAGCACAAAACCCTACACCAACACCATCTTCCTCAGAAACATGGACACTATTTACAGATGGTGCCTCCAACGAAGAAGGTGCGGGCGCAGGTCTGCGACTCGTCAGCCCTGATGGCCAAGAACTTACATATGCAATCCGCCTCGATTTCAAAAGCACAAATAACGAGGCAGAATATGAGGCCCTACTGGCAGGACTACGTTTAGCAGTCAAACTCGGCGTGCAACATCTGGAAGCACACGTCGACTCTTTGTTGGTTGCAGGACAGATACGCGGCGACTATGCCGCAAAGGGGGATATCATGATCCTCTACCTCGAGCAAGCCCTGCAACTAACATCAAAGTTCACTTCATTTAATATCCGACATATTAACAGAAGTGAAAACAAATCCGTAGATGCACTCTCCAAACTTGCATCCACCAGCTTCCAACACCTGGCAAAGGAGATACGTATCGAAATTCTACAAAATCCTTCAGTACCCCTGCGCCAGGTCAACGTCATCCAATACGGCACAACATCTTGGATGACACCAATTATTGCATATTTGCAATCAGGTGTGACTCTCGAAAGCAAGTCAGAGGCACGCAAGCTACAATACAAAGCATGCCATTATCAAATGGGAGACGGTATCTTATACCGCAAATCATACCTAGGGCCCCTCCTACGATGCGTCAACCCCCAGGATGCCACATACCTCATCAGAGAAATACACGAGGGTATGTGCGGCATACACGCAGGACCACGCATGGTAGTGGCCAAAATCATGAATGCTAGGTATTACTGGCCTGGCATGCACCTGGACGCTGTCAAAGAGTTGCGCAAATGTGTTAACTGTCAGCGACACGCTCCAAAAACATTGCGCCCTAAGAACAACTTGGTCCCGGTCACCACCGCCTGACCCTTTCAGAAATGGGCAATCGACGTGGTCGGACCCTTCCCAGACGCACCAGGCGCAGTCAAATTTATCATAGTAGCGGTCGATTACTTCACAAAATGGGTAGAGGCAAAACCTCTCGCCTCAACCACTGCTATGATAACACGGAAATTCATATGGGAACACATCATCTGCCGTTTCGGTCTACCAATGTGCATCGTTACTGATAATGGCACCAACTTTGCTGCTGACGAATTTCAAAAATGGTTAGAAGAGCTACACATTGAACATATATTCTCATCCGTGGCACATCCGCAAGGAAACGTCCAAGTTGAGAGTATCAACAAAAGTCTAGTCGAAGGCATCAAAGCAAGGTTGGGAACAGCCAGGCGTGGCTGGGTCGATGAACTCCCAAGTATCCTATGGGCTCACCGTACGAGCCCAAAAACGAGCAATGGGGAAACACCCTTCAGCCTAGTCTATTGTTCAGAAGCGGTGATCCCCGCGGAAGTAGGCATCCCTTCTCCCAGAATGTTGGCTATTGAAAAAATAGACAACAGTATGGAACGCAGGATTGACTTAGACCTCTTGTAAGAGAGGCGTGAAAACTCTGCCATCAATGAGGCCAAGTACAAATCCAAACTGGAAAAGTACTACAACTTGTGTGTCCGCGTTTGTACTTTCAACCAGGGAGACTACGTCCTCCGTGACAATGAAGCATCTAATGCTGAACGCCCAGGAAAACTGCCCAAGTGGGAAGGACCCTACCTCATCAACGAGGTCTTGGGAAAAGGCGCGTACAAATTGCAAACGTTAGAAGGCGAACCTATCGCACGTACATGGAATGCACAACAGCTTAGACGCTGTTACATGTAAGCCATGTTTTTACATTTTCATGTAACCTATCGGGCCGCAGGCCATTTGCAATTAAATAAACGAGCAATTCAATGCAATATTGTTTGTTACTACTATTACAAATGCGTGTTCCACTTTGCGGTATCCGCAAAAACAGATTGGCAAAATCTTCATTCGCGATACCCACACAAAGTGCCAACCACACACAAATATTGTAATAGGCCAGCAAAAGGCAGAATTTTAACTATCTATCCGGCCGGATTGATAAGTTTTTACAAATCTTACACAATTCCGAAACCCTAAAAAAGTAAACAATGGAATTGACGCGTACTCATACGACAAAGGTATGGAGTATACTTGACCCCATTCACAAATGGGTAAAGTCCCGGATAGACAAGTTTTTACAAATCTTACACAATTCCTAAACCCTAAAAAAGTAAACAATGGAATTGACGCGTACTCATACGACAAAGGTATGGAGTATACTTGACCCCATTCACAATGGGTAGAGTCCCGCATATACACGTTCAAACATGCAAGAAATTAAAAAACTTGTACACATTGAACAACAAACTTTATATTCAAAAAATTCAAGCACCCACGCGGTGCTTAATGGATTTACATAAAGTTTCCAACATTTACAAAAGGAAAACAAAAAAGGGGGCACACTAGCCAACCTAAACCCTATTTTGTACCACTGGTACCCGCGCCATCTTGGCCGCCACAAGCGGGATTTTCCTCTTCTGCATCAGCATACAGCATCCGCAACCGGTCTACGTAATCCGCAGCCTCTAAACATCCGTCCAACTTCTCCACACAAGAGAGGGACGTATCATAAAAGGAGGCCACAGCCGTGTTAAGGCGCCCTTCGGTATCCACGTCGCGAAACCCGGATTGCTCTTCAGTATAACCGCCTTCAGACATGACGTTTATATGACCGATACAGCGGCTGTAACCAGCTTTAAAACCGGCATCGCGGGCACGTTCCTTGACCAAGTCCAAACCAGTTGCGGTTTCAGGAGCATCCATGATGGCCTGAACAATCTGCAACAAAAGGATAATAAGGTCATCATATGGTCAACCTTTGATACAAAGTCACAAAATACTTACATGTGCAATGCCTTGACTCCGCGTCCACTCACGATCAGCCTCCAGTTGTTGGAGCGAAGAAGTCAGAGCATCTCTGGCTTCAACGGCAGCATTAGCCCGCTCTTCC
This sequence comes from Helianthus annuus, assembly GCF_002127325.2. Classification (NCBI taxonomy): domain Eukaryota; kingdom Viridiplantae; phylum Streptophyta; class Magnoliopsida; order Asterales; family Asteraceae; genus Helianthus; species Helianthus annuus. The sequence goes on along the minus strand of NC_035446.2, from coordinate 144,164,879 downwards.
GCAACAGTCACGCGGGCTGTGAGGTCTGTAACCGCGACCTCCCGGGTCTGAACTTCAGCCTTTCAAAGAGCAAAAAGCAGTTTACTCAAAATCAGTAAACATCCTCAAACGGCGGAAAGAAAAATACAAACAGAAATAACGAATCATACCTGAAGGCTGGCAACAACTTGATCCAAACGGGTGCGCTCAGCATTCGCCACCCGAAGAGCCTTAGAAGAGCGACTCTCACTCTCTTTGGCCTCCTCAAGGGCCTTTGCAGCACGAGCCCCCGCTTCCTTGGCCTCTTCAAGCGCCTTTACAGCCCGGGCCTCCGCCTGCTGCGCTTTAACCGCAACCGCCTTAGCTGCAGCCTTCTCTTTGACCAAAGCAGCGTTCGCTGCCTTGACATTCGTCAACTCCTGACGAGCACGAAACAGATTGTCATTCTGCTTAGCTCAAGATTCTTTCCACTTCTTGCCCTCATTGGAAAACTTTTCGTTCCAACTCTTGCGTTCATCAGAAAGTAATTTGGCAAGAGTACGAACCTGTTTCAGCTCAGCAGTAGCAGCCCACTCTGCGGTCTGTTTCTGCTTCTCAAAAGCAGCTCTATCTCTTTCAAGCTGCTCCGCACCCGCACGAGCAGCCCTTACCAACTCTTCCGCTTCGGCCCGCAAACGAGCAGCTTCTTCTTCCCTGCGGCCTAACACCTTATAATATTCCAATATGGCATTCGCCACAATGGAACTTCCTACTAACATTGTAGAAAGTTGGTTGATGCGCAGCTCACGGGGTGTGGCACGGGCACGTTCAACTTCAAATGGGGTGCCCAGACCACCCAGAATCTCCTTGCACGCAGAGGGGTCGTTGGAAATATCATCCCCCTGCATAACAGTCCAGGGGGGTCGATGATAAACAGTACTTCGACCCTGGGTATAGGTGCGGTAATAATACTCCAATTCAGCCTCCCCAGGCTGAATTGGAGGCCCGTCATAACCCGCACCACCGGCAGACGAACCGGTAACCTTCTCACCAGCAGAAGATTTCTGCGGCTCAGCATCAGTTTTTTGCGGCTCGGCATCAGACTTTTGTTTCCCAGAATCAGAAAACCGTAGATCCAAATTATCACCCTCATTGGGAGAGATCAGATTGTTAGAGGAATCAACGGTATCGAAAATCTGGGTCGCGACCTTCTCCGCAATACCCTCCGCTTGCAAGGTGGGATCAGGCACCACCTTGACAAAAGGCGCCGAAGGTTCCTCAGACGCACCCGCACCCGTGGTGTGCGGGGGAGACGAAGGAGCATCAAAGATAGAAAAATCTTTATCTTGAAGCTCTGCAAAACAAAGTCAATAGCTATCAAAAAACAAGTTGTGCATAACACTTGAGACAAGCTATAAAACACTTACCAACAGTAACCACAGGTTTCTTTGGTGTCGGACCAGTCCTTTTAGACTGTAGCCTCCGACGTTTCGGTTCACCGGCACCAGCGGCCGTCTCTTCTACTTGCCTCTTCCCACCGGCAGGCTGAGAACCCGCAGCAGTTCCACCCACAGCCGCATCATCACCTAGAACACCCAAACCCTCAAGGGTATCAGATACTACCACGTAATCGGTATATCTGCGATAACAAGATCGATAGGTACCTGCGGCCGGAGACACCGAAGAAGGGACAACTGAACCTTCAGCCCTCCCCTTACCACGACCCCGCGTGGTTTTCTTCACCCGCTGTTTCTCTACATGTTTCTTGGGGACAGTTTTCACCTCAAACTTCCCCAAACCCCCAAGATCACCTGCGTGTGGAAAAGTAAGCAAAATTACAAGGGAAAACTTTACAAAAGGGAGAAGTTTTCATGCATACCTTTGCCTTGCGGCAGTGGGGCATCTAGCGCTGAGCGACCTGGAACGCGGAAGTTCCCAACAATTTCCAAATTAAAACCTTCCCGCTCCCCACATGGAACAACTTCAACCTTGCCCTCGAAATCAGGCTCAAACATCCTTCACAAGCCGACCGCATCCTCTATCATAACGCATGCAAGTTGATAAGAATGTGAATAAGCAAGGAAAACACAAGAGTAAAGAACTTACCACCACTTTTTTCTCGCAAAACAGGCTTTGCCTTCCTGTCAGGCCTGCCCAGAATCATCCGCAAAACCCACAGCTGCGTATTGGTTAACCTCTTGAGCTCAATAGGTTTCAACCTGGCAAACCAGTCAACACTCTTTGCAGTGGCAATAGCGATATCCTCCGCAGGAAGGTCCGCGTTCACATTCCGCAAGGTCATCCTTGCAGATACCGCAGCAGCCTTAATATAGAAGAACTTTGTCTTCCACTTTGTGAGACCCATGGGAGGAGTCATCAGTTTGGTACTTCCGTACCGCTGATTAAACGAGAAAAAACCGGTGTTCACCGTCAGCTGGTAAAACCGCCGGAAATTCTCAACAGTAATAGGCAAGCCATGGGCACGAAAGGTATACTCAAAGTTCCTGATTCGAAACATCCCAAACGGACTCAGTTGGGAGATATGAAGCCGGTAGTATTCCAAGACATCGACAACAAAAACAGTTAATGGCAATCGAAGATTACCATCGTAAAAAAAATCCGCCCACAGGGTAATATACCTCGCCGGAGCATCGGCACCGGTATCTCCCTCTTGGGGATAAATAGCTCCATACTCTCGGGGCATTTGAATGCCGATCATCAAGTTGTCAAACTGGTGTTTAAACCACTTCAATACTGGTAAACCACCACCAGGAACACCACCGTCGTCATCTTCGTCTTCTTCAGCCCTCGCCAATGGCTGTTCAGGGTTTTCACCCTCCACATTGTGTACGTTTGATGGTTCAGCCATCAGAAATATGGACGGAGGAAAGAACGTGAGTGGAAAAACTAAAATCAACCTCACCGGTAGTTCAAGAAATATCGTCGGAGAAGACAAAGAGAATGTTTCTCTCACCGGCAAATTTTTGAAATTTCGAACAAGTGAGGGGAAACCACGAACGGTTTCCCCTTATCTACCCATCGCAATTAATGCGGAGGGAGAAAACGAATCATCACGTTCAAAAAGAGCGAATTACGCGACACCACGTGTCAAGCGCCGTTTCCGCTGACGGTTACCACGCGTGCGTGGCCGCCCACGCGCCTGACATGAGAGACCTTTACACTCCTTGCTACAGTGCATTTAATGCCTTGGGCAGTGCAAATGTCCTTTCATTTCAGCACATGCCAGAATGATCTCACCAACTTCCACCAACTCACACGTGAGATCAGCCACGTATGCAACAAAAAGCGACTACATTATCCAATTATAAGCGGCATGCGGTTTCTCTGGTATACCGCACCATAACCCATACCGCATGTCGTTTTTTTACATACCCCTAAAAAATAGGCAAAAATATATATCTCCACACTATAAGGGGGTATAATACCTATCCGCACTACCCACGAGCACACGTGGAATATGCGGAAATGACACACACGAGCCCGTTCAGGTGTGTCAGATACTCAGAACCAGCGTTGTTCTTTGGACTGAACCGCATTTCAGAAACAGGTAAACCGCATTGCCTTCATTCTCTTCAAGCTTCAAATCCCTCCTATCCGGTTCACAACCACAGAGGGTGCATAAACAACTTCTTCAACGAGAAGAAGGAAGGGAATATACGTGAACGCACATCAGCAACCCTGACTCCTGATCCTTCAAGAGCCACATCCAAGCAACACACCCGTTTCAAGCGAATATGGGGTGACAAAACCGCAGAAACTCATAAGTCACTGCGGACACAACCATAGCTTCCGCAAACGGTTGCTACGGAAGAGCCACAACTAACTTCACATCGAGGAACGAAACTACTTCAAGGAAAACTCCTCGGTTTGGAGCGTGAAGGAAGGTGCCTAAGGAAGAGATGCGGATGAGATCCCCAATGATCATACGAGCCCTTGTCGAACAACAAGCGATCGAACAAACAGTAACAAGTCTGCTTATGACTTTGTTACCCTACTTGTAAGATGGATAGAATAAACAATGGTGGGTATTACCATGCCTATGACCATGTTTATTTGACCATTATCTAGAATCACATTGTTCGACCAAACATGGCCAACAATAACGCAAGTACTCAACGATGTTCCCACAACCGTGGCCAACAATGTCAAGCAACGAGGTAACCGCAAAGGGCGTGCGGTTACTAGATGTAACACCCCGTGTTTTTCCAAAGTCAAAGTCAAAGTCAAAGTCAAGAGTTGACTGTTATTGGAATTAAAGATCAATAAAGATTAATTTCATTTTAGTTTCATTTTGATTTTCATATTATTTGGAGTAAGTGTTGTATAATCAAACTAATCGGCCGATAATCGAACTGTGAATCAACGACCGACTGTGTATGATAGGAAGTAACAATGCAATAAAGCTAATCAATCAATAATCAAGCTAATCGAATCAATCATCAAACTCAAGTGTGGGGATTTTAGTACTTTTATACGTGTGTGTGTGCCTTATGTGTTACTTGTGCATGTTTACTTTTATGTTAAAGTGTGTGGTGAATCAATCAAATCAATCAAGACTCAAAGGTGAATCAAACTCAATGGAAATCGAACCCGAAATGGTTGTAAGGATGCTTGCATGTTAGATATTGTAGTTGAGACTAAAAGTAATTTGATTAGGAATTCCATCATTCTCAAATCATCGTTCATCGAAGTCGAAATATCAAAAATCGTCGCGAAACACTCAAAACCAGGCAAGCCGATCAAACAGGGCAACCTGATCGAACAGGCTAGCCGATCGAACAGGCTGTTCGATCGGACAGCTGCTCGATCAGGGATGCTGTTCGATCAGCTGACCCTTTCCTCTTTTGGAAGCCTATAAATAGGGCTGTCCTTGTCAAACTTTCCACTTTTGGAAAAGCTCTGACCGACCAGCCTCTTCTTCTCACTAAATCTCAGATTTCTCTCAAACCGGTAAGTATTTTGCTCTAATCCTTGTACGTTTTTGTTCATTAATCGATTCTCCATCTTTCTATCTTTCAAAATCTGGATTTCATCCATGAAATCACCAAGATCTAGGTGTTCTTGGGTGATGTCATCATGGTGTTCTTCAAGAACACTAAGTTTTGACATCATTCCACCATGAATAGCTTAGATCTAACCGATTTCCACATAAATAACCTAAAATCTTCCAAAGATCTTAACATTTCACGGTGGAAAAGGATTGGAAGATGGGTTTTCATCTATCTTTCAACTCTTTTACACTCAAAAAGGTGAAAACGAGACTTGAACCGATTTACAAATCAATCTAAACAAACACATGGTTCAAGATTCGGGTTCTACCGAGAGATATACCGATTTCGGGTTAAACGTTGAACTTAAGTTCCAAACCGCCTCTGGCCGAGCTTGGGTGATTCCTGCTCGAGTCAGTAGACTAAGCAGGGACTTCAGCTTTGTGGTTCAACTCGTAGTCAAAATATCTCTAAAACATCAACAATTAACGGGAATAACCAAGTGTTAAGTGATAGGTTAACCGAATCGAGAAGCTGGCCGAACGGCTAGGCTGTTCGATCGAACAGCCCAACCGAACGACTAAGCCAGCCGATCGGTTAGGCTAACCGATCGACTAGCACCTAGACCCACCAACTCACAAAAGTGTAGTATTGACGAGGTACTGTTCGATCGACTACGCCACTCGATTGTAATCATTACTACTCGAATCATGAGATACTACACTTCAAAACACTTAACCTTTTCAAAACATTGGAATGTCACCCGATCGAGCATGCCACCCGATCGAGTGACATCTTGTCAAGTCCTTGCTGCTAACCGATCGGTTGGGCTAACCGATCGAACAGCTGTTCGATCGGCCAACTTGAAAGGTAATGCTGCAAGAACTCCAAGAGTACAAACCATCATACACAAACACATCCTTCTCATCAAAGGAAGAAACAATCCACTTGAAGGAACCAGCCGATCGAGCCAGCCGGCCGATCGAATGGATGTTCGAACGGACTTTCAAACCAATCGAACAGCCCACTCGATCGAACAGCTGTCCGATCGATTGGTCTATCCGATCCAGTTTCCACTGTTCACTTTTTCCGCATTACTCATTGTATTGTTATCGAACTATTCAGGCTAACCTATTCTCAGTGCTCCTTTCAATCCACAACCAACCACTGTGAGTATACTCGATCCCTTTTTGCTTTCAGCACTTTTGGGTGTTACATACGTAATCTATCAAATTCACAAATAACACAAACTATTTGAACGCTAACCTACTTGCATGTATTACTTGTCTAAATGATTGCTGTTTATTATGTTTACACGTGGAGTGCTATCTACCTGCTTTAGCAACGTAGTACTATAGTTTGGACTCAGCACCCGTTCACACGGGGGTTGCTAAGGACAATTACTTGCATGGATTACGGTGGTAATCATGTATTGCGAACTGTCTCGGACAGTCAACTTGAAGTCGTTGGTATCGATGGTCCCATGTTGATAATTTACATGCATCGTTTGCCCTTGTGTACGTGCTTGGTTATGCGTAAATTTTTCGAACTTTATATGCTATATCAAACTTGTGTACTCACCTTTACATTATATGTATTGACTTTTATTTTAACGTATGTGACAGGTGTTTAAGCTACTAGCGTGCTAGGGAAGCGAGGCAATAATAAGCTTCTAGGAGCCTGTGACCTTAGGACAGTGTCCACATACCTGCTCCAGGGTCATAATTATCTGTAGATCTTGTACTGGCACCTGTAGTCAGTAAGATCTACAGTTAGCCGTCTAGAAGTCTTAAAACAATATTTAAATTCGGTCTGTAATAATTAAGAACTTGAGTTGTCGGAACAGTTCCCATATTGTTTAGTTGATTTCTATGATAACTTGTTATTATTTGGGACACGGTATGGGACGTGTTATATAACTGAATTGTATGATAGTTGTTGTGGAGACTTCTGAACAATCTGTTTCGCTCAGTGCCGCGCCCCGATGATTCCGCCATCGGTTGGGGTGTGACAGATTGGTATCAGAGCCATAACTATAGGGAAATTAGGTTAGACACGATCTAGTCCGGATCGCTGTCTTAGAGACCTAGACTATAGTTAGGAACCAAGAGACCAAGTTTATGTGCTTATTTTATGTTGTTTCCTTCTATTCTATCATTTACATCCGAACTCCGAGCCAAATTTTGTAGTTTGGACGGGATTAGGAGTGAAACCCGCGAATTCCTGCCTAAATTACAAATTTTTGCCAATTATTTTGTGCGATTTTCTATTAACAAACGGGGGAGAATTATACCAAATTAGGGCTGAAACCCGTAATTTGATGAAAACTTTCCTCTAAATTTTCCTAAAACAAGGAAGAAATTGCTGAGCTAGGGGTGAAACCCTAACCTTGGCAGTTATTCCAACTTTATTTTTATCTCGCCAAGGCAATTGACGGACTCCAACGACCTGAACTCACGAGTATGGCCTAGAATGCGCATGCATAATGCCCAAGAGTCGAGGCAGAAACATGTCCCCTAGAGTCGAAAGTGACGACAAGTCAACTGTGAATAGTTAAATTGCCATGGTTAGTCAAAGTCTAGTAGCCGCAGACAATCCCTTTTCCGATTTTGAGTGTTGCTTTGTTGATTTTATATGATTTACCTGTTTATGTGTTTTAAAGATTCGTTGATTGCTCCATTGCTTATCAATCTGCGTGACTTTTGTTGCTATCCTATCTCGATTCAAACCCCTGTTGATATGATCTAAACAAAACCAGTGTGCTATGCTACGCTATACGACTAAGTTAGACGATACAATGTGATGCTATCCGATATGCAAAACGAACGGCACTCGACTTGTGGTTATAGGTTTCTGTTTTCTGACCGCCTCTGTGATAAAAATGCGTACGTGGTTAGGAAATTAAGTGCTCTATTTGCTTAATTGCTTATGTGCTCTAATTGTTTCTGTGCTTATGTGCCTCTATGGTTATGTGCTTCTGTGATTATATGTGCTACGTGACGTGAGATGCGACGTGATTCTAAGCTTTAGTAAGATAAGACGTGCGAGATTCGAATTCGTTGTGTTGAGCCCTATGGCGATGTCTATTGCAGACCATGTCGTCATCATCAAGAATTCGCCAAAACCTTTCTCGTTAGGAAAAGAGAGACCGACGTCTCGCCAAGCTCATCTCAAGGTCTGTAGCGAAAGCTGTCAGTGAGGTGTACGAAAACACCAGCAAGTCGTCGGAAGAATCCCGAACCCTCACTGAACCCAGCAAAGCTCCGTTCAGTTTCAAGCAATTTAAGGCGTGTGGACCGAAGGAGTTCACCGGTGAAGAGGGCCCTACAGGCTTATTTCACTGGTTTGACTCTGTGGAAGTTACCCTTCGTCAAAGCGGATGCCCGGATCATCTTCGAACTCTCAATGCTACCGGTGTCTTCCAGTCGCGGGCATTGGACTGGTGGACAGCCGAAAGGAATAAGCGCGGGAACGACGCTGCCTACGAGCTGACGTGGGAGGAACTGAAGGCTATCATGCTGGACGAGTTCTGTCCTCCCCACGAACGCCAAAAGTTGGAGGATGAGTTCTGGACCATCAAGCAGAAGGAGGGCGACAACGCTGGTCTCACCGCCCGTTTCAAACAACTGAGCATTATCTGTCCAGACCAGGTCAAGACTCCCGAGATGACCATCAAGAAATACATCCGTGCTCTTCCGGATTGTGTTGCAGATTATGTGTTCGCCGCCAAACCCGCATCAATCGAGGAAACCTACCTACTCGCTGCCGAGATTAACGACAAGCGAGTTAAGGCTGGTGTCTGGGATAAGCCATCCAAGTCGTTGCATCAAGTTACTGCCGCATCAACCGACAACCCTACTGCTCAAGCCTCCAAGTCCTCGAGAAGAAGAAAGAAGAACAAGAATTGCGCCGCCGCAACCAATGCTGCTCCTCTTCAGTCAGTACCGCCACAACAGCAACAACCACAGCGCACTGCGCCAGTGATCAATGCGCCGCCAGCTAAGCGTGCGTACACCGGCCCCCACCCACTCTGTGCTACATGTTCTTATCATCACCCGGTGGGTGTGGCCTGCCGTTACTGTGCCCACTGCCACGTTTACGGGCATTTCACTGCGAATTGCCGCTATGGTCCTCGCCAAACGCAAGCTCAAGCCGCTGTTAACCAAGCCCTGCTACCTGCTCCTCAAGCTCCTCAAGCTCCTCAAGCTGCGCAGGCCCCGGCGAACAATGTTCGGACCTGCTTTGCATGTGGTGACCCTAACCACTTCGCAAACCGGTGCCCGAACAGAGTGGTGAAACCAGAAGCTCAACAACCCCAGCAACAACAACAGCAGCCTCAACAACAAGCCGCTCACGCCAGAACTTTCAACATCAACGCACGCCAGGCTCAAGCTGATAACAACGTGGTCAATGGTACGTTCCTTGTGAATGGTATATATGCATCATGTTTGTTTGATACTGGAGCCGATAACTGCTTTGTGTCATTTGAATTTGAGAGGCTTCTTAGACGTAAGCGCTCTTATCTTTCGTCACCCTTCGAAGTAGAAATCGCTACCGGAAGAACCATTGCTGTCAATTCTGTGCTCCGTGATTGTACTCTCGAGCTCAACAATCATATATTCCCGATTAATCTCATTCCAATGCAGCTCGGAAGTTTCGATGTCATAGTAGGCATGGACTTTCTTCGTGAAAACCATGCTGAAGTTGTGTGTTCCGATAAGATGATTCGTTTTGTGCTAGCTAGTGGTGATATTCTATGTGTTTATGGTGAAACTACTGCAAAAGACCTCAAGCTCATGTCATGTCTTCAAGCTCGCAAATATCTCCGCAAGGAGTATCGAGCCTTCTTGGCCAACATTGTTGTAGCAGAGACGGACAAGAAAAAGAAAGTTGAAGTCAAGGATGTTCCTGTTGTCCGAGAATTTCCTCAGGTGTTCCCTGATGATCTTCCTGGATTACCCCCAAGTCGTGATATCGACTTTCGAATCGACCTTATTCCAGGAGCCAACCCAGTGGCCAAAGCTCCGTATCGACTCGCTCCATCTGAGATGCGAGAACTCTCAAACCAACTCCAAGAGTTACTTGAAAAAGGCTTCATTCGCCCGAGCACTTCTCCATGGGGCGCACCAGTCCTTTTCGTCAAAAAGAAGGACGGGTCGTTCCGAATGTGCATCGATTACCGGGAATTGAACAAGCTGACCATCAAGAACCGATACCCCTTACCAAGAATCGACGATCTGTTTGACCAATTACAAGGTGCTCAGTGTTTCTCCAAGATTGATCTACGTTCAGGCTACCATCAGTTGCGGATTCAAGAGGAAGACATACCCAAAACCGCTTTTCGAACCCGGTACGGCCACTACGAATTTGTTGTCATGCCTTTTGGTTTGACCAACGCACCCGCGGTCTTCATGGATCTGATGAATCGCGTGTGTAAACCGTTCTTAGACCGTTTCGTCATTGTATTTATCGACGATGTCCTGATCTATTCCAGATCGAGGGCCGAACATGCGCAGCATTTGCGATTGGTTCTCGAGCTGCTTCAGGGAAACCAACTCTACGCCAAGTTCTCCAAGTGTGAGTTCTGGTTGGAGGAGGTTCAATTTCTGGGTCACATTGTGAATAGTCGGGGTATACACGTTGATCCTGCAAAGATCGAGGCAGTCAAGGGATGGGTTACGCCAAAGAATCCGTCAGAAGTTCGCTCTTTTCTCGGATTAGCCGGTTACTACCGGCGATTCATCGAAGGATTCTCGAAGATTGCTGTACCACTTACCTCCCTTACTCATAAAGACAAGCCTTTTGTGTGGGGAACCGCGCAGGAGACTGCTTTCCAAACCCTCAAACACATGCTGTGCCATGCACCAGTTCTTACACTGCCGGACGGAAGCGATGACTTCGTTGTCTATTGTGATGCTTCAAACCTTGGACTTGGCTGTGTTCTCATGCAACGAGACAAGGTTATAGCTTACGCATCTCGACAGCTCAAAATCCACGAGAAGAACTATACAACCCATGACCTCGAGCTAGGCGCAGTTGTCTTTGCCTTAAAGATTTGGCGACACTACATGTATGGAACAAAGTGTACGATCTTCACCGATCACAAGAGCCTACAACATATCTTTAACCAGAGAGAACTCAATATGCGTCAACGCCGATGGGTAGAACTTCTCAACGATTACGACTGTGAGATCCGTTATCACCCAGGCAAGGCGAATGTAGTTGCAGACGCCCTCAGCAGAAAGAATTACGTGATAGGTGTTCGAAACATCCAGGCTCAGTATAACCTCGAAGCTCTCATCCGCGAAGCACAACACGCTTGCTTTAACGAGCGTACGTTGAAGAAAGAACGAATCTATCACGACGGAACTCAGCTCGTGAGCAAAGCCAACGGGATATTCTATTATCTGGACCGAATCTGGGTTCCGAGGAGGACAGATTTGCGAAAGATCATCATGAACGAAGCCCACAAATCCCGATATTCCATTCATCCCGGTGCGGACAAAATGTACCAGGACCTTCGCTACAAGTACTGGTGGCCTGGGATGAAAAGGGATATTGCTCTATATGTTGGTAGCTGTTTAACTTGTGCAAGAGTCAAGGCTGAACACCAAAGACCTTCAGGCTTACTCGAACAACCGCCGATACCCGTATGGAAGTGGGAAAGCATAGCTATGGATTTCATAACTAAGCTTCCGACCACGCCATCAGGTCACGACAGTATTTGGGTTATAGTCGACCGTCTAACCAAATCAGCCCACTTTCTGCCAATACGAGAAGACTATAAGGTGGCCAAGCTAGCCCAAATCTACACCGACGAGATCATTAAGAATCATGGTACGCCTCGAGACATCATTTCTGATCGCGATGCTCGGTTTACATCGAGATTGTGGGAAACTTTTCAAGCAGCTCTTGGTACGACACTGAATTTGAGTACCGCATTCCACCCGCAAACCGACGGGCAGACTGAAAGAACGATTCGTACTATTGAAGACATGCTCCGTGCGTGTGTTATCGATTTTGGTGGTAGTTGGAGCAAACACCTACCGTTGGTCGAATTTTCGTACAATAATAGCTATCACTCCAGCATCGAAATGGCACCTTTCGAAGCCTTGTATGGTAGGAGATGTCGCTCGCCTATTGTATGGCACGAGGTCGGTCATTCACAATTGACTGGGCCCGAGATTCTGCAAGAAACGACTGACAAGATCCACCAGATAAGGGAAAACTTGGTAAAGGCCCGGGACAGACAAAAGATGTACGCCGATAAACGACGCAGGCCCCGCGAATTTGCAGTTGGCGACTACGTGCTCCTAAAGGTATCGCCTTGGAAGGGAGTAGTCCGATTCGGCAAAAGAGGGAAACTTGCGCCTCGATTTGTTGGACCTTTTAAGATTCTGGAAAGGATCGGTAAAGTTGCCTACAAACTCGAATTACCGGAGGAACTCAGCAATGTCCACCCGACTTTCCATATTTCAAACCTTCGAAAATGCGTAGCCGACCATGACGCAATAATACCACTCGACGATCTTCAGGTCAATGAGACGCTACACTTCGTGGAAAAGCCTGTCGAAATCATGGACCGACAGACCAAGCAACTCAGACGCTCTCGCATTCCTATTGTAAAAGTACGATGGGAAGGCAAACGAGGCGCGGAGTTCACTTGGGAACTCGAAAGTGACATGAAGGCCAAGTACCCGCAGTTGTTCAGATAGATCTGAAGCATCAAATTGGTAAAATCACACGGCGATGTACGGTCCTCGGCCTAATTTCGGGACGAAATTCCCTAAAGGAGGGGAGACTGTAACACCCCGTGTTTTTCCAAAGTCAAAGTCAAAGTCAAGAGTTGACTGTTATTGGAATTAAAGATCAATAAAGATTAATTTCATTTTAGTTTCATTTTGATTTTCATATTATTTGGAGTAAGTGTTGTATAATCAAACTAATCGGCCGATAATCGAACTGTGAATCAACGACCGACTGTGTATGATAGGAAGTAACAATGCAATAAAGCTAATCAATCAATAATCAAGCTAATCGAATCAATCATCAAACTCAAGTGTGGGGATTTTAGTACTTTTATACGTATGTGTGTGCCTTATGTGTTACTTGTGCATGTTTACTTTTATGTTAAAGTGTGTGGTGAATCAATCAAATCAATCAAGACTCAAAGGTGAATCAAACTCAATGGAAATCGAACCCGAAATGGTTGTAAGGATGCTTGCATGTTAGATATTGTAGTTGAGACTAAAAGTAATTTGATTAGGAATTCCATCATTCTCAAATCATCGTTCATCGAAGTCGAAATATCAAAAATCGTCGCGAAACACTCAAAACCAGGCAAGCCGATCGAACAGGGCAACCTGATCGAACAGGCTAGCCGATCGAACAGGCTGTTCGATCGGACAGCTGCTCGATCAGGGATGCTGTTCGATCAGCTGACCCTTTCCTCTTTTGGAAGCCTATAAATAGGGCTGTCCTTGTCAAACTTTCCACTTTTGGAAAAGCTCTGACCGACCAGCCTCTTCTTCTCACTAAATCTCAGATTTCTCTCAAACCGGTAAGTATTTTGCTCTAATCCTTGTACGTTTTTGTTCATTAATCGATTCTCCATCTTTCTATCTTTCAAAATCTGGATTTCATCCATGAAATCACCAAGATCTAGGTGTTCTTGGGTGATGTCATCATGGTGTTCTTCAAGAACACTAAGTTTTGACATCATTCCACCATGAATAGCTTAGATCTAACCGATTTCCACATAAATAACCTAAAATCTTCCAAAGATCTTAACATTTCACGGTGGAAAAGGATTGGAAGATGGGTTTTCATCTATCTTTCAACTCTTTTACACTCAAAAAGGTGAAAACGAGACTTGAACCGATTTACAAATCAATCTAAACAAACACATGGTTCAAGATTCGGGTTCTACCGAGAGATATACCGATTTCGGGTTAAACGTTGAACTTAAGTTCCAAACCGCCTCTGGCCGAGCTTGGGTGATTCCTGCTCGAGTCAGTAGACTAAGCAGGGACTTCAGCTTTGTGGTTCAACTCGTAGTCAAAATATCTCTAAAACATCAACAATTAACGGGAATAACCAAGTGTTAAGTGATAGGTTAACCGAATCGAGAAGCTGGCCGAACGGCTAGGCTGTTCGATCGAACAGCCCAACCGAACGACTAAGCCAGCCGATCGGTTAGGCTAACCGATCGACTAGCACCTAGACCCACCAACTCACAAAAGTGTAGTATTGACGAGGTACTGTTCGATCGACTACGCCACTCGATTGTAATCATTACTACTCGAATCATGAGATACTACACTTCAAAACACTTAACCTTTTCAAAACATTGGAATGTCACCCGATCGAGCATGCCACCCGATCGAGTGACATCTTGTCAAGTCCTTGCTGCTAACCGATCGGTTGGGCTAACCGATCGAACAGCTGTTCGATCGGCCAACTTGAAAGGTAATGCTGCAAGAACTCCAAGAGTACAAACCATCATACACAAACACATCCTTCTCATCAAAGGAAGAAACAATCCACTTGAAGGAACCAGCCGATCGAGCCAGCCGGCCGATCGAATGGATGTTCGAACGGACTTTCAAACCAATCGAACAGCCCACTCGATCGAACAGCTGTCCGATCGATTGGTCTATCCGATCCAGTTTCCACTGTTCACTTTTTCCGCATTACTCATTGTATTGTTATCGAACTATTCAGGCTAACCTATTCTCAGTGCTCCTTTCAATCCACAACCAACCACTGTGAGTATACTCGATCCCTTTTTGCTTTCAGCACTTTTGGGTGTTACATACGTAATCTATCAAATTCACAAATAACACAAACTATTTGAACGCTAACCTACTTGCATGTATTACTTGTCTAAATGATTGCTGTTTATTATGTTTACACGTGGAGTGCTATCTACCTGCTTTAGCAACGTAGTACTATAGTTTGGACTCAGCACCCGTTCACACGGGGGTTGCTAAGGACAATTACTTGCATGGATTACGGTGGTAATCATGTATTGCGAACTGTCTCGGACAGTCAACTTGAAGTCGTTGGTATCGATGGTCCCATGTTGATAATTTACATGCATCGTTTGCCCTTGTGTACGTGCTTGGTTATGCGTAAATTTTTCGAACTTTATATGCTATATCAAACTTGTGTACTCACCTTTACATTATATGTATTGACTTTTATTTTAACGTATGTGACAGGTGTTTAAGCTACTAGCGTGCTAGGGAAGCGAGGCAATAATAAGCTTCTAGGAGCCTGTGACCTTAGGACAGTGTCCACAAACCTGCTCCAGGGTCATAATTATCTGTAGATCTTGTACTGGCACCTGTAGTCAGTAAGATCTACAGTTAGCCGTCTAGAAGTCTTAAAACAATATTTAAATTCGGTCTGTAATAATTAAGAACTTGAGTTGTCGGAACAGTTCCCATATTGTTTAGTTGATTTCTATGATAACTTGTTATTATTTGGGACACGGTATGGGACGTGTTATATAACTGAATTGTATGATAGTTGTTGTGGAGACTTCTGAACAATCTGTTTCGCTCAGTGCCGCGCTCCGATGATTCCGCCATCGGTTGGGGTGTGACACTAGAGAGCTAATTGGAAGAACATGAACACCCCACAAAAGGGATCATCATTTGATGTCCAATCATGACATCAGAAAACTCTTTTCTTCATTCACCACTTCAAAGGTTGGTTCGAAGTTTGTGCACACCTTCAACCACCATCTCAGAGATTGGTTCGAAGTTTGTGCATACGCCCAGCAAGGTCTCAGGTTGGTTCGACACACCAACAGGTGGCACACAACCCAAGGCTGAGAATTTCGCATCAAGACGAATCATTCTCACCGGTACGGAAGAGGCATCAACTGACTCTTCCAGACCTCCAGCTTGATTTACAAAGAGGAAAGACCATCCACTTGGTCTAGGATCTTCTCCAGACTCCAAACTACCTTCTAGACACCATAGTCCAGTACTCCTCCCATATGCAACTTGCATATGGCAGCAACACTAGACTGGGGGACTTGAAGGGGTATGGTCCCAGATCTCGCGTCAGCATCGACCGCGAGTGACCATTACCCTTATCAAAACCCCCACTAGCTAACAACCTACTTATGTCCGTGCAGGAACGCATCGACACAGTGGTTGAATCCAATCTGTCCAGTGATGGAGGAGGACTTACCTGGAATATGAGAACGGTAGGGTGATGCGGCATAGCATCACATCTGGTGTATGAAAATGGAAGTATTCACAGCGATGCGGCCTTGCACCGCGTCCAGTGAACACTTCTATCAATACAAGGAAGCTGCGACAGTCACCACAGGCGATGATGCGGCTGGCACCGCGTCTCGCGTATTTCTTGATCACAAGCAAGAGACGCGATAACATCAGATGTTACCGCAGGCAGCGATGCGGCTCGCACCACATCCTATATGTCCAACAAGTGGGACTGACACACCAGTGCAAGTAGCGCCAATGACAGTCATCTGTCAGGGCTACGTAAGTAACAGACTGACGTGGCGTAACCTCCACACCTGACAAGCCTGACACACCTGCAAAGGTGCAGCACGTCGTCAGTCTGTCCCTCATCCTCCTCCTTCACTCCTCGGCTATAAATACCAACCCCAAACCAAGTTTGAGGTATCTCTTCACAACTCTCTGACTACTACTACTATCATACTTTGCTTCCCAAGCAGATTACTGATTCTTACGCCGGAGAGTGGTAACAAGGAGCACCCCCCACCCCATCCTCCTTGTTACGAGTCACGGTTTGTTTCCTTGTGCAGGAGATCAACCCACCGGTGATCCAGTCAACGATCCTCGGGAGGAAGGGATTAACCCTTCTTGACGAGTTCAGTGAGTTAACCCTGCCCGCTTAACCATTATTTCATCAAAAGTCAAATCAAATTTTATGATAAAGGGGCATTCTAGGCAACAGAATCCAAAAACATAATTAAAGTTTCTATGATTTATTCACACTACGTATAAAACTTTTAATAATGTATTAAAATGTTTTGTATAAATGATAAAGAGTTTTAGAATTAAGTAGAACTAGAATTACGACCCGCCGCATTGCGGTGGGGATTCTTTAGTTATAACTAAGTCGATTTAGGACGCGCACGTTATGTTAAACCTGTCAAACGGGAAAAAATAAACGATGTAAAAACGTTCACCCACAAACGCATGTAGCGTCGTGTTAACTCGCAAAATTTAGAACGAAACGTAAAAACGTTAAACCAAAGACGCACGTTGCGATGTGTTAAGTCACAAAATTTAGAACGAAGCATAAAGCGAAAAATTTGCGGAAAAGGAAAACTATAAAGGATCAAAGTTTAAAGTAAAAAAAAAAGTTGTGAGAATAAATTGCAAAAGATAAAAAGTTTGGCGTTAAAAGTAAAAAAAAAAAAAAACAAATAGTTTTGGGTTAAAAGTAATTTATGAAATACTTTTGGGTGAAAAGTAAAATTTTTTTTTTTTTAAAATCCCCCAAAGCCAAGGTTACAACAACCATATGCTTAACCATTTTTTCTTTGAAAAACCGCAAAGCCAAGATTACAACACGTAAGTAAAAAAAAAAAAATCAAAGTGGTTAAATCTCAAAAGATGGAAACTTTTGAATTAGAAGTGAAAAATCAAATTAAACAAAGAGGTTAAATTGTATAAGATGGAAACTTTTGAATTAGAAGTGAAAAATCAAATTAATACCTTCACCTAAATTACCAAAGATTAAAACTTGAAACTTAAATTGTCAAAGATTAAAAATTTAGGGTTAAAAAGGAAACACAGATTAAAACTTTAAACTTAAATCGTCAAAGATTAAAACTTTAGGGTTAAAAAGGAAAATTCCTTTTTTTTTTGAAAAACTCCCTAAGCTAAAGATACAACAACCTTATGCACAATTAACTTGCTTATTTATATGTTAACTAGGGTTAAGACCGGCCCGCGTTGCGGGGCGGGTACATCGTAAACATTGAATGGATTAGTCCAAACGTTATATGATGCATTAACCATATGAAAACACACATTTCGACGTATCCAGTTGAACTCAGTGTAACCTGTATAAGCATTGTGATTGGATCAAACATAAAGTAAATGGAATTCATATCGGACAATCATAACGTATTATATGTGACCAAACTTATACAAAGAAAACGTAACGGGTATGAAGGAAAATATGCACATGTAATCGAAAGAGATTAATTAGAGCTTTCGAAAAAAGGGGAGAAAAAGAAACCATAATTTGACTCCACTCGATTCGAAACAAACATTACGAAACGTACATAAAATAAATACGAAAACATATTATATTTGACCTGAATCATATTCCAAAAAAGTTTACGTCGAAACGTAGAACAACTTGAATTTATACGAAAACGTACATAGAAATATGCACGTAAAAATGGTTTCTTTAAACGAAAACGTATTAGATTTGACCTGACTCGTCTATAAAAAAGTTTACGTCGGAATGTAGAAGAAATCATATTTACACATACCCGTACATAAAATATGCACGTAATAAATAGTTTTTAAGTAAAGGAAGTATAGGGGTAAACCGAAACAAAAAATTAGTAAAAAATTTAAGAGGTTAAAAACGTTCGTAAAACCGTGTCAAGTAGCACCAATGCCACAATCACATCGACTCTCAACATCGTAAAAATAAAATAGAGAAAATGGTAAAAATTACACTAAACGAAAAGCTGACTTAAATCGTTGAACCACACACACCCGCTACAGTGTCTTAATACGAAGAAATTAACCAGAAACATAAAACGTAGAAAATAATAACTTAGTCGATCTACGACCCGCCTGTTGCGGCGAACTTTTCAAAAAGGGAAAAATGGACGCATTGCGACGAGTCTGTCAAATATGAAAAAAAATCGAGCAAAAACGTTGAACCTCACATGTACGCTACGACATGTTAACTCACAAAAATTAGAACGAAATGTTAAACGAAAAACTTGCGAAAGATCAAAAGTATGGGGTACGAAAGTTGTAAATAATAAAGTGTTGTGTTAAATTATAAAAGATGGAAAATTTTGGGTTAAAAGTAAAAAATGAAAAGGGGTTAAAATGTAAAATATAAAATGTTTGGGTGAAAAGTGAAAATTAAAGTTTTTTTTTTTTGAAGCACTCCCTAAGCTCAAAGTACAAGTTATGATGCATAAATAAGTTGATTAATAATATATGGAATAATAAGAAGTGAAACATATATAAATTCTGCTTGCAATTGTGTGGAGAATTTGACTTGCTAGAAACGATTAGGAGTTCAACGAGAAAGCGATGCCTATCTTAAAGCTCATTGAGAGCATTAAGGAGGAGTTGTTTTTATGGACAAAACATAAGACAAATTGCAAAAACTTAAAGTAAGTTAGCTGGGTAGAATTTGAGGTCACTGCTATGTTTTAACTGTTTTCTGTGCTTTTTCATTCTGTTTGTTTGGTTTGCGGTTAAAAAAAAGTTATTGATTTTCATTTTCAGATTTTACTTGAAGTAAAAGGTTATAGTAAATTAAGTAAAAGATTTACCAAATGATAACCAAATTTCAAAATTGTTTTATTTAAGTAGAACCATAAAAAAATCAATGAATAGTGACCAAGAAACATTTATATTTGAACTAGGTTATCACCCGGGATTACTTCCCGGGCTGGGAAAAACTAATTAGATAAATATTAAGTATGCAAATAAAAAAATACAAACAAAGTGGTATGTTGCATTGCATGAATTAGTGACAAAGTGGAAATACAATTTAAAGACAGTCGAATCCCTTTAAAATGCATATCCTTCGAGTTGCCAAAGTATTTCTCTTAGTAAATCGAGTCCCTTCTACAAAAAGAACCAGCAAAAAAATCATAAGGATAGTTTTGAAAGTAATGTCCCATATAAAAAAATCTTGAAAGTAAAGAGGTATATACCTTAAATTTCGGTAATGGTAATGGTGTTTGGATAGTGACCAAGAAACATTTATATTTGAATTTGAATAATATAATTTTCAAAAAGGTTAACATTTAAACACGTTTGGAAAGTTGGCAAAGAAATTTTAAATTATAACGCCAGTATAAATATTGGAAACCTGATTATTGTTTGGTGAATTTTTATTATGAGAATGCCATATAGAACTAATTTAGGTACTTTCAGCCAATGATCCGCAGACCAATTGGTTTGGGTAGGTGGGAAGGTTTACCCATTTAGAACTGAAACTGGAAAAAAAATCGAAACCGGTTCTTTTTTTAACCGGTTTTTTTAACCACCGGTTTTTATACCGGTTACTATTCTTGACTTCAAAAACCGGTTATTAAACGAACCGGTTATTAAAAAACCGGTAAAAAACTGGTTTTTTTTGGGAAAAACCGGTCCCAACCGATTATACCGGTTATTGTTTTGGACCTCAAAAACCGGTTAGTAACCGGAACCGGTTATAAAAAAAAAACCAGTTTTTATTTTAGGTGAAAAAACCGAAACTGGTTTTTGAAAAAAACCGATTTGTACACCTCTATTTATGTGGAGTTCCTGCCCGGAAGGTCTCAAGGTCGAATTTTGCGAGGGGCGAACTGTGACACGTTTTAAACTGGCAATAACATGGCAACCGCTGGATTCCTACTCGTGACCTGGGTGATCAAAGGCCTAACCGGGTGATCTAACCGTCCAAAAAAAATTATGTACTTTTCAAAAAAAAAAAAAAAAAAACTAATTTAGGAATTCATATTTTGTTCTGTACAATAAACCCCTTGGATCCCGACCTATGAATCTTAAAAGCATCTAATCGAAATCAAATAGAAGAAGACGAATGACCGTCTGATTAGTTATTTTGAACATAACCAGATTAAACCCATCCTTGACAGGCGTTTCTTTCAACGGCTGTCCCTGAATGCACCCCCTGTCTTCTTCTGTAGGGAACGACGTCGTCCTCCTTCCCTATACATGCTTCTCCATCGTCTCCGTATCTTCATTTTATTATTTCTACACCATCTTATGACGTCTGTAAGTTAATAATCTTTTAATTATTAATCCATGTCTCATCCAAATGATATATATTATGCTTTTGTCAGAAATTTGAATTTAGGGTTTTAGTTATTGTTTTTCAAATGTAGCAACCTCCCCAGCCATTACCGAAATTCGGCGAATGGGATGTGAAAAATCCCTCATCTGCAGATGGATTCACGGTAATATTCGCAAAGGCACGCGATGAAAATAAAACCGGAGGAGGAGCCACCGTTGCTGCCAAAGCCCCTCCTCCTAAGCCACCACCACCAAAAATGGAGCCAAGTGTACGCCCATGCACGGAGTAGTCCTTTCTCAATTGTTGTATACTTGTAATTTTACAAAAATAGTCGATGACCACCATGACTTTCAAAAAAGGCCACTTCATGCGTCCTCTCAAGCACCTTTCTAGACGCATAAATGAAGGGATTTTCAAAGACGTATCCCCGTGCACTTCCAGACGTATCCCATGCATGATGTGTCGCTCCAAGGACGCATAAGGTGGCCAAATCTGAAAGTGGTTTTGATCAATGGTCATTTTTATAATTTTCCCTGTAATTAATGCTCGCTAATTCTTTTATGTATTGTTTGCAGAAGCATAGATTTTGTTGTTTTTGAAAGGGACATCGTCAACAAAAACCAGGTATGGTTTTAGCTAGATGGATTTATCAAAGCTTCTAATGGGTGGTTGCTGGTTTGATTGTTGATATGTTGATGAAGATAATGATGATAATGTTAGCTAGGGTATGTCATTTAGCTAGAACTACAAGAATATCTTGTTATGGTCGATTTTCTTAGTTAGATTTTCTTAGTTGATTAATTTGTGATAGATAGTTAGACGTTTTTTTAATTGTGTATGACATATTAGAAGATTGGCACGCGAATGTTCATGGGGTGTGTATAGTTTATCCTTAGACCATGTGTAGTGGAAAACACAAATAATGCCCCACTCTTGGACGTTTTGCGCCATGTGGCAGTTCAGTCAGCAATGGGACATTATGGAGCGTTTTTCTAAAATGGGTTTAGTGGGATGTTGGCATTGTGGGACATTATGTTAAAAGGGTGTAAAAAATTGTTAGCGGAAGCCGTTATCATCATCGTCATCGTATTCGTGTTTGTGTGTGTGTTTGTACAGAAACTATACAGAACGAATTGGATTGATATGTTATTAAATATCTTCTTGGTGTCGGTAATGGTTCCCGGCAACTGTTAATATATCCATAAGAATCGACGGTTATGCGGTGGTTGAATTTGGCGGGAGTAACCGTCATTTGAAGCGGTGTCAACCAACCAACATTTCCGTTCGTTCATATCGTTACATACATACATAATAATAACTTTAATTATCCTAATTACACTTAATACATAATAAAATAACTGAATTAAGTTTAATATTCCAATACACTCCCCTAAACTTAATTCAGTTTTAGAGAGTGCTTGAGAACACTTTTGTTGGCCTCATCCACAGTTTATTTTTCATGTGCAGGCCTTTCATCGATTACTATTCTTCTTTTGCTTTCTCCTAACTCCTCTTCTCTTGTTAATCTGGTGACAACATTCATGCCATATATCTGCCCATAATCCATGTTCTGTGCCGGCGACGATCAGTTCTTCGAAAAAATCGTACTCTGCTCTCGTTCGTTGAATTCCGGTGTTGATGACATCCCTGAATAACTGGGTTGCCTTGTCATGTTCTTTTAATTTGCAGAAGGCAAATAAGTGTCCCATATCATGACAATAGTAACATCGCTTCTTCGTAAGATGCCACACCCCGATATTTCCACGTATTACCAGTGGGCCCGGTGGGGAGTATCGTGACGTAGTTGATATCATAATAGTCAAACAACACAAATTTAAATGCACAGCGGAAGCAAAAGGTAGATTTATTTCAACCGAATAAAATTGTAATATTAAGTATCACAAACAGTTGAAACAGATCCACAAGCGGATCAAAATAAAGAAGAAACTTGTTCAACAGAGTTTAGACATCTAAGCTTGCGAGACTTCTATTTGATGCTAGGAGAGACCAGCCTATTTCGAGTAGTACATGCACTTAGCCTTTTTGGGAAAATACGTCAGTTTACACTGGTAAATACAATTTAACTGACTCATTTTGAAAATGTTTAAAAATTGATTTGAATGCACGTGGCACAAAAGATTTTATAACTTGGGATAATTATTTGTATATAATCTTGTAAAAGAATTACATGTTTCTTATACGTTCAGTAGCCCGGGTTGAACACCGGGTTAAAGATTAATTGACACACCACATGGTATAGTCTCGCGGCGGGTTATTGTAACAACTCTCACCAAAACTATTATTTATTAATTTATTTTGTTCAATAGGAAACCCTAATTGAGACCCCCAAGCAATCCTGCATAAACCCTAAAAATTTCAGAACAATCAGAATCAGGATCAGGGCCCCTAAAACTCAGGGGGGGGGGGCGTATTCCCTATTGACGATTATCCTAATAACTTGCTGTCAAAATCGAATTTTAACATTTCGTCGACTCAGCTAGGCTACAAACACACGGGGCTACCCTATAATAGGGTGGTACCCCTCACGTCACGCGACGCATCTACGTAAGCCCCTCGCGTCACGCGAGGGTGCCAAATTTTCAGTATAAATAGAGGGGTGTGGGACTTGCATTTTGGCGTTGGAACGACGTTAAAACTCAATTCATACACTGAGTTATTGTCTGTATACTACAAAACACACACAAATCACGAAACGCTGCAGCGATAACAGGGTAATAACTCGATCGCTACTACGATTCAATGTCCGATCGATTGAAACTATCCAACGGATGTTTAAGTGCTGCTCAAATTGGGTTTATACTTTGTCATTCGTCGTTAATTCGATGGATGTTTAAGTATTGCACTTTGTCATTCGTTGTGAGGGTTTAATCTCGTGAGTTATCGTAAATGTTGTATTAGTTACTAACCTAGTTCGTGTGCATTGTTATTTAAATTAGGTTATCAGGCTTATCAGTAGGCTAAACTCTGCCCGCATAAATCTGCAATGTGAGTCATTCTCTTTTTATCCACTGTTTTACAATACCTCAAAACTATTTTCAAAGGTTATAATTACAGGGAGTAAGTCGTGGTTATCTTAATCACTGGCTAGTGGGTTATTGTGCACATTACTAATTTCTCACGGGTTAGGCTAATAAATCCTCCCCGTGATAAACGTCAGTACTTGGGGAGGGACCCAATAGTGATATGACCATCTTCAGTAAGTGACAAAGTGCCAGATAAAAATAAGATAGAAGCCATTGTAATCGCTCTTATGCTGTAATTTATAACTAGGTGTCATTTTATCAAAATGAATGATTCACTCAGTATTTCCCCGCTGACAAAATATTTTTAAAACATGTTTCAGGCGACCTGCTATAAATCAAGGAAAACGTGCTACGGAGCACTAACCAGCTTGAAGAGGTGGCTCAGTTAAAATGAATAAACATGTTTTAAATAAATCAGGGAATTTCCTAGTAAAATTTCCTCTATTGTAAATTACGGGGTTTATCCCGAACTATGAAATAAAATAATCGGGAAATTCAAGTTTTAAAAGATCCTGTTTTAAAATCTTCCGCTGTCGCATCAATTAAATACCACGGGTTCCTGTCCCGCGGCTCCTGACCGGGTCAAACCGGGGCTGGGGCCGTGACAATTATTCCCGAAACCGGCGGTTATACCTTATTATTTACAAGTGCACTGGCGGGTGTACGCCTACACCCGCGTGCTAAGGTCGTGGCCATTTCTTAAAATGATACCAAGGATATCCGGGACATGGTCATTAACCCCCCAAAGGTTTTAAGCAAACAAAACAATTTAAACGGGTCATTTCAATGAATTAACCACTATACAATTAAAGATTCAATGCCCGACCAAGCGGTATTTTATATACCGTACCCCAAGCCCGTATAAGGGAAAATAAGTTAAAAGTATTTACCTGTGCAAGTAATAATCACAATAAGCAAGTGCACGTAGCTTTTACCGGGTCTCCTTATTCTAGAACGAAGGTTTATAATAACCTATTAGATTCCTAACGGGTCTTTAATTTAGCCTAAGCTTAGACCGGTTAGTTTTAAAGAAAGATACGGTTCAAACGCATGATAAAGCAAAGACCGGAATAGAATGTGATTTAGACCCGACAAGTTTGGATACTTGTATAATATGGGTAAACTAAGCACATTCTGGATTTTGAGACAAAAATGATATGGTTTGACCCGTTTCGGCTAATATATGCAAACTAGTTACATAAGCCGATCCGAACGCGAAAGATGCGTAACGAGTAACCAAAAGAATCATATACAAGTTTCTTAAGTTAATATGCCTTAAATATGTTGCGACATCAGTAAGATATCTTCTATTATGCCCAAAATGATTTTAAACTCAAACTATGCCCCGAAAGGGCATTTTGGTCATTTTATAGGTTATAAAAGAGTTTAAATATAATCTGAGTTACAGGTCTGATTTAATCAGTAATTATACTTAATTTAATAAGTTATAACAGAAGAGTATCATATATATGTGAAATTTATTAATTATAACCATACTATGCACCATAGGGGCATTTTGGTAATTTCACATAAGCCTAAAAGGTCAAAAATGAAAATCTGAGTTTAAAACTTTTGCTTACTGTTAAAACATAAAAATTTACTGAATATATCAGTAGGCATCAAACCTTATATGTTTAAAATGGTTTTTACATACTATGCGTTAAAAACGCTTAAAAAGGCGATTTGGAGCTATTTCCGGGTTTTCAAAGGAAAGCTGATATTTTTATTATTCCAGAAAGCCCAAAATAATTTATCTATCATATTAGATCAGTAGAAAAAGGTTTGGCATCAAAAGGATTTGTAAAACTCATTTTATAGCCCAAAAGGGCAAAACCGACAATACCGAATTAAGCTTAGAACCATATGTTGTGCTCAGTTAAAAATAAATAAAAATCTCCAAAAATCCCAAAATATTATATTATATCAGTGGGTAAAAAGTATGGTATCAAAAATTGGGTTTAGATAGAATATATGCTAATTATGTCATTTAATTACTAAAAAGCTTTCTAATTACGCTAATGAGCATAACTCTTAATCTAGACCTCAAACTGATGTCAAATTTTAGATGAAAGCTTATAAATAAGTAACTAAGGTGTCTACTCTTTTACATTTTTAAAAATCACATATTAAGGTCATTTGGGCATAATGGTCAACATATAAGCATTTAACGGAAACATGCATGTGAATCGGATAACTAGTGAATCAAGTTGTATAATCTCAGAGGGTTATACTAACATGAAACCTAGTCCTAAATAAGCTCTAAGGCACTTCTAAACTATGCTTAAACGGGTCAGAACTGAAAGTCAAAGCAGAAGTCAAACTATGCGACTTTCGGTCCCGAACTGAGCCTAAACAGAAAATTGTCGGGGTGAACATGTTTAGACATGTTCTTACATTAATTACCAAGTTATATTAATAATAAAATAGGTTGTATGGCTTCCACATTGTTAATTATGCATTAATTTGAAAATAAGCTTTTTGTTGACTTTTTAAAGTTAACTTTGACCCGACAATTGACCTAGTTAGAGTGGGAATCAGAGAGTACCCTTTTAAGGGTTTATTACCCACTCATAGGTATTTTTAATTCGGAATTTGACTGAATAAATTATGAGTAATCTCGAAGTCAAACCTTAATTACGACGGTTTGACTTTTAGCTAATTAACTAAGCTAAACTGAATTAGGAAGGGTTAAGGATACTTACAAGAGTCCTAAGTACGACTAGAGATCACTAGGAAGCTTGTGGTTGATCAGATGAGCTCCAGAAATGAAGTTGTGAATGTTTCCAAGTGCAAGTGCCCAAATGTTGCAACTTAGATTTTCTTATATAGGGAATTTGATCACACAAGATGATGCCAAATAACTCTATCCATGGATTCAGATCATCACAACTGTCCCTAGTGCATGAAAACCCATTTGTACAGCCCCTGATATCTTTTTACAGGCTCCAAAGTCGGTTAACAGACCTGCAATTGGCATCTGCAGGTTTTTGTTCGCTGCAGTCATCCACACGGCCCGCGTGACAGACCATAAGGGTCTTACGCGGCCGGTATGAGGCCCGGGTCAGGTTTCACAAGTTTCAGTTATTACAAGTTGGCCCCTGATCCTTTTCAAACGTGGTTTTAAGCTATTTCTTTGCACTTTTGACCTTTTAACTTGATTTTTAAGGGCTTCAAGGCATTACCAAACACCGTTTAGTCCTCGGTTAACTTTGTGATCACCCGCAAGGCCTTAGATTTTAACGTTGACGCATTTAACCCCTCGCATACAAATTTCATCATAACTTTCTCATACGATAGCGAAACTTTATGAAATTTTTATCACACATTCAAGTGAACATAATTTATCGTTACAAAGCTTCAGGTTTGCTAAAAGGTCATTCAGAGGTATACTTTAAACATGTTGACACATTAAACCCCTGTAGTTTGTAATCTCTCACTTTCTTTCATATTTAGCTTCGTATGATCCATGATTTATTCGTTTAAGGGTATAAACATCATGTAGGGATATTGTACGAAATATTTATCCATTGTTGACACTTTGAACCCTTATATTCACATATTTTCTCTATTTGTCAACTTTAGTCCCTCTAAAGTATTCTTTCACACGTTCAAAGCTTATGACACGTGTCAATACATTATTGGACATAAATTTTCGAGGTGTTACATCCTCACCCCCTTAAAAGAAATCTCAACCTCGAGATTTACTGAAATAAATGAGGGTACTTTTTTTTCATTGTGGATTCTACCTCCCACGTGTATTCGGGACCTCTACGGGCATCCCATTTAACCTTTACAATAGGCACATGCTTCCTCCGAAGCTTCTTAACCTGTCGATCCTCAATCGACAAAGGTTTTTACACAAATTTCAAGCTCTCATCTATGTGCACATTTGTATGTGGTATGACTAGTGATTCATCAGCTAGACATTTCTTCAGATTATAGATGTGGAATACATTGTGAATACCACTGAGCTCTTCAGGTAAGTTTAACTTATAAGCCACTGTTCCTACACATTTGATGATCTCGAATGGTCCTATATATCTTGGGCTTAACTTACCTTTCTTACCAAATCGCATCACCCCCTTCCAGGGTGATACTTTAAGCAATACTTTATCACCAACCTCAAACTTTAGAGGTTTTTGCCTTTTATCCGCATAACTTTTCTGCCTATCCCTGGCAGCTTTGAGGCGGTCACGATCTGGACAATCTTGTCCATCGTCTCAAAGACTAGGTCAGGTCCTGATAATTGAGCTTCTCCTACTTCTGCCCAACAAATAGGCGTTCTGCATTTTCTACCATATAATGCCTCAAAAGGCGCAGCCTGAATGCTTGTATGGTAACTACTGTTATAGGAGAACTCGACCAACGGCAGGTGGTTATCCCAACTACCACCTAAATCAATTACACATGCACGAAGCATGTCTTCCAAAGTCTGAATGGTACGCTCACTCTGCCCGTCCGTCTGAGGATGGTAAGCCGTACTGAAATTTAAGCGCGTGCCCAGAGACTGTTGGAAACTTTTCCAAAAATGTGACGTATATCTGGTATCTCTGTCAGAGATAATAGACACTGGTACGCCATGCAGAGATACAATCTTATCTACATACAATTGGGCTAGCATGTCGGAGCTATAAGTCTCCTTAATGGGGAGGAAATGTGCTGACTTAGTCAGTCTATCTACTATCACCCATATAGTATCATTTCCTTTCTTTGTCTTTGGCAACTTGGTGATGAAATCCATTGTCACCATTTCCCATTTCCAAGTGGGAGTCTCAGGCTGTTGTAGTAAACCTGACGGCTTCTGATGTTCAGCTTTGATTTGCGCGTATGTTAAACATTTAGCTACAAAGGCAGCTATAGACTTCTTCAAGCCTATCCACCAATAACTTGCCTTCAGATCCTGGTACATCTTATCAGCTCCAGGATGAACGGAATATTTGGAACTGTGGGCTTCCTGGAGGATGACATCCCGAAGTCCTCCATAAACTGGAACCTATATACGTCCATTTAACCTTAGGATTCCGTCCTTGCCATAGGATAACTGTTCTTCAGTTACTCCTAGCTTTTCCTCAGGGTAGTTAGCTTCCAAGACAGCTTCCTTCTGCGCAGCTAACAACCTTTCATTCAAACTGTTCTTTATCTCAATGCTCTTGGCATTGATTCTTATAGGTTTCACTCTCTCATTTCTACTTAAGGCATCAGCGACTACATTTGCCTTGCCAGGATGGTATCTTATCTCACAATCATAATCATTTAAAGTTTTCATCCAGCGTCGCTGCCTCATGTTCAAGTCCTTCTGATTGAACAAGTGTTGAAAGCTTTTGTGATCAGAGTAGATGATGCGTGTGGGTGTGTATATATTTTAGGTGTATATTTTAAGCCCTTTTTACACTTTTTTGCCAAGTTTTAAATTTATAAAACACGATATTTACTAACACTACACACACATATGGGCAAGTGCACCCATCGTGGACGTAGTATAGTGTTGGTAAGATACCGAGGTCGTCCAAGGACACAAGAGCTTTAGTACCGGTTTATCCTCAACGTCTAACCAAATCAAAATGTTAGAAAAGATTTTTAAAACTAAGAAAATAAAACTAAATGCTGAAAAATAAAAACAAAAGTAAAACAGATAGACAAGATGAATCACTTGGATCCGACTCGTGTATAGTGTAACCTTTGATTATTTTCGCACTTTTGCACTTGTTTAAGAGATTATCTTAGTTATTGTAGTAGGCCCCTCTTTTGAAGGTGATGTTACCCTTAACCCAGTAGTTTGAGTCAGCAAGGTTACAATCCTAAAGGGTCGGATTATTGAAAGATAATTAATTAAGTTATTAATGCAAATTATGGTAGGCCCTTCTTTTGAAGGTGACGTTACCCTCGACTAAGTAGTCTGAGTCAGCAAGGATACAGTCCTAAATAGCCGGGTTATAGTATTAATAGTAGTTAACTTATGAGGGGGTCAAAGAGTTTGGATCCCTGCCATCCAATACCTTTGGGTATTGAAGGAGATCCTACTAAATTTGACCCAGGTCCCTTGCAGGACCTCTAAACGCTGAACAAGGGCAAGACTCTTACCAAACCGTTCCCTTAACCCCCGACCAGGTAGCCAACATACCTCCATATAGACCGTGGAGATATGAATGGTGAAAATCTTTTATTTTATATAGACAGTAAAATAATGTCAAGACACCACGGACAAACGATAAGGAAGAATCACCTTCAACATAAGAAACTCGTTATTAAAGTCATTAATACAAAACCAAATAAAAAGTGCAAAAGATTAAAAATAAAAAGTATTACACTAGACACTTGTCTTCACTAAGTGATGTAGGAGACTTAGGCAAACATGGCCTTTGATTGTCAAGAACTCTTACGATCAATCTTGGATCCCGAGACGACTCACACACTCTATGATGGATAATGGATGATGGTGGTGGATGATGGTGTTATGGTGATGGTGGGTGGTGGGTGAAGTGTGAGAGAGGTGGTGTGCCAAGGGATGAGTTGAAATGGCTCCAAGCACTCCTATTTATAGGCTGAACAGAAGCCTGGACACGGCCCCGTGTCCGTCTGACACTCTCTCTCTTCATTAATTGTAATTCGCAATTACAATAAATGCGCCTGCAGTACTTTGACCACGCCCCCGTGTCCGCTGGGCACGGCCCCGTGGTGGGCAATAGAAGCTTCTATTAGTTTGTCTTTTCTGCTGCTTCTTGGGCACGGCCCCGTGCTCGCTGAGCACGGGGCGTGTTTAGTCTTCTGCCTTCTCTGTTTTGCTTGGGAGGATGCTGTCGAGGGGTCGGGCAATCCACTTTTGTCCCTTTTCTTGTATTTATGTTAGATTTTGCTGTCTTTTTGCTTCTTTTGTTAATTTGAGCTCATTTAATCCTGAAAATACAAAAGGAAGACAAAAGCACACTTTTTCCAATATTAGTACTAAAAAAGGGTTAGTTTTATGCCACAATTGATATAATTTATATGTTGCATTTTGCGCGTATCAAATACCCCCACACTTGAATCGTTGCTTGTCCTCAAGCAAAACTCTTTATAATGTGGCTTTATTCACTCCCAAATGGAATGGGTAGATGAGAAGGTTTTTTGGGCTTGTCATAGAGTGTCGGGATTTTCCAAGATCGTTTAAGTTTTATCTTTATTTATTTACAATCCTATTCGTCATGATTTATTAAAAACATTTCATAAGATAAATTATTTATTAAGGTATAACATACCTTTTTAAAATTCTATTTATATACAAGTTCACATACCTCACGGGGGAAATCACTCACACTCGGCCGAAGGTGTATTTTTAGCGAATCACTCAAGAGCGGCGTGGAACTTATTTCTACCATAAGCTTGCCAAGCAATCAATCCTCCTCCTTTTTAACTTTATACCTTTGTAAATATCAAGAGGACTTTTTGGGTGAAGGGTTAGGCTTGGGCTAAAGGTGGGTGGTTGGGTTAGTGGTTAGTTGAAAAGGGCGAAAAGGCGTAAAAAGCGTTGGTTTTCGTAAAACATTTTGTTTTTGTGACTTTTTATTTCAATGAAATATTTATTCAAACAAGCTTTTGTTTGAGGAGCTTTGTTTGCTTATTTCCAACTTCATCATTTCATTTTTTTTTCAA
Source organism: Helianthus annuus (assembly GCF_002127325.2). NCBI lineage: Eukaryota > Viridiplantae > Streptophyta > Magnoliopsida > Asterales > Asteraceae > Helianthus > Helianthus annuus. The sequence continues at coordinate 144,133,219 of NC_035446.2, read as the reverse complement.
GAGTCACACGAAAACCAAGCTTTGTTACTAAAATAAGGGGTAAAAAATAAAAAAGGGATTTTGGTGGGTAAAAAGGGTTTTGGGTTAAGAAATGAAAAGGTTTAGGCTCAAAGGGGTTAACTAGAGGGAATTTTTGGGTAGGTAAAAAGAAAAATAAAAATAATGGTGTTGAAAGAAAAAGGGTTAGTCCTAATGCCTCCATCATTTACTTACTTGGGTTTAAGTTGGTAAGGACCGGGAATGAATTATCGTGGCAAGTTCTAGAGTCGTAAGAACCAAGCGGCTATTCACACAAGAAACGAAAAATGAGCATTTAGTGTAAAGATATGTATTTGTATGCTCTTTAAAGGCTCAAAACTCATTTTTGTGGGAATGGGTTTTTACGTGATCAAGTATATATAATCAAATTTTAACTAAGTTTGTCATGCCGTTTCATAATTTTCTTATGTTGGTTCTTTTTATCACGACGCTATCGGTTGTAAATTTGTAAAAATATAACCTTGTTAGAGTTAGAATTCCCAACTTAAACTTAGACAAGTAAAAAAATGCAAATTTTTGAAAAAATTTTTGGGGTGATTAGCGATTCTAAATAGAGTTTTGTGTAAAGGCTTGTTATTAGGACTTGCAAAATTCAAGGTTTTAGCATCCCCCCCCACACTTAAATTACACATTGTCCTCAATGTGTCCCAAAAACAAGTTTTTAGGTTGATTGAATGTGTAAAATGGTGTTAAAAGCATAATTTTATGTTACTGGCAGTCTGGACACGACCCCGTGTCTGGCAAAAATTCTGCAGAAATTTAACAAACAGCAGGTCTGGGAGGTGGGCACGGGGGCGTGTTGGCTGGACACGTCCCCGTGTGGACTGTCTGCAAGGCTGAAAAACAGGTTTCTTTCTCTGGTTTTCCTGTCCTGGCTTTAGTAGTGCTAATGATTAGCACTCTAAGCCTCACTTGTACCTGTTTTATCACTAAATACCACACCAAGCAATACCAAACGTCCTAAATTACCAAGTTAATCATCCAAACCATAAATTAAAAGAAAAATAAAGCAGAAAGTAAAAAGGAGTTAAGGAAAGTAAATTGTCTAACACTCGGCACGCAGGCCGTCAATTGTTTTGATAGAAAAAGGGGACTTTAACCTGTGGGTTCACCATCAACCCGCTCCTGCTCCTTCTTCACCCACCTAATCCATGTCCTCATCGCTGTCATCACCTCCGTCCTCATGACCCGCCATATACTCCCGGATGTTCCCGATGTCGTCTTGGATATTGGTGATGCTTCGCTCAATAGCTCCGACCCGGTGGTATGTGTTGTTGGCGAGGTTGTATGTGTTTCTGGTGCACATGAGGTTTTCCTGCAAAAGATCATGTAAACTTTGAAGGTTAGGAAAACCACCTCCATGGGAGGAGGATTGGCCCGGATCACCATGGGGTTGATATTGGTAGTGGGGAGGTGGAGCGTGAAGGACTAGTGCCTCTTGCGGGTTCCATGCATGGCCTTGCATTCTCTGAAAGCTTACCGACCCATCTTCTGCCTCATAGATTAGGTTCATAGCACGACAAATGTGCACATCAACCCGTCCCGACCATGGGCTTCTCTGGAAGGACCTAGGGATGTTCGTGAAGTGCTTGAAGAGGCGGTACACCCATCCCCCATAGAAGATAGGGGTTGGTGCATGAGCAAGCCGGTTCAGATGCATGTTCCGGAGTAGGAGGAATGGAACATCGAGGGCTCTTCGGGTGTGAATGCAGTGTAGGACTACCAAATCTCTCAACCCAACCACGCCGCTGCTGTCGTGTCTCTGACTAAGAGAGTAAGTAAAGAGCCTGTGAATGAAGCGATAGAGCGGATCCCTTAGCTTAGTGCTCTTAGTACTGCTCGGATTGTAAAATCCATCACTAATCTGAGCCCATGCAGCCTGACGTTCATTTTCATCCAACTCTCTCATTCCCCCGGTGTTTTCTTCATTTCCCGAATCTTCTTCTGAATACAACCCCACTATTGCCCCGAATTGTGCCATAGAGATCGAATACCTTGTTCCACCACATCGGAATGCAACCCCCTCATTGTCAAAAGGGTCACACCTTGAAGCGAAGGTGAAAGTACTGTAGAATTCCATAGTGCATTGATGTACCGATCGAAGGCGAGTGGTCAAGGCAACCCTTAGTGGTCCGGTAACAAGGTTGTTGAATCGGTCGAGCTGGTTCACCAAGATTAATAGGTCCGTGCACGCTTGCCTTGGGTACTCTTCGGGTCTTGTTTGAAGTATCTCATACCTAGCTCTAGCATCGAGCTCATTTGTATTAAATCTTGTGAACTTCGACATCTGAAAGAATACACCAAAAGTTAGCACGAAACAGTGAGATTTTCGGAAGAAACTGCAAACGGTGAGCTGGACACGACCCCGTGCTCAGCGGGCACGACCCCGTGTCCAGGCGTCTGTTACTCAAAAACTTCATTTTTCGACCCGGTCCCGAAAATCTGAAAATTTTTGGTCAAGTAGTAGCGGTTTCCCCCGAAAATGAAACCCCAAGTGCCGTTTTTCTCAAAACAAACCGTTTACCCCTTCAATTTTATCTTTTTCGGTTCAAAAACAAGGGTTTGAGGTTTTTTATGAGAAATTGGGCAAATCTATCAACAATACAAGTGTAATTACTTCCCATTATACTAATCTAAACTAATGCTAGCAAATTATTTCAGAAATTTGTGGTTCGATCCGGATGAACTTCAAGAACCCTAGATTTTTCCCAAATTTTTGATGTTTTAACTACATGCAAGTAATTAATCTAACTACTAATGATGATAGAATCATACCTTGATGTTGTTAGATCTAGAGGTAACGTCGAAAATCTGCAGAAAATCGCTTCGGACCAGAGCTTTTTCAGGGAAACGGGGCGTGTGGAATGATGTAACTGTTGTGAAAAGAGGGTTTTATCCCGAAAGTCCCGCAGACACGGCCCCGTGTCGAGCAAAGTTTTAAAGTTTTTTTTAGTGCTCGTGTGAGTGCCCGTTTTTCCCAAAAATATGGTGAGAGGACTTACCGGTTTTCGATGTATACTCACTTGTTCGTAACATACCAGGTATGATGTGGGTGCCTTTTATTCGTCGACCGTTTGAAATGAGATCTCTTCTTCCTCATCCTCAATGGATCCTCGATAAAGTTTTAGCCGTTGGCCATTGACTTTGAATGGAATTCCATTTCGAGATTTAATTTCCACTACACCGTGAGGAAAAATATGGGTGATGGAAAAAGGTCCTGACCACCTAGATTTTAGTTTACCCGGAAATAATCGAAGTCGTGAATTAAACAATAGAACTTGGTCTCCTACTCGAAATTCATTAGGCTTAATGTATTTGTCGTGTAAATTTTTCATTCTTTCCTTATAAATTTCTGAGTTAGAGTATGCACAATTCCTTAGTTCGTCTAATTCATTTATTTGATAAAATCGATTTTTACCTGCAATTTCTAAATCTAGGTTTACACTTTTTATTGCCCAGTAGGCTTTGTGAGCTATTTCTACTGGCAAATGACAACTTTTTCCATAGACGAGCTTATATGGGGTTGTGCCTATAGTTGTTTTATAAGCAGTACGAAAGGCCCATAAAGTATCATCTAGTTTATCAGCCCATTCCTTTTTATTTTATCGTACGATTTTTTCAAGTATTCGTTTTAAACCTCTGTTAGTCACTTCGGCTTGTCCGTTTGTTTGAGGGTGATATGCTGTTGAGACCCGATGATAGACCCCATATCTTGTTAAGATTTTTTCGAGTTGGTGGTTACAAAAATGGGTACCTCTATCACTTATTAATGCTTTAGGTGTTCCGAAACGAGAGAATAATTTTTTCAGAAATCTTACCACTATTCTTCCATCGTTTGTTGGAAGAGCTTCGGCCTCGGCCCATTTAGACAAGTAATCAGCTGCCACAAGTATATATTTGTTTCCTTTTGACGGTGGGAAAGGTCCCATGAAATCGAGTCCCCACACATCAAAAATTTCACAAACGAGAATGCCATTTTGAGGCATTTCGTTTTTGGAAGAAATATTACATGATCTTTGGCAAGCATCACATGTATTTACAAGATTTTGCGCATCTTTGTAAATGGTCGGCCAATAAAATCCTGAATCAAATACCTTTCGTGCGGTACTAGCGGCACCATGATGTCCCCCATATGGACCTTCATGACAATGGCGGAGAATTCTTCGTGCTTCGCTGCCATGGACACACCTTCGGATGAGTTGGTCAGCACACATTTTGAAAAGATAAGGATCTTCCCAAAAGTAATGCTTCACATCGGCAAAGAACTTCTTTCTTTGGTGATGTGGCCATCCTTTGGTGACTATACCGCTAGCTAAGTAGTTAGCGTAGTCAGCATACCATGGTTCTTGTCTACTTTCCACCATTTCCAGGGATTCTGTTGGAAATTTTTCGTTGATCTGTTCGTCCCTGGTTGCTTCCAAAGTTGGGTCTTCCAGGCGTGAAAGATGATCTGCCGCAGTGTTTTCTGCTCCTCTTTTGTCTTTGATTTCAATATCAAATTCTTGGAGGAGTAGAATCCACCTGATCAAACGTGGTTTGGCGTCTTGTTTCTTGAAAAGGTATCGGATAGCTGCATGATCTGTATAGACTACAGTTTTATAAAGAACAAGGTAAGAATGAAATTTATCAAAAGCAAATACCACGGCTAGTAATTCTTTTTCAGTAGTTGTGTAATTCTCTTATGCATCATTAAGTGTAATACTAGCATAATAAATTGGGTGAAAATGCTTTTCTTTTCTTTGTCCCAAGACTGCTCTAACAGCAAAGTCACTTGCATCACACATGATTTCGAAAGGTAGTTTCCAATCGGGCGCTATCATGATAGGTGCATTGACTAGCATTTCCTTGAGGGTTAGAAATGCTTGATTGCAATCCTTGTCAAAGATGAAAGGCGCATCTTTTTCAAGTAATTTTGTTAGAGGTCTTGAAATTTTTGAAAAGTCTTTGATAAACCTTCTATAAAATCCGGCATGCCCTAGGAAACTTCTGATTGCTCTAACGGAGGAGGGTGGAGGTAATCGAGAAATAGTGTCTACTTTTGCTCGATCAACTTCCATTCCTTCGCTCAAGATTTTGTGACTGAGTACTATTCCCTCTGTTACCATGAAATGGCATTTTTCCCAGTTAAGGGCGAGGTTAGTTTCCTCACATCGGGATAGCATTCGTTCAAGGTTATCGAGACGTTGGTCATATGAATTTCCAAAGATAGAAAAGTCGTCCATGAAGACTTCCATTGTCTTTTCTATCATATCATTGAAAATGGCCACCATGCAACGTTGGAATGTTGCGGGGGCATTACATAGACCGAATGGCATGCGACGATAAGCAAAAGTTCCGTAGGGGCATGTGAAAGTTGTCTTTTCTTGGTCTTCAGGTGCTATTGGAATTTGAAAGTAGCCTGAAAAACCATCCAAGAAACAGTAAAATTTATGACCGGATAGTCGTTCTAGCATTTGATCAATGAAGGGTAAAGGAAAGTGGTCTTTCCTTGTTGCTTCATTTAATCGTCTATAGTCTATACAAACTCTCCATCCTGTGACGGTTCTTGTTGGTATTAATTCACTTTTTTCATTAATTATTACCGTCATACCTCCTTTCTTTGGGACTACTTGGACGGGACTTACCCATGGACTATCGGAGATAGGATAAATTAGTCCGGCGTCAAGTAGTTTGATGACCTCATTTTTAACCACTTCTTGCACATTTGGATTTACTCTACGTTGTGGCTGTATTACCATTTTGTAGTCATCATTCATTAAAATTTTGTGCGTGCACATGGAAGGACTTATTCCTTTGATATCTACAAGCTTCCAAGCGATCACATTTTTGTGTTTTTTAAGAAGATTAATTAATTTTTCTTTTTCTACGCTACTTAATTTAGACGAAATAATTACAGGTAAATTACCATCTTTGTCTAGAAAAGCATATTCCAAACCTTTCGGAAGTTCTTTGAGCTCAATGGGTGGGTCTTTAGGAGACTCCTTATTACGTGGCTCATTTAGATCAAGAACTTAAAAGGTTTGTTCTATGGCGACCTCTTCTTCAACAAAGTGGTCAACTTCTTCACTTGTATCGGGTGGCTCATCTTCATCTTCAATTAGGGGGTCATTATTGCCAAAAGGATATTTCATTGAACGCTCAAGATCTATGCTCTTTTTGAATGCCCCTAACTGAAGAGGTAGATTATTAAACTTCCGGTTTTTCAGAGCTTCATGAGTTTTTACAAAAGGTCGTCCCAACACTAGAGGAGCGTCATCGAGGATGACAAAGTCGGTTGGGATTACCATTTGATTTGTTTGAACCAAGACATCCTCCACTACACCAATTGATTTTATTACTTTCCAATTGGATAGAAAAATGGGTATTTGAAGTGGAGTAAAATCACTAATACTTAATTTTTCGAAAATGTCATTAGGCATTATGTTAACACAAAGATCTTTATCAATAGTGATATTACTAATAAATGAATTTTGAAAAAAAAACATGGAACCGGTGTAATGTTAATTTCAAAAGGATCTTCTTTTATTAGCGAAGTTTGATCATTGGTTAACTTAACACTTACCATTTCTTCAATTTTAGTGTTAGTGCTTAACTTTTTAAAAACTTAGCATGAGTTGGTACTAAACAGTGATTTTCGAAAGAAGGTGACAAGAGATTAATTTCAAAATTAGACTCTTCTTGAATTTTAGCGTTATCGGCCTCACCTTTTTCGTTGTCTAACTCATGTGTCGGTTTTTCACTTTCTTGTTCTTCCATTTTTACATTTTCAACTATCTCTACGTTATTATTACAATTTAATTCTTCTCTTGCGCGGGACTCCTCTTCCCTTGCGCGAGATTCTTTTATGCAACGTTCGATAGTTTTAATGTGTTCTAATATCCTATCGGTTACTTCGGTGATAGAGAAAGGATCGGGATCCTCAAAGCTTGAATCCGTTTGTTCGATCCTTGGTTCCTCATAGTACCCATATGAAGTAGATGGTTCACACCATTGTCCTCCATTGTAAGTATATGATGGATAAGGGTCGAAATTTTGTTCTTCATAGTACTCATATGAGGTGGGTTGTTCACGCCATGGTTCCTCATAATAAGTATATGAAGGTGGTGGCTCATATCTTGACTCTTCAAAGTATGAGTATGAAGGTTCATACCTTGGTTCATGAAAATATGAGTATGAGGGGGTAGGTTCATACCTTTGGTCTTCATAGGGTGTGTATGAAGTTGATGGCTCGTACCTAGGCTCCTCATAATAGTTGTATGAAGTGGATGGTTGAAATAAGTTACAACATTGTACCGAGTGCGGGTTACCACAGTTAGTGCAATGTTCTCTCATATAATCATCCTCATCATAGGTGTAGTTGTATCCTCCTGAGTATTGATCCATAAGAATCACTCAGCAGACCACAACTGAGTCTCGGGACCAGAAAACAGAAATAAAGACGGAAACAGAGGCTGGATACGGCCCCGTGTTCAGGGTCTGTATCTGGGCGTTTTAATTAAAGTTACTGGTCTCGTTGAGCACGGGGGCGTGTTCAGTGAGCACGACCCCGTGTTCAGACTCTGTATCTAGGTATCTAACTAAAAATATGCAGCACGGTGGCGTGTTCAGTGAGCACGGCCCCGTGTTCAGGCTACTGTAAATGCAAACTAAACTAAAATGCAGAAAAATGTGCGCGCGTTTTAAAAAGGTTTTGAAAAACTGATTAGGCCGTCGATTTTAAGCTTTCTTAAAATCCTTGTGTCCCCGGCAACGGTGCCAAAAACTTGATGCGTGTGGGTGTGTATATATTTTAGGTGTATATTTTAAGCCCTTTTTACACTTTTTAGCCAAGTTTTAAATTTATAAAACACGATATTTACTAACACTACACACACATATGGGCAAGTGCACCCATCATGGACGTAGTATAGTGTTGGTAAGATACCGAGGTCGTCCAAGGACACAAGAGCTTTTAGTACCGGTTTATCCTCAACGTCTAACCAAGTCAAAATGTTAGAAAAGATTTTTAAAACTACGAAAATAAAACTAAATGCTGAAAAATAAAAATAAAAGTAAAACAGATAGACAAGATGAATCACTTGGATCCGACTCATGTATAGTGTAACCTTTGATTATTTTCGCACTTTTGCACTTGTTTAAGAGATTATCTTAGTTATTGTAGTAGGCCCCTCTTTTGAAGGTGACGTTACCCTCAACCCAGTAGTTTGAGTCAGCAAGGATACAATCCTAAAGGGTCGGATTATTGAAAGATAATTAATAAGTTATTAATGCAAATTATGGTAGGCCCCTCTTTTGAAGGTGACGTTACCCTCGACTAAGTAGTCTGAGTCAATAGGGATACAGTCCTAAACAGCCGGGTTATAGTATTAATAGTAGTTAACTTATGAGGGGGTCAAAGAGTTTGGATCCCCGCCATCCAATACCTTTGGGTATTGAAGGAGATCCTACTAAATTTGACCCAGGTCCCTTGCAGGACCTCTAAACGCTGAACAAGGGCAAGACTCTTACCAAACCGTTCCCTTAACGCCCGACCAGGTAGCCAACATACCTCCATATAGACTGTGGAGATATGAATGGTGAAAATCTTTTATTTTATATAGACAGTAAAATAATGTCAAGACACCACGGACAAACGATAAGGAAGAATCACCTTCAACATAAGAAACTAGTTATTAAAGTCATTAATACAAAACAAAATAAAAAGTGCAAAAGATTAAAAATAAAAAGTATTACACTAGACACTTGTCTTCACCAAGTGATGTAAGAGACTTAGGCAAACATGGCCTTTGATTGTCAAGAACTCTTACGATCAATCTTGGATCCCAAGACGACTCACACACTCTATGATGGATAATGGATGATGGTGGTGGATGATGGTGTTATGGTGGTGGTGGGTGGTGGGTGAAGTGTGAGAGAGGTGGTGTGCCAAGGGATGAGTTGAAATGGCTCCAAGCACTCCTATTTATAGGCTGAACAGAAGCCTGGGCACGGCCCCGTGTCCATCTGACACTCTCTCTCTTCATTAATTGTAATTCGCAATTACAATAAATGCGCCTGCAGTACTCTGACCACGCCCCCGTGTCCGTTGGGCACGGCCCCGTGGTGGGCAATAGAAGCTTCTATTAGTTTGTCTTTTCTGCTGCTTCTTGGGCACGGCCCCGTGCTCGCTGAGCACGGGGCGTGTTCAGTCTTCTACCTTCTCTGTTTTGCTTGGGAGGATGCTGTCGAGGGGTCGGGCAATCCACTTTTGTCCCTTTTCTTGTATTTATGTTAGATTTTGCTTTCTTTTTGCTTCTTTTGTTAATTTGAGCTCATTTAATCCTGAAAATACAAAAGGAAGACAAAAGCACACTTTTTCCAACATTAGTACTAAAAAAGGGTTAGTTTTATGCCACAATTGATATAATTTATATGTTGCATTTTGCGCGTATCAGTAGATCACACACTTAGTTCCATACAAGTAATGCCTCCACAGTTTTAGTGCGAATACAACGGCACCCAGCTCCAAGTCATGGGTGGTGTAATTCTTCTCGTGCACCTTTAACTGACGTGAAGCATAGGCAATAACTTTGCCTTTCTGCATAAGCACACAACCCATACCGGTGTGTGATGCATCACAATATACCACAAACTCATCAATTCCATCAGGCAACGTCAATATTGGAGCGTTGCTCAACTTCTGCTTCAGAATATCAAAAGATTCTTGCTGCTTAGGCCCCCAATCAAACTTGTTATTCTTGCGGGTGAGAAGAGTCAGGGGTGCTGCAATTCTGGAGAAGTTTTCAATAAATCGTCTGTAGGATCCTGCCAGTCCTAGAAAGCTGCGAATTTCTGTAGGCGTCTTCGGCTCTTTCCAGTTCATAACAGCTTCAACCTTAGTGGGATCTACTTGGATACCACGCTCACTAACCACATGCCCAAGGAATTGGACTTCACGAAGCCAAAATTCACATTTTGAAAATTTGGCATAAAGCTTTTCTTGATGAAGCAGTTTTAGAATGCAATGGAGATGCTTCTCGTGGTCAGCTTGACTCTTCGAGTAGATGAGAATGTCATCGATGAATACGATGACAAATTTATCTAGATAAGGCTTGCAGACGCGATTCATGAGATCCATGAATGCGGCAGGAGCATTAGTGAGCCCAAAAGGCATCACTAGGAACTTGTAATGACCATAGCGAGTCCTAAATGCAGTCTTGTGTACATCTTCATCCTTAACCTTCAATTGATGATAGCCTGACCTCAAATCGATCTTAGAAAAGTAGCTTGCCCCTTGCAACTGATCGAACAGATCATCGATCCTGGGCAAAGGATACCTATTCTTGATAGTAACCTTATTAAGCTCACGGTAATCAATGCATAGACGCATTGATCCATCCTTCTTCTTCACAAATAGGATTGGTGCTCCCCAAGGAGACGAACTAGGTCTAATAAAACCTTTAGCTAGCAAATCATCTAGTTGCGTCCTCAATTCCTTCATCTCTACTTGTGCCAACCTATAAGGCGCTCTCGCAACAGGTGCTGCTCCAGGGATGATGTCAATTCTGAATTCTACTTTCCTATCTGGCGGTAAGCCTGGTAGTTCTTTAGGGAAACTTCAGGGTATTCAGAAATGACTGGAATATCTTCAATCTTGGGCTTCTGCTCATCAATAGTCACTTGTGCCATATAAATGACACAACCCTTCTTCAAGCATCTAGATGCCTTGAGCATGGACACTTGCCCAGGCAGTCCATACTGGGTATCTCTCTGAATGGTAAGTGGCTCACCAGACGGAGTCTTGATCACCACTTGCTTCTTATTGCAGACGAGCTGGGCTTGGTTATGCGATAACCAATCCATACCTATCACTATATCAAAACCGGCTAACTTTAAGGGAAGTAGGGACAAAGGAAAAGAGTGGTTCCTAATGGATATGAAACATCCATCTAACACGGTTGATGCAGTTTCTATGGTTCCATCAGCTAATTCCACCTCATACTTCACACTTAAGGTTTTAACAGGCAAGTTCAACAATTCACAAAACTTATTATCTACAAAAGACTTATCTGCTCCAGAATCAAATAACACTCTTGCATAAACATCATTAATTAGGAAGGTACCTGTTATCACAATTTCGTTCTGGATAGCCTCCTGTGCATTCATCTGAAAGACCCTTGTGTCACACCCCAACCGATGGCGGAAACATCGGAGTGAGACGAAGAAAGATTGCTCATCACACATAACGCTATTTGTGACAGTATTTAATAAATCGATTTCATTTCATAAAGTAGATTGTCAACATTACAAAAAAAATTCAAATACAACAAGTTCAAAGAAGTATATAACAACATAAGCAAAATTGATAGAACGATTAAACCTAAACGTCTATATGTGTATCTAGGCATCAACGCTACTTCATTTCATAGCATCATCATCCTCAGCCTGTAACATGTTTAAAATAAAGTTCAATGCAAAAGCAAAGGCGAGCATACAAGTTTAAGTATAAGTATAAGTATAAAAGTTTAAAACGAATCCACATGGCAACTTAGTCTATACGAGATCAACCTAGCGTGGCATGCAATATTTCTAGCCAACCTCTGTTTACGCAAGAAAGTTTAATTAATTCAACATGACCCAAGTTTAAGGGGGGCGGTGCGTTACTCCTATAGCGCTATACATGTCGAAGGGAGGCTCGTGAGAGCTAATGACTAAAACATATCACATAAGTATGGTCCACGTAAGCACCAAGTATCATAACATAGTATTCATGTATAAGGATTGTTTTGTGCATTGCATAAAGAATAAGTTTAAGTGTAGTTTAATAATAAAACATGTTACACCCCAAAAAGTGGTAAACATAAAAAGGGGGTTGCGAGTATACTCACAAAATTTGTATAAGCTTTCCGATTATCCAATGTGACGAAGTTGACGAGGTTAGAAGGTTGAATATGTCCGTAGGGATTTAGGAAGTTAAAACACAAGAATATATGTATTCAAAAGTAATCGTCCTTTAACACCAAGTACTTGTTCTTGACACTATGAAACCTCAAGGGTTAATGTTTTCATGAGTAGTATACTCATTAGAATCGTAACAAGTCTTATGTCTTGGATGATGTATTCTACTATTTCGATGAATGAACACAAGTCCACCATCAAGGGTTCGAATAGTAAACATATGTATAAGTATTATATGTATTATTTAGTCCAATAATCAAGCATGAGGTAGAAGATAAATCTTCATTTAGGTACCTCTATTGTGTCATAGAATTCATGTAGGAGGTAGGAAGAACAAGCTTCCATTTAGGTACCTCTTATGGTTCACCACTACACTTGATGTAAAAAAAACAATCAAGGAGGGCCATGAACATACAATAAAGAATAAGAAATATACACACTAACTAAGAGAAATCATCAAATCATGTGAGGATTGTATGTTTGGACAACCCAAGTTGTTCCATAATCACTCATGTATCAAAGACAAAGTTTGACATGACTTGTGGGTTAAAAACCCTAAACAAAACACCAAGTTTATGAGGTTTAATCCTCTGATTTTTAAGTGTCTCAACCTTGTTTTTAAGCTTAACCAACCATCGGATAAGTAGTAAGCATTAGGACATAGGTATAAACAAGTTTTTGATGAACATAAAAACAAACAGAAAGTTTATGGAGGATTTCGGGGCATTTCCAGGTCTGATTTCTCCAAGGAGAAGTCTAGGAATCGAACCCCATGATTATCCAAGTAAGTAGGAAAAAGAATCAAGTGATTTCGTTAAGAAATGAGTGAGTTATGCTTATTTTCGTGAAGGGGTGTCAATCTGCTCGAACCCTTGCTTTCAGCTACGGTTTGGAGGATGTTTTGAGAGTTTTTGGTGTTGCAAAAGTGGTAGGGAGGCTGGTTATAAGTGGTATTTATAGGGGGAAGGATTAGGGTTTCAATGGGTTGGACTTTGTAAGTGTTTAGAAGGGGTTACACCTTGAAACTAGCCCACAAAACCCAACTATATGGGGCTGAATTTTGCTGAATTGGGGCTGCCATATTTCTTTATTTTTTTATTTTTTTAAAACATTATAATGAGTAATTTTGTTAATTAAGTTGTGTAATAATATGCAACAATGTTTCCCCTAACTTGTAACAAGGTGAAATATGAAATAAAACATGATTTAACTAGGTAAAAAGTGTAATGTACAAGTATGTAACATGTTTGTAAGTGACAAGTATATGTCACATATTAGATGATTAACCGTTGTATAAATAAGCATATTATTAGGGGTTTTTAGGTATCAACAATTTAAGGACGAGCATGGACATGTATCGTGAATAAGTATCGTATAAGTATGAATTACAAATAAGGATTCGATGTACAATGAATTCGAACATATGAACATGTATGAATATGTAGATGGTGAATTTAAAGAAATACGAATTTTATTTATGATCCAAGTCTCGGATTTCACAACGAAAAGAAGACTACAATAATACAAGATTTCCAAAAATAGCATTACAACGCGAGCTTTCTAATTATGGAAGGTATGAAAAAGCAGGGCGTTACACCTTGCATTGGTCTTTTTCCCTTCTTCAGCCTTCTTTGCAAGTTTTGGGCAATTTGACTTAATGTGCCCCATCTCGTTGCAACTGTAGCACGTTGCGTCCTTCAGTTTCTTGCAATCGAGAGTCTTGTGTTCACTTGACTTACAAATCCCACATGCCCTTGGCTGTGACTGGGATTTTGACTCATACCTGCACCTCCCGAAATAATGCTTCTTGCAGGTTTTACACTTGGGCTTGTCACCCATCTGCTGACCCTCCTTCTTAGATCCTGAACCCTTTTTATGGTCATTGTTTCCCTTACGCTTCTTATCTGACCGCCGTGAGTTGTCATCCTCACGTTTTCTTTTCTTAGCATCCAAGTTCCTCAGTGATCTCTGCCTGACTGTGTTCAATGTAAGTGACAATGATATATCTGCTACAGACCGAAAAGTAGCTGGCCGAGAGGCCTTCACGCTTGCCATAATTTATGGGGCTAAACCCCCAATGAAACGAGCTATTCTTTTGGGTTCCGAGGTCACTAGATAGGGAACCAACCTTGACATTGTATTAAAACTCGTAAGGTAAGCTTGGCAATCCAGGTTCTTCATAACCAACGATAGGAAATCAGACTCAATCTTTTCCACCTCATGCTGAGGGCAGTAATTTTCGTTGATGAGAGCAACAAATTGATCCCATGTCATATTATACAGTGGAATCTTCCCGGTAGCTTGAATCAACGATCTCCACCAGGCTAGGGCCTCACCCTTGAAAGACTGAGATACAAACTTTGCAATATCCCTTTCAGCACATCCACTGATATCTACCACAGTGTCCATCTCATCCAACCATGTCATACAATCCACTGCCCCTTTTTCCCCTGTGAAATCTCGGGGTTTGCAAGAAACAAAGTATTTATAAGTACAGGACTTAGCATGTGGTTTGTCATCAAATACTATCCTTTTGGACGAAACACTGTTTTGGTTTGAGGAATGTCGATCATCATCTTTCTTTGGCTCTTCTTTCTTAGAGGGTGGCTTGCTGTGAGCCTCAGAATGAGTCCTAGGCTTGGAATGCGGGTGGATAGGGTCCTACTTCGAGTCCCACTAGATTCACTATACTGCCGCTCCATAGCTTTTGTTACAGCATTGTCTATCAGTGTTTGCAATTCCGCACCGGTCACATGTATTTTAGTGTTTTCATGGTTTTCCACCAGATGACTGTTTACCTCATCAGACCCAGCCATGTAGCTTTAAATGCTACATATAAGAAAATAATGGACAAGGTTTATTTGGAAGCTTTTACGGTGTTTTATGAATTATTAACCATGGTTTTAATAGCCATTTTGGGTTAATTTGTTAATTATTTATATAGATTTAGGACCTTTATTGCAATCCCTTATAATAATTTAATAATAGCACGAAAAGCCTAGTCATACAGACAAATTTAATTTATAAACCAAGATTTTTACAGAATCAAGGTATTTAAAGTTTGAATCAAAGTTCGTTACCTTTTTTTTTCTAGACATGGAGTTGTAGGCTACTACTGGCTTTAGTCCCAAGGACATTAATTATAGCTCGTAGGCACTTCATCCATAAATGATGGTTATAAAAACAAGGGAAAATTTGGAATAATCCAAAATAAAGATGACTTATGTGATTTTAGCGAATCACGTTTTGCCAAAATGATTTTAAACTCAAACTATGCCCCGAAAGGGCATTTTGGTCATTTTATAGGTTATAAAAGAGTTTAAATAATAATCTGAGTTACAGGTCTGATTTAATCAGTAATTATACTTAATTTAATAAGTTTATAACAGAAGAGTATCATATATATGTGAAATTTATTAATTATAACCATAGTATACACCGTAGGGGCATTTTGGTAATTTCACATAAGCCTAAAAGGTCAAAAATGAAAATCTGAGTTTAAAACTTTTGCTTACTGTTAAAACATAAAAATTTACTGAATATATCAGTAGGCATCAAACCTTATATGTTTAAAATAGTTTTATTACATACTATGCGTTAAAAACGCTTAAAAAGGCGATTTGGAACGATTTCCGGGTTTTCAAAGGAAAGCTGATATTTTTATTATTCCAGAAGGCTCAAAATAATTTATTTATCATATTAGATCAGTAGAAAAAGGTTTGGTATCAAAAGGATTTGTAAAACTCATTTTATAGCCCAAAAGGGCAAAACCGATAATACCGAATTAAGCTTAGAACCCTATGTTATGCTCAGTCTAAAAATAAATAAAAATCTCCAAAAATCCCAAAATATTATATTATATCAGTGGGTAAAAAGTTTGGTATCAAAAATTGGGTTTAGATAGGCTATATGCTAATTATGTCATTTAATTACTAAAAAGCTTTCTAATTACGCTAATGAGCATAACTCTTAATCTAGACCTCAAACTGATGTCAAATTTTAGGTGCAAGCTTATAAATCAGTAACTAAGGTGTCTACTCTTTTACATTTTTAAAAATCACATTTTAAGGTCATTTGGGCATAATGGTCAACATATAAGCATTTAACGGAAACATGCATGTGAATCGGATAACTAGTGAATCAAGTTGTATAATCTCAAAGGGTTATACTAACATGAAACCTAGTCCAAAATAAGCTCTAAGGCACTTCTAAACTATGCTTAAACGGGTCAGAACTGAAAGTCAAAGCAGAAGTCAAACTATGCGACTTTCGGTCCCGAACCGAGCCTAAACAAAAAAATTGTCTGGGTGAACATGTTTAGACATGTTCTTACATTAATTACCAAGTTATATTAATGATAAAACAGGTTGCATGGCTTCTACATAGTTAATTATGCATTAATTTGAAAATAAGCTTTCTGTTGACTTTTTAAAGTTAACTTTGACCCGACAATTGACCTACTTAGAGTGGGAATCAGAGAGTACCCTTTTAAGGGTTTATTATCCACATAATTACCCACTCATAGGTATTTTTAATTCGAGATTTGACTGAATAAATTATGAGTAATCTCGAAGTCAAACTTTAATTACGATGGTTTGACTTTTAGCTAATTAACTAAGCTAAACTGAATTAGGAAGTGTTAAGGATACTTACAAGAGTCCTAAGTACGACTAGAGATCACTAGGAAGCTTGTGGTTGATCAGAGGAGCTCCAGAAATGAAGTTGTGAATGTTTCCAAGTGCAAGTGCCCAAATGTTGCAACTTAGATTTTCTTATATAGGGAATTTGATCACACAAGATGATGCCAAATAACTCTATGCATGGATTCAGATCATCACAACTGTCCCTAGTGCATGAAAACCCCTTTGTACAACCCCTGATATCTTTTTACAGGCTCCAAAGTCGGTTAACAGACCTGCAACTGGCATCTGTAGGTTTTTGTTCACTGCAGTCATCCACGCAGCCCGCGTGACAGACCATAAGGGTCTTACGCGGCCGGTATGAGGCCCGGGTCAGGTTTCACAAGTTTCAGTTATTACAATTTGGCCCCTGATCCTTTTCAAACGTGGTTTTAAGCTATTTCTTTGCACTTTTGACCTTTTAACTTGATTTTTAAGGGCTTCAAGGCATTACCAAACACCGTTAAGTCCTCGGTTAACTTTGTGATCACCCGCAAGGCCTTAGATTTTAATGTTGACGCATTTAACCCCTCGCATACGAATTTCATCATAACTTTCTCATACGATAGCAAAACTTTATGAAATTTTTATCACACATTCAAGTGAGCATAATTTATCATTACAAAGCTTCGGGTTTGCTAAAAGGTTAATCAGAGGTATACTTTAAACATGTTGACACATTTAACCCTGTAGTTTATAATCTCTCACTTTCTTTCATATTTAGCTTCGTATGATCCATGATTTATTCATTTAAGGGTATAAACATCATGTAGGGCTATTGTACGATATATTTATCCATTGTTGACACTTTGAACCCTTATATTCACATATTTTCTCTGTTTGTCAACTTTAGTCCCTCTAAAGTATTCTTTCACACGTTCAAAGCTTATGACACGTGTCAATACATTATTGGACATAAATTTTCGAGGTGTTACATCCTCACCCCCTTAAAAGAAATCTCGACCTCGAGATTTACTGAAATAAATGAGGGTAATTTTTTTTTCATTATGGATTCTACCTCCCATGTGTATTCGGGACCTCTACGGGCATCCCATTTAACCTTTACAATAGGCACATGCTTCCTCCGAAGCTTCTTAACCTGTCGATCCTCAATCGACAAAGGTTTTTCCACAAATTTCAAGCTCTCATCTATGTGCACATCTGTATGTGGTATGACTAGTGATTCATCAGCTAGACATTTTCTTCAGATTACAGATGTGGAATACATTGTGAATACCACTGAGCTCTTCAGGTAAGTTTAACTTATAAGCCACTGTTCCTACACATTCGATGATCTCGAATGGTCCTATATATCATGGGCTTAACTTACCTTTCTTACCAAATCGCATCACCCCCTTCCAGGGTGATACTTTAAGCAAGACTCTTATCACCAACCTCAAACTTTAGAGGTTTTCTCCTTTTATCAGCATAACTTTTCTGCCTATCCCTGGCAGCTTTTAGGCGGTCACGAATCTGGACAATCTTGTCCGTCGTCTCAAAGACTAGGTCAGGTCCTGATAATTGAGCTTCTCCTATTTCTGCCCAACAAATAGGCGTTCTGCATTTTCTACCATATAATGCCTCAAAAGGGCAACATGAATGCTTGTATGGTAACTACTGTTATAGGAGAACTCGACCAACGGCAGGTGGTTATCCCAACTACCACCTAAACCAATTACACATGCACGAAGCATGTCTTCCAAAGTCTGAATGGTACGCTCACTCTGCCCGTCCGTCTGAGGATGGTAAGCCGTACTGAAATTTAAGCGCGTGCCCAGAGACAGTTGGAAACTTTTCCAAAAATGTGACATATATCTGGTATCTCTGTCAGATATAATAGACACTGGTACGCCATGCAGAGATAGAATCTTATCTACATACAATTGGGCTAGCATGTCGGAGCTATAAGTCTCCTTAATGGGGAGGAAATGTGCTGACTTAGTCAGTCTATCTACTATCACCCATATAGTATCATTTCCTTTCTTTGTCTTTGGCAACTTGGTGATGAAATCCATTGTCACCATTTCCCATTTCCAAGTGGGAATCTCAGGCTGTTGTAGTAAACCTGAAGGCTTCTGATGTTTAGTTTTAACTTGCGCGCATGTCAAACATTTAGCTACATAGGCAGCTATAGACTTCTTCAAGCCTATCCACCAATAACTTGCCTTCAGATCCTGGTACATCTTATCAGCTCCAGGATGAACGGAATATTTGGAACTGTGGGCTTCCTGGAGGATGACATCCCGAAGTCCTCCATAAACTAGAACCCATATACGTCCATTTAACCTTAGGATTCCGTCCTTGCCATAGGATAACTGTTCTTCAGTTATTCCTAGCTTTTCCTCATGGTAGTTAGTTTGCCGGCCGGAAATCTTTTTGAGATCTCTGTTTTTTCTTCTAGTTTTAAAGCTTTACGCTAGACAATCAGGAGGGTCAACTATACAAAAAAAATCACTGAATACTCCGGTAAACTGAAAATTTTGGTGGCTCCTGTGGTTCCGTCCCTACTTATGATCATCAAACATCTCCTTTTCTTTCATACCTTTATCTCCAGGGCCGGCCCTGAGAATTTGTGTACCCTGTTCGAGCTCGAAAAAATGTGCCCTTAGGCCTTAACGAAATTGGGTATTGGGCTAACTAAAGGTCTAAACCTAATGGCAAAGGGGTTGATAACTAATCTAAACCATAAAAATAGTTTTGTAAGGGGGCCTATGTTGGTGTTTATATGGGTGTACCCTATTAAAAAAATATTTTACATATACATATCGGGTTTTTTTTTCATAAAAAAATGTGCCCCTCGAAATACGGGCCCTGGCTGGTGGTCCTCCCTGCCCACCCCTAGGGCCGGCCATGTTTATCTCCGTGATCTTCCTTGTTTACATCATCATGAGAATTGAAATCTCCCATTTCTATTTCCATTGTTTGTTCTCGTCTTTCTTCCGTCTCTCGTTCCAGTAACTCGATTTCGATTTCTAATTTCATTCGAATCTCTCGCTTCATTCTTGCGAACATTCGTGATCGCGGAGTTGTGCGATCGGGGTTGAATTCGTCTCCGTCTCCGTATCCTCTGTTTTTGTTCTTCATCCGGTTGTGCCCGAGATCGTATAATATCGATCGATTTTCATCGATTTCCCACCGACCTTGAATCACTAGTTGATCAAGGCTGAGAACATTTCTATCCAATTCAGGAGTGTAGTAAACACTTTGGATTCGAAATTTCTCGTTTCCTGATACAACATCCACAGCCCCTATACCCCTTATGAATTTTTTTTTATTTTCACCGGTGTTTGTTTCAACACCGAACATGTTCTTGATCCTCTTGAATGCATCTAAATGACCTGAATAATGATATTTAAAATTTGTGTTAACATACCAAATTTCTAACCAGAGGCCACCATCAGTGCCGTTGTCGATGAATTCGGAGTTTCGAACGTCGTCTTCTTCATGTTTTTGTGTACCGGTATCAATGGCTTGCCTGATCAACAAAGTTGCTTCATCATTTTCTTTTTCTTTGTAGTAGGCAATTTGATGTCCGGGCTGGTTACAGTAGTAACATCTTCTTTGTATTGTCTTGGCCATTGATCGTTCCCTTTGTTCGTCGGAACAGTGTTTACATGGTAGAACCGTTGCAGACGCGTAAACTCTTTCTCCTTCATAATCTGTCGTGGCTCTGATACCACATGTTAGCGGAAGCCGTTATCATCATCGTCATCGTATTCGTGTTTGTGTGTGTGTGTGTGTTTGTACAGAAACTATACAGAATGAATTGGACTGATATGTTATTGAATATCTTCTTGGTGTCGGTAATGGTTCCCGACAACTGTTAATATATCCACAAGAATCGACGGTTATGTGGTGGTTGAATTTGGCGGGAGTAACCGTCATTTGAAGCGGTGTCAACCAACCAACATTTCCGTTCGTTCATATCGTTACATACATACATAATAATAACTTTAATTATCCTAATTACACTTAATACATAATAAAATAACTGAATTAAGTTTAATATTCCAATAAAAATTAAATTAAAAAAATTATCAAAAAAGGGTATTGGCAAACCAAAAAGTAGATTACATGTGATTCGCCAAACAATTCAAGAAGAGGCATGGAAAAAAGGACGTCTTATGCTTTTTTTTTTGGAAAAAAAAACGTCCCGGGGGCGGTTGATGGACGTTAAGTGGTGGTTTTTTAGGGGAAAAACGCACAAAACCCCTTACTACGGGTGGTTTTACTGGGTGTTTTTTTGTGACATTGTCTAAAGACACTTTGTTAAATGCTGCGAGAGAGTGGGGTGTGACACTTTAGTTCCTATATTGTTATGTTCTGTTCACATGAGAGATATTGGGCAATAGGAATTGTCTCATCTTAAATATTATCAACATGTTTTGGACACAATGGTTACGAATAAAAGGGATTTCTACAGTTAAACATGCTTGATTAGTAGTAATCCATGATTGGTGACCTTTTACGAAGTCTTAACTGCGACACCCAAAAGCAAATATGTGACCTTCTTGTGGGCAGTGCGAAAAGTATTGATCGGTATGAGAGACAGAGTCACTTGTGTTCCATACTGTTTATGGTGCGTCACAAAGGGAGTGTTTGTGAGACTTTAAGCAAACAATACATTATTTTGTTCTATCAACATGAGATATATTGTGTTATAAAAGAACGTCCCGCCTTTAATACACCAACGAGTTTTGGACGCAATGACTGTAGATGAGAGGATAACTACACATTTAAGTGTGTTTAAATAGAAGCAATACATGATAGGTGGCCTCCAGAAAAGTCCTAACTCAAGCAAATAAAAACAAATATGTGTGCTCCTTGTGAGCAAAACAATTCAAAATATTAATCGGTACGAGAGGCCGAATAATAAAATTGATGTAACCATGGTTGTAAAAACAAGGTCTCCAAGGCCGAGTAGTCCCCGAGTAATCGCTCCAAAGTAGGCTGCCGAGGCGGCTTTCTTCAACTCTGCCTAATTACTCGGAATCGATCAAACGTGGTCAACCTTAGCCAAAATCAAATCTAGTAGGTCAATTGGGACCGAGTTTGACTTAAAAAAATAAAACAAAATTTCTATGCCTATTATATCAAACAATGAATATCATTTTCACGCATTTTAGTATATATATATATATATATATATATATATATATTAGTAAATTTATGTTATTTGACATATATTTAATTTCCGAAAACTAATTTATTTATAATTTAACATGTCCGAGTACTCCTCGAGTACTCTCCGCCTAGACCGAGTACTCTCAGCTCCCTAGTTGACTGACTAGGGGGCACCTAGCAACTTTTGCAACCATGGATGTAACCATGAAAATAAAGAAAACATCCTACAAAGATGTCTTAACCCAAATGAGTAAAACCGTTCATAAGCTATTTGAGTTGATATCATTAAAAATTTGGATCAAACTAATCTTAAATTAAAACTCATATAATAAATGAGCTCAAGCCTAGCTCCATAATAAGTCTGACCCTCTTATTTGAATAAATATAAATATATAATTGCATGATGAATATTGTTGTATGTATTGATGATGTATAACTATGATAAAAAAATAAATAAACTAAATGTTTAACTCATTATAAAAAAAAAAAAAAAAAAAAACTAAATGTATAACTCACTATTTGTATTTATTAAATGGTTCTAACCATATATGTATAAAACGCACACACATCACACGTGTGTACATATATGTATGTAATAAACGAGTTAACAACCAACAAGCTATGGTTAAGTTGGCATTGGAGGGGAAGCGAAGATTTGGGTTTGAGGGTATAGGTCTCAAGTTCTATCCAATCCTAATCGGATTTTACCGCAGTAAACCTTTGGGCGACGAGTTTTTCTCAAAACTAAAGATAGTGGGCTTGGGCTCTCTATCGTTGTTTGCGATCATGGGCGTATGAAGTTGTCTTTTGCCATTGGGTTACCCGAATAGAATAGCCAGACGTTGATTTCATTTGCCGTTAAAAGTAATTTAGAAAAAAAGGATACAATCCTAATGTTGTTGACTTGTAAAGATGATGTATTGGTGAGCTTACCTTCTTGAGCACCAATGATAGATTTAAAGAATATTCAAACATAGTGGTAAGTGTGTTACGGGTTTGATAACTACAATACATTTAAAAAAGATGATGTATTGGTGGGCCCAGATTTAATGCACTTGACTCTCCTTTCTTATTCACCGAGTGGTATACTTTTATCGTCTTTATAATATAATAATTATTTTCATAAAACAACCCTCGAATAACATTTTTCATACTTATTAAATGACATAAAAACTATATCATACTTTAAGTTGGTTAAATAATTATGAAATAGGAGTATTTGTTGCGGTTCGAAATAATAATAATAATAATAATAATAAGAGTATTTGTAAATACAAAACAAAAACAACGGTGCCTAAAAGTAGGGTTTTGCAAAGGGTCGGATCCGATCCTTTTGGACCCGAAACCTATAGAACCTTTACCTTTTTAACCTTGTAAAATGAGAACCAAAAACCAATCCATTTATGTTTATCCGGTTCCGGGTCCAAAAGGGTCTGATGAGTCAGGTAAAGGGTCTGGTGGGCAAGAACCTTAATTTAGTTTAGGCATGTGAAGAGGGTTGCATTAAACTGAAAAATGTTCCATAATAGTAGTAACATTAATCTAAAAAACAAAAACATAAAACTTTTCACCCAAAATCCCTAAAGCATACACATGATTCTACCTTGAAAAACAGAACCGCAAAACATTTAATGGTATGATCTTGGAAGGATTGGTCTTCGAAGGTTTCAATTGCCGATGGTTTCAATGGCTGAAGTCCGAAATTAGCCGACGGTTTGATGTCGGAAGGATTGATTACTTATACGCAAGGAAGTTGGATAGTTTTAATGCGTTTTAGATTTTCTATGAGAAATATAAGGAACTAGGAATAAATGTAAGTTCGATGGTTGTTTATCTAAGGTTCCAGTGGTTCTAATTTAATACCCACGGGTCGGAACCGGAACCGACCCGAAACCTTTTATTGATGAATTCTTAAACCCACGAACTGACCCTTCTAAGGCAAATTGGTTCGGGTCATTGTGGTTTCGATTCAGGTTCAAGATTCTGAGGTTCCAGAACCATAACTTGTTCACCCCAACCTAAAAGTACCAATCAGCTGTCCAAAAAGAATATTGGTTGGCTCGTTTTAAAAACTGTATAACATCGTACCACTTTAAAATTTATCATATATAACGTAACACTTTAAAATTTATCATATATAAACACTTTAAAATTTATTATATATATAACAAATTATAACAAAATATGAAATTGTTTTATCTTTTGACAAAATACAACAAATTGTGATTTTGTTTTATCTTCTGAAATTGATTATTGATTATTATAATAAAATATAAAGCATAAAATAGTAAGTAAAACACTTCAGTAGTATTCAACCATTTCGGCTGAGTATGCGATTTTCAACATGATCCATCAATGTGAACAATTAATAAAGTTGTTCATTAATAATTAAAGACAATTAACATCTGCACACCACTAACTCTTAACCAGACACCACCTTTCATATGGCCTGTGTAACAAAGAGATTTTGCGTCATACGAGACGTTAAGAGAGCATTAAATTAGACATGCGACATTACGACTCGTATAAGAGAGTTTTTACAATCTAACAAGAAACAACTTACACAATAAGTGGTATACTCGTATGACCCATACAACTACTACCTATACAATCCTTATATACATGTATCTTGGTTTCCATGTTTGGGGACGGTGTCTTAAGAGCATTCACATCCATTCCACCAAATTGTGTTAGTGGAGTTTTATAATATAAAGAGTGTAAAAAGTGGTTTTAAATGGAGGAGAGACAAAATGTTATTATTTATCTATATATTTACCCCTCATAATTTTTTAACACATTTTAAGAGTGGTTGTAGTGGAGAAGAAGAAAAAGGTAATGATAAAACTATAAAAAATATTATTTAATTAAAAATGAGAGAAAAATATAGTCTTTTTAATGTAACAGAGGGTAAAAAATATGAAATTGATGTGAATGCTCTTGTAAGCACCCTTAAATCTTAGGGCATGTTTGGCTAAACTTATTTAAGTGAAAAAAAGACTTTTTGTGAAAATAACTTATTGACTTATGACTTTTTGAAAAGGTATTTTTTAAAAAGTGTTTGGATTATCTTATGGATGAGAAAAGTCAATAAGTTAATAAGTTGTTTTTTAAGAAGTGTTTGTCTTAGCTTATTGATGTAAAATGACTAAAAAGACAAACAAATATAATATAAGGAGTGTTAAATCAGAGGTAATCTGGTAATTTGGTGTTTGAAAAGTTATAAGCTGATCAAAAAGTCACAAAATGTTAACTTCTCAAAAACTCTTTTTTTTCTTTTAGGGAGGGCGGGGCGTCTTCGGGGACTCACCTCGGGGAGGCATTTTGCCGATTAGGTGGGTACCGCCATTAAGGCGGGGGAGTGAATCGGGGAAGCTTGTAGGTGGCGGCTCACCGAGAGAGAGGGGGAGGAGAGAGAGAGGAGAGAGGGAGAGGGGACCAATCACAAGCTTTCCTTTTTTTTTTTTTTTTTTTAAAAAAAAAAAAACCAATTCACCT
This sequence comes from Helianthus annuus, assembly GCF_002127325.2. Lineage (NCBI taxonomy): Eukaryota > Viridiplantae > Streptophyta > Magnoliopsida > Asterales > Asteraceae > Helianthus > Helianthus annuus. Next base: position 144,107,945 of record NC_035446.2, on the reverse strand, counting down.
AAGAGGGGAGTGGCGCCATCAAATTGGGGTGTTAGGGGAGTTTAAGAGGGGAGTTGACGTGGCACACGGGGATTGGTTTGGCGTAAGAGAGGGGACTCACCTATTAGGTGAGCACCCCTTCACCCTTAGGTTTGCCAAAGACTAAAACTCCTTTTTAACTTTTTGATTAAGTAAATAAGTCAATAAATTGATTGGAAAAGCTTAACCAAACATGTTATTAAGCAGCTAAAAAAATCAAATCAAATCAAATAAATATAAAACAATATTCTTTAAAACCAACCGGTATAAAGTCTAGAGTAGTGGGCAAATGGTATAAAGTCCTTTCACTCTCAACGACGGTCTTTGAACCTTCAACTTTTCTACACAATTCTCAACTCTATCCGTTGAAACTTCAAAACCACCAAATTAAACCGGTAAACTTCAACCTCAATCTCATAGTCATCCTTATATATCTATCTTATACTTGAAATTCCTGATGATCTGTAACTTTTATCTTTTAACGCCATGAAAGACCGCCGGAAACGTGTTTCTCTGTTCCTCATCCTCCTCCTCTTCATCTTCACCTTCACTCTCTCCACCCTTCGCCTTTTATTCACCGGTATGTTCATAATTCACCATAATTATTATTTGCATGTTTATCATAAACTTTTATTAAATTTTAATTATCATGGTTTTTTAACAGAGAAATATCATCCCAACTTATTATCTTCTTGGATGACGTCACCGGCGGAAGTTATTTCCGGTGATTTACCGACACGAACTGGTATATCAATTGGAGAAACGGTGTCGTTTCCCGACCAGGTACTGATTTTACTAAAATACCCTCCATCAAGTCCGTTATTAACAAAAGAAGAATTCGCCTGCGTTTATTTTTCTCCAAATACATCCCAGAAATCATATTCATCACCGTTATCAATCGACGGTGAATATCTCGGTCACCAGATCGTACGCTGCGAGGTTCCGCCACGTGGCACGATCGCATCGGTTGGCTTAAAAGCTCGTGCTAATCACGATCTCCAGCCGGGCCCCACACATGACTGGAAGTCGTTAGCTTATGAAGCTTTGATCGACCGTGATAACACCACGGTTGTGTTCGTGAAGGGGCTTAATCTACGGTCAGGAAGGCCCTCCAATGCTTCCAAGTTTGAGTGTGTGTACGGCTCAGGGCAGTTGGTGTTGAGATCAGAAGTTGTATCAATTGCACAAGAGATCGTACGGTGTAAAACCCCTTTAAGCATTTTAACACGGAAACCAAATGATGTCAAAGTGTCTGTTAAAATTAAGGGCCGGGGGGTTTTGGGCTCCATTGCCCGGCCCGGGTTATGGGCTGGACCCGAACGGCCCATTTTGAATAAACATATGGTGTGTGTATGCACTATGCTCCGAAACCAAGCCCGGTTTTTGCCTGAATGGGTCATGTACCATGCCCGAATCGGGGTTGAACATTGGTTTGTATATGATAATAATAGTGACGATAATGTTGAAGAAGTTATAGGATTGTTGATGGATCAAGGGTTTAAGATTAGTAGACATGTGTGGCCTTGGATCAAGACCCAAGAAGCCGGGTTCGCCCATTGTGCGTTACGGGCTCGGGATTTTTGTAAATGGGTTGCTTTTATTGATGTGGATGAGTTTATACATTTGCCGTATGGGGATCGTTTGGGAAGCGTTATTAACAACCAAAGTAGTAGACATGACGTAGCAGAGTTACGAGTATCATGTCATAACTTTGGGCCGTCGGGTCTGAAACAAGTCCCACTGGAAGGGGTGACGGTGGGGTACACTTGTCGGTTGGGGATCCCTGAGCGACACAAGAGTATAGTCCGGCCTGATAAACTGGACCCAACATTGATCAACATTGTGCATCATTTTCATTTGAAAGATGGCTTCAAGCATGTGAATGTAGATAGGAATTTGATGGTGATTAACCACTATAAGTTTCAAGTTTGGGAGGTGTTTAAGGAAAAGTTTTATAGGAGAGTGGCCACTTACGTTTCGGATTGGCAACAAGAGGAAAATGTTGGATCTAAGGACCGAGCCCCGGGTTTGGGAACCCGAGCGGTTGAACCGGATGACTGGTCTAGTCGGTTTTGCGAGATAAACGATACCGGTTTAAAGGATTGGGTTGTAAAGACGTTTAGTGACCCATTAACAGGTAGTCTACCATGGCAGCAAGAATAATGAGTTTTGTGAAGATTTTCTGATGATACTTAATTGGAGAGGATTTTTAGATATAAAAGTGATCCGTACACACAAGATCTAGTATCACTGACTTCCACTATAGCTGTCGGAGGTTGTAACTTATCATGTATATGTAACTATTCTTCGTATAAAAGTTTCACCCCTTGTTGAATTCGTATAGTTACAAACCAAGATTTTCTTTTATCGGGTCACTTTTTGAATATGGGCCGTGAATAGAGATCATTCTTTGTATATTACACGGAAAAAAACGATGGTCAAATACTAAATAGCACAAAGTTTCCTCCCTTGTTGGGTTCATACAGATACAAACCAAGATTTTCTATTATCCGGTCACCTTTTAAATATGGGTCGTGAATTGGGATTACTCTCCGTAAAGGTTCCTCCCTTGTTGAATTCGTGTAGTTACAAACCAAGATTTTCTTTTATCATGTCACTTTTTAAATATGGGTCGTGAATTGGGATCACACTTTGTATATTACACATAAAAAAACAATCGTCAAATACTAAATAGCACAAAAGTTTCTTCTCTTGTTGAATTCATATAGTTACAACTTACAAGCCATGATTTTTTATCAGGTCACTTTTTAAACATGGGTCATGAATTAGGACTACTCTTTGTATATCACACATAAAAAAACAATTATTAAATACTAAATAGCACCTGACGCGGTGCGGTTCCTCAAGCGGGTTCAACAGGTGGTAAACAGTAACACCGTGCATGTTAAGGGGCAGAATTTTGTGTTTAGCAGGGTAGGGTTTGCTATTTAGAAGGGGATAGCGGCGCAGCTTGTTGTCCGTCTACCTGCCATTAGTCTATAATCGTCTCTGTTATAAAAGGTTTATAGATATAATTTTACTAGGTTAATAGTACCAAAAAGTTCTTTGGAGATGCATGAAAATGGTACCCAATGTCTAGGTCTGCCATGGATACATGTGTATATTTTATTTTGATGAGTTATGTAAATTGTAATGTATACATTCTCAAACATTAAAATAGTTTATTTTCGAAATCGGTTTGAAACTTGTCCTGAAAAGAATATTAATGCGATAATAATCTAACTTATTATAGCAATGATAATCAAACTTATCATAGGAATCGAGTAGTGTGCATTGATTATTATTGTAAACTTTTATTTTATTATATACCAACCATGACCAAGCAGGTAACACCATGCCCAATGCTTAGGTGAGCCAACGTTAAACCCAATCCACCTCCTTAACCCAAGCCCCACACCCCTGGAAAAAAAGGGTGTTGTCGTCTGTTGGTAAAAATGTATAAACACCAAATTATTGCATGAGTGAAAAGTAATTGAATGCCATAAATCTATTTATGGTAAGAAGCTTTCGTAATAAAACAACCCATTGATGTATGTTTGAATATATCATATATGGCATCATTTTTGCAAAACTGAATGAATCAATAAACATGCTTGTACAAAACAGGGAACAATCCTACGTATTTACCTGTGGCATGTGAATGTGTTGAAAGAGGTTGGGTGGTATGAAAGTTGAAAAGGGGGTTATAATGACATATTTAACATTTTAAAAAAAAAATCTTGATGAAGTGGTGTTACTCGAGTGTCATAAACATATTAAAAACATAATATATGACATAAAAATTGGTATAGTTTCTTACATCAGCCTGTAATAGTTCTCTATGTTGGTTGGCCATTTGTGACGGCCACCTTCCCTTTTTTTTAAATAGTTATTTATAGGTACTCTCAAATTACGATTTTATCCTTTATTTAAAATAACGATCTTGCCTCCTGCCAAATTACGATTTTATCCCCTGTTTAAAATTACGATCTTGCCCTCAGTTAGAAATTATATTAATGCTTTGTCCCCAACCTAAATTTACGATTTTCCCTTGCTTAAAAAATATATACCTTTGCCCACCGCTACAATCATGCCAAATTAAAATTTGGTTCCCAGTTTAAAATTATAATTTCGCCACCAGTTCAAAATAAAATTTTTATTTTGCCCCCAGCTAAAAAATATGATTTTGACCTCAGTAAAAATATAACGATTTTGCCCTCAATTCAAAATAAAAAAAAATAGTTTTGCCATCAGTTCAAAATATTATTTTACCTCCATTTTAAAATGATGATTTAACCAAAGCTAAAAATTGCAATGTTGCCATAGTTTTTTTTGGGCAAAATTATGGTAGTGTTTTATTTTATTTTGTTTACTCAATTTAGTTTTTATTCGTGCCAAACAACTTCCTAGCATTACACAATTTCCATCGTTTTACTTATTTTTTTTTTATCATAACTATGGTAGTGTTTTTCTTTATTTGGTTAACTCGATGCAATTTTTTTATATGATGTTATAGGTAGCATGTATAACTAACCCAAATAAATACGTACATGTTATTAAACTAAGAAAGATTTGATTTTGCGTCCCGCAACGCGGGCGACGCATAACTCTAGTTAGGTAATAAAATACAGCTGGTGTGTTTCTTTATCATTTTATCCATGTTATTTCCAACCAAAATATCAAGTGTTTTGGAGGAGGTAGAATAAGTGAATAACTAAATATTAAGTAAAGAAAATATCCATTAGACTAAAATAATAACGTATATCATATATAAAACAGCACAAAAGGCGGGTTTGCCTGACGAGTTACACGTCACAGGCCTTTTTTTTATATGAACCTAACTTTTAGGCTATAGCGTGTTGTCATGATCACCATCATCGTCTTGCCACTCATCTCTAATTCACTATTCAAAACTACTACCCTAAGAGTGTGGTCATGACCCAAACCACCACCCTAAATTAGTAAACATGCACACCCTTAAAATATTGGAATAAAAGGAGGCCCATGGTTGCCGTGGTTTAATCCACACGAACTATGGTGGTGTTACGTGTCCACTTGCCGATCAATTTAGTTGGTTTTTGAATCATCTTGAAGTGGTCAAAGCACGTGGTCCATGTTCTTGCTTTGTGCATGGGGTGAACCATTCCTACGTGTGAAGCAACCATTATCATCACATTTCCGTTGAAAGAGTAGTAATTGTTACTGACCAAAATTAGTTAAGAGTTTGTTAGTAGTGGGTCCATCTTTTCAGAAATTGTAGCATGCAACTTATCTATTTATATTTCTGTACGTTTTCATTTTGGAGTATGAATGAAATTAGTTTAATTATCTTTCTATAATTCTAATCTGGTTTCCGTCTATTTTCTTTGGCCAATCGCTTACCGGTTGGAACCACATCAGGTGGATGCTTGAGAGGGGCGGTGTAACATTTACTTAATGATCCTAGTTGGCAATTAATGGTCTAACCCATGCCCCACACCCTTAGCCTTGTAAAGTTGACCCAGGCACTACAATTTTGGTGATGTGTTTCTTGTTTTCTAACCCTGGTTTCCAAATTTTAGAAACCGTAAATTATAATTATCCTTTAGCAAAGACAGCGTTGAACTTTGTTTTGCGTGGGCTGGGCTGGGCTGGGCTGGGCTATGGGCTATGTATGATTGACATATTACACTGTCTTGGTCAAAGATGACGACGCTTTTATGACAATCTTGACACTTTATTGCCATCATAGAGATAATCAAGGGTGTGAACTAAATCGAGACGAGCCCGGCCTCTATTAAGCACGAACTTGTCTCGTTTTATTCAAAAGAGAGGTTCGTTTAATCACTTTGTATGTATAATGTATATTCATAAAACTATGTATAATAATTTGTTATATTTTTTTTGAAAGGAATAATAATAATTTGTTATATAAATTATTATATTATATTATATTTATATAATAATGAAAGACACATAATACTAATTAAACGTGTTTTTTAAAGCTCGGGTATGTACGAGTTTATGAAATGAGCCTCAGTATGTGCTCAAGTCCGGTCTTGTATGTTTAGGGCTAGCTTTAGAGTTGTATTCCATCTACCAACCCACCCCCACTCATTTCAAGCATGAAAGACTTTGGGTTCAAGAATTATGTTTTTTTTAACCATACAAATCATTATACTTTAGAATGCCATAGGGTTAAATACTAATTTTTGACTCGATAATGTTTAAAAGCTTTGCGGGTTGAGTACTTTAGTACTCTCCGAAAATTCACTCGAGTAGCATATTTTGATTTGAGTCTATTACAAGGAATTCGAGAGTTGGCTTATCCCATAGTCAAGCACAAAAATTGAAAAGGGAAACAGAACAATGAAGCCACAACCAAATCAAAGATAACAAAGGTATTATATGAGTGCTAAAAAAATAGAATAAAGAACAATCATAGTGTAAATCCAAAAAGATATATAAAAACAAATGCCTGAATATAATTGAAGCTCTTTCTTGTAACAGAATGGCCAAATTCAATCTCTAGACACCACCACATTCCAAATATATATAGATATAGACAAGAGGTATGCATATACACATTCTTGGCATCCAAACCATACATTTAAAAAAACCGACAAAACGGGTTTTCGAAATGGTTTTTTAGCCACCAATTACCTTGTTAAGAAGTAGCATGGGTGGTTGATTGGTGGCACCAAAACCAGATCTATCTTCAGCAATTTCTTCTAGACGTTTCCAGACGTCTTCGCGTTTAGATTTGGTTTCTTCCTTTTTAGATTCGTCTTCTTGGAACTTCATCAAGCATTCTTCAAAGAGTTCCGGGTCAGCATCTGAGAAGATTTTCCTTACATTTGAAGTCAAACTTCGGACCGCTTGATTCCAGTGGCTTATTGTGTTTCTTTCCAAAGCAGGGAATATAATTGGCAGGATTACTTTGCAGTTTTGCTTTATTAGGTTTTCGATATGATCATTGTTCCACAGCAAAAATGCTCTTTCAGCCACCTACACATATACAACAAACAGTCAAGCTTCTTTTCGATTAAGATTTATGTTAACAGTGAAGCTATCGCAGAATCGCAGGGTGGCATTTTTGACCCATTTAACAGTGAAGCTATCGCAAAATTGCAGGGTGGCATTTAACAGTGAAGCTATCGCAAAATGATAAACATTAAACTATCCAAACAAGTTACCTGAAAGTGTGAACTGCTCAAGCAATGCGAAATCTGGCGAAACAAAGGCACCATACATCTTCGAAACTCAGGAGGCTGAGTTGATTCTAGAACTTCCTCAAGCTCACTCAAGAACATAACCTCTTTTGAGCTGTTTGTAACCGGCCAATACTTCAATAAACCTCTAATAACAGTGTCCGCAAGTTTACAGTCTTTTTCAACAAACTGAGTGATGCAGTAAGATATCTGCTGATGGTACACCGGCATGCATTTAGGCTTGTGAAGTGGTATTAACGCCCTAACAAGAAACAGCTTGTGTTCTTCCTTCAATGGCAAAGCAAAACCGTTGATAATGCTGCCTAAAATTTCTAACAGCTCTGCAATTCCGTTATGCTTTTCGGTTTCGAAAAGGAACCGAAACAAAATATTGTTGATTGCTTTTCTAATAAACGGTCTGTGCACCATAAACTTTCCATACGTACGATGAAGTACAAATTTCAAAAACTCACGTTCTCTTGGATCTTCAGAGTCAAATAAATCTAACAACCGTATAATAAAACCATGGTCGATATACCTTTTTGCCACTTTAGCATCTGTTCCTGATGAATGTACGAATCTTAGAAGAAATTCGTACACTAATCCTAAATGAGGCCATGCGGGGTCCATGGAGTGCTCTTCTTCTTCACCGTCAAAAGTTTCCAACATTTTGTTATCACGAGGTTGCGGTGTGAGTCTTCTAAATATGTTTGCAGACACCATCTTAACTACTTCTTGCATAACGGTTTCCGAAAATTTACCATTTGCAGAAGGCACATAGTCCACAAGTTCAACCAAAATCTGTCTTTTGACCTCCTTTTCTTTCAAACTCTTTGTCGGGTCAGTGAAGTCACACACAACACAACACATACTCAATTTTCTGATAAACAAGTTTTCTTTTTCGGAATTTGGAACGTCTTTGAGCCTAGGTAAAGCCTCATTTGTAGTGGAACTGGAAACCACCTTATTGCGGTTCACATTTGTATTTAAGGCATTATAAAGCTTATCGGCGGTCCCAGTATCTGAACCAGGATAATGAATTTGACCATGACCAGATGTAGGATTCGAACTATTCGATCGATTAAGTCCTACATCATCGTTGCCTTTTGAACTTTGACCATGACCAGATGTAGGATTCAAGCTATTACTGTTGCCTTTTGAAGCGGCAGTTGTATCCGAAGAAGAATTACGGTTTCCTCCATCTCGTTTATGTGTCTTCCGTGACGGTATCCTGTTAAGGATCTGTTTGATCATCACTTAAAGAAGCAACACCTATGGTACAGCATCAAAGAACAACATGTTCTTCATAACAACATCATCATCATCCAAAACCCCTTAGAGATAAACCCTAGATATAATCTAGCAAACCTTGAAAATAAACTTTTCCTGTGATCAAACAAATTACACAAATCCAGATGTTAGGTGTGCAAATACAGATCCAATAATGCATAAATAAACCCTTAAATTCAAAGCTAAAGCTACATACAATTTATTTATATCAAAATACAACAAGATCTGGTGATGATCTACAACAGGCACATAGCATTATCAATTACTGATCAGAAAGTTAACATGAGCACAGATAAAGTGAACAACAACAACAATTGTGCAGTAAATGAAGAACAAATGAGGAAGATACTTACGTGAGGTTTGGTGTTGGAAGCAGATGACAGAGAATATCATGACAAAAAATATATATAAAAGTCAAAAAGAAGATAAAGATAAAGTGGAGGAGTGTTTGAGTAAACCCCATTTCCTCATATAATATTATTATTTTATGTCTTGGTTTATACTTCTAATCATTGTTAATTAGCTTAGGGAAAATAATGATCCTGAGTTTATTATATATTCAGAATACAATGATGTCATAGGTTTTTTTTAACTTTATATAAACGGGTTTTGAGAACCCGTGTGTTGCAGCGGACTTATAATTGTATACATAATTTAAGTATATCATATGAACCATCCGTGTAATTACTAATTAGTATGATAAAAAGGCAACACTTCTCCAAGTATAAAAAATTTATTAATCAACTTTTTAACTAATATAATAACCATTTAGATTTTTAAGAATCATAAAAAAAACCCAATATATATCCTATTTTGTTGAATTGTCTTTTTTATATAATTAGTAACGAAAATGTGAATACATTTGGTAAGCATGTGCAATAACAAAACTAAATTGTCAACAATAATTCCACGCACAAAGTCCAACTTCCAATATAAGTGTAGTATCACTAAACCATATGCATTTATTAAAGCCTAACACCAACACCAATAAAAAAAGAGAAAATAAATTATGACCAATAGAAAAAAGTAGAAATTGAATAGTAATACTGTGATTCATTTGGGAATAGCCCAGTGGTGTTGGTGAGTTTAGATAAAGCTTAGGATAAGAGAGGTCAGGGGTTCAATCCCTATGGTGTGCAATGTTAGCCATTCAAAAAAAAAAATAGTAATATTGTGAGGGGGCTTAATTTTGTTAATTAATATAGAGGTAATAAATGTAGTGTAATTATGGTTGATGATTAGTTAAGAATTTAAAGAACTTTTGTTGTTGGAGAATTGATTAACCAACCAATCGAATAATGTGAGAAAACTTTAGTAGAGGTGATTTAGATTACAACGGTATTGTAGGTTCTTGTGATCATTCAAGAACAACTTATAATTGATTGATTTGTTTTGCTTGTTAGCTAACATACAAATATTTTAACTACTTTTTCAGGATGGATTTAGCGTATGGATCTTGAGATCAATAGTTCAATTAATAATATAACTAGTGTTCTTCATCGTCGCGCGTTGCGCGATTTACAATATGTTTTTTTTTTGTCGTGTTATCATGATATATGTTGTTACAAGAAGGGAATTCATGTTCACTTTCATTTCCATCAAGAAACTCCCTTTTATTGATTCGGTTTATGGGTTTTCTTCTTTTTGTGGGGTTGGGTATTCAGGTATATCGACTCCTGCTTGGATGCATAGCTCTGTTAAGTGTGGGGATTCTACAGACTGAAAATCTTTCTTCGTGTGGGATACGTTTTCCCAAACAATTATACGCTTCGGCTTGAACTATTACGTCCACTACAACAACGTCTACTCACTTGTGGGTTCCCTTGCGGAGTGAAGAATTTGTGCCTTGACATGATCTAAATGGATGACCCATAGGCCCAACATGAATTTCATTACAATACCTATCAGGAAAAAAGTCCCAACATATAAGTTTGTACAGCAAGCCCAAATATACAAGAAAGGAAGCGTCAAGGGTGTAAAGTGGAGGATGCATAAAGGGCGACTTGGTTAATTGATCGAACAGAGTTGTGGTCAAAACCGGTAAATTTTAATATGCGTCAAAGCAGTTCGGGTTGGACTGGGTGATACACATGATGCCATGAACACACACCTATATAACGAAAATACTATAATTTTTCGATAAAGCATCGTTAAGTGATTGTGAGCATTGAATCACATTTCGGCCCACTTTTGAGTTGTTTCACTTGCTCCAGGTTACCCAAATGAAGTAGTTCCCAACTCAGGCTACGAATATAGTAATAACATTTACCAAGTACAAAATTTGGAACATATTTTTAATTTAAAAAAAAACAAATTTCATACCTATAAGAGTGAAAACATGCTTTGTTATAAATGCAGCTTGAGCCTCAACATGATTAGGATTCAAGATGAGTGCACCAGCATCTCTAACCTGGAAAATTTATATAAATTGTTAATATGCATATTATTGTTCACTTTCATATATATATATATATATATATATATATATATATATATAGGGTAAGGTTATTGTAAAAAAGACCAAAAGTGTGAGAAAGATAAAAAAGAATCTCAGCCATTAGATCTAAATTAATTGAAAAGGGTAAACAAGTAATTTATCATTAATTCAATTAATTAAAAACTTCCCATAACCGCCACCTTAATTATAGGAAGTATAGGAAGTATATAACACCATTCAGCAAGTATATAACACCATTCAGCACGTATATAACATCATTCAGCAAGTAGATAACACCATTCAGCAAGTATATAACACCATTCAGCATTCAGCTATATAACATCATTCAGCAAGTATATAACACCATTCTGCAAGTATATAACACCATTCAGTATTCAGCAAGTATATAACACCATTCAGTAAGTATATAACACCATTCAGCAAGTATATAACACCATTCAGCAAGTATATAACATCATTCAGTAAGTATATAAACAATTCAGCAAGTATATAACACCATTCAGCAAGTATATAACACCATTCATTGACTAAACATCTGGTCAAAACATATTTTTTTCTCTATATAAGTATAGCAATATGGTACTCATATTAAAGATAAAAAAACGCTCGTTATTATGGTGTAATTTAAAAAAAAAAGTTACGTATAAAAAGTTATGGACGTTTAAAAAAGACGGGGGGAGTTACATATGCATTACCTAATTTCTAGTGGGTTTAAAAGACTATATTGCCCCTAGATATTTCAAATCAGTCCAACTTAATGAAAATATCTTACAATTTGGTTCCTATTGATCTCAACCATTAGATCAAAAGATCTAATGGCTGAGATTCTTTCTTACCTTTCTCACACTTTAGGCTTTTTTTACAGGATCCTCTACCTATATATATATATATAGTAAGGTGACATGGCGGACTCTCAATGGCCAAACCAAACTCATGCCCCCAACCCAAGCCCCACCATACCCCATGGGCCTGGGTTTGAGTTTGCTTTCCACATGTCAACTCATGCCCCCAAACCCACGCCCACCATACCCCATAGCCTAAACTCTAAACTGCAAAATGAAATAATCAAGGTATGCTCCCATCGCCATCATAGGGCGGACCAAGAAACCCTTGGATGCGCCTAAACGCGCCATCATCGAGCCAAAATCCAAAATTGATGGCTCGGATCAGCCATGGCTACAACATAAGTTGCCATGCCAAATGGCAGAGCAACATCACAGCCACAATACAAGACCGTTCAAATGACCAATCACCACTTATTATTATAGCTTAGTTTTTCCCCGCGCTCGCAACAGGAATGTGATATTTTTTTCTCACGCAACGCGGTAGCAATTTAGGCATGACTTTGAATGCTGCACAATTGGAAAAAAAAAAAGATAACACTTGTTACTAACCTATTCTATAGAAACACTCTACAAACAAAATGCTAAAAAAAATCCCAGTGAACTCCAAACCAGAAAGAATAACACAAACTCACAACTGAAACTATATGCTTACCATTATTGGGAAAAGCTTTCATGTCCAACACCAATATAATAGAAATTCTCACAAAGAGAATTGGTATTACATTGCATGCCCAATTTGCGTACATACGGTATACAAAACAAACACACGTATACAGTCACCAGTTCCGATCTACAAAATGCAAAAACAACATAAAAATTCATTACTTGGAGCATTTTATTACAGTTTCTTTCTATGACGTTATTGCGTTACATAACATTACTAAGTGTAAACGTAAAGTAATACTTTTAGGAATCTTTTATTTGTGATCATAAAAAGTGCTTTTTAAAGACGTATATTTGTATTCATTTTGTCATTTTCTACACAAGAAAAATGGATGAATTTATTAAGTTGATTTACATATCAATAAATTTTCCGACTCATCATGTTGACATAAGAATCCAGACAAATCCGGCTGACTTCGAAGTAAGAGTGTATGAAGAAACAACCTGCAGTAAATTAAATCTCATGAACCACTTAAAAAAACCCTAACCCCCAATTCAGATACTTGTAATATATGTTCGTATCAATCTTTTAATGAAAGCAAGCATACATGTTTCGATTTTACGTACTTTATGGGTTAGGGTTCATAACCACAAAATAAATCTACTTGTAATCACACAAATCACATGGTTCAGACAATGCAAGCAATTGAATAAACAACAAATCAAGCCCAAACCGAAATACACGAACCTAAACCATGATGGTGTGGATATTCAAATGTTTCGTGGTGGATAAGTCGCTGGATTGCGACGGAAGCAGTGAGCTTCTGATCCTGCTCTAATCCACTATGGATACCATTCTCATTCTTTCTCAGAACACAGAAGAACAATCCCGATTGACGAAGATCAGTTTACTACGATTCAGATGAATGTTCGTTCAAACAAAGTGGGTGGTGGAGCTGTGGCTGGAGCGGCGACCTTGTAGAGAGAGAGAGAGAAAGGGCTGAAATTATGGCCCCCGGAGAGATTGAAAGAGAGTTTTAATCTGATAACACGTGTGGTGAACCGCCCAAATAGCCCAATCACCAAACACAACCAAAAATACACTGCGTGTCTATGCGGTGATGACTTCATCACCGCTAGATCCTCCAATGAAAAGTGTATGGCACTGTTCATTCAGTTTGTTTATTAACATATGTTAATTAATTGATTACCAATGAGGTGGTGATCTATTAGCAAAGACATAGCTCTTAAACATTAGAGTTTGAGAGAGGGAGGTCTTGGGTTCAAGTCCTAAAAACAACAGGGATTAAAAGAATATTGTCGTTCAAAAAAAAAAGATAATATAATTGATATAATACAACCTTTACGTACAATTAACCTATACATTAATACATGTGACATATAGGGTTAGGATAAAATACAAGGTCTCCAAAAAATAAGAAGTCCTAAGAATAATATCAGACGGACCCTGATTGACAAACGGCATTGAAACCGTCTCATTGAACTCTACGGTGTGAGATTTTAGGTTTTTGTTATTAGATGTTTAGCTTGTAAATTTTAAACTTTTTATTTACATCATTGTATCTTTTTATTTATATTTGTGTCTTTTTTTATATTTGCGTCATTGTTTATTTTTTGTGACTCATTGTATTATATTTTATAATCTATTTTGTCTTTATATACTTCTTATTTTTAAAAGCTCCATGTAATAACATATACAAACACATTTGCAAGATAACGTATATCCTTGTGAATTTATCATTAAGGATCCACATAGTTAAACTTTATTTAGTTAAACTATTTTCAACATCATATTGCCACATGGATAATGCCTTTTAGTTTGTTTGTCGATCTGAGGACTTTTTCATATAATCCATTTACATATACTATTATTAGAGGGCAGGATCCACTAAAAAGTAGGGTTGGCATAACGGGTTAACCCGATCTGTTAAAACACGAACACGATAAGATACGAACCCAAAACACATAAACATGAACACGACACGAAATCTTATCGTGTCAGACTTTGGAAACACGAACACGAACCTGTTAATAAATAGGTTACACGAAACGACCTGTTAAGACACGAAAAAAATCACCAACGTATTATACGACCTGTTTAAGACACGAACACGACCGAATTGGGGAAGCTGTGAACCGGATAGGGAATGGTGGTGTTTGTGAGAGAGATTTAAAATTAGGGACTGGATTATGGAAAAAGAACCGCTTGTGTTTACGTATAATTTGTAACACCTCGAAAAATTTCGTCCAATAATGTCTTGACACGTGTCATAAGGTTCCGGTATGTGAAAACAAACTTTAGAGGGACTAAAAGTGACAAACAGTGAAAACTATGGAACGTAAGGGTCCAAAGTGTCAACAATGGATAAATAGACTCTATGATAACCCAACATAATGTTTATAACCTTAAACGAATGGTTCATGGATCATACGAAGCGGAAAATGCCCAAAAGTGAGGAATTACAAACTATAGGGGCCAAAAGTGTCAACATGTTGAATTTATACCTCTGAGTGAACTTTTGGCAGACCCAAAGCTTTGAGAAGCTAAAATATACTCACTAGAATATGTGGTAAAAATTTCGTGAAGTTTCGATAACGTATGAGAAAGTTATGGCCAAAACCGTACTTGAAGGACTAAAAGCGTCAACGTCGAATTTCATGGCTTTTCGGTTGAGCGCAAAGTTATCCGAGGACATTACCATGTTGGTAAATGTCCTAAGGTTCTTAGAAACCAAGTTTGGGGGTTTACGGGTCAAGATAAGTAGCCGAAACATCGCACACAAGATCAGGGACCAAAGCTGCCAAGTTTGAAAATAGTTTGGCTGATCAGCAGGTCAGGCGACCCGCCTGGACAGGCCCAAGCGGGCCGCGTGAGACCACCAGTAACAAAATTTCGCGAAAATTGCAATCTGGTCCGAATTTTGAAATGGGGAACAGCTGGGATCACCTCTAAATTGCTCCAATAGATGGTCTTGCATGCCTATCCTACTGAGAACTCACTATAACCTCTGTATCCTCCATAAATCAGATCAAAGTTCATTTTCTTGGGCATTTGCATTTAGTAACAAGAAGCTCTCAACTCTCAAGAACTCTCAAGGCACTTCTGGAGCAAATCTGAACGACAAGGCAGCATCCTAGTGTTAACTAAGCATCAATAGGACCTTTGTAAGCTTCTAATTCAGTCCTTAATTCGTTCTAGCATAGGTTAATTGCTAAAAGTCAAACTGATTGTTCTGATACTTTGACTTTCTGATTAAACGAGTTTTACTCAGTCATTTCTCAAATTGAAACCACATATATGTTGGTATTTATGTGGGAAACAAACCCTCAAAAGGGTATTCTCTGATTCCCACTATATGCATGCTAATTGTCGAGTCAAACTTGTTTCTAAAAAGTCAACAGAAATGGTTTTTGTGAAAAATAGCTTAAATGGTAATATAGATGACATGCAATCTGTTTGATCATCATAGATAGCTTTATAATGAATATAAGAATGTGTTTTACCATGATCAACTCGACAATCTTTAGAATAAACACGAATCGGAACCGAAAGTCTTGTAAAACGACTTCTTCGTAGACTATCGATTCGGATTCGTACATGCATGTTTGAGATCTGTATTGGAGAGTATTTTTGACCATTTTTATTTCGGTAAAACTCTCTGGAATTTTGTTGCTTGAGTCTATGCTTAGCCGATTCATTTGCATGTTTCCGATTATGCTTAAAAGTTGACTATTTTGCCCTTTTTGATATAAAACGTGATTTTTGGAAAAGTGAAAGAGTAGAAATCTTTATTTCTAATATATAAACTTGCACCGAAAATTTCGGATCAGTTGGTGGTCCAGATTTTGAGTTATGGCCATTAGCGTAAAACTATGTTCTTAAGTTACATAAACGGCCCTTTTCGCATATGACCCATTTCAGGCCACGTTTTGATACAAAACTTTTTACCCACTGATGTTATATAATATTTTGGGATTTTTGATGATTTTTATTTAATTTTTGGCTGGTCGTATCTTAGATCGCTTGGTTATTTCGGTTTATGTCGGTTTTGACCGTTTAAGCCATAAAATGAGTTTTATGCATTCTTCTGACCCGAAACCTTTTCCTACTGATTTTATATGTTAAATAAATTATTTTGAGTATTCTGGAAATATAAAAATCCCAGATTTATTTTGAAAACCCGGAAACGGCGTTAAATCGCATTTTAAGCATTTTTAGCGCATAGTAAGCGTTATACTCATTTTAAACATATAAGACTTATACCTACTGATGTAATTAGCATATTTTCATATAATAACAGTAAGTATAAGTATATGAACTCAGATTTCCAGTTTTGGCATTTTAGCCCTTGTGAATTTACTAAAATACCCCTACGGTGCATAGTTTGATTTTAAATGTTAAGTTTGGTATATGGGTCATACCCTACTGTTATAACATGTTAAATGAAGTATATTTACTGTATAAACCAGACCCGAAACTCAGATTTCTAATTTGACTCTTTTATAATCTTTTAAATGACCAAAATGCCCTTCTAAGGCATAAATTGAGTTTAAAATTATTCCGGGCAATATAGAACATAACTTACTGATATTATATCATGTTTAAAGCATATTATCTCAGGGAACTTGCATTTGACTCTTTTGGCTACCCGTAGCGCCCTTTATGCGTTCGGTTCGGTTTACGTAACTAGTTTGCGTAAATTGACCGAAACGGGTCAAACGATATCATTTTTGTCTCAAAATCCAGAATGTATTTAGTATACCCATATTATACAAGTATTCAAACTTGTCGGGTCTAAATCACATTCTATCCGGTCTGTCGCTTAATCATGCGCTTGTACCGTATCGTCCTTAAAACTAACCGGTCAAAGCTAAGGCTTAAATAAAAGACCCGTTAGAAATCTAATAGATTATTATAAACCTTTGTTCCAGATTAGGAGGCCTAGTAAAAGCTACCAACACTTATCATTTGTGACTTATAGTTGCTCAGGTAAATACATTTTGACTTATTTTCCCTATACGGGCTTGGGGTACGGTATTTAAAATACCGCTTGATCGAGCGCACAAATCCTGCTCCCTATGGGTGTACAGTCTTGAATAGTTTGTGCGACTCGTTTAAACAGTCTTGTTCTTACTTTAGGCTTTGGGGGGTTATCGACCGTGTCCCGGATATCCTTGGCATTATCTTACGAGATGGCCACGACCAGAGCACGGGGTGTAGGCGTACACCCGGCGTGTATAACTCTTTAATGTGGTGTGTCATTTAATCTTTAGCCCGGACAGCAGATCCCGGGCCACCAAATGTACGAGTAACATGTAATTCGTTCACAAGTTTATATTGCATAATTATCCCAAGTTAATAAAAATATTTATGCCTTGTGCATTTAAATCAATTTTCAATCAATTTTCAAAATGAGTCAGTTGATTTGTATTTACCAGTGTAAACTGACGTATTTTTCCCAAAAGGTTAAGTGCAGGTACTATACGAACTAGGCTGGCTGTTTCCTAAGAGCGTCCACTATAGTCTCGCAAGCTCGGACGACAAAATAAACTGTTGAACAATTTTATCTTATTTTTATTTGATCCGCCTGTGGATCCGTTTCAACTACTGTGATATTTATTATTGCAATTTATTTAAAAGTTGAAATGTATCTATTCTGCTTCCGCTGTGCATTATTATATTGTGTTGTTTGTCTATGACGATGCCAACTACGTCACTGTACCCCACACCGGGCCCACCGGTGACACGTGGAGATCGGGGTGTGACAGGTTGGTATCAGAGCCAACGCTGAGTGAATTAAACACTAGTCCTTTGTGTTTAATCTCAGTTACACAATTGCACAATCCTCGATTTTCGAGTCTAGACAAAGAACTTAGGAAATGTTCGACATTTCGTTTATTTTATCTTTATTTTTTTTATTATCTTTGTCTTATATATTTTGTTGTGCAACTTGTTTGATTTTTGACAGGATCATCATGCCGCCACGTGTTCGAGGAAGAGGACGAGGAGGATTCGCCACATCACATGACCACGAGGCAGGACCCTCACACAGGCGAGCCCCATCAGCTTCGCACAACACTGCAGCCCATGATCTTTGGAGATCATTCGCCGAGCCAGCCAGGCACTCGGTATCTCTGAGCACCTCGCCATCCCTACCCCACTCATTTGGGCCCCACTCTGAAAATGGGCCCCATGACTCCCATGGATCTTTCATACCCTTACACCAATCACCTCACCACCACCCAGCACCAGCTTATCAGGGCCTATACAACCCTGATGCTTACTTGGATGAGCCAGTGGGTCATAACCCACTAGGACCGGAAGACCACTTCTCTGGTGGTAACGAGATGGAGGTTGACGAGGACACTGACCCTTCCCTGCCACCGTCCGGCACGCCTAACCATCCCATTGAGATATCGGATGGGTCACCATTTAGGGGATCACCCTACAATGGTGTTGATAGCTATGAGGAGAGGTTCAGGCAGCACGATTGGTTTTACACCCCCAGCCACCACAACTCTCCGATGCTCCAGTCTCACCATGGTTCTCCGGTGCACTCGCAGCACCACTCTCAGCAGCAGCAGCTTCAGCAGCCGCCTTTGCAGCAGGACCCATCTGAGGCCTTTTGGCGCGACGTGATTACTCCGTCGCCACCACCACCACCGGTTTTGCCTCCTCCGCCTCAGAGGCCAAGGAGGAACGCGCGTATGTCTACGCGAGGAGGGATTCGCATTGCCACCCCTCGACATTCAGATAGCGGCCGCTACTCACCGCTCCACGAGGAGTCAGAGACGGGAGAGTCTCAACATCCCGTCTTAGAGGTTACTTCTGCGACTATTGCGCCACTGCCGCCGCAGAACTTTGGAGAGCCCATTCCTGCGTATGCTAGCGCAGCGCAGTTCAACCCGTTCGAGCCGACTTTTCCTCCCGGTTATGATTATACGGGAGATCCCTACTGGTTAGCTTCAGGCTACAACCCTCTCAATCAGGAGAGTACTTTTGGAGGTCCCTGGGCTACGGGACCATCAGCTTTTGGATTCCCACCACAGGTTAGCTTCAGGCTACAACCCTCCACAGCCATAGCAGTACCAGCCACCGCCGCCGGCGCCGATGATGTCGCCACCGCAAGTCCAAGAAATCCTGCAAGGGATACATGACGTGCGACGGGAGTTGCAAAACGATCGCCGACACAACCGCGGTATGTTCAAGAAGATGGTTGACTTGATTAAGGGTAAGAGTAAGAAGGATTATTAAATCCTTTGATGTTAGCTCTTTTACTCATGTCCCTGCGTGGACATTTATTCCTGTATTCTACCCCTGCGTGGGTATGTTGTTATGTTAACCCCTGCGTGGGTTTGTTTCGTTTTATTTGTTGTTGTTGTTATTTGGTTTAGCCCCTGCGCAGGCATGTTATTCATGTTATTTGAATTAAAGTCCCGTTTAGGGCAAAGATGTACTAGTTACTTTATTTAAAATTTGAAATAGTAATTTGAATTTCCCATTTTATTTATGTGCATGAATATAATAATTAAAATAAATGGAAAATATCAATTTTTATTTGATTTGCCATTTTAATAAGAATCTTAGTAAGGTAGAACCTAGCTTGAATGCCTTATTTACAGGCCTAGCCAGTATGGTAAAACCTGGTTGAAAAGATTCAAATCTCTGTTAACATCTGAAAACATGTTAACATTCCTGGCCAAGCGTGATCTGTAAAATCACACAAGCCACCCTTGTTAATAAATTATCTACAGATTATATCTGTACACAAGTCTGTTTATGACTTGATACCTACGGGTTATGACTATGTCATATAGTGGCAGTTGTGGTTTATGACTCCCTGCCTAGCAAAGGATTATTTGTTTAATTATACAATGTTCATCCTATAAAAATCTAAATTTATAATTTAGTAAGTTGTCCGTAGTGACTAGGCCTATTGTGCCAATATATATTTCATTCCATAATATAATTGCTAATAAAAGCCTTGAATGAGATTAAATAAATTAACTATTATGATTCTTAATATCATGGTTAATAAATCGTCTAGAACGACAATACTGTTAGGTTTCTAAATAAGACCTTGTCCTTTATGTAGCTTAAAGCTACATGGCCAAATCGGAGGAGACCAACAGTCATTCTGGAGAACACCCAGATGATACAAAGATTCACGTCACTGGTGCGGAACTGCAAGCACTAGTTGAGAACGCTGTTGCCAAAGCTATGGATAGGCAATTCAGAGAATCTAGCGGGACCCGGAGTAGGACCCGAACTGCAACGCACGTTAAGCCCAAGACTCATTCAGAGGCTCATAGTAAGCCACCTTCTAAGAAGAATGAGCCAAAGAAGGATGAGGGGGATAATCACTCCTCCAACCACAGCAGTATTCCTAAGCAAGAAATCAAGCTGAAGCATGATACGCACAGCAAGTCCTGTACGTACAAGTATTTCGTTTCATGCAAACCCAGGGATTTTACTGGGGAAAAAGGAGCAGTTGATTGCATGACGTGGATTGATGAGATGGATACAGTTGTTGACATCAGCGGGTGTGCTGATAGGGACATTGTGAAGTACGTGTCCCAGTCATTCAAGGGAGATGCGTTAGCATGGTGGAAGTCACTTCTGCAAGCTGCCGGTAAGGCCGCTCTGTATAGCATGACCTGGGATCAGTTTGTGGCCCTGATCAAAGAGAATTTCTGCCCGCAGCATGAGGTCGAAAGAATTGAATCGGATTTCGTATCTCTGGTTATGAAGAACCTCGATTGTCAAGCGTATCTTACTACGTTCAACACTTTATCTCGGTTAGTGCCTTATCTGGTGACCCCGAAGCCGCGAAGGATTGCTCGATTTATTGGGGGTCTGGCACCGGAGATAAAGGCAAGCGTCAAGGCTTCAAGGCCTACGACATTTAGATCCGTAGCTGATCTATCCCTCTCCCTCACTCAAGATGTAGTCAGACTGAGAGCTATGAAAAGCTCAGAGGAAAACAAGAGGAAACGTGAGGATGACACCTCACGAAGATCTGAGAAACGACACAAGGGAAACAACGACCATAAGAAGGGGTCGGGGTTCAAGAAAGGAGATCAGTCGGGTGAAAAACCCAGATGCAAGAACTGCAAGAGACACCATTTTGGGAAGTGTCGTTTGGAAGCAAAATCCCAGTCTTCCGAGAAACGCT
This sequence comes from Helianthus annuus, assembly GCF_002127325.2. Lineage (NCBI taxonomy): Eukaryota > Viridiplantae > Streptophyta > Magnoliopsida > Asterales > Asteraceae > Helianthus > Helianthus annuus. Next base: position 144,086,344 of record NC_035446.2, on the reverse strand, counting down.
GTGGAATCTGCAAGTCCACAGACCATAAGGCATTGGATTGCAAGAAGATGAAGGATGCAACTTGTTTTGGTTGCAACGAGAAAGGGCACATTCGGCCCAACTGCCCAAAGAATGCGAAGAAATCTGATGATGGGAAGAAGACTAATGCGAGAGTCTTCAGAATGGACGCCAAGGAAGCAGTTCTTGACGACAACGTCATTACAGGTACGTTTCTTGTAAATGATGTTTTTGCTAGAGTCTTGTTTGATTCAGGAGCTGATAAGTCGTTTGTAGACGATAAGTTTTGTAAATTGTTAAACCTTCCTGTTAAAACCTTAAGTGTGAAATATGAGGTGGAATTAGCCGATGGAACCATAGAAACCGCCTCGACTATTCTAGATGGATGTGTTATATCCATTAGGAATCATTCTTTCCCGTTATCCTTGCTTCCCTTTAAGTTAGTTGGATTCGATATAGTGATAGGCATGGATTGGTTAGCGAAAAACCAAGCCCAGATTCTGTGCAATAGAAAGCAAGTAATAGTTAAGACTCCGTCTGGTGAGTCACTTACTATTCAAGGAGATACCCAGCATGGATTGCCTGAGCAAGTGTCCATGCTCAAGGCATCCAGATGCATGCAGAAAGGATGTGTCATCTATATGGCGCAAGTCACCATTGATGAGCCGAAGCCAAAGATTGAGGATATCCCTGTTATCTTAGAATACCCTGAAGAACTACCCGGTTTGCCACCGGATAGGCAAGTGGAGTTTCGGATAGACATCATTCCAGGCGCTGCGCCTGTAGCAAGAGCACCATACAGATTGGCACCAACGGAGATGAAGGAGTTGAGGACGCAGTTGGATGATTTGTTAGCTAAAGGTTTTATTAGACCTAGCTCGTCTCCTTGGGGAGCACCAATCTTGTTCGTTAAAAAGAAGGATGGATCGATGCGTCTGTGCATCGATTACCGTGAGCTTAACAAGGTCACTATCAAGAATAGGTATCCGTTACCCAGGATCGACGATCTGTTCGATCAGTTGCAAGGAGCAAGCTATTTCTCCAAGATCGACCTGAGGTCAGGTTATCATCAGTTGAAGGTTAAGGAGGAAGACGTACACAAGACAGCGTTTAGGACTCGTTATGGACATTACGAGTTCCTAGTGATGCCGTTTGGGCTCACTAACGCACCAGCCGCATTCATGGATCTCATGAATCGTGTCTGCAAGCCCTATCTAGATAAATTCGTTATCGTCTTTATTGACGACATCCTTATCTACTCGAAGAGCCAAGCTGACCATGAGAAACACCTTCGTTGTATTCTCAAACTTCTGCATCAAGAGAAGCTTTATGCCAAATTTTCGAAATGTGAATTTTGGCTTCGAGAAGTCCAATTCCTTGGACATGTAGTAAGCGAGCGTGGTATCCAAGTAGATCCCGCTAAAGTAGAAGCAGTCATGAACTGGCAGGAGCCGAAGACTCCTACCGAGATTCGCAGTTTCCTTGGATTGGCAGGATACTATAGGCGATTTATCGAGAACTTTTCATGAATTGCTGCGCCCCTAACATCGCTGACTCGTAAGAAGATTAAGTTTGATTGGGGCCCTAAGCAGCAGGAATCCTTCGACATTCTGAAGAAGAAGTTGAGCAACGCGCCAGTGTTGACATTGCCCGATGGCATAGAAGATTTCATAGTGTATTGCGATGCATCGCACACTGGTATGGGCTGTGTGCTCATGCAGAGAGGCAAAGTCATTGCCTACGCCTCTCGCCAGCTCAAAGTGCATGAGAAGAACTACACCACCCACGATTTGGAATTGGGTGCTGTTGTGTTTGCTTTGAAGCTATGGAGACATTACTTGTATGGAACCAAGTGTATAATATATTCAGATCACAAGAGTCTTCAGCATCTGTTCAATCAGAAGGAATTGAACATGCGTCAAAGGCGATGGATGGAAACTTTAAATGATTATGACTGTGAAATAAGATACCATCCAGGCAAGGCAAATGTGGTTGCCGACGCCTTAAGCAGAAAGGAAAGAGTGAAACCGATCAGAATCAATGCCAAGCGCATTGAGATAAGAAGTAATTTGAATGAAAGGGTGTTAGCTGCACAGAAGGAAGCTGTGTTGGAAGCTAACTATCCTGCAGAGAAGTTAGGAGTAACTGATGAGCAGTTATCCTACGACAAAGATGGAATGCTACGACTAAACGGACGAATATGGGTTCCAGTTTATGGAGGACTTCGGGATGTTATCCTCCAGGAAGCCCACAGCTCTAAATATTCCGTTCATCCTGGAGCTGATAAGATGTACCAGGATTTGAAAGCAAACTACTGGTGGATTGGTTTGAAAAAGTCAGTAGCTGAACATGTAGCAAAATGTTTGACTTGTGCGCAAGTCAAGGCTGAGCATCAGAAGCCGTCAGGTTTGCTTCAACAACCTGAAATTCCCAAGTGGAAATGAGAAATGGTGACAATGGATTTCATCACCAAGTTGCCGAAGACGAAAAAGGGAAATGATACCATATGGGTCATTGTAGATAGACTGACTAAGTCAGCTCATTTTCTACCCATCAAGGAGACGTATAGCTCCGATATGTTAGCTCAATTATACGTCGATAAGATTGTAGCGTTACATGGTATACCTATATCTATTATCTCCGATAGAGATACTAGATATACGTCACATTTTTGGAAAAGTTTCCAGCAATCGTTGGGCACTCGTTTGAATTTTAGTACGGCTTATCATCCTCAGACTGATGGTCAGAGTGAGCGTACTATTCAAACCTTGGAAGACATGCTTCGTGCATGTGCGATCGATTTAGGTGGTAGTTGGGATAAGAACCTACCACTGATTGAATTCTCCTACAACAATAGCTACCATTCCAGCATAAAAGCTGCGCCTTTTGAGGCCCTATACGGTAGAAAGTGTAGATCACCCATTTGTTGGGCAGAAGTTGGAGAAGTCCAACTGTCAGGACCAGATATCGTCTTTGAGACGACAGACAAGATCGTTCAGATTCGCGATCGTTTGAAAGCTGCCAGGGATAGACAGAAAAGTTATGCGGATCCTAAGCGCAAAGACTTTCACTTCGAGGTAGGTGATAAAGTATTGCTTAAAGTATCACCCTGGAAAGGTGTGATGCGATTTGGAAAGAAAGGCAAGCTAAGCCCGAGATATATAGGACCTTTCGAGATTATCGAACGTGTCGGGTCAGTTGCTTATAAGTTAAACTTGCCTGAAGAGCTTAGTGCTATTCACAATGTGTTCCACATCTGTAATTTGAAGAAGTGTTTCGCTGACGAATCACTGGTTATACCGCATACAGATATACACATAGATGAGAGTCTGAAGTTTGTGGAAAAACCTTTGTCGATTGAGGATCGACAGGTGAAAAAGCTTCGAAGGAAGCACGTGCCTATTGTTAAAGTCAAATGGGATGCCCGTAGAGGTCCCGAATACACGTGGGAAGTGGAATCCACGATGCAAGAGAAATACCCTCATTTGTTTCAGTAAATCTCGAGGTCGAGATTTATTTTAATGGGGTGAGGATGTAACACCTCGAAAAATTTCGTCCAATAATGTCTTGACACGTGTCATAAGGTTCCGGTATGTGAAAACAAACTTTAGAGGGACTAAAAGTGACAAACAGTGAAAACTATGGAACGTAAGGGTCCAAAGTGTCAACAATGGATAAATAGACTCTATGATAACCCAACATAATGTTTATAACCTTAAACGGATGGTTCATGGATCATACGAAGCGGAAAATGCCCAAAAGTGAGGAATTACAAACTATAGGGGCCAAAAGTGTCAACATGTTGAATTTATACCTCTGAGTGAACTTTTGGCAGACCCAAAGCTTTGAGAAGCTAAAATATACTCACTAGAATATGTGGTAAAAATTTCGTGAAGTTTCGATAACGTATGAGAAAGTTATGGCCAAAACCGTACTTGAAGGACTAAAAGCGTCAACGTCGAATTTCATGGCTTTTCGGTTGAGCGCAAAGTTATCCGAGGACATTACCATGTTGGTAAATGTCCTAAGGTTCTTAGAAACCAAGTTTGGGGATTTACGGGTCAAGATAAGTAGCCGAAACATCGCACACAAGATCAGGGACCAAAGCTGCCAAGTTTGAAAATAGTTTGGCTGATCAGCAGGTCAGGCGACCCGCCTGGACAGGCCCAAGCGGGCCGCGTGAGACCACCAGTAACAAAATTTCGCGAAAATTGCAATCTGGTCCGAATTTTGAAATGGGGAACAGCTGGGATCACCTCTAAATTGCTCCAATAGATGGTCTTGCATGCCTAGCCTACTGAGAACTCACTATAACCTCTGTATCCTCCATAAATCAGATCAAAGTTCATTTTCTTGGGCATTTGCATTTAGTAACAAGAAGCTCTCAACTCTCAAGAACTCTCAAGGCACTTCTGGAGCAAATCTGAACGACAAGGCAGCATCCTAGTGTTAACTAAGCATCAATAGGACCTTTGTAAGCTTCTAATTCAGTCCTTAATTCGTTCTAGCATAGGTTAATTGCTAAAAGTCAAACTGATTGTTCTGATACTTTGACTTTCTGATTAAACGAGTTTTACTCAGTCATTTCTCAAATTGAAACCACATATATGTTGGTATTTATGTGGGAAACAAACCCTCAAAAGGGTATTCTCTGATTCCCACTATATGCATGCTAATTGTCGAGTCAAACTTGTTTCTAAAAAGTCAACAGAAATGGTTTTTGTGAAAAATAGCTTAAATGGTAATATAGATGACATGCAATCTGTTTGATCATCATAGATAGCTTTATAATGAATATAAGAATGTGTTTTACCATGATCAACTCGACAATCTTTAGAATAAACACGAATCGGAACCGAAAGTCTTGTAAAATGACTTCTTCGTAGACTATCGATTCGGATTCGTACATGCATGTTTGAGATCTGTATTGGAGAGTATTTTTGACCATTTTTATTTCGGTAAAACTCTCTGGAATTTTGTTGCTTGAGTCTATGCTTAGCCGATTCATTTGCATGTTTCCGATTATGCTTAAAAGTTGACAATTTTGCCCTTTTTGATATAAAACGTGATTTTTGGAAAAGTGAAAGAGTAGAAATCTTTATTTCTAATATATAAACTTGCACCGAAAATTTCGGATCAGTTGGTGGTCCAGATTTTGAGTTATGGCCATTAGCGTAAAACTATGTTCTTAAGTTACATAAACGGCCCTTTTCGCATATGACCCATTTCAGGCCACGTTTTGATACAAAACTTTTTACCCACTGATGTTATATAATATTTTGGGATTTTTGATGATTTTTATTTAATTTTTGGCTGGTCGTATCTTAGATCGCTTGGTTATTTCGGTTTATGTCGGTTTTGACCGTTTAAGCCATAAAATGAGTTTTATGCATTCTTCTGACCCGAAACCTTTTCCTACTGATTTTATATGTTAAATAAATTATTTTGAGTATTCTGGAAATAAAAAAATCCCAGATTTATTTTGAAAACCCGGAAACGGCGTTAAATCGCATTTTAAGCATTTTTAGCGCATAGTAAGCGTTATACTCATTTTAAACATATAAGACTTATACCTACTGATGTAATTAGCATATTTTCATATAATAACAGTAAGTATAAGTATATGAACTCAGATTTCCAGTTTTGGCATTTTTAGCCCTTGTGAATTTACTAAAATACCCCTACGGTGCATAGTTTGATTTTAAATGTTAAGTTTGGTATATGGGTCATACCCTACTGTTATAACATGTTAAATGAAGTATATTTACTGTATAAACCAGACCCTAAACTCAGATTTCTAATTTGACTCTTTTATAATCTTTTAAATGACCAAAATGCCCTTCTAAGGCATAAATTGAGTTTAAAATTATTCCGGGCAATATAGAACATAACTTACTGATATTATATCATGTTTAAAGCATATTATCTCAGGGAACTTGCATTTGACTCTTTTGGCTACCCGTAGCGCCCTTTATGCGTTCGGTTCGGTTTACGTAACTAGTTTGCGTAAATTGACCGAAACGGGTCAAACGATATCATTTTTGTCTCAAAATCCAGAATGTATTTAGTATACCCATATTATACAAGTATTCAAACTTGTCGGGTCTAAATCACATTCTATCCGGTCTGTCGCTTAATCGTGCGCTTGTACCGTATCGTCCTTAAAACTAACCGGTCAAAGCTAAGGCTTAAATAAAAGACCCGTTAGAAATCTAATAGGTTATTATAAACCTTTGTTCCAGATTAGGAGGCCCAGTAAAAGCTACCAACACTTATCATTTGTGACTTATACTTGCTCAGGTAAATACATTTTGACTTATTTTCCCTATACGGGCTTGGGGTACGGTATTTAAAATACCGCTTGATCGAGCGCACAAATCCTGCTCCCTATGGGTGTACAGTCTTGAATAGTTTTTGCGACTCGTTTAAACAGTCTTGTTCTTACTTTAGGCTTTGGGGGGTTATCGACCGTGTCCCGGATATCCTTGGCATTATCTTACGAGATGGCCACGACCAGAGCACGGGGTGTAGGCGTACACCCGGCGTGTATAACTCTTTAATGTGGTGTGTCATTTAATCTTTAGCCCGGACAGCAGATCCCGGGCCACCAAATGTACGAGTAACATGTAATTCGTTCACAAGTTTATATTGCATAATTATCCCAAGTTAATAAAAATATTTATGCCTTGTGCATTTAAATCAATTTTCAATCAATTTTCAAAATGAGTCAGTTGATTTGTATTTACCAGTGTAAACTGACGTATTTTTCCCAAAAGGTTAAGTGCAGGTACTATACGAACTAGGCTGGCTGTTTCCTAAGAGCGTCCACTATAGTCTCGCAAGCTCGGACGACAAAATAAACTGTTGAACAATTTTATCTTATTTTTATTTGATCCGCCTGTGGATCCGTTTCAACTACTGTGATATTTATTATTGCAATTTATTTAAAAGTTGAAATGTATCTATTCTGCTTCCGCTGTGCATTATTATATTGTGTTGTTTGTCTATGACGATGCCAACTACGTCACTGTACCCCACACCGGGCCCACCGGTGACACGTGGAGATCGGGGTGTGACATAATTCATCTCGAGTACCACGATTGATGACCCCATGGCCACACCCACATATAATATTTTTTTTAATTTTTAATTATTAACATGTACTTAACGGGTCTTAACAGGTTAACGGGTTTTAACCTGTTTAGACACGAAACCTGTTAAGCTCTTATCATGTCGACATGTTTAGACACGAAACCTGTTAAGGTCAAACACGAAACATGATAACTTCGTGTAAGTTCGTGTCGTGTTATCGTGTTCGTGTCAGAATTGCCAGCCCTACTAAAAAGTTGATTTTGCCTAAATAATCTAAGAAGAATTGTGATGATGACATGTGGCACTCCTAATAAGTAGGAATAAAGGGCATTTTGGTCCTTAGTGCTTGTGTAGTGGGGCGTTATATGCCCTCATAAAGCCCCTATAAAGCCCCAAACACCACTATGAGGGGCTTTATGAGACAAAAAAATGTGGGTGACGCTATCTATATGGCGCCTGATGGGGGGGGGGGAGGATTTAAAAAATGGACCAATAAAAAAGCAAGTGTTTTTTTAATTAATTAATAGAATTAAAAATTAATAATTAGGTAATGATACTTAGGAGCTTTATAACTACGGGCTCTAGTGATATAACGCCCCATAAAGTCCCTGTGCGACGTGACACGACACGTGTCGCATAACGCCCCACAAGGGGCTTTATGACTACGGACGACCTTATAAATAGGAGTGAAAATGACATGTGGCACCCCTTTTATTTTTTTTAAAATACAACAAAAAAAATCTAGTACAAAAAAATATAGCACAAAAAATCAAGCACAAAAATCTAATACAAAAAAATATGGCACAAAAATCTAGTACAAAAAAATATTGCACAAAAAATATAGTACAAAAAAATATAGCACAAAAATACATAGTACAAAAAATATAGCACGAAAAATTCAACAAAAAAATGTAGTAAAAAAAATCCAGCACAAAAAATTGAGAAAAAAAATTTAAGACAAAAAGATTCAGCACAAAAAATTTAGTACAAAAATCTAGCACAAAAAAATGTTATATAACATAGAAATACAACACATTTTAGTGGGTTTTTTTCATATTTTATATAGCAATATGGTACTCAAATTAAAGATAAAAGGACACTCGATTTTACGGTGAAATTTTTACGAAAAAATAATGTCGTATAAAAAAGTTATGAACGTTTAAAAAATAGGGTGGAATATGCATGTGCCTTCCATATGGAGAGAGAAAGTCCATAAAGAAGATTTTCCCAAGATACCCTTGCACTCCTCTTTTCTCCTACACTCTAATCTTAACAACTGATTTGAAAAATGAATAGTTAAGATTCTTTCTCATCCTACTTAGGCAAAATAAACTTTTTATTTACCCCTATTATTAGTAATACAAGTTTTTTTTTAATGGTTATAAAAAGAAGTACCACGTGCATAGTTACTTCTAAGTTAGTATTTGTTCGAGAAACATGTTAAAAAACATGGTTTAAATTTAAATTTTGAATCTACTTTTTGTTTATAACTCTTATAATTTTTATTCCAAGACGTTATCACCTATTCACCTTTTCAAATATAGCGATTAGTCAATTACCAAACATATTTTTAGAGTTAATTACTGTTTTCGTCTTTGTGGTTTGTCAAAAATCACTATTCCAATCCATTAGTTTAAAAATTGCAATTTCAGTCCCTGTGGTTTCATTTCGTAATCATTTCAGTCCACTTCGTAACCATTTCAGTCTCTGTACTTACAGAATAAATGGTTTGAAATTGTTACGAAAGTGAAACCACATGGACTGAAATGGTTACGAAAGTGAAACCACGGGGACTGAAATTGCAATTTTTAAACTAATGGACTGAAATAGTGATTTTTGACAAACCATAGGGACGAAAACAACAATTAACTCATATTTTTATAACAATATAGAACATGTGGAGAGTTCAAATGAAAAGAATTTTTTTGTAAGAAAAAAAAAAAATTCAACCAATAAAAATATTTTATTTTTACTTCATTTAATATAAGTATTTAATGTTACTATATGGGATGGATCATGAGAAAACTAGTTTAAATGAGAAAACCAAAAAACTAACTAAAAAAACCTAAAAAAATACCAAAATTTTTTTTTACAATTTTTTAAAGAAAAATCGCTACTTTTTATGTATGGAAAAAAATTTTCAAAAAAAATTTTTTTTTTGTTGTACTGCACATGTGCACTAATACGGAAAGCCTAAACCACTTAACCTACCCCCCACCGACACCCCCCAAAAACCTAAACCCCCCCACCCCACCCCCCAAAAACCTAAATTCACCCTCCTACCAAAAGCCTAAACCCCCCCCCCCTCCAAAAAAAAACTTAAACCCCCCACCAAAAAAAAAAAACCCTAAAACTAAACCCTAAACATAAACCCGAAAAAAACCTAAACCCCCCACTCCACCCCCCCCCCCAAAAAAAAAAAAAAAAAACCTAAACCACCCCCCTCCCCCGACACCCAAAAACCTAATCCTAATCCTAAACCTCCAAAAAAAACTAACCCTAAAAGCTAAACTAGACTCAAAAAGCTAATTTTAAGCATGTAATGCAATTGTAGTACATGTTATATTGCACATGTGTACTACTATAATAATAGTGTTGAAAACAAGACGACACTATAAATCTTTTTTTATGTCATAAAAAATATGCTCGAATATACTTGAATGAAAGATAAGAAAATTTGTGATCTTATGGTGCCATTTTTGTTTTAAAATGATAACGCATGGAGAAATGGGAAATATTTGAAAAATTATATATTTTTTTTTTCCAATTTTACCCATCCTTCATTAAAAGTCCCCCCTCCTTCATTAAAAGTCCCCCCTCCTTTTTAGTGGATTTTAGTTAGTTTTCTAGTTTTCTCATTTATATCTAGTTTTCTCATGATCCTCTCCCTGTTACTATAAGGGTACATTGGTAAAATCTACATAGGTCATTAATTTGTAGTATTCCTCTTTAGTAGCTAAATGCATTAAATTTTTTGTAACTTATCTTCAAAATATATATTTTTTCAAAAATATTAAATAAAATAATTTAAAGTGTAGGATAAATTACGAGTGATGTAATAATAATAAATAACGTGTAGGATGAATTTAGAAATATGTAAGATAACTTTTGATGTGTGTAGGCAAAAAAAATTAGTGTGGATGATAATAGTCTTTATGACTAATTAATTAGTCAAAAATGATAATAAATGAGATAAGTGAAAAAACTATTTAGTGTTTTACAAAATTACCCTTTGTTCTTTTTCTTCTCAATTAAATTTTCTTCTCAAATGAACCTTCCCCTATAGAACATAGAGCAAATTTAAATATATATGATTTCTTATTTTTCATCCAAATGGATTTTTTTACTTCAAATTCAGTATTTCATTCCAATCACCAGGGCAAATTACATAAGGATAGCAGGTAGACGAGCAATAAACTGAGCCGTCATCCTTATCTGAATAGAAAACACTAATCTACTAAAATCTATCAAAATGGATTGCTGAATAGTTTGGCGATGAAACTTATTTTATGACGAAGTTCCATGATTGTACTTTATACATGTGACAATATTGATTGATTATCTAACGGTCAAAGTTCTTTCGTCAACATTTTCATTTTTATGGAATTATAGTTCGTTTAAATAATTAAATAAGGGTGCTACTAAATGACCCATTCTCTCACAAACATTAAGATGGGACCATATAAAACGTCATTCATTGTTGATGTTTGGATTAAGCAATTACCTAGTCACTACAATAGCTACAACTGCGAGAGGAAATGACAGAAATACATGATGTATTTCATGTAAGTAATCTCAAAAAGTGTTTAGCAGACGAATCTCTAGTAATACCTCTTAAGGACATAGAGGTAAATGAGAAACTTAAGTTTATCGAGAAACCTGTTCAGATTGAAGATAGAAAGATCAAGAATCTCAACACAAGAGATTAGTTCTCGTCAAGATGAAATGGGATTCCAAAAGAGGACTGGAATACACTTGAGAACTCGAATCTGAGATGCAAAGGAAATACCCACACCTGTTCCAGTAGATCTCGAGGACAACTAAATTAAATCCTCATTTATCTTTAATTTTGTTAGTTAGTCACTATTATATTCTCCTGTTTGAAAATTATGATACTTAATAATGTTTTTTGCATTATAATTAGTAGGCTAGTTTTATCATTAGTCGGTTAGTTTTGTCATGATCCTTTTTGTTGTGATATCTTTATATAAAGAGATCTGGTTTTTGGTTGGTTTTTGGTTATTCAATACACACTAAAAATATTATCAATCAATACACTCTTTTACTTATTTTGTATTTGGTTATTCAGTACACACTAATAATGTTATCAATCAATACACTTTTTTACTTATTTTGGTATTTGGTTGGTTTTTAGTTATTTAGTACACACTAAAAATGTTATCAATCAATACACTTTTTTACTTATTTTGTATTTTTCTTCGATGGCATGTCTGGACGGTTTGTAGGGCACTCCAAATCCATACTTTTTTTTTGAAGACAACTATGTTTAACCATTATCCATTAAAGTGTTTCTGTAGCGCATATCTCCCAAATTCAAGGACTTCCGCTCAAAGGCTCTTATCATCGACATTCCATCCTTTTAGGCATAGTGGTTTGGTCTTGTTCATTTACAACTTACAAGATCCTTCTCGACAACCCTCTATATCCGATGGTCTAGATAATGAGTCCCTTGTGCTCGTGAAGAGTCTTGACAGCAAATAATTAAGTTACTAATGTATACTTCGCCTGTTGATTCTTAATGTTTTGTTGTTTCATGAAGAAAAAAAAGCTTATAATGCTATGGTAAAAAAGAAAAAGAAAAAAAGATAGCCAAACGTATATTACTAGAGCTAAACCAGAGAGGGAATTTTGCTAGAACACATGTTACTTGATATGTTTGATATTTTGTAGCTACAAGGAGAAATGGTACTAAAATTATGAAATTACACAAGAAACACGTGTAAGAAAAATTAAAAAGAAAAGAAAAACACTAGAATTTTAAATTAGCATAATGTCTAGAGCTTCAATGTCACATTTATTATTTTCACACGTTCAGCGACATAAATTACGCCTAAGGGAGTGGGGGTGGTCACTAGTGATAGAATTTCATCACTCACAAGCACCCAATTAAGTTCCGCCACGTCATCAACCATTTTTCCATCACTTACAATTTTTTTTTGTAGCAATGGTCATCACTAACAACACCCAACAATAAACCCCTACACATCCATTTATCACGCTCAAGCCATAACGCGTTGATTTTATCACGGTCTTGATGTATCACGCGTTGAAAAAGTAGGTGGCGGTGGGAATTGTTCTTGAATCACGCGTTGAATTTGTGTATCACGGTGCTATAACACACCGCCCCCACCTGCCTAACTAGTGTAACGTGTGAACTTATACATACATTATACCAAAACAGAGCATTTCATAATATATAAATAATGTAACACGTGTGAAATAATCCATATGTTATTTTTATTTGAACGAAAAATTTGGATTACTGACGGACTACTGGAGTATCATCGTGCCACCAGCGGAACCACCCGACACAGAGCTGTCCCCAAGAACTTTTAAAAAAATTCAGGCCTCGGACGATAAAAAAAAATTGGGCCCAAAATTGTGGATAGGGAAATGAATTAAAAAACAAACCATTGGTGGTAGAGTAAAGACATGAACTTGAGAACTTTACATTATCTTGAGATGTTTTTTTCACTCCACCACCAACATTTTTTTTTGCATAGTCAGTAAATGCATCTATTAAATATATAATTAAGTATGTATATAAAAGCTCATAGAAACCTTTCGGGCCCTTTAAAAATTTGAGCCTCGAGCGAAGGCACAGGTTGGCAGGCCCAAGAGCCGGCCCTGACATATCCATCTCCACTAGACATAATGCCTTATACACCAATTTTGGAGGAAACCCAATAAATATGAGAAAACCCCCTTGTAAGAATCAAACCCATAACCTATTGTTCCAAAGTCTTATCCCATCCCTAAAATTATACTAGGCTATAAATACATATGTTTTTGGACTATCTTTTCTTTAGGTTTTGGGATGAGTCACTTTTGTACTTTTAAGGTTGTTAGTTGTTGGGATATATGTGCATAAAACAGAAGAGCATATTCTCTTGTTATATTTGTAAGGCTACGCGGAATATGTAACAACCCGACTCTTCGGGTCATTACTTGTCACTGTCATTTCATTTGTAACCGCTTGTACTCCCGAGATTTCGATTAATGCAAAAGGGTTAAAACTATATTTTCAAACGCATTATTACAACGCTTATTCAAAACGCAGTTATCGCATTTAACGCTACTTACAACGCATTAAACGCATTTTATCGCATGTTATATCGCTTATTTAGACTAAACGCTATCGCAACGCAAACACAACGCTACCGCAACGCAAACTCGAAACGAATATTTACTTTTATGCATTTTAGTTGTTATGTGTGTTATTGGTGTGATTATTTTTTAAATGTTATGTGATTATCAACACAACGCTTACACGCTCAAACGCTCACTCGCAACTCAATTAAACGCAACGCTTAACGCACGAAACGAAAGTTGGAAAACTAACTCGCACAACACGGCTGCCCGAATGGACATTCGATCGAATGGACATCTGTCCGGATGACCATCCGATCGAATGGCCATCCGACCGGACAACCCATTCGACCGGCAAGCCATCCGTGTAACACGCCAGTGTTTCGAAAGTCAAAGTCAAAGTCAAGATTGAAGTCAAAGGAAGAAAAGATTGCTAATTGTGATCTGTCTCCCCTTGCTCAATTCCTATTTTGACTTCTTGACTTATAGTTAGTCTTTTTTATTTCCGCTTTAGTTGTATTATATGGAGTATTTATTAAGAATCGCAGTCATCGATACATACTATTCGCTATAAATCGCCTTATGACTGTGAATAATAAGAAGTAACAATGCGATAAAGTTAACTAAACGCTAATCGAACTAATCTAATCAACATCGCGCTCGCAACTCGAATTACGCATTTTGGTGATTATTATACATGTGTGTGTGCCTTATGTGTTACTTGTGCATGTTTATTTACGTTATGCGTGGTAATCAATCGAATCGCAATCGAATCGCAAACACTAAACGAATACGAAATAAGGATGATTGTATGTTGATATAGTAGTTGGGATTAAAAGTAATTTGATTAGGAAACTCTGTTGCATCGCAACACTCGCAATCAAAATCGAAACAGCAAAACTCGTCGCACCGAACACTCGAACCAGGCGACCGATCGATCAGGCAACCTGCCGATCGACCAGCCGCCCGCCCGGACTGCCATCCGATCGGACAGGCTGTCCGATTGAGCTGCCTGGCCGATCGGCCAGCCCTTTCCTCTTTTGGAATCCTCTAAATACCCCATGTCACTTTCATTCTTTCCACTTTTGGAAACCCTCTGTCCGACCAGCTCGTGCTCCTCACCTTTTCTCAGATTTCTCTCGATTCCGGTAAGATCTCATTCTAAATCTTATACTTACTTGATCTACACGCACTCCTACACCTTTCTATCTTTTAAATCTTAACTTTTAACCGTGAAATCACCGAGATTCAAGGTGTTCTAGGATGACGTCATCATGTGTTCTTGAAGAACTTCATGTTTTGGCCTCAATCCACCAAGAACAACTTAGATCTAACCGATTTCCACATAAACAACAAAGATCTTTCGTAGATCTAAACATATTCACGGTGAAAAAGATTGAGAGAATGTTGTCCAACCTTCTTTCAACTCCTTTACACTCAATGCACTCAAAACCGATAGAATCGGAGCTTGTACCGACTTGCTACTCATTCTTGTGGTTGTGTTGGTTCAAGATCTGGATCATATCGACGAGGGTTACCGATTACGGTTAAACTTGGAACACCGTCTTAAATAGTTAACTGATCAGATTTGGGTGATTCCTGTCCGATCAGGAATACCAAGTATTGACGAGGTTTCTGTTGCTTAACACGTTATCAAAGACATCTCGATAAAGCGACAAACAATCAAAACAACCAAGTGTAAGACGAACAGGACGGGGGGCCGTCCGATCGGACTATTGTCCGATCGGACAGCCACCTGAACGACCGGTCAGCCGAACGGCTTGCACCTTGGGACCCACACTTCACCATTTTTGCCAAACTATGAAGTTTGAGTGTGGAACAAATCATTGTCCGATCGGACTACCATCCGATCGAACTGCCGTCCATACCATGAAACACTTAAGCTTCCATACTTAAACAATTTTCAACATGTTCAATGCACTAGGAATGCCACCCGATCGAACTGCTGTCCGATCGAGTGACATCCTGCTGAGAACTTGTTCTCGCTGAAGTGCCCAGCCGAACGGGTTGTCGGCCGATCGAACGACCGTCTGATCGACCGACCTGGAAGGTAGAGGTACTTCAATATTTTCAAAATGCTACAACAAAAACTTCAAAAGTCAAACCATCATACACAAACACATCCTTCCCAAAGAAAGGAAGAAACAATCCACTCGAGCGGCCATCCGAGCAGACAGCCGTCCGAACGGACTATCAACCGCATGATCAGCTGTCCGATCGGACTACCATCCGATCGACCAGCTGTTCGAACCATCAACACTTACTCTCGTTCTACGTGTTACTTATCGTTATGCTATCGAACTATTCAGGCTAACCTTACTCTCAAGCGCTCCCTTCAATCCATTCAACCGCTGTGAGTATACTCGATCCCTTTTTTGCTTTATGCACTTTTGGGTATTACATACGTTACTTATACGAAATCACATCGAACACACTACGCAATACTTTTAACGCTAACCTCTACCGCATGTATTACGTGACTTAATGAATGCTTGTTTGTTATGTTTACACATGGAATGTTGTCTACCTGCCTTAGAAACGATAGTATTATAGTTTGGACTCAGCACCCATTCACACGGGGGTTGTAAAGGACAATTACTTGCATGGATTACAGTGGTGATCATGTATTGCGAACTGCCTTGGGCAGTCAACCCGCAGTCATTGGTATTGATAGGTTCATGTCGATAACTAACATGCTTCGTTTTCCTCTGTGTACGTGCTAGTTATGCGTAAACTATTTCGAACTATATATGATATTATCAAACTTGTATACTCGCCTTTACACTATGTCTATTGACTTTATTTTAACGTATGTGACAGGTGTTTAGGATGCTTATCTGCTAGGAAAGCGAGGCTAGAATAAGGTCCTAGAGGCCAACAAATAGTTGTCTGTACAAACGAAATCTGAGTTGTCGGAACGGAACTATTTGCCTAGATTTTGTCTGTAATAATTGTACTATCTTTTATGACATGGTATGGGACATGTTGTTTTAAGTAACTGATAAATATAATTGTTATGGAAACTTCTGGACAATCTGTTTCGCTCAGTGCCACGGCCCGATGTTTCCGCCATTGGTTGGGGTGTGACAATCCGACCTAGCGCACCTTTCTCCACCGACTTAAACTCTCTCTCTCACGCCTATAAATACTATCCGTACACATCCCTTTCACTGATTTGACGTCTCCATTCGACCACCCGCACTCAAGTCACTCTCAGCCACTTTTTTTCACGATTCAAGGCTATTTCATAAGTATTTCTTCTCAAATCTTGTACAACTTTCATCTCTAAACACATCTACATCATCTTCTCCATCAAAATCACACACAAACACTAGTTTTCTTCTCGAAATCACCTTATTTGGACTCCTTGAAGGTGGTTTTCACTCGGTTGCTTCTGCAAACTGTTGTGTGACATCATCTCATAAATATTGGTACAGATCTAAAGGATTTCCACACTTTTTAACTTAAAACTC
Organism: Helianthus annuus; assembly: GCF_002127325.2. Classification (NCBI taxonomy): domain Eukaryota; kingdom Viridiplantae; phylum Streptophyta; class Magnoliopsida; order Asterales; family Asteraceae; genus Helianthus; species Helianthus annuus. Next base: position 144,069,431 of record NC_035446.2, on the reverse strand, counting down.
AATAAGATTTCAACATTTTTCAACTACTTTCAAACTCTTCTTCACTTTTCTACTCAAAACTGATGGAACCCGGACTCATTTAGACTCTCTACTCGTTCTTTAGTCGAGAGCCAGTTTGAAAACGGATTTCCACCAAAGAGATGGACCGATTAACGGGTCAGACATGAAACTTCAACATGAACAGTGAGTCTGATCGAATGGGGTGGTTCCCATCCGATCAAATGAACTGAATCTTGGTATGTTTCCATTGTTTGACACGTCGTCATGCCATCTCCGTTAACGCAAAACTCGTTACTTAGAAAATTTTATCAAATTTCAAACAACGGACCATCTGATCGAATGGCCATCCTTTCGGATGACCATCCGACCAGATGGCCTGCCCCCTTATAACTTTCAGTACTTAAACGTTTTTAACAAAACTTTGAACTTTAACAATTTTACAAAACACACACACTCATTCGAATGGACATCCGTTCGAATGGTCATCCGCTCGGATGACCATCCGACCAGATGACCATCCGTTCGGATGGGTTATCCCCATTCGTTCGGATCACCATCCGAACACACTGCCATTCGACCCTCTGTTTACGCACTGTTCAATGCTTACGCTACTATTCTATGCTCAGGCTAACTCTAACGCGCTCCCTTCAATACAATATAGTGTATGTTTAACATCTACGAACATACTGTGAGTATACTCGAACCCATTTTCATTTCACACACTTTTGGGTGTTGCATACGTTCGCTATCAAAACACAACAACACACAACGCAAACACTTTTAACGCTAACCGTTCCCGCATGCTATACGTGTACTTTGAATGCTTGTACTATGCTATACAGTGTTACACTATACCGCCTCTAGCAACGATAGTACTATAGTTTGGACTCAGCACCAGTCGCGAACAGGGGTTGCTAGGGATCACTCTTTACTTCACGTGTCCGCTGGACATGTGTCGCGCATACTCTACAACGCAGTCTCGTGGTTAAGTGTAGTCATTGCTTGATAGTTACATGCTCCGCCCGTTACGTGTTACATGCTGGTTATGCGTAAACGCTTTACTACTATATGCTATTCAAACTTGTGTACTCACCATTACATTTTATGTATTGACTTTATTTTAACGTATGTGACAGGTTGATGTTATGCTATGATGGAAATCAAGATAGGCAGTCTAGAAACTCCACTAATAGAAATCTAGGTTGTCGGACTTGTTTTGCTTTTGAGACACACTATCTGTAATAATTATTTGTGGAATCTTTGTTGATTGGTATGAGACAATTAACCCTTTAAATATTGCCATTTAATAGTTGTTATGGATTCTCTTGAGCAATCTGGTTCGCCTAGTGCCGTGCCCCGATATTTCCGTCATCGGTTGGGGTGTGACATAATATATCGCTTACCCCCTACCCCCATCTCACTTTTTTTCCTCAATAGCGTCGCTTCCCTACAATTTCATGCACGCTATTGCTTAGGCGATGTGTAGTCATAAAGCCCCTTTGGGGGCGTATGCGACAAGTGGCGAAATGCGTAAGAGATGGGCTTTATGGGGCTTTATATCACAAGAGGGTGTAGTGGTAAGGGGGCTATATAACCCCTTTAATTATACATACATATGTATGTATATATGTGTGTGTGTGGGCGGGGGAAGATTATGTAAATGTTCACGCCGTTATGTCTATCGCGTCTCAAAGATTTTCCACCCCCATAGCACCCCCTGTAATGGTGTTCAGGGGCGCCATAAGGCTTTATACTGAGAGATGGTGCTATGTAGCGCTCCATTACACATACTCTTATCCGTGATTGCAATAGTGATAAATAAAGGGTGTTTTTGATGGTGCCCTTGAACATGGCAATTTGACAGCGATTCTTTAAAAAAAAATGTTTTAAAATACACAGCATATTCTCTTGTTATGTCTGTAAGGCTATATCGCTAACCCCATCCATCTGAGTGTATAAATCTTGACCATTGATTTATATCATCAAATTGTAAGGTGTATTTTCGTCATCAAATCATGGCCATTGATTTACACTTATGTATACACTTGTGTATTTAGTCAAGGGCTACAATTAGTTCACTAGTGTTCATAATTAAGGGAGTGGTTCACTAATGAACCTAGCCCTACACACACACACACTAACTAAGGGGTTGTTTGTTTAGCTCTTAATGAGGCTTTTAATGGTTCAGACCTCTTACTGGTTCAACACTTAATGGTTCAGACTGTTTGTTTCGCGAGCAGATGTCTAATGATTCAGACACTTGCCACTGAATGATTAAGCATTATACTGAGTCTGAATGGTTAAAACCTCTTATCTGAATCGGTCAAACATTTGCCTCTGGACGGTTAAACATTATATGGCTCAAAATGGTTCAGACATCTTACTGATTCAACACTTAATGATTCAGACATCTTACTGGTTCAGCACTTACCCATTCAGAAGTTGTCAAACAGCCCCTTACTCAATGATATATTTTTACACACAACATATCACTCTCACTACCTAAATTTCACACAAATATCATCTCTCACAACCCACTACCATCATGTTTCCATTCAACAACGATCTAAAGGTGTTTGATCCGAACCACCCGCGTTACATAAACACTCAAGACAACATGTTGACTGTCAACACCAATAACGGCCAAGGTAAACACCAACCACTACCGACCGAAAACTCACCACGATGGGACATGCAATCCCTACAAAGTCGACAAACACCCCATCCATTCAAATGCCTAGTTATTTCATGTATCCCTTATTTGCCTAATACGTATCTCAACCTTTATCTCTTATCTACTATTATTTATTGTATAATTGCCGGGTTGATGTATTTATAGGAATTTATTGTATAACTGCCGAGTTGATGTATTTATAGGAAAATAGAGAAAAGAATTCAAAGGGGCTTAACAAAAACTACATCATGTATCGTATACGTAATGTCGCTTATCAAAAATAACCAAATAAGTGCAAATAGAACTATTTTGGACCAAAAAGGTATTTTTGAAACCTCTGGTCTGCATTCGTAATTTCCATTTAAACACGTGTATTGAATTATTATTATTATTAAATAAATTTTGCATGTTAGACGCTTTCGCAGTTGATTTAGTCACTGCTTATTACACTCCTATGTATTTTGTCTTTTTTATACTTTTAACTATTCTACCATCTATAATTCTATATCTTTAGCAATATGTTAAATACATTTATTAAAAAGATTACAATTTATATGATAATTACACCAGTTTAAATAAATTTACAAATCTAGATGATAATACATCAATCTAAATAAACTTAGATGATAACTTATCATCATCTAAAAATTTAAAAAGGTAAAGTAATAATAATAATAATATAATTATTGCGAAGTTATCGCAATTGTATCCTAATTTACCGATTCAATGCACATAATATGATCCTACAAGTCAACCCAAATCGAAATCACACCATTCCATTCCTCATACCATCTCTGTGAAATCTAATCTCAACGGCTTAACTGTTACCACCCTCCACTTTAATTGTTTATAAATACCACATACTCCTCCCTATTTTCTCCTCAAACACTCTTTCCATTCTTCACCACTCCATCCCAGCCTCACTATTTCCTGCAGCCATTATGGGAACCCAAGCTCAACCTGATCAATATTACGTCGACAACAACAACACTAACGGCGACAAGGTTCGCTTCTTTATTATCTTAATTTTTGTGTTTTATGTTTTCTGTTTTTATCCTTTGTGTGATGGTATTGAATTTACGTTTATTTTGATTGATCAATTGATCTGTGTGGGGGTGGGGGTGGGTCCATTGGCAACACTAGCGGACTCAGGAATCTTTTTCGATGGGTTCCTATACAGGTTTTCACTAAAAAAATCTATACAGTCTGTGTAGGTTATCACTAAAAATTTCAAACCGTGTGGTTCCTAGGAATCCGATAAATAAAGCTAGATCCGCCCCTGATTCACAATAGTCATTGGAGTTAAAGGGTGGGATGTTAGGGGTTTGAACCTCGGCAACGTTTACTTACAAAAATATATTGATGCTTGTGATTTAGAAAACGTAATTAGTTATAATCGGTTATGATTAACTGATAGCCATTGCACGAGATCTGTATTTGTTGCTCGATTTTTATGATTTAAATTTATACGTCTGTTCATGAAGCCATCAGTTCAGTTATCAGATCCGAATCTTCTCCAAAAGTCTAGGAGGGCTTGTGACTTATTATTTGTTTTTGTTATTTTTATTGTTATTTTATAGAGGGGGTAAAGTGAGCGTAATCTGTAAGTTTGTGTACCAAAATGGCACAGACTTAATCGGCATGGGTTTATAAGAAAACATATTTATATTTCGGGTAATATTGATTGAATACACAATTAATATTGTTCTGTTAAATCTGGAAAAAATAATTTTGTTTGTTTTTCTTTCTAAATTAGATATATAATATTAAATGTGTAGCTCTTAGTATTTTATTTTTATTTAAGAAAAAAGTATACTGTTTATTTTGATTTGTGGGTTGAGAATGAAACCAAAATTATTTAGTATTTGACGTGATGGTTAATGAAGCGAATGGGATAAAATAATTATGTTAAATAAATGAAAAATATTTTTATAGGCGTAACCACACATATTGAATCTATTAATATTTATAACCCATTAAAGAATTCAATTCTTCATGCTAATCTTTTAAGGCTCAATAAATAGCAATACTTATAACATGCGTAGTGAGCGTGATTTTTTCAAAAAATACCCCTAATAACGCCGGATCTCGCCCCATCTCCACCCCCATGGGCATGTTTTTTCAAAAAAAGCCCCTCTGGCGTTTTTTAAATCACGCCAAATTTCAAATGGTTTGGCCAATCACATGCATTCTTTCCTATGCTTGCCCAATCCCATTTTGTGGATGTTTTTTTTATTTAATTGTTTAACACCTCTTTTTAATATAATGTCCATATCTCCACTACATCCATTTTTAAAAAACGCCCAATAATGTCCATTACTGACTGTACTGCCACATGACGAAAAACGCACAAAGGTAGGAACATTATTCACCCAAACCGCTAGATATGTTCTTATAACATTCTTAAAACGCTTCCTAGGTTAAATTTTGCTTTTCGCATGTTAGTACAAATTTATTAAAATACCTTCATTATCAAAGAATAAAAACTCGTGACTTTTTGGTTATTCCTAAAAAGTTTTTAATGATTAGTTATTATTATTTTAAAATTTATTGTGAGTTAATGTTATTATATTATTTTAAATTTTAAATAAAGTCGGTCTACGTCTCCAATTTGAAATTCATATATTTACCATGCATTTATTATATAACCTTTATTTCCTTTCAATGACGCTTAGAAACCCTACTAATACTTATTGGTTCTTCGTTTACCAACGATGGGAATCGAACACAAACTCGAAACTGATGGGCAAGCCCATGAAATATTCGAGACGGGTATTTGGGTATGGAATATGTAACAATTCATTAATCATAGTTTAGTGGTAGTTTATTTTAGTAGTTTCATATCGTGAAAAGTAAACTTTTCTTTTAAAACATGCATCAATTATATCATTTATTAATTTTTGTTATGTGAGGCATTATTATCTTTTGGAATTTATATTATCATGAATTTTACATATTTCAAACCATTGACTGGGATAATGATATGTTTGTAGTTTATCATATATTAATTCGTTGCAGTTGTTACAAATATAAAGTTATATAAAAAATATAATGTTAACAAACTAACAAGTTTAACTGATACCTGACGGGTAATTACCTGACATATACCCGTCGAGTATTGGGCACACGTTCTTAGATTCGGTCCGGAATTACCAAACCATACCATTGACACCCCTACATTTAACTTGTTTTTTATCATGTACTTGTGTTAATGGATTTTCATGCATATAAACAGGTTGACACCAGAACTGAAAGAGAGAAACAAATAGATGAATGGCTTCCCATCACTTCCTCAAGGAATGCAAAATGGTGGTACTCTGCATTCCACAACGTTACCGCCATGGTTGGAGCCGGAGTTCTTGGTCTCCCTTATGCTCTAGCCCATCTTGGATGGTCAGTTGTTCTCCCTTTAATTAATCCCCTTTGGAAACTAAGCCAAATGTATAATGTATGAACCATTTGAAATTCTTGAATTGTAGGGGCCCTGGATTAACGGTACTATTCGGATCATGGATTGTAACCGTATACACATTATGGCAAATGGTTGAGATGCATGAAACCATACCCGGAAAACGCTTTGACAGATACCATGAGCTAGGCCAGCATGCTTTTGGGAAAAAACTTGGTCTGTTTATAATAGTTCCACAGCAGTTGATTGTTGAAGTTGGTTGCGACATCGTGTATATGGTCACTGGCGGTCAATCACTCAAGAAGGTTCATGAATTGCTTTGTGATGACTGCACTAGCCTTCGGCTCACTTACTGGATCATGATCTTCGCTTCTGTCCACTTTTTACTTTCTCATTGCCCCAACTTCAATTCCATCACCATTATCTCTTTGGCTGCAGCAGTTATGTCCATCAGGTACTTTACACAGTTACACGCGTGCACGCAATATATAACAGTAGTCGCTATTTATACGTTGTAAGTAATTAAATGGGTTGGTACCGAGCTCATCCCTATGTTACAAAAAATGTGCAAATTGACACAAGTTGTACGTTGCAGTTACTCTACAATCGCATGGGTGGCTTCAGTGGACAGGGGTGTGCAACCAGACATCGATTACAGCATAGGATACAAAGAAACTACCCAAGCGGGGACAGTATTAAGCTTCTTTAATGGACTGGGTGCAATGGCTTTTGCGTACGCCGGTCACAATGTAGTGTTGGAAATTCAAGCCACCATTCCTTCAACGCCAGAAAAGCCTTCAAAGGGACCCATGTGGAAAGGAGTGGTTGTTGCCTACATAGTGGTGGCCATATGCTACTTCCCTGTTGCCATTTCCGGGTATTGGGCATATGGAAACCGCGTCTCGGATAATGTCTTGATCTCTTTAGAAAAGCCCGTGTGGCTCATTGCAGCGGCAAATGTGTTTGTGGTGATTCATGTTATCGGAAGCTATCAGGTTAAGATTTTATATCTCCGCTACATTAAAACAAGTATCTTTTTACAGTACAAATCAGACGACTTTCACTAACTTATAATATTTTGGATTCACCATTTTTTATATTTTTTACCACATTACCAATCATTTCTTTGATTGTTTTTTAATCTGAATTTGCATCAATTTGTTTTCTAGGTTTATGCAATGCCAGTATTTGATATGATAGAAACCCTGCTGGTCAAGAAAATGAACTTCAAACCGACTTTTATGCTTCGCTTCATCACTAGGAACCTATATGTTGGTAAGTGAAAATTTATTTTAATGATTCTTTCATCATTTTAACTTATATTTTACTAAACTACTGCTCTGGTTGCAGCATTTACAATGATGTTTGGCATTTGTGTCCCATTTTTTGGTGGACTTCTAGGATTCTTCGGAGGATTCGCCTTCGCCCCAACAACATATTTCGTAAGCAACATTTTATTTAGATATTAAAAAAAATTCAACTTTTACAATCAAGTAGTTACTTTTTTTTGACGAAAGTGTTTAAGGTCAATCTGACCCGACCCATGTTGATGTGTTACTCACTTACACGCTTCTAACTTCGATCTTTATGATGCAGATACCTTGCGTCTGTTGGCTTATAATCCATAAACCAAAGGTTGGGAGCTTATCCTGGATTATTAATTGGGTATGTAACCATATCATCACCAAACACATTATTCGTTTTAATGTTTGATAATTGTGTTCACTGACCCTAGTTTTGTGTTTACAGATATGCATTATATTGGGAGTTTGTTTGATGGTGGTGTCGCCTATAGGGGGATTAAGGCAGATCATTCTTGATGCCAAACATTATAAATCTTTTAGTTAAGTTTGAGATCTTAGTAGATCACACAGGCTGAGGTTTCGTACCAGTTTTAAAAAAAGTCGAAGTAGCCTGTGGTGATATGATCTCTTTTATTATTTGAAGACGTTACGATGTTTAGATTAGAAATTATGGGATTTCAAAGCCTTTCCTTTTGTTACGATGTTTAGATTAGAATTTATGGGATTTCAAAGCGTTTCCTTTTGTTCATTTCTACTTCCAAAGTGAGGTTATTTGTGTGCATTTCGGGTTTAATGTTAGATATATCATGTTCGTTTCGTAAGATTGAGTCTGTAATTTTGTTGGCAAATCCCACATCACTCCTCTAAAGGACAGATGTTGGGTCACTCCACATAAGGATTGTCCGGCCGGCTTCATATGCCATCAACATGTTTTGCGTGCACTGATGATTCTTCTTCTTCTTCTATATGGTTTTGTTTCGCTACCAGATAATCTTCCATCATCTTCATAACTTAACAAATCATCATTGTTAAGTTCATTGATATCAGCCATCTAAAGCATAAAATTAATAATGTTATTCAGAAGATAAACTTCAAAAAATCTGTACTGAATTTATGTTTCCCTTACTCAGACATCAGTATCTTCATGAACATTAAGTTAAACTTGCTTCCATCTTTGCTCAAAAAGAAAGATTAAAGAGAATATATGCCATGACATGAACATCATTACCGGGTGGGTTATATGTCATGGCATTAGCAAAACAAGGAAGTCGAGTGGGTTTCATATATGCCTAAATTAAGTTTCTCTTTTAAATACATGTGATTCTTGATTACATCCAACCATGCTTAGACCATGTGTAGTGGTACACACGAATAATGCCCCTACCCATGGGCATTGTGCGACACGTGTCATCCCAGTCAGCAAAGGGGCATTATGGGCGTTTTTCACAAATGGGCGTAGTGGGATAATGCCCCATCAGTTATTACCCAATTATTATATTTTTGTTTTTTTTTTTAATTTAAAATTAATGGTATTTGAGTTGGAATGATCTCATTGGCAAAGCATATTGTAGAGAGGCGTTGATTGAAGCACGCCGTGAAGGATTTTTTGAAAAAAAACACCCTAAAACGCCAAGAGAGTGGGGCTTGGGCGTGTTGGGGAGAAAAACGCCAAAAATTTTACCACTACGGGTGGTCTTATGTAAGATCAACTTCTTCCTACAATTTCGCTCAAAGTTTCCTTAATTCTAAGCATACAGACTTGCAGTAAGTTTTTTTTTTTTTTGTACATGTAACAACATGTTTTATCTGCAAATGGCAGATTTGTTAAGGGATGATGCAAAGCTCAGATTGATCCAATTCTTGCTGGGAGTTTCCATAATCATAATAAGTATGGGTTTAACTAGACAAACAAAGCGAACAGTATGGATTAACTAGTTGCAACTCTTCTTTTTCCAAATATATCTCATGTCTGAGGCTCTGAGCCCATGAATATTTTTGGTTGTTTCCTATTTGAAATATGTGTATCGCTAGCATCTAATACGTGCATATTATATTATATTATATAAATTTAATTTTATTTAATAACATACTTGGCAAATTACATCAAAACAGAAGGTAGACGGACAAAAAGCTACGCTGCCACCCCTTTCTGAATTGCAAACACTAATCTACCAAAGACAAAACTCTGTCCCCCTGAGGCTGAACAATTGCTATGGATGACCCGTTGGACACAAGTTATGGTGATGATGTACTTGTAAAATAATTATGTCATAGACACAAGTTATGTCTTATGTGTTTTTCGGGAAAATCCGATTTCTGCTCACCCCTAACGAGAAGCGGAAGCATGTAATCCCTAATTTCCAATTAACCAATTGACTCCCCATTGTGAATTAACACCCATTGATGAAGCTTTGACTACTACATACGAATTATTATCACTAGCGGCTAGATTAACTAATAAGAAGGCTCTGCAGGGTTTATACACAGACTTATGTTTTTATTTAGTTTTAAACATGAGTAATTATCCATGATTTTTTAAGTAATTTCTATAATTAGGTTATATATCTTTAAATTAGCTCAATTAAGTTCAATCAACTTAACTTAGGGTGGTTTTGTCCATGACATTATAGCGTAGTGACATTTTAGTGGTGAGATAAAGTTTAGGACCATTAGCTCTTTGATTCGATTCTCACAATGTATAGTGGAGATGGATATGACCGGGTGACTCCACCGGTAACATGATGATACTTAAGTGGTTCGTCAGTAATTCAAAAATTTTCATTTATTTATTTTGACAGTTCTTTTTGGGCCTTTGGCATATTGGACCCAATTTTAACATGTCTACTTTTGGCCCATCGACATGCCCTGTTTGTTCACTCTTCTTTTTCTCATCTAAAAACTCTCCCGCCACCCCCTTTCTTCTTAACCTTAGCAGGTCCGAAAGAAACAGAATTAGGCGCCAAATTCAACCGCGTAAAAAGATTCAAATCTTCTGCTTTAAGTCTTTTCTAACGCACGGGGTAGTTAATTCTCACAAGTGGTATGCTGTTTTCTCTCTCTATTTAGGGTTCGCGCTCTCATATTTTGATTTCACTCGATTCAGGTAATTGGATTCATTAACTTGATTTTTCTTACTTACTGTTGAATCCTATGAGATATGTCTTTGATTTTCAGTTCTTATTTCGCTTTTCGTCAATTTGTTTAAGTTCGTTAATTTTGGATCTGCGAGTATTCCCTTTGATTCGATGCGTAATAATAAGTTTGTTCTCCAATTAGTGCATCTCACAGCACCGGAATCCGTCCCCTTTTCTTTGATCTTGTCGTTCAAACACGGTGTTTTGTGTCATTTGGTAGAACGAATAACACCCACCAGGTGTTTGACAAAATGTCACAAAGAAAGTTAGGTATCTTTTACATGTTAGGGTTAGAAAATAAGATGCAACTACAGATCTTATTTAGTCAGTTAACCGGTAGTAAATTTTGCTTGAACTTAAGTATTGAATGAGGGAACGTCATTTATACCGGATGTTGTGCACCGTTTATGGCTGCTTTGTGTTTGTTTAACAAGTGTAACTAAAGTTTTCAATTATCTGAAGATGAAATGTTTTTATATAAATTCAGTTGTGGGGTTTGGAGAACATGCATGCTTGCCATTTCACTCTATCTAAGCTTTTGTAAGTTGATATTTCTTTTAGTTTATAGTTTATGCATCATTTTGGTCAACAATACATTTTAGCTGAACTTTGGGATCATATTACTCCTTAATCAACTTTGATTTTCCAACTTGTTTATACCATTATCATTCAACTTTTTGTGTGAAAGACCTAGGAAATTAAACCACACGGTGAATCTTTTGTCTTGCACCTGTTTGAAGTTTGCTCGGTAGATGAGAGTTTTTTGGTCTAAATGTTTTAAGTTTTCACTTCACTTTAATCACAAAAATTTTATGTTTTATCATTTGTCTAAATTCTTTTATCAAGTTTTCTTAGTTTTTTCAAAAGTAAATCGTTTTAATAACCGTTGCAGCTTTTGCTAAACAAAAACTTTATATGCAGAAATTTTGGAGCTTTAGCTGCACAAAGGTCATCAAATCTCCGGTTTTCATACAAGTGTGCTTCCAGAAGAGTTCACATGGAAAACAATCACCACAGCGATGCAAGAGGTGCTCTTATCGTTCTAGAAGGTTTGGATCGAAGTGGGAAGACCTCACAGTCCGGTAGGCTTGTCTCATACTTAAATGGTCTTGGGCATCCAGTAGAATCATGGCGGTTTCCAGATAGAGATACTGCTGTCGGGAAAATGATTTCAGCGTATCTTTCTAATGAATCTCAGCTGGATGATCACACAATTCATCTTCTTTTTAGTGCAAATCGTTGGGAGAAAAGGTTAGTTAGGCCTTTTTCTTCATGTAATTGCATTATACCGCAAAACTGAATTTATTCCTTGAAACTGTTATAATCAGTTTTTTTTTTTTGGTTCAGATCATTGATGGAGGCTACGCTAAAAAGTGGTACTTCTTTGATTGTTGATCGATATTCTTATTCAGGGGTTGCCTTTTCATCTGCCAAAGGTTTAGATATTGAATGGTGTAAGGTAAGAATCATGCTTTAATCCAGTTAGTTTTTTTAATTGTTGGTGATATTTGAAAACACGACTATTGTTGTGCAGGCTCCAGAGGTGGGACTGCTGGCACCTGATTTGGTGGTGTACCTTGACATACCTCCAGAAGTAATTTTCCTTTGTTTTGTAACTATACTTTTTAATCGTATCTTTCTGTTATCTTATAATTTTCTCGATTGATGAATTTTGTAGAAAGCTGCTGAAAGAGGTGGTTATGGAGGTGAGAGATATGAGAAGCTGGAGTTTCAGAAGAACGTTGCTCAGTATTATAAGAAACTTAGTGATGCATCATGGAAGGTGATAACTAATAAATTTGTTTTAAAGCCATTTGTTTTACCACAACTTATGGGGTGTTTGGCATTGTGTTTGAAAATCATGTTTTTGAGACACAAAATCAGGATCTCATAATCTGATACTGATTATTCTATATTATATTCATTTTCTAAAGGCAATGTCAAACACTTCCTTAGTAATTGAATTTGGGGTTCTCAAACCATTTCTGACACGTGTTTGATGCATATGTTGGTATAACTAAACCGTCTATTGATTTGTGATCTCGTAACAGATAATAGATGCATGCCAACCTATGGAAGATGTTGAAAAACAGTTGAAAGAGATCGTGTTGGATTGTGTGAAGTCGTGCCAAAATGGTAAATCGGTTTCTCAGCTTTGGTTGTCTTAATTTTAGATGCTGTTAAGGGAAATATCAAAGTGGAATTTGGAGATGGTTTGAATAATTATGTCATTACAACTTTTACAAGCTACTTGGTTTGAGTTGTGTTTGTGTATTGGTGTGTTTAGTAGAGAACCATGCGAATCTCATAATCATTTATGCGCAGTGCTGACTAAATATATTGGAGAGTGAGAGAGAGAGAGAGTGAATCATGTGGTTACATACTTATATTATGTATGATGTTTAAAGCCGCAGGTATGTGTGTACGTGGTTCTTTACTTGCTATTGGCTCTAGTGTTGTTGGCCATCTATCTTGGTATATTTTTCTGTTAAATGCTTTTAAAGCCGATGATCTATGCCAAGTATCTTTTTACTTAATATAGTTTTACAAGCTGATGATTTATTCATCTTGGTAGATGTATTTTGTTTTCTTGTTTATATAGTTTTGATGATAAAAGATAGAGTAAAATGCAATTTGCGTACATGTGCTTTAGGGGCGCAGTCAACTCGAGTCCCTAAAATGAAATTTTCGTCTCTTGAGTCCCCGTTGTTTGAAAAGCGTCATGCTTTGAGTCCTTGAGGTTTTGTCACACACTGTCATAGGTGGAAGCACGTGGTGTGATCGTGATTGATTCTCATTGCATACGAATTAGATTTCGTGTTTATTTTATGTACATTTCAAGTTGTTCTACATTTCAACATAAATTTCGTACTTAACCGAGTGTGGTTAAATATAATACATTGTATAAATTCGATTTACTTTACGTTTCGACCTCTATTAACGCAAGACGGGTAAAATTATAGTTATATTATTATTGTCGTCGTCGTCGTCGTAACTAAAAGCATAGTCGTTGATGTTTGCACCTCTCGACTTTGATCATTTCCCTTTGCAAAACACTCATAGTTACCCTTGGATGTGATTGTGTTTTCTTTTTTCCCTTTTGTGGTTTTTATTTTTTTTGTAGCCATAGTAACCCCTTTTGATTACACATGTTAGTTATTTCTCTATGCATCCTTTATATTTTTTTGGTACATTACGTTATAACTATACGATATAAATTCGATTTACTTCATGTTTTGATTTAACAGCAATGCTTATATATAAGGCCGGCTCTGAGAATTCATGTACCCTGTTCAAGCTTGAAAAAATGTGCCTTTAGGCCTTAACGAAATTTGTTATTGGGCTCATTAAAGGTTTAAACCTAATGACAATGAGCTAGTAGCTAATCTAAACCATAAAAATAGTTTTGTAAGTGGGTTAATGTTTATGTTTTTATGAGTATACCCTATTAATTTATTTATTTTTACATTTACATATCGGATTTTTTTAAAAAATAATGTGCCCTTCAAAGCATCGGGCCCTGCCCGGTGGTCCTCCCCGCCCACCCTAAGGGCCGACTATGCTTATATAGGTCACATTGAGTTGAACCGAGTACGTCGAAACATGCATTTTTATACGGTTAACACATAACATAATGCTTGGACTTATCCATTCAATGTATGCAATAGATCCGCGAGGTATCGCTTGCGGGTCATACTACTAGTTGAACAGTGGCGGAGCTTGACCAAAAGTTTCGAGGGGGCGTAAAGTGATGGGACCCAATTTTTTTTTCCTATCGTTATGTTTTGGGTCGGGCAGGGTTGGCTATTCGATTCAAGTCGGGTTAAATAATAATAGTTCCAAATAAAACAAAGTGTATATTTACCAAACAACCCATCATTTATATACAAAGTTTATAAATATTTTAGGATATACAATTTAGGAAAAATAATCGGGGGGCGATTCTATATAATTTTAAAATTCTCGGACGAAAAAATCGGAACTTATACACTTATAACCGAAACATTAGGGTGGGCGGGTGCACCCGGACACCCACAATACTCCGCCGCTTGTTGAACTTAAATTTCCTGGTTAGCAACACAACTTTTACCATCCAGACAAATTCTCATACGTAAATAAGTGTGAGTGAATTTACTGAATTCACATCCAGCAACTACGAGTTTTAATTATCCGAAAATGTTTAAATCCCAGGTTAGCAATTCTCACATATTAATAATTTAAAGATGCCTAAACCATAATAATTTAAAGATAGCTAAACCGTAGTTTTAATAATTCATTAATGTAACACAACATTTTCTTTAAGTATGTTTTTTTTAATGTGTGGAACCCCCCAAATAAACAAGCCATCTTTTTATGTACAAAGAATCAAGTAAGATAATTCTTTTTATGTACAAAGAATCAAGTAACATAACCTATAAATGGGGAATATTGCGGACATCTTATCGTTGAGGTGTATTACGTAGGGACCAATGGTTCCAAGAGGCGACGTTTGTTTTTGGTAATTCATGGTACCAAATGTAGTAGGAATGGCGCCCCTCACAAGTGAATTCTCATTTGCTAATCAAAGGAGTCTACACATAAATTTTTGTTTCTCGTGTCCGTTACCACACTCATGGAGGTGCCTTGGCGCTCACGACGTGGTGTTTAGCGGCTCTTAGGCTATGAGGTGTGGATGGAGCCCCATGGGGCTTTATCAAGTCCACCTAAGATCCACCTCACCTATAGAGCCCCCCTTTAATTTACATGGTGTGGATGGAGCCCCTATTAAACAAAAAAAAAACATTTGATTGGTCCAAACTCCAAGCCATGGCGTTACCGGATGATGCCGTCCCCTCTTCACTTGGAGGGTGTGGTGATGCAGCCCATATGGGCGCTATACATGGTGACATGGTGGGGATGGAGCCCCCACACTCTCCAGCCTTAGGCCGATGTAGTTGATGGCAATGCCACCAACTACATATAGTCTAACAAATGTGTAAAATAAAAGTAGCTCTCTATGAATTATATTATAAGGGTGAGCGGGGCACTCCCCTAAGAGGGGAGTCCCCTCTCTTACGCACACCCAATCAGGTTATGCCACGTCAACTCCCCTCTTAAACTCCCCTCACACCCCAATTTGATGGCGGCACTCCCCTCTTAGATGACTTGTTTTTTTATTAAAAAAAATTTTCATTGGTTGATTGAATGGGGGGCCCACCTTCTCTCTCCTCCCCTCTTCGGTGCCGGCTCCCCGATTTTGGTCCCCGATTGAATGGCGGCACCGCCCCTCTTCGGCGGATTTGGTCCCCGCATGGGGTCACCGAGGGTGCCCCCCTCACCCTAAGTAGGTCAGAACCCCGTGTAATGCAACAGTTGAATAAATTATACTAAATAATTAAAAAATATATCTTTAAAAACCTCGTTTATTACGCGGGTTGAATAAATGTAATTTTATATATCAAATAATAAAACAATATATCTTTAAAAAATCTTGTTTATTACATAAGTTGAATAAATGTAATTTTATATATTAAATAATAATAAAAATTATATCTTTAAGAACCCCGTGTATTGTATGTGTTAAATAAATTTAATTTTATATATTAAATAATGAAAAAAAGTTACATTTTTAAGAACCTTAGGGGAGGGGGGTGGTCACTAGTGATAGAATTTCATCACTTACAAGTACCCAATCAAGTTCCGCCATGTCATCAACCATTTTTCCATCACTCACAACCTTTTTTGGTGGCAATGGTCATCACTAACAATACCCAACAATAAACCCCCACACCCCCTCACATCCATTTATCACGCTCAAGCCATAACGCATTGATTTTATCACGGTCTTGAAATCATCACTCGTGAAAAAGTAGGTGGCAGTGGGAATTGTTCTTGTATCACGCGTTGAATTGATGTATCACGGTTGCATAACGTGCCACCCCCACCGCCTTTATGTATTGTATGGGTTGAGCATATGTAATGGACTAAAATAACTTTAACTCTTTACATTATATTAATTTATATTTAGTGTAGTCTTTTGTTAATTTCAAGATAAATAATTTTGAAATCTAATAAATATTTCAAAAGAATATATTATCTCGTATACGAATTGCTTAAATTTATATTAAATTTTATTTTATAATTATCTTTTAATTAATATTAATTATAATTATGTAGGAGATAGATATGAGAAAACTAAAAAATAGATGGATTCAATAAATGACATGTGTCCTTTCATTTGTTTCTTTTATTGTATAGCATAGATTATAATTTACATCTATATCTATATTCTGTCTGAATTATATAAGACCACACGGAGTGGGTGTGGTTTGGAGGCGTGGAAGCCTCTCCACACCGGCCTATTGGTGGCGTGGAGGTTTGGTCGTTGGATTCTTCACCGGCGTGTTGAAGAAGATGGTAATGAGGTGGATTGTTTTGATTTGGTGGTGGATTTTTTATTTGATTTTCTTTTTTTAATATAAAATAAATATAAAAAATATATGTCACGTGTCACATCACACTACCCATTCACGCCTTATCCTACCCCATCCTTTTTGGCACCACACTACTTTCCTAACAAGTGCTAACAACGCTGTCACATAGCACTTCGCTAATATCGCTGTCACATGACGCTTCACGCCCCCTTTTCAAACTCTCCCACTCCTTATGATCTAAGAAATAAAACCTTTGAGAATACATGTTGCTTGTTGATACCTCCTTATTCTTATTTTCTTGTTTCTATCCCTATTAAATGATAATAATCATAATTCTTTTCCTTCTCTTTCCTTTTAAATAATATATTAAATCATATTTTTCCCTTTCTCCCTTTTTATTTAATATTTTCTTATACTCAACCATTTCCTTTATTTTTTCCACTTATTATTATTATTGTATAATATAATATTCTATTGATTCAATTCCATATAATACACAGGTTAACCTCGCTAGTAATTAAAATAATTTAAAAGGATAAAAATAAGCATAAGTAGAAACCTCATCAATAGTTTTACAACCCATGTTTACGTGACCTTATTAATTAATACATATGTTGGCACATCACCTAAACTACTACCAAGATTCATTGGACTGGTAGGCCATGGCGGGATTTTGTAAATCTAATCTCCATTATTGTGATATCAGTCATCTTATGCGATTTCAAAAATCAGATATTGTTACAAATAATTTAAGAGTTTAAAATAAAAAAATATATAAATAATTTAAAATTAAAGATGAAAATACTTTTATCTTTTTTTGTCCGAATATTTATTAAAGATGAAAATACTTTTAATTATCTTTTTTGTCTGAATATTGTTTTTGTTAAAAAAACAAAGCGTTAAAAAAAACAATATAAAGTCTAACAAAGTAAATAAAATTTGGAAGTTGCAAAAAAATTTGACATCCGGTCTGCCTACCTGTCCAGCCGATTTAAATGAAAACGATTCAAATAGGCATAATCTGATCGATCGACTATGTGTCTAGTTCCCGACACATCCGATTGGGTTTTGAAAACATTGATTAGTTACCAAACAAGATTTGGTAACCTCAATCACTATGATCTTATCGTATCATGGTTATGGATAGTGCTTCTTGTTTTATAATTCATTGGTTGCATGATCAAAATGCGTCAACAATAATCAACATCATAATCTTTATCAGTCAGTATTGTAAAAGTTAAAAAAAAACTAATTTTTTTAATAGACTTAGCTGATTGCCGACGGATCTTCAAGAGCTTAATTAGAAACGGAAAAAAGGAATAACTATGGAATTTATATTCCATTAGTACCTTTTATCCTGGTGTAATTTGTCCTATTAATTGGAATGAAAATCAAGGACAATTTTAAGAAACTAAAATAGAAAAAGGAAGTTATAATTCATGTTACGTAGAGATCGTAAAAAAGTTCGTCGGTGAAATCTTTATCCACGTCTGGTTTTCTAGGGATCGACCTTTACCGATGGGTTATCAATCAACCCGCCTTTCATCGGTAAAAATTCTATATATTTTAGTATTAGTAATTCATATCGTGGAATCTTCGAAGGGTGATGATGTGAAAATTAAGAAGGGTAAAGATATTTGTAGAGTTGGAGATGAAATTGAGGTTTTTAAAGATTTGTAAAAATATTATGTGGCAGATGATGTAGCAGGGCGTCTAAGGGCGCGTTTAGCATTGTAGATAGTCTTAGGCTGGAGGGTGTGGGGGTGCCACCGTCGCCAACTCAGCCACTATAGCGCCCCTAAGGGCTCCATCACCACACCCTCCATTTTAAGAGGGGGGCGCCATAGGTGAGGCGCTAGCATGGTAACGAGAAGGTTAATGTGTTCAGGTGGGCCCACAACTTGTAAACCAATCAATTTTTTTTTTATAATTTTGTTTAATATGGGACTCGATCCACACCCTACAAATCAAAGGGGGCTCTATGGCTAACATGGATCTAGGTGTATCCTAAGTGGACTTGATAAAGCCCCATAAAACTCCAACCACACCCTAATCTTGCATCTACTGCCCTAATTACATAAAAGTAGAAAACCATACAACACATTATCAAGATAAAGGTCATCATTTCAATCAAGTAACCAATGCATCTTGGCTTTTATAAATGTACGAAACCTCAACTTTTGAGATCACAAACATTATACAGTTGTAGCTTATCCAAGCAGCCATTGTTAATGTTACAGATTTCAATAGCTAATAACACTCAACGGTTCAATTATTATCATATATGCAGATACAGATACAGAGAAAAATATCGAATACGAAACAAATCATCTTCTGTGTAAAAGATGATAATGCAGATATTCAACATTCTCTCATGTCATATGAACCTATGGTCTACTCTATACTTGATTATAATATATAAATGTATAATGTAAAGTTTTTAATTACTTGGATTAATCATCAAATTACCTGTTTAGCAAACTTGATTCAACGGCCCCAAGCTCAAAGCAAATTCAACATCAAGCAACCATGCAAACCCACCCGAATCCATCTTACACACATCACAAGGCACCATCATCCACCTCTTCTTCTCACACAACCTGTACTCAATCCTCACTCTGCATGAAAAACCTGGCAGATATTTCACCACCGTTGACTTTTCAACTTTCACCACCAGCCACACAACCGTCACTCCACCGTCACCATCCAGATCTAGCATCCTCCGGTACGCCGGATTCACCCACACCACCTCATCATAACCGTTCGATACAAAACCTGGACAGCTGTCAACTTCTAGATTCTTCCATATCTCGTTATCCGTGTGTCCTAACATCCGCCGATCCTCACACGTGCCGATAACCGACTCCACCGTGATCCACGACTCCACTACCTTCCGCCGTTGCTCCGGCGTTGCAAGATCTACTCCATGCAGATCTGGTGAAAACTTCTTCACTGGTTCAAAATTAAATAAATTATTATTATTATTATTCATGCTACTTTTGTTTCCAGATAGATCGAAACTGATCCAGTTCGACGGTTTCTGTAACGGTTTCTGAAACGGATCTGCAACAACGAACTCCTTATTTGTACAATTCTCGATCATCGCAACGGTTCCGTTCGAATCGAACAAAATTTTGTTCAAATTACACTCACTGGCTTTATTAATCTTTTTCTTCACTCTTACGTACTTCCGCTTCACTCTCTTCTTCTTGAGATTACTCGCAGGTAACATGTAACCGGAGCTTTCAACCGTCGCCGGTCTCGGAGCGATCGGACGGAATCTCAACATGATCTGATCGATAACCGTATTATTGTTACCGTCGCCGGTGGCGACGCATGTGTAGTCAGCGCGCCGGTTTGCACCGTGCATACCTAACTCTGAGCCTGACCGGTTCATCCAGATTCTCTCTGTTTGAAAAATAAACCGGGAATGTGACCGGGCGGAGTGCACTCATTATGGAATGAATAAGATGAAAATCGGTCGCCGGTAAATGGAGGTACACGTGTCTAGGGCTAGAAATTGCGTACGGAGCTTGTGATTGGTAGTTGGAGATTTTTGGTGGGGCCCGTGGGAAGGAGGGTGATTGGTTGGCGTGTGGTGGAGTGACACGTACGGGATCACTTTCCCATAATAAAAGGACACGTATGTGGTTATTCTGGAGAAAGTGGGTAAGTGTTTATTCGTCCGATATGAGACGCGTGTCCCCTGTCACCTATTTCAAATCATTTTATATGCCCCACGCGCGCGTGGTTACGTTCCTGACTTGGTATTTAACATGACATACTTTTTAGACAGCAATTTTACATTTTACATACATATTAAAAGCTAAGTATTCTTTTCACGGCTAACGAATAAAGTCTAGCTGGTAATTTAATTGCAAAAGGCGATTATATACTTCTGTGATAGCGGATAGTGCTGGATAGCGCAAGCCGACCATCTCAAGTTTTGAGAAAAAATCCGGTTAGGATTGGTTTCTAAATTAAGAATCACGGTATTCACTCCAAATCTTCACTTACACTCCAATATCAATATTAAAACAAAGTTATCAAAAGGATTATGTTCACATTTGTACTATTGAACTCGATACACAAGCTTAATTTACAATCTTTTACTGCATGTTACATTTTTAAGTTATTTTCTTAAAGTACTAGTAAAAGTATAAAATTATCTTTATGATTTAGCTTTAATTTTGTTAAACCACACGCTTTATAATTTATATATAGTAAGTAAATGTTTGTGTTTTTTTTTAGTTGGGTTGTATATGTTTCATTAGCATCAATCACTGCTAGTATATCTATATTCACCTAAAAGTAACTTTGATGTTGATACATAATATATTGATTACTTTAAGTTTAGAATACATAAGTATTATATCCGGTATATTAAGCTATGTGGTCTCACGCCTCCAGTCACCTAAGCACTTTAACGCTTTCGGGGCGCTAAGGGCACCTCTATATATAAGTGACTTAGTCGGCATGAAAGATGACGGCGGAGATGAAAACCAATTAAAACCATCCATTTGGAAGGGCATCATTGCATCCCTGTGGTTTAATGACGGGATCAACATAAAACACGATACTTTAAGTTTTGCTGTCTGAGTGCTTTAGGTTTGAAAATCTAACATTATGCGACCCCCCCCCCCCTTTGACCACTGCCACGGCCAGCCACCACTATCATCACCAGGTTGACTTTTCCAAAATTATGTTTCCGAGAGTTATTACCTTTCTTTTCTTTTATGCCACTTCTATGGCATTCCGGATACACACATGCTTCTTCTTCCTAACCAAACAAATACAAACTTGGAAGTTGGAACCTAAAATTCTATCACCGCACTTCTTTTAGCTTTCTTATCAGCCGCTACATCAAACCATAACTACAAAAATGTTCAAAATGCCGGCCACTCCGAAAATTCACCGACCAGAAACCTGCAATACAGTCCAATCTTGTTGCCGGTCGGAGTTACGAGATGCTGATTAACAAAACGAGAAATTGAAAGCTTATTTCATTATTCTTTGGAGTATTGGAAAACTTATACGAATATGTTATCTAGTACTAAAGTTTTATACATTTATTTACTGTTGTAGTTAATTCGTTCAAACGTTTTCAGCTACGAAAAACTGCTTAAAACCTTAATTGTTATACGTACATGATTTTAGAAAAATGGTTAAAAAGTTGACCTATATATAGGTCCATGAGTTTAACAATTTATGAAAAACTTAATAACGACAGAAAAATATTTAACCATTAAAACATAGTTAAAAGCTTAACGTTTCATAATTTATCTTAATATTTTAGTGGTCGAATCTATCTCTTTCAAAAAGAAAGTTAATATAATATTTTAATGTTCGATTCTATCTCCTCTAAGTTCTAACGTGTTAATATGATTGGTTATTGAATACACTACATATATTCCTATTATCAGTATTAATAATGTATAGTAATTGAAGATACATATCCCCGAGTCTGGACCACCTTATAAGGGACGGACCAAAACATCACCGGACGAACATTCTAAAGATCTCCGTACCTCAAGCATACCAGAGACGGACCTTCAAATAAGACCGTGGGGTATGGTGGGGCGTGGGTTGGGGGCATGGTGTGACACGTGGAGTATGGGGCACCCAATATCAAAAGTCAATTTCAAAGGGGTATGGTGGGGCGTGACTGGGGTGGCGTTGCTAGTGCTCTTGGCCAATGTGGTTTCATCATGTCATGTGGGTAGCCCCGCCCAACGCCCGGGCTGAATCCCACGCCAATGGGGCCACGCCCAAACCCAAGCCCACCCGGGGTGGTGAGTTGGTTGTTTCTCTCCAACCCACGCCCCATACCCCATAGTCTAAGTGCGTACAAGACGGATGACGTCATCCCAGTTGACTAGTATAAATACTCATCCAAGTACCAGCTAAGTACGATTTTTCTGAACCTTCGTCCTACTTTCTCTCTCTACCAAATTCTTATTCTCACGCCGGAGGGTGGTCGCAGAGGAGCCCTCCCATCTATGCGGCGAGCCTAACGATTTTCTCTTTTGCAGGTTCAGGTCCTCGATCGCCATCCAAGGTCCTAATTCAAATCACAGGCTCCGGCCTTTCGAATTTTGGATCTTCAGTAATAAATTCAGTTATGAAAAATCGTTAATCATGGTAGGGCCGGACCGGACCTATAGTAGCCTTAAAAAATATGGCCTCAACTTAAAAGAAAATTAGTATGCTAACTATAAAAATAGTGCAAACTTATTGTTCATGGCCTCCACTTAAAAGAAAATTAGTATGCTAACTATAAAAATAGTGCAAACTTATTGTTCAAATTTGTTTGATTCCTTATACAAGCAAACAACTTTGTGTTATAGTTGTGTTAGATTTTTGCTTGGTTCCAAACACGGATAAGAAAGTATTATTTATAATAATCAAAGAAGGAAAAAAGGGTCCTAACATTTTATTTCGCTTTGGGCCTCCAAAAAGGTTGGAACGGCCCTGAATCATGGTCTCTTTTTATAAATTTAAATCAGTACTTACATATTGTCGGATATTTGGTGAAAATGGTTTTTTTATTCACAAATGTAAGAAAATGAGTTTTTCCTAATTTAGACAAAAATACATATATCTAACTGGGGTTAATATGTGTTATCTAACTGGGGTTAATATGTGTATCCGTTTGTTGTTGTATTGTTGTTGCCTTTTCCCGCATTGTTGTTGTTGTTGTTGTTGTTGTTGTTGTTGTTGTTGTTCAGCTACGAACAATTCCTTTTAATATGCATGTCGGCACCACATTGATAGCATCCCTTGTTGTTGTTGTTGTTGACGTTGAGGCTGCTGGTTCTGCTGTTTCTGAGTTTGTTTGGCTGGATAAGGACTTCTGCAATCTTTAGTTGTATGACCCAACTTCCAGTACCGCTGATAGCGGTTTGGGTCGCATTGCCCGTGATGGTGTCGATTGCATCTGTCACATCTAGGCTGGTTTCCCTGATAAACACCTAGGTTTTGATTATTCGACGTTTGTTGGTTTGGAGTACGGTTGTTGTCGAATTTTCTTTGTTGTTGAGGTGGTTGAGTAGAGCTGGAACCCTTGGCTTTATTCCCATCCTATTTACGCTTGTTATCAATAGAGGTTTCAGAAGTCGATGCGTTGTGGTTAGGTAACTTTCCATGTTCCACTACCTGGTCAGTTAGTCTATGGGCAAGCCAAATGTTTTGCTTAATGGTTTAAAGATTGGCTGAGGTCACCATGCTTTGAATTTGGGGAACTAACCCCTTGATGTACAACTTGATGCGCTTGAAGGCTGGTTCGGACATGTTAGGCACAAGGAGGCCAACTCGTTTGATCGTTTCGTATATGCCTTTATCTCTGAGCCAGACATTTTTAGACTGTAGTACTCGGTTTCCAATTTCTAAATGTCATCCTTGTGGCAGTATTCTTCTTTCATCATGTCCTTGAATGTGTTCCAAGACGTGGCATTAGCAACTTCCAAACCTAGAATCCGTACTTGTGCGTTCCACCAGGAAAGCGCAACATCTTCAAGCACTCCCGCTGCGAATTTGACCCTATTCTCAGCAAGGCAGTTGCACATGGCGAACGCAAATTCCACCTTTTTAAACCAGTGGAGCAGACCAATATTTTTGTCGATGCTAGTGCAGTGACTGGGCTTGCAACCCATAAATTATTTGAAGGTGCAAGTCGGAGGCGGAACGGGCTGGACTGGACTTGTGGACCTGAATCGGAAATTTAGCACAGATAAGAATACAAGGCTAAAAATGAAAAGAGTTGAAATAGATATTCAGGGTATTCTATAACAATATATTTACCTCCAGGATGGGCCTTGTAACGCCCAACGTCCCTAAACTTTAGGATTTTGTCAAGATTAGTCCCTGAAGTTTGCCTATTGTCATTTTAGCCCTAATCTATGTGGAAGTCTATGTTATATACTTGAAATGCCTAAATCTACGTGTGGAATGTCTATATCCTTGGGAATGTATATATCTATGTGTTTGGAATGCCTAGTTCTATATTTGAAATGTCTAAATCTATGATGGAATGCCTAAATCAATGTTGGAATGCCTAAATCTATGTTGGAATGTCTAAATCTATTTGGTGCTTGACTCCTTAGACTCGTGAAACTTGATTCTTGGTTGAACGAGAGACTGAGCCTTGTCACTGGCGGAATCTATTAATCTTTGGAACTTTTTATGTTTAGGATGTAATCTAGTTACTCAATAATATGCAACGCTCAATCTAACTCACAAAACGAATCAAAGACGGGAACGTGGAAAGGTTGGATTGGCCAGAGTGGCAATCCGATCGGATTGCCACCCGATCGGATTACCACCCGATCGGGCCACCACCCTAACCATGTTGCACCACCTCCTTTCCCTTTCACACTATAAATAGGCCTGTCACATCACTTTATTCCCTGATGTGACAGCCTTCTTTGACCAGACGCACGCACACGTCATTTCTTCACATTCTCATCGATTCCGGTACGAATTAGGCTAGATCCTTGTACTTTCTTGATTTCCACACCATTCTCTACGTGATTCTCACTTGAAATCACACTTTTCACCGTGAAATCTCTCAGATCTGAGTTCTTGAGGGTGATGTCCTCATGGTGGTTTGTACGAACTACTAAGTGATATCATTTCCGGCAAGATATGGCTCGGATCTAAGGTATTTCATGGGTTTTCACACTAAATCCACGCTATATCTAGACTTTTTCATATAAAACTTGAATTATCTTACTCTTTTCTTTAAAACTTTTACTTTTGTCGGTGGAAACCGGGTCTAAATGGACTGTAGACTTGATAAGTAGTCTAAAGTCGGCTTGGATCTGAGTTATTACCGGTGAAGACGAGCATGGCAACGAATTCCGACATAAACTCGTTTGAGACAGACGATTGATCGGACGGGGGTGATTCCCACCCGATCAGAGCGCCTGTGTGCTGAAAAGTTTACCGTTGTCTCAAGACGTGTCGTGCCGTCACCATTAAGCAAGAAACTTAGAAATTTTATAAAATGGTAAACAAGAACAAGGGTCGCCCGATCGAGCGGCAACCCGATCGGACAGCCGTCCGATCGGACAGCCACCCTATCAGGTGACTCTTGCCCTTTAGCCTTGAAAACTTTTCAACACTTAGAATCTTTTGGAACTTGGAAACTTTGGAAACTTTGATCGAGTGGCAACCCGATCGGACAGCCGCCCGATCGAGCAACCACCCGATTGAGGTGACCAAGGCACTTAAGCAAAATCTTGAAACTTGGAACCCCTGATCGAATGGCAACCCGATCGGACAGCCGTCCGATCGAGCAGCCACCCGATCAGAGGAACCAGTACACCAGACACTAGACACTTGAATCGGATGACCACCCGATCGGACAGCCGTCCGATGGACAGTCACCCGTTCCACCTTCATACTAGACCACTCGATCGGACAGCCGTCCGATTGGACAACCTTCGTTCACACTAAGTCACCTGAATCGACTGGCAATCCAATCGGATAGCCATCTGATCGGACAATGATCCGATCCAGTGACAGTTTCCAACACTTTATGCAATCTCGACTCTTATCCTATTATAATCTAATCAGGCTAATTCTAAAAGAGCTCCCTTTGATCCAATAATAGTTGCGACTGTTAAGCAATCACTGTGAGTATACTCGATCCCCTTTTACTTTAAACCTTTGGGGAGTAACATGTATTCTATATAAACTTGAATCTTTGCAAACTAAACTCTATCCTATGTGTATGTGAAACTTGTGCATTCTAGTATTCTATTTTGTGCTATGTGACGTTTAATCCAGGGTGTGTAGTTCCGCCTTAACAATAGTAGCGCTATAGGGGGTGCACCTCTCCCATTATTCTCAGGGGGTATTGTTAGGAGGATTCTAGTTTACTTGAGTCTTGGGTAAACACTAAAGCATCGGGATACTTGGGCTATCACTGCATGGACTGCGGCACTAGCACGGCTGAAACTATTTTTATTACTTACATTGTGGATACGAGATGTTTTAATCTATTATTCTATTATCAAACTTGTATACTCGCCAATACTTTTTTATTAATATTTTAATACATGTTGTAGGCTGATAGGTTGCTGTGGAACTCATGGAAAACAAGCTAGGAGATGCTTAGAAACGTCGCCTAGTTATTTAGCCTTTTGAACAATCTCGAACAATTTGTGATTTGGTTTGTAATGTGATATTTGTGATGACATTGATAGACTATTGCATGAAATCTACTTAATTCTATTGAAATATCTAGCGGTATGGAATCTCATGAGCAATCTGAACGCTTAGTGCTCGCACCCTGATGTTTCCGCCATCGGTTGGGGTATGACAAATTGGTATCAGAGCCATAACTATAGCGAATTAGGATAAGTAGGAATACTTGCCCTAGTCTATAGTTCTAGGAACTTTGACTCTTATTTGTTGTTTAAGATTCATGCATTCTACTGTATCTGCTTCCTAGCAGCACATATTCCTGTTAAACTTACAAGCCTTTCCTAAGGCTAACATAATGTACACTTTATACTTTGAAAACATTGTTACTCAGTGTTTGTATTTTGCACGAGATTTACTCTCAAGACAGGAGTGACATTTGAACCTCGAGGGTAAAATCTCCAAATTATTCTAGTAGGTCTTGTCTGCGGATAAGTAGTAACGCTATTTGGGGTACGATGTTGTCAAGTTAGAGGTGAAACTCAGATCTTGATAACTAGTCCCACTCCTTGATTTTATGTCTCACCGAAGTCTCGTGACTTATAATCAATTAGGAACTTGAAATGGCTAAAAGGACGAATATCGTAGGCCTAACATCGATGACGTGCTTGTCCAAGTAAGTCAAGACACGTTACCACTATTCAAAAGGGGTTCGAATCACTTTGGTTAGTCGCCGTTCCTCTACCCGGAACAATCCTATGTTTTATGAGCCTATCTTTTATGCTATCTCTATTTTTATGTATGTGATTTTTAAGATCGATTCTTCGTTCATTTTGGCATACTTTTACACTACTCACACTTGCGTCCGCAATCTAAAACGATAATTCTAATCTCAGATCGAACTAAATTTACAAAGCTTTACCCTATGTGATCAATCAATGTGATAATGTGTTTGTAAGGCACTAGACGTAACATGGCATAGAATACGAGGGTAAAGTGACGTGTCCGAAACATGGTGGATACGCCACTGGTACTTCCTATATATAAGTGTTTCTAGCATGTTACCAACTTTCGTACCAAGTGCCATGCGAAAATTAGTGTCTGTTGATGTATTCTAAAACTATGGAAGGCCTATTTGAGTACTCTATGTGAAATCTATGTGAAATCTATCGTGTAGTGAAGTCTATGTGTAAGCTACGTATGTGTGGATTGAGAAACAAAATACGAAACATAGCCTAGCACCAAAGACAAGGAGGAAGTGGCATGTCCGAAACATGGTGGATACGCCGCTGGTACTTCCTATATATAAGTGTTTCTGGCATGTTACCTAAATCTTCATACCACGCGCTAAGTGAAGTTCGTAGTTTTGTAGGCTCGGGTTGAAGTTGTGAAATCTGTTCTGCTTAATCTATGTTGTAAATCTATTTGGTCAACTCTATGGGTGAATTCTAATGTTGTGGGTAACAAAGCATGACACCGACTACGAGGGGGACGTGGCGTGATTGAATCATGGTGGATACGCCCTTGGTACTTCCTATATATAAGTGCTTCCATCATGTTGCCGAACTTTCGTAGAACGTGCCATGTGGGAAATTGTCGTTACGGACTATGATGAGGTTGTTGACTCTAATCTAAGTGAACCTATTGAGAAATCTACGTGGATTAGTTTGGTAAATCTATGTTATTTAATCTATTTGATCAGTCTAAAGTTGTGATTAGCGAAGTATGACACCGATGACGAGGGGGAAGTGACGTGATCGAAGCATGGTGGATACGCCGCTGGTACTTCCTATATATAAGTGCTTCTTTCATGTCGCCGAACTTTCGTAATACGTGCCATACGGGATTTTGTTGTCCATCTATTAAAGCCCAATGAATGTCTATTGAATTCTATTGAAATCTGTTGAAAGTCTATTGAGTTCTGTTAAAGTCTATGGAAAGTCTATTGAAATCTATGGCAATCTATTGAATGTCAATCGAATCTATTGGAGTCTATTGAGTATATTATAGACTATTTGAAGCCTATCGTAATCTATTGAAATCTATGAAAGTCTATGTTAATCTATGATGAGTGTGGATTACGACATGTAACATGAAATCGAGTGCGAGGTGGAAGTATTGTGTCCGAAGCGTGGTGGATACGCCGCTGGTACTTCCTATATATAAGTTCTTCTGACATACTACCAAGCTTCGTACAACGTGCCATGTGAAGGTCGTGGGTTGTGGTGTTAAATCTATTGAAACCTACGGAGTTAGTCTATGTGTATGATGAGAGTATTGTTTGGCAATTGTGACACATAACATGACGCCGAGTACGGGGCGGAAGCGATGTGCCCGAAACGTGGTGGATACGCCGCTGGTACTTCCTATATATAAGTGTTTATGACTTGTTGCCAAGCTCCGTACAAGCGCCATGCGAAGGTCGTTGGTTCGCGCATCTATGTAAATCTATGTGAATCTTGAGTCTTGGTCTATCGTGTGTGAATCTATGATAATCTATGTTAATCTAGGCTTATACGATCCTCTTGTTGGATCTTTAGGATGTCTTCTCGAAAGTTATCCGACACTCTCAGGAAATCCATGGAGAAGTCTCCGAAGAAGATGATGTCTTTCATGGCCGGCCAGATTGCTCGAGTCATGCCAAAGATCGTCTCTGAGCTCCAAGGATCTAACACTCCTCCTTCCTCTGTGGACTCCAAGGCTGAGAAGCAGAAGCCTACAAAGTTCAGCTGCAAACATTTCATCTCTTGCAACCCTAAGCCTTTCACGGGCAGTGATGGGGTGACTGCTATGCTTGAGTGGTTCGACAGCATCGAAGTTACCTTCATTAACAGCGAGTGCCCAGATCATTTGAAAACTAGGAGTGCGACTGGAATGTTTCAGGGAAGAGCGTTGGAGTGGTGGTCGAATGAGAGGAATATCCGTTCTAATGAAGAGCTCTTCCATGGAATGAGGTGCGTGAACTCATGATGCTCGAGTTCTGCCCTCCCCATGAGCAGTTAAAGCTGGAAGAAGAGTTTTGGCATTTGAAGCAGGTTGGTGATGATAACCTGGCTTATACTACCTGATTCAAGCAGTTGAGCTTAATCGTTCCTCACTTGGTTTTGACTCCTAAGCGGATGATAACTAAGTACATCAATGGTCTACCTCTTGCTATGCGTGACTCTATTGAAGCGGCTCATCTCGACACTATTGAGGAAGTCTACCGTCTCGCAGCCAGTCTCAACAACAATCGTGTGCGTGATAAGCAGTTCACCACTCCTTCTACTTCAAAGTCTGCTAACCAAGTTACCCAGCAGCCAAGCGACAGCAAGAACAAGAAAAGGAAATCTCAGGGTTCTGGGTGTAACGCTATTACTCCTGCTGCAAACCCTGTTGCCAAACCTGCTCCTGCTCCTGCTACAGCTGCTGCTAACCCTGTTGCTTCCGAAGCAAAGAAGCAATACACCGGGTCTTACCCCAAGTGTACAACTTGCAACTTTCATCATTCTACTGCTTCTGCATGTCATCTGTGCACCAACTGTAATCGTTATGGTCACACGACACCCTATTGTCATCAAGCTAACCAGTTCCAGCAAGCTCAGCAAGCCCCAGCTCAGGCAGCTTTACCAGCACCTCCAGCTCCTCTCCAGAACCCTAAGTCGGTCAATGCTATACGTGCATGCTTCAAGTGTTGATACTACGCATCTCCGTAATCGTTGCCCCCAGCTAAACCAAGAACAACAAGCAGCCGCTCATAGACGAGCATTCAACCTCAATGCTAATCAGGCTCGGAACAACAACGACGTGGTGAATGGTATGTTTCTCGTTAATAACATTTATGCTTCGATCCTATTTTATACTGGTGCCGATATAAGCTTTGTGTCCGTGGATTTCGAGTCTTTGATAAATTGTACACGCTCTAAGTTACCAGAGTCGTTCTCTGTTAAGGTCGCCAATGGTAAGTCGATTCTTGTTAATTCTATCATACGTGATTGTTCGTTGACTCTTAACGATCACGTGTTCTCTATTGATCTCATACCCATGCAGTTGGGTAGTTTTATTATCGGTATGGATTGGTTGCGTAAGAACCATGCCGAGATTGTTTGTCATGATAAGCTTGTTCGTCTTCCTCTTCCTTCTGGTGATATTCTAAACGTCTATGGAGACCGACCTTCGAAAGGACTAACGCTGATGTCATGCACACAAGCGAACAGAAGTTTACGTAAACAGAACCCTGCCTTTTCGGCCCACGTGGTGGAGCAAAAGAGCAAGGGGAAGAACATAAACGATGTTCCGGTGGTGTGTGATTTCCCTGATGTCTTTCCTGAGGATTTACCTGGTCTTCCTCCTCCTAGATCCGTCGACTTTCGTATTGATCTCGTACCTGGTGCGACTCCTGTCGCCAGGGCTCCCTATCGTCTTGCACCTTCCAAGATGCAAGAGTTATCTAGCCAACTACAGGAATTACTCGATAAGG
Organism: Helianthus annuus; assembly: GCF_002127325.2. Classification (NCBI taxonomy): domain Eukaryota; kingdom Viridiplantae; phylum Streptophyta; class Magnoliopsida; order Asterales; family Asteraceae; genus Helianthus; species Helianthus annuus. The sequence continues at coordinate 144,037,892 of NC_035446.2, read as the reverse complement.
GTTTTATTCGTCCAAGTACCTCCTCATGGGGTGCTCCAGTTTTATTTGTCAAGAAGAAGGATAGTTCATTTCGCATGTGTATCGACTACCGTGAACTTAATAAGCTTACCGTGAAGAATCGCTACCCTCTACCTCGCATTGATGATTTGTTTGACCAGCTACAAGGTGCGTCCTGTTTCTCTAAGATTGACCTTCGATCTGGATATCATCAGTTGCGTGTTCTCGAAGACAATATTCTTAAGACTGCGTTTCGTACGCGATATGGGCACTATGAGTTCGTAGTCATGCCTTTTGGCTTGAAGAACGCACCTGCAGTGTTCATGGACCTTATGAACCGTGTTTGTAAACCCTATCTTGATTATTTTGTTATAGTCTTTATCGATGATATTCTTATTTATTCTAAGTCTAAAGCTGATCATGCTCGCCATCTACGTCTTATGCTCGAACTTACGTGGTGAACGCCTATATGCTAACTTTTCTAAGTGTGAGTTTTGGATTGATGAAGTGCAATTTCTTGGTCGTATTGTTAGTAGTCAGGGTATTCATGTTGACCCTTCTAAGATCGAGGCAACGAGGAATTGGTGTACGCCTAAATCCGTGTTCGAGATTCGTTCTTTTCTAGGATTGGCGTGTTATTACCGCTGATTCATTGCGGATTTCTCTAAAATCGCTGTTCCCCTTACTACTCTAACCCAAAAGGAGAAACCTTTTGTTTGGGGTCCTGAACAAGAGGAATCCTTTCAAACCCTTAAGAACCTTTTGTGTAACGCTCCTGTTTTAACTCTACCCGATGGGAATGACGATTTCGTGGTATATTGCGATGCCTTGAACCGAGGTTTGGGCTGTGTGCTCATGCAGCGGGACAAGGTCATTGCATACGCCTCTCGTCAACTCAAGGTGCATGAGAAAAACTACACTACTCACGATCTGGAGCTTGGTGCGGTTATTTTTGCGTCAAAGATCTGGCGGCACTACCTGTATGGTACAAAGTGTGTGGTTTTCACTGACCACAGGAGTCTTTAACATATCTTTGACCAAAAAGAACTGAACATGCGACAGAGGCGTTGGGTGGAATTACTTAACGACTACGACTGCGAAATTCGCTATCATCCTGGCAAGGCGAACGTAGTGGCCGACGCTTTTAGTCGTAAAACTCATGTGAATGCTATTCGTATCTCTAGTGATCTTCATGCTTGTATTCGTGAGGCGCAGTATTCGTCAGCTAATGAAGGAAGTCTATCTGTTGAAGTTCTTGGTGCTAACGTCAATCAGCTCGAAACTAATTCTGATGGTCTTCAGTACTATCTAAATCGCAACTGGGTGCCAGATCGCGATAATCTACGTGAGCTCATTATGAACGAGGCTCACAAATCTCGTTACTTTATCCATCCAGGCGCTGATAAGATGTACCATGATTTGCGTACAACCTACTGGTGGCCTGGTATGAAGAGAGACATTGCTATATATGTTTCAAAATGCCTCACCTGTCTGAAGGTGAAAGCTGAACATCAGCGTCCCTCTGGACTTTTAGAGCAGCCTAAAATCTCCATTTGAAGTGGGATAGTCTTGGTACGGACTTTATTACTAAGTTATCCCGTACACCTGCCGGTCATGATAGTATTTGGGTGATTATTGACCGTTTAACTAAATCAGCCCACTTTCTTTCTATTCGCGAAGATTATAAATTGGAGAACCTTGCTAGGATCTATACCGATGAGATTATATGCCGTTATGGCATTCCTCTTGACATAATCTCTGACCGTGATGGTCGCTTTACTTCACGTCTTTGGTAAACATTTCAGTCCGCTATAGGTTCGCATTTGAATCTTAGCACGGCCTTTCATCCTCAGACGGATGGACAGACCGAGCGTACTATTCAAACCCTAGTGGACATGCTCCGTTCTTGTGTCATCGACTTTCTTGTGTCATCGACTTTGGTGGTAACTGGGATGTACATTTACCATTGATAGAATTCTCATACAACAATAGCTATCATTCCAGTATTCAGATGGCTCCTTTTGAAGCTTTGTATGGACGAAAATGCCGATCTCCTCTCAGCTGACATGAGGTTGGGGAAAAGCAGTTCACTGGCCCTGAAATTATTCAAGAGACAATGGATAAGATTCTTCAGATCCGTGATAACTTGATCAAGGCTAGGAGCAGACAAAAGAGCTATGCTCATAAAAGGCGCAAGCCTACGGAATTCGCTGTTGGGGATCGAGTTCTACTCAAGGTATCTCCCTGGAAGGGGGTAGTTCATTTTGGTAAGAAGGGAAAGCTCGCTCCTCGCTATGTAGGTCCTTTCGTGATACTTGAAAGGATTGGCAAGGTGGCGTACTGATTCGACTTGCCACAAGAACTAAACAATGTGCACCCGGTGTTCATGTGTCAAATCTACGAAAATGCCTAGCCGACGAGGAACTGCAGGTTCCTCTGGAAAACTTACAAATAAATGAAGCTGTCCAATTTGTGGAGAAACCGGTCGAAATCATGGATCAAGCTGTCAAGCGTCTAAGGCGCAGCAAAATTCCCATTGTTAAGGTTCGATGGGAAGAAAAGCGTGGAGCCGAATTCACTTGGGAGTTAAAAAGTGATATGAAGGCCAAGTATCCGTAGCTCTTCGAGCAGTCTTCATCTAAGATATCGGGGACGAAATCTCCTAAAGGAGGGGAGACTGTAAAGCCCAGCGTCCCTAAACTTTAGTATTTTGTCAAGATTAGTCCCTGAAGTTTGTCTATTGTCATTTTAGCCCTAATCTACCTGGAAGTCTATGTTATATACTTGAAATGCCTAAATCTACGTGTGGAATGTCTATATCCTTGGGAATGTCTATATCTATGTGTTTGGAATGCCTAATTCTATATTTGAAATGTCTAAATCTATGATGGAATGTCTAAATCTATGTTGGAATGTCTAAATCTATTTGGTGCTTGACTCCTTAGACTCGTGAAACTTGATTCTTGGTTGAACGAGAGACTGGAGCCTTGTCACTGGTGGAATCTATTAATCTTTGGAACTTTTGATGTTTATAACGTAATCTAGTTACTCAATAATACGCAACGCTCAATCTAACTCGCAAAACGAATCAAAGACGGGAACGTGGAAAGGTTGGATTGGCCAGAGTGGCAATCCGATCGGATTGCCACCCGATCGGATTACCACCCGACCGGATGGCCACCCGATCGGATTACCACCCGATCGGGCCACCACCCTAACCATGTTGCACAACCTCCTTTCCCTTTCACACTATAAATAGGCCTTTCACATCACTTTGTTCCCTGATGTGACAGCCTTGTTTGACCAGACGCACGCACACGTCAATTCTTCACTTTCTTATCGATTCCGGTACGTATTAGGCTAGATCCTTATACTTTCTTGATCTCCACTCCATTCTCTACGTGATTCTCACTTGAAATCACACTTTTCACCGTGAAATCTCTCAGATCTGAGTTCTTGAGGGTGATGTCATCATGGTGGTTTGTACGAACTACTAAGTGATGTCATTTCTGGCAAGATCTAGCTCGGATCTAAGGTATTTCATGCGTTTTCACACTAAATCCAAGCTAAATCTATACTTTTTCATATAAAACTTGAATTATCTTACTCTTTTCTTCAAAACTTTTACTTTAGTTGGTGGAAACCGGGTCTAAATGGACCGTAGACTTGATAAGTAGTCCAAAGTCGGCTTAGATCTGAGTTATTACTGGTGAAGACGAGCATGGCAACGGATTCCGACATAAACTCGTTAGAGACAGAAGACTGATCGGACGGGGGTGATTCCCACCCGATCAGAGCGCCTGTGTGCTGAAAAGTTTACCGTTGTCTCAATACGTGTCCTGCCGTCACCATTAAGCAAGAAACTTAGAAATTTTACATAATGGTAAACAAGAACAAGGGTCGCCCGATCGAGGGGTCACCCGATCGGACAGCCACCCTATCAGGTGACACTTGCCCTTTAGCCTTTAAAACTTTTCAACACTTAGAATCTTTTGGAACTTGGAAACTTTGGAAACTCTGATCGAGTGGCAACCCGATTGGACGGGCGCCCGATCGAGCAGCCACCCGATTGAGGTGACCAAGGCACTTAAGCAAAAATTTGAAACTTGGAACCCGTGATCGGAGTGTCGCGCTCCGGTCAAAGATAATATTTATAAACCCTATTTACCTTTAACAAATAGCTAGTGGTAGCAAGGGGTTGAACCACGAAGAGTATGTGGTTTGTGTGTGGATTCGATTGAATTATAGAGAAGTGACCCAATTATGAAGCTTGCTATGATATTTGTTTTCTTTTTGTTTTGTTGGAAGATGTGAATTTAAACTAATGAAATAGATTGAAGTGATTAACAACTAATGAGTAGCGATTGCAAGAAAGATTGATTACTAAACAATAATAAGAAAAAGGGATCACACCCGGTTTCGGTAATTGCCAACCTAGGGTTTCTACAAGTTTTATAGATACAACTCAATTGCGTATGATTAGCGGATTTAGTGTACCGTGATTTAGGTGCTAATAACTATCAGCGTTTCGAAAAACGGACAAGAATACACTTTATAATCAACACAAGTAAATCCTAACCACGACAACGCATAACTACACATAACCATTTCGTAAAGTCATAACTTTTAACATCGTTCGACAATTTACGAACACGAAACAAATGTAAACTATTGTCAATGGTTTCAAAAATCAAACACAAATTGTCACAAAGTTAAAGCACTAAACAATTCAAAACCCTAAATTAACAACTACCTATGCCGGGGTGAAACTGAGATGATTAGCCGCTCATGGTTGAAGAAGCTTGATCACCGGATGTTGAGAACTCGAAGTTGAACATCTTGAAGCCTTGAGGATGGTGGATGATGAGGTTTAGGGTTTGGGTAGGTGATGATAATGAACGGATGAATGGATTGATGGAGTTAGGGTTTGGAATCAAGAATGTGATGTTGATTCGATTCTTGATTCCGGCTGTAGTGGTGAAGGTTGGTGGATTGGTAGATGATAGATGGAATTGGTAGGTGATTGGTGATGAGTTGTGGCTCCAAGATCAAGTTCAAACCTCAAAAGAATGTGTAACTCCCGTTTCTTGGTCAAAATTGATGTTATAACTCGTCCCCAACTCAAAAATCAAGTTTTTTCGCAAAGCAAGAAAGTAAGGGCCGTCCCCGACGGCCATTTAGGGCGTCCCCGACGGCCCCTGGAAGTCCCAGTTTCGCCCGACGGCTTAATTAGCTGTTTACGGAGGTTTCTGGCCGACGAAACAATCCAGAGGGCGTCGCCGACGGCCCTATTGGGCGTCGCCGACGCTGGCTAGTTTTGCCAGTTTCGTCCGAAACTGTTTTCTTCATAACTTCTTCGTTATAACTCCGTTTTACTCACCGTTGTCGCCCACGTACTCGTAATTCAGCCCTCTATCATGCCATCTTACAATATATTCATTTTAAATCCATTAAAATTCCACAAAACACATCCAATCTTCTTGATCAACCCGGTTTTGTTCATTTCACATCCCCAGTTGATCCGATTCGCGTCCTGGTGCTCCGTTTAGCTCCCGATTAGCTCCTTAAACTCTTTTAGACCTGTGAAACACAAATCCCATTAAAAGTATGCTATTCAAGATTAAAAGCTACGTAAAAACATCAACTTAAGCACAAACGATCACCGGTTTTCGACCACGTATCACATCCCCACACTTGTCGTTTGCTTGCCCTCAAGCAAATCTGTTTTTCACTTTCATGTTGGTCGAACGAGAAATACACTCCCCATTCCCGAGACTAAGGTTAAAGTCAATTGTCATGCCCAAGTTAAAACTTTTTACAATTTTCACATATTTAGCAATAAATGATTAATCATGTAAAAGTGGTTATCCAAGATTAACCCGCCCGTGAAACTCACATTTCATGCATATCCCTCTCAATGTTCTCTCCACTCGGCTTAAAATTGGCTAATAGTTGATGCATTAGCGCTTTTGAAATAATCACTCAAAACCAATTAGAACACATACCCGCATATGCTTGCAACTCAATCATTCTCCACCACCGAACATGAATACTAAGCACAAGTCAAAAGGTTATTGAAGGGTTGTAATGGGGCTAGGCGAAGGGTAGGAAATAGGATGTTTTAAAGTGGCTAAGGTGATGAAAACTCAATTTTTATTACAAAGCAACTACTCTAAACAAAACTAACTATAGACATCAACTTCAAGGCAATGATTTTTTTTCGCCCTTTTATTCAACAACTAATAACTCATATTCTTGTATTTTCTCAATGATTTTCTATTCTCTTTTTTTTTTTCGCAACATTTTCTGATTGATTTTTTTTTGCAAACACAACTATACAAACAAATAATCCTATAATCGAATTTTCATCACACGGGTTTAAAAGAAAAGGTTTAACGGTTATGGGCTAAATGGGTTGTCAAACGAAAGGATTAGGCTCAAAGTGGGCGACTAGGGGATTTATTTGGGTAAGGATGGATAAATGGTTTTAAAGGAAAAAGGTTCACCTAATGCCTTAATCATCCTCGTGCTTGTATTCGGTCTATGGTCTCAAACGTATCAAAAGTCGCAAGTTCTACAATACATGACTAATGGTCCACTCAAACAAAGAAACATGAATATGTAATCCTATGATGTAAAAGTGGCTCAAAACCTCACATGTATAAAGGGTATGGTATGTGACATGCATGATGTACTAGTTTCTTAGGCAGATTATTCCCAAATAACCACCCGCTAAATACCCGTCATGCTAATTGTTTGAACTTGACCATGACAATAGACCAAATGGGTTGTGCCATCCCTCGTTGACTTAGTTACTTGTGCTTTTTAGATCGCTTCAAACAAAGACATTTTTTGAAAAAAATTTGAAATTTTCCCCCATCCCCACACTTGAGGAAAACATTGTCCTCAATGTGTAGTGTTTAAATGAACGGGTCAAAATCGAAAACTTTTACTACTCCCCCATCCCCACACTTGAGGTGAACATTGTCTTCAATGTGTAAGAACTAGAGTTTTTGAAATGCACAAGGGATGTGACACGGCTAACCTTCCCAAATTTCCACCCGGAAAAATAAAATACAAAATACAATCCACTTATTACTAGACTAAGAATCAAGGTAAAAATGAGACGCATGCACCTGATTTTTGTCGCTTGATGCCCGTATCTTCTTCTTCTCTTCATAAAAACGGTTGTCCCGCGAACATGTTGTACCTACAAATCTTAACCCTTAGTGTAGAAGCATGCTTCTCACAACCATTGAAATTTGTTAGGTGATTAGGTCTACCATTTTTATGAAAGTGTTACCAAATCATGCGTTAAATTACCTTGATTTTTGTGGAAAATAATTTACAACAATAACAATCCTAACTCACTTTCGTAGGAATCACGGTTGCATTTAACTCATGCAACAAGCCCTTTTAACCCCCCCCCCCAATAGCTTGGGGGGATGAGAGGTCTCGTGAGAGTTATATAGGGAACACACCCACAATGTTCATTTAACTACTAAAACGAAATAACAAAATTGTACAACAACAATACTAAATAAACTACGGATAACACTAAAACGAAATGCGAAATAAAATATACAACAACAATTAACTTACCACCTCATGGTGGTCGAATGGCATGCTTGCCGTCCACGAGCTCCTCAAAATCACCCACCGGTGATTCATACCATTTGTTGCCAAACGGTCCAAACTTCCTCACCTCCTCTTCCTTTTTCTTTTCAAGAGGTGACTTCTTTGCTTTCTTCTTCTTGACCGTCTTCTTCTTTGTTTCTCCAAACCTACCAACCATAGCACAAACCTTTTTGTTTGGATTCATGTCCTTTTTAGGACACTTATCCTCACCAAGTGGGTTAGTAAATTTTGGAAAAACATTTAAATTTAATTCCCGGTCCCCAAACTTCATGCTTACCGTTCCCGTTGCACAATTTATTATGGCATTAGCAGTTGCTAGGAACGGTCTACCCAGTATGACTATCGGTTGGGTGTCCCCAAGACACCCAACATAGTCTACTACCAAAAAGTCAATTGGGTAGTAGCAATCATCCACCTTAACAATCACATCCTCCACCATCCCCCTTGGATGCGTGGGAGTCTGATCGGCCAATACCACGGGAGAATCAAATTTTTTTAATGGACCAAAATCATATTGGTCATACAAACTCCCGGGCAAGATGCTCACACAAGCTCCAAGATCTAGGAGCGCCCTCTCAATTTTAAATGTTCCAATTTGAATTGGAATAAGAGGATCTCCCGGATCTTGAGCTTTTGGGAGAAGGGCACTCGATAAAACGACACTCACATGAGATATCAAATCAACCGGGTTGGGTAATTTGTTGTGCCGTTTTTCGATGCTTAACTCCTTTAAGCATTCCACATGAGCCGGAACCTTTATAATGGCATCTAGTGTAACACCCCGTGTTCTCGAATGTCAAAGTCAAAGTCAAAGTTTGACTTCTTTGACTGTTAATAGTCTATTTTTCATATTTGTATTATGTGGAGTAAGTGTTGTCTAATCAAAGTGATCGAATGTTTAAATCAATCCGATTGTTTATCGACCTAGAATAGCAGGAAGTAACAATGCGAAAAAGTTAATCAATCAATAATCAAGCTAATCAAATCATCATCGAACTCGAACTCGAATTATGCGAACTTTGGTGTTGCTATACGTGTGTGTGTGTGACTTATGTGTTATTTGTGCGTGCTTACTTTATGTTACGTGCGAGGTAATCAATCGAATCAAATCGAAACCCGAAACTCAACCGAACTCAATCGAAATCGAACTCCGTTCGGGTTATCATCAATTGTGGATTCAAAAGGAAGACATCCCCAAAACCGCTTTTCGCACTCGATACGACCACTATGAGTTCATTGTTATGCCTTTTGGTTTAACCAACGCACCCGCGGTCTTTATGGATCTGATGAATCGCGTGTGTAAGCCATTTCTGGACCGTTTCGTCATCGTGTTCATCGACGATGTCTTGATCTTTTCCAAGTCGAAAGCCGAACACGCGCAACATCTACGTTTGGTTCTCGAGTTACTGCAGGGGAATTAACTCTACGCGAAATTCTCCAAGTGCGAATTCTGGTTGGAGGAGGTTCAGTTTCTGGGTCACATCGTGAATAGTCAAGGTATACACGTCGATCCCGCGAAGATTGAAGCAGTTAAAAGTTGGATTACGCCTAAGAACCCGTCTGAAGTTCGTTCTTTTCTCGGACTAGCGGGCTATTATCGACGATTTATCGAAGGATTCTCTAAGATCGTTGTGCCGCTTACCGCTCTTACCCATAAAGACAAGCCTTTCGCTTGGGGAAACGCACAAGAGTCTGCCTTTCAAACCCTCAAACATATGCTGTGCAATGCTCCTGTTCTCACACTGCCTGACGGAAGCAATGGTTTCATTGTCTATTGTGATGCTTCCAACCTTGGTCTTGGTTGTGTCCTCATGCAATGAGACAAGGTTATAGCTTACGCATCTCGTCAGCTCAAAATATGCGAGAAGAACTATACAACCCATGACCTCGAGCTAGGCGCGGTTGTCTTTGCATTAAAGATTTGGCGACACTACCTATATGGTACCAAGTGTACGATATTCACCGATCACAGGAGTTTACAACACATCTTTAATCAGAGGGAACTTAACATGCGTCAACGCCGATGGGTAGAACTTCTCAACAATTACGACTATGAGATTCGTTATCACCCAGGCAAAGCAAATGTTGTTGCCGACGCGCTCAGCAAACGGAGTTATGTGCTCAGTATTCGCAATGTTCAAGCCCAGCAAGATCTCGAAACCCTCATCCGCGAAGCCCAACATGCTTGCTTTAACGAGCGCACATTGAAGAAAGAGAGGATCTATCACGATGGAGCTCAGCTAGTAAGCAAATCGAATGGGATCTTCTACTATCTAGACCGAATTTGGATCCCTAAGCGGACCGATTTGCGAAAGATTCTAATGGATGAAGCCCACAAATCCCAATATTCTATTCATCCCGGTGCCGACAAAATGTACCAGGACCTTCGCTATAAGTACTGGTGGCCGGGCATGAAACGGGATATCGCTCTCTATGTTGGAAGTTGTTTGACTTGTGCAAGAGTTAAGGCTGAACATCAAAGACCTTCTGGCTTACTGGAACAACCGCCGATTCCTATATGGAAGTAGGAGAGTATAGCTATGGATTTCATAACCAAACTCCCGCCCACGCCATCAGGTCACGACAGTATTTGGGTTATAGTCGACCGTCTGACCAAATCAGCCCACTTTTTGCCAATACGAGAAGACTACAAGGTAGAACGATTAGCCCGAATCTACACCGACGAGATCATTTGTAATCATGGTACGCCTCGCGACATCTTTCTGACCGTGATGCTCGGTTTACCTAGCAATTGTGGGAAACGTTTCAAGCAGCGCTTGGTACGTCGCTTAATATGAGTACCGCATTCCATCCTCAAACCGACGGACAGACGTCGCTTAATATGAGTACCGCATTCCATTCCATGCTCCGTGCGTGTGTTATAGACTTCAGTGGTAGTTGGAACAAATATCTGTCACTAGTCGAATTCTCGTACAACAACAGTTATCATGCCAGCATCCAAATGGCACCATTCGAGGCTTTATATGGAAGAAGATGTCGATCGCCGATTGTATGGCACGAGATCGGTCACTCGCAACTAACCGGTCCCGAGTTACTACAAGAAACGACTGACAAAATACTCCAGATTCGAGACAACTTGTTGAAAGCTCGGAGTAGACAGAAAAGTTATACCGATAGAAGACGCAAGCCCCTTGAATTTGACGTTGGCGACTACGTACTCCTAAAGGTATCACCTTGGAAGGGTGTGGTCAGATTCGGCAAGAAAGGGAAACTAGCGCCTCGATATGTTGGACCTTTTAAGATTCTGGAAAGGATCAGAAAAGTCGCCTACAGACTCGAACTACCGGAGGAACTTAGTAACTTCCACCCGACTTTCCACGTGTCTAACCTCCGAAAATGCCTAGCTGACCATGATTTAATCGTACCGCTCGACGATCTTCAAGTGAACGAAACACTACACTTCGTGAAAAAGCCTGTCGAAATCATGGATCGCCAAACCAAGCAACTCAGACACTCGCGCATCCCTATCGTGAAAGTTCGATGGGAAGGCAAACGAGGCGCGGAGTTCACTTGGGAACTCGAAAGTGACATGAAGGCCAAGTACCCACAGTTGTTTAAATGAAGATCTGAAGCGTCAAATTGGTAAAATAAATCACAGTGTTGTGCAGCTTTCAGCCTAATTTCAGGACGAAATTCCCTAAACAAGGGGAGGCTGTAACACCCCGTGTTCTCGAATGTCAAAGTCAAAGTTTGACTTATTTGACTGTTAATAGTCTATTTTTCATATTTGTATTATGTGGAGTAAGTGTTGTCTAATCAAAGTGATCGAATGTTTAAATCAATGCGATTGTTTATCGACCTAGAATAGCAGGAAGTAACAATGCGATAAAGTTAATCAATCAATAATCAAGCTAATCAAATCATCATCAAACTCGAACTCGAATTATGCGAACTTTGGTGTTGCTATACGTGTGTGTGTGACTTATGTGTTATTTGTGCGTGCTTACTTTATGTTACGTGCGAGGTAATCAATCGAATCAAATCGAAACCCGAAACTCAACCGAACTCAATCGAAATCGAAACATGAAATATAGATGCTTATATGTTGATATAGTAGTTGGGACTGAAGGTAATTTGAATAGGAAACTCTATCGTATCCGTATCATCCTCCACCGAAATCGAAATATCAGAAATCGTCGCCCAAACGCTCGAAACAGGCTGCGGATCGAACAGGCTTCAGCCGACTGAACAAGCCAGCCGATCAGACAGACCGTCCGATCGAACAGGCTGTCCGGTCGGGATGCCTGGCCGATCGGCCAGCCCTTTCCTCTTTGGGAAGCCTTTAAATAGCCCTGTCATTGTCATTCTTTCCACTTTTGGAAAGCTCTGACCGACCAGCTCGTGTTCTTCACCTTTTTCCCAGATTTCTCTCAATCCCGGTAAGATTTCACTCTAAATCTTGTACATTTTTGTTCTATGCACACTCCTACACATTTCTATCTTTCAAATCTTGAATTCCAACAGTGAAATCATCAAGATCTAAGTATTCTAGGATGATGTCATCATGGTGTTCTTCAAGAACTCTATGTTTTGGCTTCAATCCATCAAGAATCACTTGGATCTAGCCGATTTCCACATTAACAAACAAAGATCTATTTTAGATCTAAACATTTCACGGTGTGAAGGATTGAAAGACGAATTTTCCATCTTTCTTTCAACTCTTTTACACTCAACGCCTTCAAACCGGTATAAACGGAGCTTGAGTCAACTCAACCAACAATCTAATGGATGAGTGATTCAAGATTCGGATTCTATCTACAAGGTTCACCGACTCCGGGTTAAACATCAAACTACCGTTCCGAACCAGCTCACCGGCCGGATTTGGGTGATTCCTGTCCGAGCAGGGGAAACAAGTAAGAACGAAGGTTCCATGGTTCAACTCGTTGTCAAACTACCTCGATATAACGTCAAATAATCAAAACAGCCAAGTGTTAGACGACAGGCCGACCAGGTTAGGATGCTGACCGATCGGTTAGGCGGTCCGAACGAACAACCCAACCGATCGGACAGGTCAGCCGATCGACCAGGCCAGCCGATCGGCTAGCACATGGCCCCACACTTTGCAAATTTATGAAGTCTAGTATTGAACGAAGTAATGTTCGATCCAATCATAGTTGATAACATTACTTCAGATCATGAGATACTTTGCTTCAAAAATTAATCGATTTTTAACTTGTCGAGTCCTTAGAGTGCCACCCGATCGAACCTACTGTCCGATCAGGTGACTACCCACTGAGGACTTGCTACTAAAGTGTCTGACCGATCGGTTAAGCCGACCGATCGAACGACCCGTTCGATCGATCGACCTGAGAGGTAAGGATACTTCAATGTTTTCAAATACTGCAACTAAAACTTCAAAAGTTCAAACCATCATACACAAACACATCCTACACAAAGGAAGAAACAATCCACTCGAACAGCCCATCCAATCGAGCCTACCGGCCGATCGAACAGGCTGTCCAAACGGATTATCCAACCAAACGGTTAGGCTGTTCGATCGAACCTACCGTTCGATCGACTAGGCCATCCGACCCATCAGTACTTGTTTTCATTCATCGCGTTACTCATCGTTATACCATCGAACTATTCAGGCTAACCCTACTCTCAAGCGCTCCCTTCAATCCATAAATCAACCGTTGTGAGTATACTCGAACCCTTTTTGCTTTAGCACTTTTGGGTGTTACATACGTTACTTATCTAAATCATAATCGAACACACTACTCAATTACTTTATACGCTAACCGTGCTGCATGTATTACGTGACTAAATGAATGCTTGTTGTTATGTTTACACGTGGAATGTTGTCTACCTGCCTTAACGACGTAGTACTATAGTTTGGACTCAGCACCCGTTCACACGGGGGTTGTTAAGGACAATTACTTGCATGGATAGGGTGGTAATCATGTATTGCGAACTGTCTCGGACAGTTAACCCGCAGTCATTGGTATCGATAGATCCATGTCGATAATTAACATGCTTCGTTTTCATCTGTGTACGTGCTGGTTACGCGTAAACTATTTCGAACTCTATATGCTATATCAAACTTGTATGCTCACCCTTACATTATATGTATTGACTTTATTTTAACGTATGTGACAGGTGTTTAAGATGTTTTCTTGCTAGGAAGCGAGGCTAGAATAAAGCTCTAGAGTCCCCCCAACAAATAGTTGTCTGTCAGGATCAAGCGTCTAGAGCATAGTTGTCTGTAGATCTTGTCAGAACGGGTCCCTAGAAGCATTTGAACAATATTTATCTGTTTTATTTAAAATCTGAGTTGTCGGAAAAGAATTGCTTGACTAGATGTTATCTGTAATAATATATTTTATTATTTGGGATACGGTATGGGACGTATCATTCAATTGAATAGTATTAATAGTTGTTGTGGAAAACTTCTGGACAATCTGTTTCGCTCAGTGCCACGCCCTGATGATTCCGCCATCGATTGGGGTGTGACAGATTGGTATCAGAGCCATAACTATAGGGAATTAGGCTAGACACGACCTAATCCGGGTCGCTGTCTTAGAGACCTAGACTATAGCTAGGAACCAACAGACCAAGTTTATGTGCTATGTTCTGCTATTTATCGCTATCACTGCACTCGAACTTTCAAAATAAAGTCAAGCGATTTAGTCAGGATTAGGTGTGAAAACGCGAACTCCCGACTGAATTGATTGATCAATGCTGATTTTATCAATTTATCAATGATTTCCCCGTTATTTTCAATAACAAACGAGGAGAATTATACCAAATCAGGAGTGAAATCCATATTTTGATTAATAATCTCCTCATTTTTTTTCTGATACAAGGAAGAAGTGGCTAAGCCAGGGGCGAAACCCTAACCTTGACAACTTGTTCCGCTACTTGTTTTATCTCACCAAAGCCTCGACGGACTCCAACGACCTGAACTCACGAGTAAGACCTAGGGAAGGTGTGCGATATGCCCAAGAATCGAGGCAAGCACGCAAATCCCGAAGGTCGAAAAGTGACGACAAGTCTACTGTGAATAGTCGAATCGCTTTGGGTAGTAGATGTCTAATAGCCGTAGACAACGTATTTCTCGATTTTATACGTTTCGATTCTGAGCCCGCACTCGCCGTCTCTGATAACTCGATCGTTTTATGTGCTTTGCGTGTAATTAGCCATTTGCGTGTTTGAATTTGAATTATTCGATTTTTGCTATCATCTCGATCGACACACACATCTCGCATTGCTATTCTATCTCAAGCTGTTGCAATCTAGACGATATTTTGATCTATTATACGCTTATGCTATAATCAAAATGCTATACGACTATACCATACTATGCTACTCGGTATGCTATTCGCGATTGCTATATTCGAACGACACGCGAACTTGAAGGATAGGTTTCTGTACTCTGATTGCTTCTATGACTAAATGCGTATGTGTGCTTATGTACTTTTGTGCCCTATCTGCTTATGTGCTTCTGTGACTATGTGATTTTCGTGCCTATGTGTTTATATGATTCATGCCTTATCCTGTTCCTGAGCTTTAGTAAGTAGTAGACGTGTGAGGTGAGATTCGATTTGTTGTGTTTGAGACCTGCGACGATGTCTATTGCAGACCATGTCGACATCTGGACACCGAACCCCTCTTACCCGCCAAGAAAAGAGAGACAAGCGTCTCGCTGCAATCATCGCCAAGTAAGTGGCGAAAGCTGTAAGCGAGGTGTATGAGAATGTCAGCAAGTCGTCGGAGGAATCCCGAACCGACGCTCCTAAGGATGCAAACAAGACTGCTTTCAGCTTCAAGCAATTTAAGGCATGCGGACCTAAAGAGTTTACTGGAGAAGATGGCCCTACCGCCATGTTTCACTGGTTCGATTCGGTTGAAGTCACTCTGCGCCAAAGCGGCTGTCCTGAAAATCTCTGTACCCTGAATGCGACCAGCGTCTTCCAGTCCCGAGCTCTAGACTGGTGGACGGCTGAACGAAACAAACGCGGAAATGATGCAGCTTATGAGCTGACTTGGGAAGAGCTAAAGGCCATTATGATGGACGAATTCTGCCCTCCCCATGAACGCCAAAAGCTGGAGGACGAGTTTTGGACTATCAAGCAGAAGGATGGAGACAACGCTGCTTTAACTGCTCGCTTTAAGCAGCTTAGCATCATTTGTCCCGATCAAGTCAAAACGCCAGACATGGCCATCAAGAAGTATATTCGAGCTCTGCCAGATTGTGTAGCTGATTTTGTTCACGCCGCCAAACCATCATCAATCGAGGAGACTTACTTGCTTGCCGCTGAGATCAATGACAAGCGGGTAAAGTCTGGTTTCTGGGATAAACCATCCAAGTCTCTGCACCAAGCAACTACTGCAGCAACCACCGACACCACCTCTGCTCAGCCCTCCAAGTCCTCACGTCGAAAGAAGAAGCACAACAACAGTAGCCCCAGCAACAAGAACTGTGCAGTCGCAACAACTGCTGCCCCTCTGCAAGCCGTACCGGCTCAGCAGCAGTTGCACCACCGACCAGCACCGTCCACTCAAGCGCCGCCAGCAAAGCGCGCATACACAGGTCCCCACCCGCTCTGCCAGACATGCTCATATCATCACCCGGTGGGTCTCGCCTGCCGTTATTTCACTCACTGCAACCTCTACGGTCACTTCACCGCGAATTGTCGCTATGGTCCCCGTCAAGCCCCAGCTCAAGCTACTACTCATCAAGCTCTACTCCCCGCCCCTCAAGGCCAACCAGCGGCTCAAGCCCCCGTAGTCAATGCTCGAGTCTGCTTTACATGTGGCGATCCAAATCATTTCGCCAACATGTGCCCGAACAGGGTGGTGAAGCAAGAGCCCCAACAGCAGCAGCAGCAGCAGCCTCAGCAGCAGCAACAAGCAGCCTGTGCCCGAACTTTCAACATCAACGCCCGTCAGGCCCAGGCTGACAACAACGTGGTTAATGGTACGTTCCTTGTGAATGGTATTTATGCACCGTGTTTGTTTGATACTGGAGCCGATAACTGCTTTGTATCGTTTGAATTCGTGAAGCTCCTTAGTCGTAAGCGCTCTTATCTCCCCTCGTCATTCGAAGTCGAAGTCGCTACTGGAAGAACTGTCGCCGTTAACTCTGTTCTCCATGATTGTACCCTCGAGCTCAACAATCACATCTTCCCAATCGACCTCATTCCGATGCAACTCGGAAGTTTCGACGTCATAGTAGGCATGGACTTTCTTCGCGAAAACCATGCTGAAGTTGTGTGCTTCGATAAAATGATTCGATTCTCGCTTGCAAATGGTGATCTACTATGTGTGTACGGTGAAACAGCTTCAAAGGGTCTCAAGCTCATGTCGTGTGTCCAAGCTAGCAAGTATCTCCGCAAGGAATACAGAGCCTTCTTGGCCAACATTGTAGTAGCGGAGAAGGAAAAGAAAAAGAAAGCCGAAGTCAAAGACATCCCAGTGGTCCATGAGTTTCCTCAGGTGTTCCCTGATGACCTCCCTGGACTACCGCCGAGTCGCGATATCGACTTTCGTATTGACCTCATTCCTGGAGCTAACCCCGTTGCCAAAGCCCCTTATCGACTCGCTCCATCCGAAATGCGGGAACTCTCAAACCAACTCCAGGAATTGCTTGAAAAAGGCTTTATTCGCCCGAGCACCTCTCCTTGGGGCGCGCCGGTCCTTTTCGTTAAAAAGAAGGATGGGTCGTTCCGGATGTGCATCGACTATCGGGAGTTGAATAAGCTAACTATTAAGAACCGATACCCTCTGCCCCGAATCGACGACTTATTTGATCAACTGCAAGGTGCTAAGTGTTTCTCGAAGATCGATCTCCGTTCGGGTTATCATCAATTGCGGATTCAAGAGGAAGACATCCCCAAAACCGCTTTTCACACTCGATACGGCCACTATGAGTTCGTTGTTATGCCTTTTGGTTTAACCAACGCACCCGCGGTCTTTATGGATCTGATGAATCGCGTGTGTAAGCCATTGCTGGACCGTTTCATCATCGTGTTCATCGACGATGTCTTGATCTATTCCAAGTCGAAAGCCGAACACGCACAACATCTACGTTTGGCTCTTGAGTTACTGCAGGGGAATCAACTCTACGCCAAATTCTCCAAGTGCGAATTCTGGTTGGAGGAGGTTCAGTTTCTGGGTCACATCGTAAATAGTCAAGGTATACACGTCGATCCCGCGAAGATTGAAGCAGTTAAAAGTTGGATTACGCCTAAGAACCCGTCTAAAGTTCGTTCTTTTCTCGGACTAGCGGGCTATTATCGACGATTTATCGAAGGATTCTCTAAGATCGTTGTGCCGCTTACCACTCTTACCCATAAAGACAAGCCTTTCGTTTGGGGAAACGCACAAGAGTCTGCCTTTCAAACCCTCAAGCATATGCTGTGCAATGCTCCAGTTCTCACACTGCCTGACGGAAGCAATGGTTTCATTGTCTATTGTGATGCTTCCAACCTTGGTCTTGGTTGTGTCCTCATGCAACGAGACAAGGTTATAGCTTACGCATCTCGTCAGCTCAAAATACACAAGAAGAACTATACAACCCATGACCTCGAGCTAGGTGCGATTGTCTTTGCATTAAATATTTGGCGACACTACCTGTATGGTACCAAGTGTACGATCTTCACCGATCACAGGAGTTTACAACACATCTTTAATCAGAGGGAACTTAACATGCGTCAACGCCGATGGGTAGAACTTCTCAACGATTACGACTGTGAGATTCGTTATCACCCAGGCAAAGCAAATGTTGTTGCCGACGCGCTCAGCAGACGGAGTTATGTGCTCAGTATTCGCAATGTTCAAGCCCAGCAAGATCTCGAAACCCTCATCCGCGAAGCCCAACATGCTTGCTTTAACGAGCACACATTGAAGAAAGAGAAGATCTATCACGATGGAGCTCAGCTAGTAAGCAAATCGAATGGGATCTTCTACTATCTAGACCAAATTTGGACCCCTAAGCAGACCGATTTGCGAAAGATTCTAATGGATGAAGCCCACAAATCCCGATATTCTATTCATCCCGGTGCCGACAAAATGTACCAGGACCTTCGCTGTAAGTACTGGTGGCCGGGCATGAAACGGGATATCGCTCTCTATGTTGGAAGTTGTTTGACTTGTGCAAGTGTTAAGGCTGAACATCAAAGACCTTCTGGCTTACTGGAACAACCGCCTATTCCTATATGGAAGTGGGAGAGTATAGCTATGGATTTCATAACCAAACTCCCACCCACGCTATCAGGTCACGACAGTATTTGGGTTATAGTCGACCGTCTGACCAAATCAGCCCACTTTTTGCCAATACGGGAAGACTACAAGGTAGAACAATTAGCCCGAATCTACACCGACGAGATCATTTGTAATCATGGTACGCCTCGCGACATCATCTCTGACCGTGATGCTCGGTTTACCTTGCGATTGTGGGAAACGTTTCAAGCAGCGCTTGGTACGTCGCTTAATCTGTGTACCGCATTCCATCCTCAAACCGACGGACAGACTGAGAGAACGATCCGTACTCTTGAAGACATGCTCCGTGCGTGTGTTATAGACTTCGGTGGTAGTTGGAACAAATATCTGTCACTAGTCGAATTCTCGTACAACAACAGTTATCATGCCAGCATCTAAATGGCACCATTCGAGGCTTTATATGGAAAAAGATGTCGATCGCCGATTGTATGGCACGAGATCCGTCACTCACAACTAACCGGTCCCGAGTTACTACAAGAAACGACTGACAAAATCCTCCAGATTCGAGACAACTTGTTGAAAGCTCGGAGTAGACAGAAAAGTTATGCCGATAGAAGACGCAAGCCCCTTGAATTTGACGTTGGCGACTACGTACTCCTAAAGGTATCACCTTGGAAGGGTGTGGTCAGATTCGGCAAGAAAGGGAAACTAGCGCCTCGATATGTTGGACCTTTTAAGATTCTGGAAAGGATTGGAAAAGTCGCCTACAGACTCGAACTACTGGAGGAACTTAGTAACGTCCACCCGACATTCCACGTGTCTAACCTCCGAAAATGCCTAGCTGACCATGATTTAATCGTACCGCTCGATGATCTTCAAGTGAACGAAACACTACACTTCGTGGAAAAGCCTGTCGAAATCATGGATCGCCAAACCAAGCAACTCAGGCACTCGCGCATCCCTATCGTGAAAGTCCGATGGGAAGGCAAACAAGGCGCGGAGTTCACTTGGGAACTCGAAAGCGACATGAAGGCCAAGTACCCACAGTTGTATAAATGAAGATCTGAAGCTTCAAATTGGTAAAATAAATCACAGTGTTGTGCAGCTTTCAGCCTAATTTCGGGACGAAATTCCCTAAACAAGGGGAGGCTGTAACACCCCGTGTTCTCGAATGTCAAAGTCAAAGTCAAAGTTTGACTTCTTTGACTGTTAATAGTCTATTTTTCATATTTGTATTATGTGGAGTAAGTGTTGTCTAATCAAAGTGATCGAATGTTTAAATCAATGCGATTGTTTATCGACCTAGAATAGCAGGAAGTAACAATGCGATAAAGTTAATCAATCAATAATCAAGCTAATCAAATCATCATCGAACTCGAACTCGAATTATGCGAACTTTGGTGTTGCTATACGTGTGTGTGACTTATGTGTTATTTGTGCGTGCTTACTTTATGTTACGTGCGAGGTAATCAATCGAATCAAATCGAAACCCGAAACTCAACCGAACTCAATCGAAATCGAAACATGAAATATAGATGCTTATATGTTGATTTAGTAGTTGGGACTGAAGGTAATTTGAATAGGAAACTCTATCGTATCCGTATCATCCTCCACCGAAATCGAAATATCAGAAATCGTCGCCCAAACGCTCGAAACAGGCTGCGGATCGAACAGGCTTCAGCCGACTGAACAAGCCAGCCGATCGGACAGACCGTCCGATCGAACAGGCTGTCCGATCGGGATGCCTGGCCGATCGGCCAGCCCTTTCCTATTTGGGAAGCCTATAAATAGCCCTGTCATTATCATTCTTTCCACTTTTGGAAAGCTCTGACCGACCAGCTCGTATTCTTTACCTTTTTCTCAGATTTCTCTCAATCCCGGTAAGATTTCACTCTAAATCTTGTACGTTTTTGTTCTATGCACACTCCTACACATTTCTATCTTTCAAATCTTGAATTCTAACCATGAAATCATCAAGATCTAAGTATTCTAGGATGATGTCATCATGGGGTTCTTCAAGAACTCTATGTTTTGGCTTCAATCCATCAAGAATCACTTGGATCTAGCCGATTTCCACATTAACAAACAAAGATCTATTAAACATTTCACGGTGTGAAGGATTGAAAGACGAATTTTCCAACTTTCTTTCAACTCTTTTACACTCAACGCCTTCAAACCGGTATAAACGGAGCTTGAGTTAACTGTAACACCTCGAATTTTTGTGTCCAATAATGTGTTAACACGTGTCATTTGTTTACACGTGGCATTGGTATTAAATAAAGGACTAATTTTGACAAACCTTGAAAGTATATAAATTCGAGGGTTATAAATGTCAACAAGGGTAAATATACTGAATAGTAACCCTAAATAAATGCTTGAACCTTCAAACGAATGTATCATAGATCGTACGAAAGCGAAACACGAAAGAAAGTGAGAGATTACAAGCTACAGGGGTTAACTGTGTCAACATGTTTAATTATACCTCTGAGTGACCCTTTAACGTTCCCAAGGCTTTGTAACGGTATTATACCCTCACCAAAATATAATATATAAATTTCGCAAAGTTTCGTTATGAAACGAGAAAGTTACGATCGAATTCGTAGGAGAAGGGTTAAAAGCGCCAATAATGAAAGTTAAGGCTTTCCAAATAATTAATAAACTAACCGGGGACTTAACAACGCGGGTAAATAACACGAGGCCCCTATCGGTAAATAACCGAGGGTCAAACCGCAAAGTTACCCCTTCAAACCCGAAAGGTCAGGTAAATCATTACGAAAGATTTCGTTATTAATTACCAGGATTTCGTAATCATTTCAAAAGATTTTAAAAATCTGAAAAACAGGCCCCACGCGACCCGCATTGCATGTTTGGTTAAGTTGAGGCGGGCCGCGAGCCTCCTCTTTTACTCGCCTGGTATTTAAATCCCAGGCGGCCCGCATTAGAAACGCATGGAACTCCCATGCGGGCCGCATTAGACGCCCAGATGCAGAAAGTTGTAACTACTTGCCTTTTGGAGCATTTGAACGACCAAACATCAATCAATGAGGCATGGGTGCCCCCTACTCGACCCATACACCTTAGGGACACCTGCCCATGATCCATGATCAAATGTAGGCTGAGTTGTGATGATCTTGAGGTCCTTTGAGCACTATAAATAGCAATGTTGAGGTTACAACATTCACACAACTCAAACACTTCCATCTGATCATTCCAAGAGCTCCCTAGCATTCTCTTCTGTTCCATAATCAAGATACAACTTCTGTAAGTCGTTCATAACGATTTTGGTCATACATTTCCATAGTTTTAGCCTATAAACACAACCGTCGTAACTAACGGTTGTCATTACAATATCTTGCAAATCGTTCAGTCTTATGACGAATCAAAAGTGGTTATAAGTTGGTATTTATGTGGGTAATAAACCTCTAAAAGGGTTCCCCCTGATCACCACTCTAACTATGTCAAATATCGAGTCAAACGTGCGGTTAAAAAAGTCAACAGGAAGCTATTTTAGCGATTTATGCATAATCTGTAATGTACATACTATGGAACCTGTTTTGACAATCATAAAACATGATAATAAGTATATAAACTTGTTTGCGCTCGTTTGAATCGACCATTTGCTATATTGAACCGGTTCGGAGCCGAATGTCGCAAAAGTTTGACTTTTGCTTTGACTTCAGTTCTGACCCGTTTTATTGAGGTATAGATATACCTTAGGACTCTCTTAGGACCAGGTTACATGATGGTATGAACCTCTGTGATCGGTTCATGAGTTATCCGAGTCTTTTGCGCATTTCCGTCATTCGCCTAAAAGTTGACCGTAACGGCCTTTTGAAATTAAAACGAGTATTTCGGACGCGTGAACGGACCAGAACCTTGCTTACTAAATTATAAGCATGTCCTTAAAGTTTCACGTCAATCCGAGGTCTGGAATGAGAGTTATGCTAAAAAGCGCATTTAAAGTAAACTTTATTAATTAACGGCGCAATTAGCATAACACCTATCTAAACCAAGATTTCGTCACCAAAACTTTTACCCACTGTATTGAAATAATATTTTGGGAATTTTAAAGATTTTTAATAATTTTTTTTACCTCGCTCATCACCTGCGGTTATGGCTACGGGTCGGTAAATACCGAATATGCCCTTTTCGGCCAAAACATGAGTTCTACAAGGTCTTTTGACCCGATTCCAGTTGCTACTGATTTTAAATAATAAATAAAGTATTTTAAGCTTTATAAGCTGTTCGGGAAACTCAGATTTCCTGTAGAACTCGAAAAGCCCTTTTAAAGCCTTTAAAATGACCGAAAAGCCCCTACGGGGCATAATATTAACTTAAACTCGTTACGGGCGTCACGGAAGGTATCCTACTGATACCACAACCCATTTAAGGCATATTGACTTAGGAAATAAGCGTACGACTCTCATGGTTAACCGTTTCGCCTATTGCGCGCACGGTTCGGCTTATGAAACTAGTTTTCATAATTTAGCCGATACGGGTCAAATAATATCATTTGAACCCCAAAATCCAGAGTGTGAACCATTAACCCATATAAAACAAGTCTCTGAACTTGTTGGGACAGAATCACACTCCATTCTCGGTTTTCGCCTTTTCGCGCGATTAAACCATATCTATATATATCGGAACCAACCAGTCTAGGCTACGGCCATTATAACGACTCGTTAGGATTCTAAGAGGTTAATTAAAACCTTCGTTCCAGATTAGGAGCCCCAGTAAAAGCTATCGGTGATTTAATCCAAATTAAGGAAATATACTTGCAAAGGTAAATACTTTAACTTATTTCCCCTATATGGGCTTGGGTTACGGTATATTAATACCGCTTGATTGAGCATTATATTCTTCCATCGCTTAGGTGGTTAATTAATAATATGATCGGCTCATTTAAACAGTTTTGTTGCTTATAAGCCTTTGGGGGGTTTAATGACCGTTGTCCCGGATATCCTTGGCATCATTTTACGAAATGGCCACGACCATCGACATCCCGGTGTAGGCGTACACCCGGTATAAAGTGTCGACATTAAATTAAAAGACGTAGCCGTTGGTTTTTATACTACGGTTTTACGCAATGTGGTGTGTCTATAAATCTTTAACCCGGCACGACCCGGGCTACTGAACGCATAAAAGAACATGTAAAACGTTCACAAGATTTTATTATAATTTTCCCAAGTTATAAAAGAATTTGTGCCTCGTGCATTCAAATCAATTTTAATAAACATTTTTAAATGTGTCAGTTGAATGTATTTACCAGTGTAAACTGACGTATTTTCCCCAAAAAGATTAAGTGCAGGTGCTAGACGAAATTGGCTGGTATTAGCTGCCTAAGCATCACGAATAGTCTCGCAAACTTGATGCTGTATCTGAATGAACAATATTTATCTAATTTGATCCGCTGTGGATACATTCGACTTCTGTAATACATTTGATATTACAATCAGAGGTTGAAATATATTTATTTATCTTATGCTTCCGCTGTGCATTATATAATTGTGTGGTTTGACTATATTGTTGCCAACATCGTCACGGTAATCCCCCACCGGGCCCACCGGTGAGACACGTGGAAATCGGGGTGTGACATTAACTCACCAAACAATCTAATGGATGAGTGATTCAAGATTCGGATTCTATCTACGAGGTTCACCGACTCCGGGTTAAACATCAAACTACCGTTCCGAACCAGCTCACCGGCCAGATCTGGGTGATTCCTGTCCAAGCAGGGGAAACAAGTAAGAACGAAGGTTCCATGGTTCAACTCGTTGTCAAACTACCTCGATATAACGACAAATAATCAAAACAGCCAAGTGTTAGACGACAGGACGACCAGGTCAGGATGTTGACAGATCGGTTAGGCGGTCCGAACAAACAGCCCAACCGATCGGACAGGTTAGCCGATCGACCAGGCCAGCCGATCGGCTAGCACATGGCCCCACACATTGTAAATTTATGAAGTCTAGTATTGAACGAAGTAATGTTCGATCGAACCATAGTTGATAACATTACTGTTCGGATCATGAGATACTATGCTTCAAAACTTAATCGATTTTAACTTGGCGAGTCCTTAGAGTGCCCCCCGATCGAATCTACTATCCGATCAGGTGACTGCCCACTGAGGACTTGCTACTAAAGTGTCTGACCGATCGGTTAAGCCGACCGATCGAACGACCCGTTCGATCGATCGACCTGAGAGGTAAGGATACTTCAATGTTTTCAAATACTGCAACTAAAACTTCAAAAGTTCAAACCATCATACACAAACACATCCTACACAAAGGAAGAAACAATCCACTCGAACAGCCCATCCGATCGAGCCTACCAGCCGATCGAAAAGGCTGTCCGAACGGATTATCCAACCGAACGGTTAGGCGTTCGATCGAACCTACCATTCGATCGACTAGGCCATCCGACCCATCAGTACTTGTTTTCATTCATCGCGTTACTCATCGTTATACCATCGAACTATTCAGGCTAACCCTACTCTCAAGCGCTCCCTTCAATCCATAAATCAACCGTTGTAAGTATACTCGAACCCTTTTTGCTTTAGCACTTTTGGGTGTTACATACGTTACTTATCTAAATCACACTCGAACACACTACTCAATCACTTTATATGCTAACCGTGCTGCATGTATTACGTGACTAAATGAATGCTTGTTGTTATGTTTACACGTGGAATGCTGTCTACCTACCTTAATGACGTAGTACTATAGTTTGGACTCAGCACCCGTTCACACGGGGGTTGTTAAGGAAAATTACTTGCATGGATTACGATAGTAATCATGTATTGCGAACTGTCTCGGACAGTCAACCCGCAATCGTTGGTATCGATAGATCCATGTCGATAATTAACATGCTTCGTTTTCCTCTGTGTACGTGCTGGTTACGCGTAAACTATTTCGAACTCTATATGCTATATCAAACTTGTATGCTCACCCTTACATTATATATATTGACTTTATTTTAACGTATGTGACAGGTGTTTAAGATGTTTGCTTGCTAGGAAGCGAGGCTAGAATAAAGCTTTAGAGTCCCCCCAACAAATAGTTGTCTGTCAGGATCAAGCGTCTAGAGCATAGTTGTCTGTAGATCTTGTCAGAACGGGTCCCTAGAAGCATTTGAACAATATTTATCTGTTTTATTTAAAATCTGAGTTGTCGAAACAGAATTGCTTGACTAGATATTATCTGTAATAATATATTTTATTATTTGGGATACGGTATGGGACGTATCATTCAACTGAATAGTATTAATAGTTGTTGTGGAAAACTTCTGGACAATCTGTTTCGCTTAGTGCCACGCCCCGATGATTCCGCCATCAGTTGGGGTGTGATATCTAGTAACGGTAAATTAATTTTAGCTTGCTTAAAATTTTCCCACCCCTCGTCCTTTGGTGGGCACCGTTCTTCACTTTTCAATGCATTAAGTGGGTTAAGTTGATTTAAACAATTTTTACAAAAAAAAAAAAAAAAAATTAGTTACGTTTTCACTTTTACTTTGTGAAATCGTTTCGTGTTTATTTTCACTTTCCGGCTCCTCACTTATATTTTCCACTACACCATCAATGAATTGTGGTGGTGGAATGCTTTTAACACTACGAACTTCATCATTTAAAAGAATACCTACCACGCTAACGCGTGCATTCCTCACGTTGCTTGTGCTAAAACCTTGATGCTTCGGGTTCACTGTAGTGTCACTTGGAAGCTTTCCCATGCTTCCCCTCATTTGAGCCATTTCCTCCGCAAGTTGGCCCACTTGCTTTGCTAATGCCTCATGTGCTTTGTCCCGAATCTCATTTGTTTTCTTTATCTCCTTAATTTCATTGTGAGATTCTTTTTGTATATTTAACAAAGCATCCATTTTGGCACTCAAGTCATCACCACCGGTTTGATTGTTCAACCCGCTTCCATTACCGCCTTGATTGTTGTGATTCCTTTGGTACCCACCTTGGTAATTGTTGTCCTGACCTTGGTACCCTTGATTGTAATTACGTTGGTAACCCCCTTGGTTACCACCTTGGCGATTTTAATATGATGACCCGCTTTGATTACCCGGTTGAAAGTTTGGGTTCATTTGATTCGCGGCATTCCCATATCGGAAGTTGGGATAGTTTCTCAATCTGGGATGGTAAGTGTTCGAATTCATGTCATTATTCTTTCTATCCCCGAACACTTGATTTACTTCCTCGGTGTACTCACCCGACCCCATTGGACATTGATCGGTCCAATAGCCAATATCCCCACAATCTTCACACACCGCGAATTGGACCGCATTCACCTCCTTCTTTTTCATACGAGCCATTTCTTGTTCTAATGTGGAAATTCGATCTTTAGAATCAAAATCGGGAAGTGACCAGGAAATGGGATGTTTCTTAGCTCTATCGGCTGATTCCTTTTCCTTCGACCGCTTGCTCATTCGCTCAAGAAACTCCCACGTCATCTTCATGATTGCTCAAGAGAGTCCCGTTGCTTGTTGACTCGAGGCGGTTCCATGTATTGTCGTCTAGACCCCGTACAAGACACTTGACTAACTCCCACTTCTCTATTTGATGATGTGGGCAATTTCGCATCAACTCCTTGTATCGTGTGAATTCTTCATGCAACGGCTCACCCGATAGTTGGCGAAAAGACCTAATTTCATCACGAGCATTATCAGTCTTTGCCACTGAATAGTATCCATCAAGAAAAGCTTGTTGCATTTCTCCCCATGTTCGAATACTGTTTGCTGGAAGTGTAAGGAACCATTGCTTTGCCTTGTCTTTCAACGAAAATTGGAACAAACGAAGTTTGACCTCCTCTAATGCTAAGTTGTGCCCCCCGATAGTGTTACAAATGGACGAAAACTCCGCCAAGTGCGTGTACGGCTCATCATTAGACCTCCCATTGAAATGGGGAAGTATATTGATGTAATGGGGTTTACAATCAAACATCCTTCCTTCACAAACAATTGGTGAATCATTCTCGGTGACCACCGGCCTAAAACGGTCATTCACTCCCCGTGGAGGTTGTTGACGACGATGCGGACCGTTAACTTCTTGATCAACCGGTCTTCGGTTGTCCCTTCGATCACCCCTTCTATCCCCACCTTGATTTCTACCTTGATTACCTCGTTGATTACCTCCTCCCACGAAACGAGGAATCCGATTAGGGTTGATATTGTTGTTGTTGTTGTAAAACCCGTCATTTCGGTTCCTTTGGTTGTTGTTTCGTGGTTGACGGTTGTTCTCGTAGTCATTTCTCCTATTTCCATTCCCATAATCATCATGTCACGACCCCCGACCCACCCTGGACGGAATCGGGTGCCGTGAGCAGCCCAGTGGTACCGGTGATTATTTTGAAAAATATTGCAGCGGAAATTTCATCAGAACCATGAGTTAGGAAAAATATCAGAGTTTAGAAACACCGGATTTTATTTAAATAGATGGAATAAATTCCATTTTTACAAAGGTAGATTTTAATAAAAATAATATTTCTTAATTTGATTTAATTAATAAAATAAGGCACTTCTTGAAGTCCTTCAGTGCCGGATCCAATCCTTACTCCAATCTACTGTAATTACCTGAAACGCACTTTAAAAAGGTTTTGTCAGTGGGGAAATACTGAGTGAATCATTCATTTTGATAAAATGACACTTAGTTATAAATTACAGCATAAGAGCGATTACAATGGTTCCTATCTTATTGTTATATGGCACCGTGTCACCTCCTGGTGACGGTGGTCATACCACTATTGGGTCCTGTCACCCAATTAGTGATGATTATCACTGTTAGGGCTTATATGCCTAACCCTGTGAGAAAATTAGTAATGTGCACAATACCCCACTAGCCATTGATTAAGATAGCAACGACTTAATCCCTGTAATTATAACCTTTGAAAATAATTTGAGGTATTGTAAAACAGTTGATAAAAAGAGAATGACTCACATTATAAGCATGCAGATTCATACGGGCAAAATTTAGTCTACAGATAAGCCTTGATATATTGCAGATTTATACAGGCAGAGCTTAGCCTATTGATTAGCCTTGTAACCTAGTGCACACGAACTAGGTAAGTAACTAATACAGCATTTACGATAACTCACGAGATTAAAACCCTCACAACGAATGACAAAGTGTAATCACTTAAACATCCATTGGATTCACAACGAATGACAGAGTCTACCCCGAGTTTGGGTGGTACTCAAACATCCTATCGGAATCACGACTAATGACAAAGGATAGCACTTAAACATCCTGTCGGATAGTTTCAGTCGATCGGATATTGAATCGTAGCAGCGATCGAGTTGATACCCGGTATCGTAGCAGAATTTGAGCTAGTGTGTGTTTGGTAGTATTTGGACGATATCTCAGCGTAGAATTGGAATTTGAACATCGAACTAAGGCAGAACTTCAAGTGCCAACCCCCTCTATATATACTGAAAATTTGGTTCCCCCGCGTGTCGCGCCAGGGAGACCTGTCTCCTTCGCGTGGCGCGACGGGTCAAATTTTAGCATAGGGTGGCCACGTTCATGGGTAGGCTAGGTGAGTCGACGAAAATGATAAATTCAATTTTGACAGCAAAATATATGGATAATCCCCCCCCCCCCCTTGAGTTTTAAGGGCCCTAATCCTGATTTTGATTGTTATGAAAATTTTAGGGTTTGTGTAGGATTACTTAGGTGTCTCAACTAGGGTTTCCTATTGGGCAAATAAAATAATAAATAATAGTTTTGGGGTGAATTACAAAAAGAGAATAAAACGGTGAGAAAAGAGAATGGACCCATTGTGTAACTTTAGGGTTCAACTAGAAAATCTTCTGGTATAAATTTTGGGTATAACTTCTAAGCTATAAAAAAATATAATGCACTCGTGTTAAGTATAGTACCCCTAATTCAACCTTGTCCTGAAGTCCCGAGATAGAATCTCAACAACTTAGTCGGGCAGAGCCCTGACATATGTTATGAGGCTCAGATCAATCGGAAAGGGTATCGGTGATCGGGAGTTACAATACTTAAAACGAGACATGGCTTTATTATTATTATGGGATGAAATAATAAATAAATAAAAATACATATATGAATAGACAAAGGGGGAGGCGAGAGAAGTAGTAAGGAATTAACAGTTTTCTTTTGAAAGTTATATTGGTTATTTATAGTTGAAAGAAAGGATTCCTATCCTAAAGGACACGTACATCTCATGCATGAAACTCTTTTCATTACACGTACACACATATATATCCTAAATTGATATGTTTAGTTGAAAATATTATTGTTATATTACTATTTTATATTTTGTTTACATTCTTTTCTCATTCTCTTGACACGTACCTACATACATAATTCAAACAAAATTTCAAAGGTTAAATTTATTCTTATTTTATATATATATATATATATATATATATATATATATATAATTTATTATTAATTTAACTGCTTTACTTATTTGACGCTTATAACTTATAAAATATAACGTTTTACAAAATAATGAATATGTCTTTAGAACAAGTATATTTTTTGTCTATATTTTGAACCAAGTTTCATTAAGAACGGAGTAGGTTCAAATATAATGTATTTTTATAGTTTAATTATTAAACGGTTTCTGGGTCCGACTAGGTACTTCATATTTTAATAGTTAACTTACCCGTAATCTACCCGTCTAATAATATAAGTTTTTATAGACTTTTATTTTATTTAAAAAGGTCACCTATATACAGACCAATTTAGTTAATATAATATTTCAATCAACTATATAAAATAGTGTTTGAAACCATTTGGGTTGAATATTTATATTAAAAATAAACTAGTTACTAGTTACTAGTGGTTAATAAATTTAACCAAACTTATTATTCTTATATAAAAATAGGAATGTTACATCCTCCCCACCTTGTTTTAAATCTCGTCCTCGAGATTTGGGTTATGATATTTTTTTTAAACTTATGTCATATTTTAGTCTATAAAAATAATATTTAAGGTAGATGTCACAGAATTTAAAATATCAAATTTTGTGAATACGAGTTGTACAATAAGTAGGATTCAATGGTTCAACTGAATTAGTTTAAGAAATCGATGACAAACGAATGAGATGAAATGATATAATTTCCAAAGTGACTAGGTTCAAGTCAAAAGATATAGGATGAATGTGAAGGATTTTTTTTTAGAATAAAAAAAAAAATTGTCAAAAGAAAGCTTACTTTGATTGGCAATTGAGGAAGACTTAGAATTGACAGGTTCTAAATGAAATTAAAGGATGAAAAATGATTTGTCAAATATTTATGATATAAGAAAATTAATGTGCTGAGATGAGTGAATTGCAAAGATACATGAAAAGACAATAGAGTTAGTGTATCATTGTTTAGTGTTGCAAGTTGTTTTAATTGTGAAGCAATGTGATAGTATACTATTAGTGACCATATTTTTCATACTATTTCCTAGAGATCGAAATATAATAAGAACAAGTTATTTTGGCATGACCAACCATTATATTATTTTTGTAAAGCAAATGTAATATATATTATTTGTGTTCCTGTCTGAACCGTATCTTACATATCAAATATAAATACTATGTAATATATATATATATATATTATTTGTTACACATTTTTACTATATGTAAATGGTTACCACTTTTAAATAAATATTATTTTAGTATTTTACTATACTACGTAAAATAACTTATATTTACTATGTAATATATATTACAAAATACAGCAATGAAGTTATTACATTTACAAAATATTTTAGTATTATGATTGTGTAAAAGAATCACTATTATTTATAACGTTAAATGAAAGTTTTGTAAATGAAGGTGTAAAAATATTTATTGTACAAAAATATTTGTAAAATATTTTGTAAATATATGACACTTAATGGGTTGATTCTATGTGATTACTTATTTTCATTTTGAAATCATATAACGTTGTGAATGTATTTACAAATGTTGTAAATAAGTGAAAACGGGGAGTATTCTTTATATATTACAATGTTCTCCTAACCCAACGTAGTTGATGACTACTATATTATTCTTATATGGTTATTTTCTTGCCAGAGTGTTATGGTATATAGTTACCACAAAACATGTGATACACAATTATTTATATAATTTTATCCGTCCCTCTAATTCTTGTATTGTTTTATGAAAATATGTTTTCTCTTTACAGTACAAAGTATATATATGTATATATTTTTATATATAATTAAAATTTACTAAATAAGTATGATGACTTAATTTATATACATTAAATAGTTATTATCATGGTTGAATATTGGTTAGTGCTGCCTTGTTTAAGCATAGGTGATCAGTCCATGCCTAACTAAGGCTAGGCTACCCAATACCTGTCCTTGACAATAACCCTAATACCTAAAAGTAATATTAACACCACTATTATTAATATTTTATTACAAATATTAATTACCAAAAATAAATAATAATAACTAGTCATAAATTTAAACGAGATTAGCGCAATCTTCAATTTTGTGAAAACGTCACCACAAGGTGATCGTAATCAAAGAAATAATTTAGTGAAGTCGAAGGTCAAGAAAGCATGTTATAGTTCAAGAGAATCAAAGTGCTTGTTGGGATTATGATGGCCTAAAATATCATATGGGACTTTAAATACATATTGCGAGCAAGTTTACTTGGTTTGAATAAAACGAGTTTTAATAAGGAAGTTCGGACATGATCACAACAGAAACCATGTATGCCCTTCAAAAAGAAAATCGGGTTTTTCAAGAAATTCATTGATTCAATATCAAAGAATTATCATTTTGCAAAAATGCGGTTTACAACGCAAAGATCAAATATAGTAAAACGAGATTTGAACTTTTGATAAAACAACAAATTGGAATGATGCCCTCCTATGGTTTTCATAACTCAAATGAACCACATGCGCAACAAACAGTGCATGTGTAACGTGTGGATTTCACCAAGAAATGAAATGGATCAATATTTGTTACTATGAAAGAAATCCTCATGGTATGATGACCATTAGGGAAGTAGAAACACGAAAGTCAACTCCTTATATGCAGAAGTCAGAAAAAGAAATATAAGAACTTTATCTGGAATTTCGTGTGATAATCGTTGTTAAGTGACATTACCAGGGAATGTCGAATGAAATGAAATAGGGAATTTGCAAAGGTACATGTCTTCTTTTGTAGTGCCAATAATTATGACTATGATTAGACTGTGCATCGATGGTTGTGAAATATTGTTCCAACGTACTTTGGCGAGATTTATGTCGTTTGTAAGATTATGTGGCAAAGTGCCGCTTTTTGATTAGTAGTACTGACGGAAGTAGTATTGTGTCACACCCCGATTTCCACGTGTATCACCGGTGGGCCCGGTGGGGATTACCGTGACGTAGTTGGCAACAATATAGTCAAACCACAATATATAAATGCACAGCGGAAGCATAAAGATAAATATAATTCAACCATTTACTGTAATATCAAATGTATCACAAGTAGTTGAATAGTATCCACAGGAGGGATCAAAATAAATAAAAATGTTGTTCAACAGATAAGACATCAAGCTTGCGAGACTTCTTAAGATGCTAAGGAGCTAATGCCAGCCGATTTCGTGTAGTACCTGCACTTAATCTTTTTGGGAAAATACGTCAGTTTACACTGGTAAATACATGCAACCGACACTTTTGAAAAATGTTTATAAAAATTGATTTGAATGCACGAGGCACAAATTCTTTTATAACTTGTGAGAATTATTTAAAATTATAATCTTGTGAACGAATTACATGTTCCTTCTATGCGTTCAGTAGCCCGGATCCTGTCCGGGTTAAAGATCAATAGACACACCACATTGCGTAAAACCGAGGTGGGTAAACCATCGGCTACGTCTTTTAATAGTATAGACATAATACCGGGTGTACGCCTACACCCGACTGTCAAGGTCGTGGCCATTTCTTCGAATGATGCCAAGGATATCCGGGACATGGTCATTAACCCCCCAAAGGCTTTTAAGTAACAAGACTGTTTAAATGAGCCGATCAAATTTAATACCCACTCAGCGTGGAGGATTTAATGCTCAATCAAGCGGTATTTTATATATACCGTAACCCAAGCCCGTATAAGGGAAAATAAGTTAAAAGTATTTACCTTTGCAAGTATTGTCCTTAATCAGTTAAATCACAGATATCTTTTACTGGGGCTCCTTATTCTGGAACGAAGGTTTTTAAAATAACCTATTAGAATCCTAACGGGTTTTTATATTAGCCGTAGCCTAGACCGGTTAGTTTTGAGGGACAGATACGGTTTAATCGCGTGAAAGGCGAAAACCGAGAATGGAATGTGATTCTGACCCAACAAGTTCGGAGACTTGTTTTATATGGGTTTAATATTCACACTCTGGATTTTGGGGTCAAAATGATATGGTTTGACCCGTGTCGGCTAATTTATGTAAACTAGTTACATAAGCCGAATCGTGTGCGCAATAGGCGCAACGGGTAACCGTAGGAGTCCTACACTGTTTTCCTAAGTCAATATACTTTAAAGAGGTTGTGGTATCAGTAGGATACCTTCCATAATGCCCGTAACGAGTTTTAGTTCATTATACGCCCCGTAGGGGTTTTCCGGTCATTTTAAAGACTTTTAAAGGGATTTCTGAGTTCTACAGGAAACCTGAGTTTCCCGATCAGTTTAAAAAGTCTAAAATATCTTATTTAGTATTTAAAATCAGTAGCAACTGGAATCGGGTCAAAAGACCTTGTAGAACTCAAGTTTTGGCCGAAAAGGGCATATTCGGTATTTACCGAACCGTAGCCATAACCGCAGGTTATGAGCAGGTTAAAATTAATTAAAAATCTTTAAAAATCCCAAAATATTATTTTACTACAGTGGGTAAAAGTTTTGGTGACGAAATCTTGGTTTAGGTAGGCGTTATGCTAATTGCGCCGTTTATTACAAAAGTTTCTTATAAATGCGCTATTTAGCATAACTCCCATTCTAGACCTCGGATTGGCGTGAAACTTTAGGGACATGCTTAGAATTTGGTAAGCAAGGTTATGGTCCCTTCACGTGTCCGAAATACTCGTTTTATTTTAAAAAGGGCGTTACGATCAACTTTTTAAGTAATTAACGGAAATGCGTAAAAGACTCGGACAAACGACGAACCGGTCACAGAGGTTGAAACCATCACGTGACCTGGTCCTAAGAGAGTCCTAAGGCATATCTACATTGCACTAAAACGGGTCAGAACTGAAGTCAAAGCAAAAGTCAAACTTTTGCGACATTCGGCTCCAAACCGGGTCCATATAGCAAATGGCCGAATCAAACGAGTTTAGACAAGTTTATATACTTAATACCATGTTTTATGATCATCAAAACAGGTTTCATAGCATATACATTACAGATTATGTACAAAATTGCAAAATGACTTTCTGTTGACTTTTTAAGTGCACGTTTGACTCGACATTTGACATAGTTAGAGTGGTGATCAGGGAGAACCCTCTTAGGGTTTATTACCCACATAAATACCAACACATAGCTACTTTTGATTCGTGCTAGGACTGAGCCATTGAGAACTTATCTCGAAGTCAAACCGTGGTTACGACGGTTTGATTTTTAGCTATTTAACTAAGCAAAACAAGACCATAAATGTTCTAAACAACTTACAGAAGCTTGAGCACGATTTGGAATGCTAGAAGAAGACTTGGGAGCTTCAGAAATGATCAGAGAATGTGTTTTGAGTTGTGATTTAGTTGTGAACCATGAATGCTTATTTATAGTGCAAGAATTGCTCTAAGATCTTTACAGCTCAGCCTACAAGTGAGTATGGATGATGGGCAGGTGGCCTAGAGTGCTATGGGTCGAGTAGAGGGTGCCCATGCCTCACTTATTGCATGTATGATCGTTCACTAGCTCAAAAGGCAAGTTAGTCCAAACTTTCTGCATCTGGGCGGTTCACGCAGCCCGCATGAAGGAATCATGCATCTCTGTCGCGGGCCGCCTGAGTTCTAATATCAGACGCGTACAAACAGAAGGCTCGCGGCCCGCGTTAACTTACTCCAAATCTTAACGCGGCCCGCGTGAGGTCAGATTTTCAGGATTTTTAAATCTTTTGTAATCATGACTAGAATCTGGTAATTAATAACGAAATCTTCTGTAATTATTAACCTGACCTTTCGGGTTTGAAGGGGTAACTTTGCGATTTGGCCCTTGATTATTTACAACTAAGGGCCTCGTGTTATTTACCCGCATTGTTAAGTCCCCGGTTATCTTTGTTAATTATTCGGAAAGCCTTGACTTTCATTGTTGACGCTTTTAACCCTTCTCGTACGAATTTGATCATTACTTTCTCGTTTTAAAACGGAACTTCGCGGAATTTATACAGTATATTCTAGTGAGCGTATTTTACTGTTACAAAGCCTCGGGTACGTCAAAGGGTCACTCAGAGGTATAATTAAACATGTTGACACAGTTAATCCCCACAGCTTGTAATCTCTCACTTTCTCCCGCGTTTCGTTTCCGTACGATCCATGATTTATTCGTTTGAAGGTACGAGCACCATTTAGGGTTACTATACAGTATACTTACCCTTGTTTGACATTTATAACCCTCGAATTTATATATTTTCAAGGTTTGTCAACATTAGTACTTTATTAAATATAATACGCCACGTGTAAACTTAAGACACGTGTCAATACATTATTGGACACAAAATTTCGAGGTGTTACATCCTCACCCCCTTAATATAAATCTCGACCCGAGATTTACTCAAACAAATAGGGATATTTTTCTTTCATCGTGGATTCAACTTCCCACGTGAATTCGGGACCTCTCCGGGCATCCCATTTAACCTTAACTATCGGCACATGTTTTCTTCGGAGCTTTTTCACCTGTCGGTCTTCAATCGACAAAGGCTTCTCCACAAACTTCAAGCTCTCATCTATATGCACATCTGTGTGTGGGATCACTAATGATTCATCAGCGAAGCACTTCTTTAGATTGCAGATGTGGAACACATTATGAATTCCATTGAGCTCTTCTGGTAAGTTCAATTTATAGGCAACTGACCCGACGCGTTCGATAACCTCGAAAGGTCCTATGTATCTCGGGCTCAGTTTACCCTTCTTACCGAAACGCATCACCCCCTTCCAGGGTGATACTTTTAGTAGCACTTTTTCACCTACCTCGAAGTGAAAATCCTTACGCTTTGGATCAGCGTAGCTTTTCTGCCTATCACGGGCAGCCTTGAGACGTTCCCGAATCTGGACAATCTTGTCCGTTGTTTCGAAAACTATCTCTGGCCCTGATAATTGGACCTCTCCCACTTCCGCCCAACAAACAGGCGATCTACACTTCCTACCCGTATAATGCCTCGAAAGGCGCAGCCTTTATGCTGGTATGGTAGCTATTGTTGTAGGAGAATTCGATTAGGGGTAGGTTCTTATCCCAGCTACCACCTAAATCGATAGCACATGCTCGCAGCATGTCTTCTAACGTTTGAATAGTACGCTCACTCTGGCCGTCTGTCTGAGGATGGTAAGCCGTACTAAAGTTCAAACGTGTGCTCAAAGATTGTTGGAAACTCTTCCAGAAATGTGACGTGTATCTAGTATCTCGATCAGAGATAATAGACACAGGTATACCATGTAAGGCGACAATCTTATCAACATATAACTGGGCCAATGTATCGGAGCTATAAGTCTCCTTGATGGGTAAGAAATGAGCTGACTTAGTCAGTCGATCGACTATAACCCATATTGTGTTGTTTCCTTTGCTCGTTTTTGGTAACTTGGTGATAAAATCCATAGTTACACACTCCTATTTCCATTCAGGAAGTTCAGGCTGTTGTAGCAAGCCAGATGGCTTTTGATGCTCAGCCTTGACTTGCGCACAAGTCAAGCATTTGGCTACATAGGCGGCTACAGACATTTTCAAGCCTATCCACCAATAGTTTGCCTTTAAATCCTGATACATTTTGTCTGCTCCGGGGTGGACAGAATATTTGGAACTATGGGCTTCATGGAGGATAACATCTCGTAGTCCTCCATAAATAGGAACCCATATCCGCCCATTCAATCTCAAAAGTCCATCCTTGTGAAGAGTTAACTGCTCCTCAGTTACTCCCAACTTTTCCTTAGGATAATTAGCTTCTAACACAGCCTCTCGCTGTGCAGCTAATATCCTTTCAATCAAGTTATTCTTTACTTCCATCCTCCTAGCATTGATTCGGATGGGTTTCATCCTTTCTTTCTGGCTCAGGGCATCAGCGACTACATTCGCCTTGCCGGGATGGTATCTGATCTCACAGTCATAATGATTCAAGGTTTCCATCCAACGGCGTTGCCTCATGTTTAGCTCCTTCTGATTGAATAAATGTTGAAGGCTTTTGTGATCTGAATAGATCACAAACTTGATTCCATATAGATAATGCCTCCACAGTTTTAGTGCGAATACAACGGCACCCAGCTCCAAGTCATGGGTGGTGTAATTCTTTTCGTGCACCTTCAACTGTCTTGAAGCATAGGCAATCACTTTGCCTTTCTGCATGAGCACACACCCCATGCCAGTGTGTGACGCGTCGCAGTAAACTACGAACTCTTCGGTACCTTCTGGTAGCATCAACACAGGAGCGTTGCTCAGCCTTTGTTTCAAAATATCAAAGGATTCTTGCTGCTTAGGGCCCCAAACAAATTTTTCTTTCTTCTTGGTTAGAGAAGTTACGCAGCAATCCTTGAGAAATTCTCAATGAATCTTCTGTAGTATCCTGCCAATCCCAGGAAACTACGGATCTCTGTGGGCGTCTTTGGCTCTTGCCAATTCATGACCGCCTCTACCTTAGCGGGATCCACCTGGATACCACTTTCACTTACGACATGTGCAAGAAATTGGACTTCTCGTAGCCAGAATTCGCATTTAGAGAATTTGGCATAGAGTTTCTCACGATGCAGCAATTCGAGAATACATCGTAGGTGTTTCTCATGGTCGGCTTTATTCCTTGAATAGATAAGAATGTCGTCGATGAATACTATGACAAATTTGTCCAAGTACGGCTTACAGACGCGATTCATGAGATCCATGAACGCAGCCGGTGCATTTGTGAGCCCAAAAGGCATCACTAGGAACTCGTAGTGACCGTAGCGAGTCATAAATGTTGTTTTATGCACGTCTTCATCTCTGACCTTCAGCTGATGGTAGCCCGACCTTAAGTCGATCTTCGAGAAATAGCTAGCCCCTTGCAATTGATCGAACAAATCGTCGATCCTTGGCAATGGGTATCTATTCTTTATCGTGACTTTATTAAGTTCACGATAATCGATGCACAGACGCATCGATCCGTCCTTTTTCTTCATAAACAGGACAGGTGTTCCCCAGGGAGATGAACTTGGTTTAATGAAACCTTTTGCCAATAGTTCATCCAGCTAGGTCCTCAATTCCTTCATTTCAGTCGGTCCTAGCCTGTAGGGTGCTCTAGCGATGGGAGCTGCTCCAGGGATGATATCTATTCTGAATTCCACCTGCCTATCTGGTGGCAACCCAGGTAGATCTTCGGGGAAAACTTCTGGATACTCCGCAATGACAGGAATGTCTTCTATCCTTGATTTGGGCTCTTCCATAATCACTTGTGCCATGTAGATGACACAACCTCTTTTTAAACACCTTGAAGCTTTGAGCATAGATACATTCTCGGGCAATCCATACTGCGTATCCCCTCGAATGGTGAGCGATTCACCAGTCGGGGTCTTTAGCACAATTTGTTTTCTATTGCAGACTATCTGGGCCTGGTTGTGCGCTAACCAGTCCATGCCCAGAACAATGTCAAAACCAGCTAGATTAAAGGGAAGCAGGGATAGGGGAAAAGAATGGTTCTTAATGGATATCATACATCCCTCTAATATAGTGGAGACGGTTTCTACAGCGCCGTCTGCTAGCTCTACTTCGTATTTCACATTCAGGGTTTTGATAGGCATGTTTAGCAACTTGCAAAATTTTTGGACTACAAAGGATTTATCAGCGCCTGAATCGAAAAGTACTCTTGCAAATATATTATTCACGAGAAAAGTACCTGTGATTACGTTGTCGTCTTGCAGGGCTTCCTTCACATCCATTTTGAAGACTCTAGCGTTATTCTTTTTGGTTTCTTCAGTCTTCTTTGCGAACTTGGGGCAGTTGCTCTTGATGTGCCCCTTCTCACTACAGTTGTAGCAGGTCGCGTCTTTAATCTTCTTACAGTCCACAGTCTTGTGGTCTTTGGACTTGCACAGTCCACAAGTATGTGTCTTTGACTGTGACTGTGAGTTCGACCCAAGCCTACACTTCCCGAAGTGGAATTTCTGGCAGTTCTTGCATTTGGGCTTCTCTCCCGATTGTTGCCCATTTTTTCTCGACTCGGTCCCTCTCTTGCCATCACCGTTTCCACGGTGTTTCTTTCCCGACCTTCGTGAGGTATCGTCCTCACGCTTCCTCTTCTCGATCTCCTTGTTCCTCAGCGTTCTTAGTCGGACCGCGTCCATCGTGAGGGACAAAGAGAGGTCAGTTACTGACCTGAAGGTCGTTGGCCGAGAGGCCTTCACACTTGCCTTTATCGCGGGTTCTAACCCCCCGATAAAACGAGCAATCCTCCTTGGTTCCGGGGTTACTAGATATGGAACCAAGCGAGACATCGTATTGAAGCTCGTCAAGTAGGCCTGGCAGTCCAGATTTGTCATCACCAATGACACAAAATCGGACTCTATTTTCTCCACCTCATGCTGAGGGCAGTAGTTTTCCTTGATGAGAGAAACGAATTCCTCCCACGTCATGCTGTAAAGCACAGCTTTTCCCGAGGCCTGAACCAGCGCCCTCCACCAAGCTAGGGCCTCGCCCTTAAATGACTGCGACACAAACTTCACTACATCCCTTTCTGCGCAGCCAGTGATGTCCACCACTGTGTCCATCTCATCCAACCATGTCATACATTCGACGGCACCCTTCTCCCCCGTAAAGTCTCGGGGTTTACAAGATACGAAGTACTTGTACGTGCAGCCCCTGGCACGGGAAGCATCAGTATACTCCCTCTCGCGACGAACACTATTTTCGTTTGACGAGTGATTGTCGTCGTCTTTCTTGGGCTTGGACGAGTGGTTATCGTCGTCCTTCTTAGGTTTGGATAGTGGTTTGCTGTGGGATTTTGATTGTGTCTTTGGCTTTGATGGTGGTTTGGAAACTGTTCTGCTTCGAGATTCTGTATATTGTCGATCCAGAGCTGCTTGCACAGCGTTGTCGACAAGAGCCTTGAGTTGAGCGCCCGTTAGATTTATTTGGGCATTATCATAATCATCTTCATTTGTATGACTACTTCCTTCATTAGGATTCGCCATAGTAGCTTGTATCTGCTGCAGAAGATAAAGAAAATTCTGTTTAGGAGCTTATCATTGAATTGTCTTTTATGGCAATTCATTAACCATGGTAACGAAGACCATATCCGGTTAATTTGTTACTCACTTTTTATTTAGGATTTGAATATACTTATCCTAATTACAATTAATATTGCTAGTGGCATAAAAGCCTAGTCACTAGGACGTTATTATAATATTAGCCGAGATTACAAGGAATCAAGGTATGAAGGTTTGAACCGTAGTCCTTTTACTCCTTCTGACAGGGAGTCCTAAACCACCACTGTCTTTTGCCTTATCATGTCAATATGTTTGGCCCGTAGGCACTACATCGCTTATGGATGTTTAACAAGTGATCATCTTTATTGATGATTTAACCCATGATTTGTTATATCATTAATTTAGGCTTTGGAATCCTTTAAGGGATTCTTGTATAAGAATGACGTGTGCGACTTTAACGAATCACATCTGTCATGATTGTTAACATGCTTACAGAGGTTAACAGGGAATCAGAATCTTTTAATTAGGTCTTACCATCTTGGCCGGATCTTAAAAGACACCTGGCTAGGTTTCACTCTGAAGATTCTTTATTTAGGCAGATCAAATTAAAAGGAATGGTTTTGATTTATTTCATACATAGTAATAACAAAATGAAATTCATAACATAACATTCCAAAATTTTAATACGATTACACACCGCCCTAAACGGGACTTTTAAATAGTACATACCTACATAGAGATTTAAAATAAGTGACAAGTCCACGCAGGGACTAATACAAGATAAGTGTCCATGCAAGGACTAAAAGATAAGTCCACGTAGGGACTGAAATACGATAAATGTCCACGCAGGGACTTCTTTTAAAATAAACATTACATTAGAACATACATAAGGACTAATGGTCACGTTTCTTCTTCTTGCCCTTTAGTAGGTTTGCTAAGCCCTTGAGGAATCCTCGGTGGCTCTTACGTTCTTCTTCGAAGTCTCTTTCCACACGGCTCAAACGGTGGAGTATTTCTTCTTGCTCGCGAGGAGAGAAACGCGGTTGTGGCGCCTGTTGCGGAACTGGAGGTCTGGGAGGTGCTGGGTACCCATGAGCTGAGTAGTCCGGTACTCCCATGTTTCCATGAGCTCCGTCGGGATAGCGGGCATTATACCTAGCCGCTACCACATATGGGTCGCGCTCATAGTTGTAGTTGTAATGTGCTTGCGATGACGGTTCGAACGGGTTGTAAGCCGTTGGACCCGTGTAAGCAGGTATTGGGTGGTCATACCCAAATGGTGGCGAAGTTGGTGCAGCTGGTGCGGAGTTCGCCTCCTGTACAGGACTTGAAGGTCCTTCTTCTTGTAGTGGCGGGTAGTGGCTACTACTAGAGTGTCGAGGGGTGCTGAAGTGGAAATCCCCTCCTCCTCGTGTGGACATACGTGCATTTGTCCTCCTACGCCTTGGCGGATCAGGCATTACTGGCTGTACCGGTGGCGGAGGTGGTGGCGTAACTGCCACGAAGCGTGGATCCTCAGAGGGATCTCGCGGATGTTGCGGCTGTTGTGATGTTTGTGGCGTATGGTACC
This sequence comes from Helianthus annuus, assembly GCF_002127325.2. Classification (NCBI taxonomy): domain Eukaryota; kingdom Viridiplantae; phylum Streptophyta; class Magnoliopsida; order Asterales; family Asteraceae; genus Helianthus; species Helianthus annuus. The sequence goes on along the minus strand of NC_035446.2, from coordinate 143,995,183 downwards.
ACTCGTGTTGATTAAACAACGCCATGAAGCTATCTGGTCCCTGATAGGGTGTACCATGAAAGGATGACCCATCAGAGATTTCTATTGGATGCGTGGGCGTACCACGAGCAGGTTCTGTCGGATCAGTATCCTCGTCCATATGATCTTCGGAGAAGTGGTCTTGTGGTCCTAACGGAACAAAGCCTGAGGGTTCCTGGATGTAGTCAGCTGGATTAAACTGACCTCTGAAGTATGGAGTAGGGTCGTCAAAATTTCGGTGCGATACCGAACGTTGTAGAGGTATGAAGGAGGGTTGCGGGTTGTTGGGGTCATTTTCTGAATTTGGCCCGAATGAGTGCCGGTATGATGGCGTCGAGCTATGCGAGGTGGAATGCCTCGCAGGTTCATAAAGGTCTCTTCGCCTTTGCGGTTCTTCACTCCTTGTGGTCGAAGGAGCTCGCGTATTTGAAGGTCCAGCTTCGTGATCGTGATGAGTAACGATCTCTCCTCTGCCTCTTCTTCCCCTTCCTCTTCCTCGGAAAATCACTGGCGGCATATTTCCTGCTTTCAAAACTTTAAATAATAATAATAAAAGAAAATGACAATTTGGAATAACAATTCGAATTTGTCCTAAGTTCTTGTCTAGACTCAAGTATGTGCAATTGTGTCATTGAGATTAAACACATTAGGATAGTGTTTAATTCACTCAATGTTGGCTCTGATACCAACCTGTCACACCCCGATTTCCACGTGTATCACCTGTGGGCCCAGTGGGGATTACCGTGACGTAGTTGGAAACAATATAGTCAAACCACAATATATAAATGCACAGCGGAAGCATAAAGATAAATATAATTCAACCATTTACTGTAATATCAAATGTATCACAAGTAGTTGAATAGTATCCACAGGAGGGATCAAAATAAATAAAAATGTTGTTCAACAGATAAGACATCAAGCTTGCGAGACTTCTTAAGATGCTAAGGAGCTAATGCCAGCCGATTTCGTGTAGTACCTGCACTTAATCTTTTTGGGAAAATACGTCAGTTTACACTGGTAAATACATTCAACCGACACTTTTGAAAAATGTTTATAAAAATTGATTTGAATGCACGAGGCACAAATTCTTTTATAACTTGGGAGAATTATTTAAAATTATAATCTTGTGAACGAATTACATGTTCCTTCTATGCGTTCAGTAGCCCGGATCCTGTCCGGGTTAAAGATCAATAGACACACCACATTGCGTAAAACCGAGGTGGGTAAACCATCGGCTACGTCTTTTAATAGTATAGACATAATACCGGGTGTACGCCTACACCCGACTGTCAAGGTCGTGGCCATTTCTTCGAATGATGCCAAGGATATCCGGGACATGGTCATTAACCACCCAAAGGCTTTTAAGTAACAAGACTGTTTAAATGAGCCGATCAAATTTAATACCCACTCAGCGTGGAGGATTTAATGCTCAATCAAGCGGTATTTTATATATACCGTAACCCAAGCCCGTATAAGGGAAAATAAGTTAAAAGTATTTACCTTTGCAAGTATTGTCCTTAATCAGTTAAATCACAGATATCTTTTACTGGGGCTCCTTATTCTGGAACGAAGGTTTTTAAAATAACCTATTAGAATCCTAACGGGTTTTTATATTAGCCGTAGCCTTGACCGGTTAGTTTCGAGGGACAGATACGGTTTAATCGTGTGAAAGGCGAAAACCGAGAATGGAATGTGATTCTGACCCAACAAGTTCGGAGACTTGTTTTATATGGGTTTAATATTCACACTCTGGATTTTGGGGTCAAAATGATATGGTTTGACCCGTGTCGGCTAATTTATGTAAACTAGTTACATAAGCCGAACCGTGCGCGCAATAGGCGCAACGGGTAACCGTAGGAGTCCTACACTGTTTTCCTAAGTCAATATACTTTAAATAGGTTGTGGTATCAGTAGGATACCTTCCATAATGCCCGTAACGAGTTTTAGTTCATTATACGCCCCGTAGGGGTTTTCCGGTCATTTTAAAGACTTTTAAAGGGATTTCTGAGTTCTACAGGAAACATGAGTTTCCCGATCAGTTTAAAAAGTCTAAAATATCTTATTTATTATTTAAAATCAGTAGCAACTGGAATCGGGTCAAAAGACCTTGTAGAACTCAAGTTTTGGCCGAAAAGGGCATATTCGGTATTTACCGAACCGTAGCCATAACCGCAGGTTATGAGCAGGTTAAAATAAATTAAAAATCTTTAAAAATCCCAAAATATTATTTTACTACAGTGGGTAAAAGTTTTGGTGACGAAATCTTGGTTTAGGTAGGCGTTATGCTAATTGCGCCGTTTATTACAAAAGTTTCTTATAAACGCGCTATTTAGCATAACTCCCATTCTAGACCTCGGATTGGCGTGAAACTTTAGGGACATGCTTAGAATTTAGTAAGCAAGGTTATGGTCCCTTCACGTGTCCGAAATACTCGTTTTATTTTAAAAAGGGCGTTACGGTCAACTTTTTAAGTAATTAACGGAAATGCGTAAAAGACTCGGACAAACGACGAACCGGTCACAGAGGGTGAAACCATCACGTGACCTGGTCCTAAGAGAGTCCTAAGGCATATCTACATTGCACTAAAACGGGTCAGAACTGAAGTCAAAGCAAAAGTCAAACTTTTGCGACATTCGGCTCCGAACCGGGTCCATATAGCAAATGGCCGAATCAAACGAGTTTAGACAAGTTTATATACTTAATACCATGTTTTATGATCATCAAAACAGATTTCATAGCATATACATTACAGATTATGTACAAAATTGCAAAATGACTTTCTGTTGACTTTTTAAGTGCACGTTTGACTCGACATTTGACATAGTTAGAGTGGTGATCAGGGGGAACCCTCTTAGGGGTTTATTACCCACATAAATACCAACACATAGCTACTTTTGATTCGTGCTAGGACTGAGCCATTGAGAACTTATCTCGAAGTCAAACCGTGGTTACGACGGTTTGATTTTTAGCTATTTAACTAAGCAAAACAAGACCATAAATGTTCTAAACAACTTACAGAAGCTTGAGCACGATTTGGAATGCTAGAAGAAGACTTGGGAGCTTCAGAAATGATCAGAGAATGTGTTTTGAGTTGTGATTTAGTTGTGAACCATGAATGCTTATTTATAGTGCAAGAATTGCTCTAAGATCTTTACAACTCAGCCTACAAGTGAGTATGGATGATGGGCAGGTGGCCTAGAGTGCTATGGGTCGAGTAGAGGGTGCCCATGCCTCACTTATTGCATGTATGATCGTTCACTAGCTCAAAAGGCAAGTTAGTCCAAACTTTCTGCATCTGGGCGGTTCACGCGGCCCGCATGAAGGAATCATGCATCTTTGTCTCGGGCCGCCTGAGTTCTAATATCAGACGCGTACAAACAGAAGGCTCGCGGCCCGCGTTAACTTACTCCAAATCTTAACGCGGCCCGTGTGAGGTCAGATTTTCAGGATTTTTAAATCTTTTGTAATCTTGACTAGAATCTGGTAATTAATAACGAAATCTTCTGTAATTATTAACCTGACCTTTCGGGTTTGAAGGGGTAACTTTGCGATTTGGCCCTTGATTATTTACAACTAAGGGCCTCGTGTTATTTACCCGCATTGTTAAGTCCCCGGTTATCTTTGTTAATTATTCGGAAAGCCTTGACTTTCATTGTTGACGCTTTTAACCCTTCTCGTACGAATTTGATCATTACTTTCTCGTTTTAAAACGGAACTTCGCGGAATTTATACAGTATATTCTAGTGAGCGTATTTTACTGTTACAAAGCCTCGGGTACGTCAAAGGGTCACTCAGAGGTATAATTAAACATGTTGACACAGTTAACCCCCGCAGCTTGTAATCTCTCACTTTCTCCCGCGTTTCGTTTCCGTACGATCCATGATTTATTCGTTTGAAGGTACGAGCACCATTTAGGGTTACTATACAGTATACTTACCCTTGTTTAACATTTATAACCCTCGAATTTATATATTTTCAAGGTTTGTCAACATTAGTCCTTTATTAAATATAATACGCCACGTGTAAACTTAAGACACGTGTCAATACATTATTGGACACAAAATTTCGAGGTGTTACATATTGGTATTATCGTGCCCAATTTATATTTTCCAAAGGTCTTGCCTTAGAAGTCGTGTGTGATAAACTTTGACGTCTGTGGACGTATAATTTAAGTTTCATGTGTTTTCTTGTGCATTAGCACAACTTTACATGCTTCTTACTTGCGCTAATAGTTTATGATAATGCTTTGGAAATTCTTTATATTTTTGATGGTGTCCCAACTTATTATTATTTTGTCGTACGAGTTACGAGGTAGATGATCAAACGAAAGAATGTTTGACATCGAAATTATAGATATATGCAAGAGATTCCTGATAAAGAAATCTAGATTTTATTATTGACACATATGATTGTGCTTTATTCTTAATTGACTTTTGGAATTCCTTACAGATATACATATCTATATAATCATATAATTCACATGCTGTAATATACATACCCTCTATAAGGTTTATGTATTTAACAGATTCATATGTCATGATATTATTTAGGGAAATCTTGTCACTTGTTTGACATATTATATACCCCGTCTTATCCGGTTTGCGCCGGAGAGGTAACCTCAGTATATCCGGACAAGCTGAAGAGTCTGCTACACCATACCCAGTCTTGCCGGAGAAAAATTTCTATTTCCCATAAATATTATCTTTTCAAGATTTTAAAAGTGCCTCTTTTATTAGGGCTTTTATCCAGAATCAAGGAAATTTGTATTTCCATAACATATCTTTATTCTAAACCAAGTAATATCAATAAGCAAGGATTAATAGCAATTAAGTGTTATTGTTTATCGTACCTTGCAATGTTCTACTTACCATTCTTATGGTATATCAATATTCATTACATTATACTTATATAAGTAATTTATCTTGAAGCTTATATTAAGGCAAAATTCTTAAGTTCAAGTCTAATTGCTATCAGATGTGCTACCAGTTAATAGCAATCTCCTAACTCTTTTATTTAAGCTTAAATATTATTATCATAACACTTATAGGCTTAAAGCAGTGGCTCTGATACCACCTTTACTGTCACGACCCCCGACCCACCCTGGACGGAATCGGGTGCCGTGAGCAGCCCAGTGGTACCGGTGATTGATGTGTGTAAAATGCAACATATAAATTACATCAAATGAGGCATAAAACTAACCCTTTTTAAGTACTAATGTTGGAAAAAGAGTTTTTTTGTCTTCCTTTTGTATTTTCAGGATGAAATGAGCTCAAATTCACAAAAGAAACAAAAAGACAGCTAAATCTAACATAAATACAAGAAAAGGAACAAAAGTGGATTGCCCGACCCCTCAACGGCATCCTCCCAAGCAAAATAGAGAAGGCAGAAGACTGAACACGCCCCGTGCTCCGCCAGCACGGGGCCGTGCCCAAGAAGCAGCAGAAAAGACAAACCTATAGAAGCTTCTATTGCCTACCACGGGGTCGTGTCCAGTGAACACGGGGGCGTGGCGAAAGTACAGCAGGCGCATTAATTGTAATTGCGAATTACAATTAATGAAGAGAGAGAGTGTCAGACAGGCACGGGGGCGTGTCCAGCGGACACGGGGCCGTGCCCAGCCTTCTGTTCAGCCTATAAATAGGAGTGCTTGGTTTCATTTCAACTCATCCCTTGGCACACCACCTCTCTCACACTTCATCCACCACCCACCACCATCACAACACCATCATCCACCACCATCATCCATTGTCCATCATAGAGTGTGTGAGTCGTCTCGGGATCCAAGATTGATCGTAAGAGTTCTTGACAATCAAGGCCATTTTTGCCTAAGTCTCTTACATCACTTGGTGAAGACAAGTGTTTAGTATAATACTTTTTATTTTTAATCTTTTGCACTTTTTATTTGGTTTTGTATTAATGACTTTAATAACTAGTTGCTTATGTTGAAGGTGATCTTTCCTTATCGTTTGTCCGTGGTGTCTTGGCATTATTTTACTGTCTATATAAAATAAAAGATTTTCACCATTCATATCTCCACAGTCTATATGGAGGTATGTTGGCTACCTGGTCGGGGGTTAAGGGAACGGTTTGGTAAGGGTCTTGCCCTTGTTCAGCGTTTAGAGGTCCTGCAAGGGACCTGGGTCAAATTTAGTAGGATCTCCTTCAATACCCATAGGCATTGGATGGCGGGGATCCAAACTCTTTGACCCCCTCATAAGTTAACTACTATTAATACTATAACCCGGCTATTTAGGACTGTATCCCTGCTGACTCAGACTACTTAGTCGAGGGTAACGTCACCGCCAAAAGCGGGGCCTACCATAATTTGCATTAATAACTTAATTCATTATCTTCCAATAATCCAACCCTTTAGGATTGTATCCTTGCTGACTCAAACTACTGGGTTGAGGGTAACGTCGCCTTCAAAAGAGGGGCCTACTACAATAACTAGATAATCTCTTAAACAAGTGCAAAAGTGCAAAAATAATCAAAGGTTATACTAATACACGAGTCGGATCCAAGTGATTCATCTTGTCTATCTGTTTTTATTTTATTTTTATTTTTCAGCATTTAGTTAGTTTTTATTTTCTTAGCTTAAAAATCTTTTCTAACATTTTGATTTGATTAGATGTTGAGGATAAACCGGTACTAAAAGCTCTTGTGTCCTTGGACGACCTCGGTATCTTACCAACACTATACTACGTCTACGATGGGTGCACTTGCCCATATGTGTGTTTAGTGTTAGTAAATATCGTGTTTTATAAATTTAAAACTTGGCTAAAAGTGTAAAAAGGGCTTAAAATATACATCTAAATTATATTACACCTAACGCACATCAAGTTTTTGGCGCCGCTGCCAGGGACACAAGGATTTTAAGAAAGCTTAAAATCGACGGCCTAATCAGTTTTTCAAAACCTTTTTTTAAAATGCGCGCATATTTTTCTGCATTTTAGTTTAGTTTGCATTTACAGTAGCTTGAACACGGGGCCGTGCTCACTGAACACGCCCCCGTGCTGCATATTTTTAGTTAGATACCCAGATACAGAGTCTGAACACGGGGCCGTGCTCACTGAACACGCCCCCGTGCTCAACGTGACCAGTAGCTTTAATTAAAACGCCCAGATACAGACCCTGAACACGGGGCCGTGTTCACCAGACACGGGGCCGTGTCCAGCTTCTGTTTCCGTCTTTATTTTTGTTTTCTGGTCCCGAGACTCAGTTGTGGTCTGTTGAGTGATTCTTATGGATCAATATTCATGAGGTTACAACTACACCTATGAGGAGGATGATTATATGAGAGGCTATTGCACTAATTGTGGAAATCCGCACTCGGTACAATATTGTAACTTGTTTCAACCATCCACTTCATACAACCATTATGAGGAGCCCAGGTACGAGCCATCAACTTCATACACATCCTATGAAGACCAAAGGTATGAACCTCCTCCCTCATACTCATATTTTGATGAACCAAGGTATGAGCCTTCATACTCATACTTTGAAGAGTCAAGATATGAGTCACCACCTTCATACACTTATTATGAGGACCCATGGCGTGAACAACCCACCTCATATGAGTACTATGAAGAACAAAGTTTCGACCCTTATGCATCATATACTTACAATGAAGAACAATGGTATGAACCATCTACTTCATATGGGTACTATGAGGAACCAAGGATCGAACAACCGGATTCAAGCTTTGAGGATCCCAATTCTTTTTCTCTCACCGAAGTGACCAATAGGATATTAGAACACATTAAAACTATCGAACGTTGCATAAAAGAATCTCGCGCAAGGGAAGAGGAATCCCGCGCAAGAGAAGAATTAAATTGTAATAATAACGTAGAGATAGTTGAAAATGTAAAAATGGAAGAACAAGAAAGTGAAAAACCGACACATGAGTTAAACAACGAAAAAGGTGAGGACGATAACGTTAAAATTCAAGAAGAGTGTAATTTTGAAGAAATTAATCTCTTGTCACCTACTTTCGAAAATCATTGTTTAGTAACCCCTCATGCCAAGTTTTTAAAAGAGTTAAACACTAGTGCTAAAATCAAAGAAATGGTAAGTGTTAAGTTAACAAATGATCAAACCTCGCTAATAAAAGAAGATCCTTTTGAAATTAACATTACACCGGTTCCATGTTTCTTTCAAAATTCATTTATTAGTAATATCACCATTGATAAAGATCTTTGTGTTAACATAATGCCTAACTACATTTTTGAAAAATTAAGTATCAGTGATTTTTCTCCACTTCAAATACCTATTTTTCTATCCGATCGGAAAGTGATAAAATCAATCGGTGTAGTTGAGGATGTCTTGGTTCAAGCAAATCAAATGGTAATCCCAACCGACTTTGTCATCCTCGATGACGCTCCTTTAGTCTTGGGAAAACCTTTTGTTCAAACTCATAAAGCTTTGAAAAACCGGAAATTCAACAATCTACCTCTTCAATTAGGGGCATTCAAAAGGAACATAGATCTTGAGCGTTCAATGAAATATCCTTTTGGCAATGATGACCCCCTAATTGAAGATGAAGATGAGCCACCCGATACAATTGAAGAAGATGACCACTTTGTTGAAGAAGAGATCGCCATAGAACAAACCTTTAAGGTTCTTGATCTAAATGAGCCACAGAATAAGGTGTCTTCTAAAGACCCACCCATTGAGCTCAAAGAACTTCCTAAAGGTTTGGAATATGCTTTTCTAGACAAAGATGGTAATTTACCTGTAATTATTTCTTCTAAATTAAGTAGCATAGAAAAAGAGAAATTAGTTAGTCTTCTTAAAAAACACAAAAACGCGATCGCTTGGAAGCTTGTAGATATTAAAGGAATAAGTCCTTCTATGTGCATGCATAAAATTCTAATGAATGATGATTACAAAACAGTAATTCAACCACAACGGAGAGTAAATCCCAATGTACAAGAAGTGGTTAAAAATGAAGTCATCAGGCTACTTGACGCCGGACTAATTTATCCTATCTCCGATAGTCCATGGGTAAGTCCCGTCCAAGTAGTCCCAAAGAAAGGAGGTATGACGGTAATAACTGATGAGAAAAATGAATTAATACCAACAAGAACCGTCACAGGATGGAGAGTTTGTATAGACTATAGACGATTAAATGAAGCAACAAGGAAAGACCACTTTCCTTTGCCCTTCATTGATCAAATGTTAGAACGACTATCCGGTCATAAATTTTATTGTTTCTTGGATGGTTTTTCAGGCTACTTTCAAATACTGATAGCACCTGAAGACCAAGAGAAAACAACTTTCACATGCCCCTACGGAACTTTCGCCTATCGACGCATGCCATTCGGTCTATGTAATGCACCTGCAACATTCCAACGTTGTATGGTAGCCATTTTCCATGATATGATAGAAAAGACAATGGAAGTCTTCATGGACGACTTTTCTATCTTTGGAGACTCATATGACCAATGCCTCGATAACCTCGAACGAATGCTATCCCGATGTGAGGAGACTAACCTCGCCCTTAACTGGGAAAAATGCCATTTCATGGTAACAGAGGGAATAGTACTCGGTCACAAAATCTCAAGCGAAGGTATGGAAGTTGATCGAGCAAAAATAGAAACTATTTCTCGATTACCTCCACCATCCTCCGTTAGAGCAATCAGAAGTTTCTTAGGGCATGCCGGATTTTATAGAAGGTTTATCAAGGACTTTTCAAAAATTTCAAGACCTCTAACAAAATTACTTGAAAAAGATGCACCTTTCATCTTTGACAAGGAATGCAATCAAGCATTTCTAACCCTCAAAGAAATGCTAGTCAATGCACCTATCATGATAGCGCCCGATTGGAAATTCCCTTTCGAAATCATGTGCGATGCAAGTGACTTTGCCGTTGGAGCAGTCTTGGGACAAAGAAAAGAAAAGCATTTCCACCCAATCTATTATGCTAGTAAAACGCTTAATGATGCACAAGAAAATTGCACAACTACAGAAAAAGAATTACTAGCTGTGGTATTTGCTTTTGATAAATTCCGTTCTTACCTTGTTCTTTCTAAAACTGTAGTCTATACAGATCATGCAGCTATCAGATACCTCTTCAAGAAACAAGACGCAAAACCCCGTTTGATCAGATGGATTCTACTCCTCCAAGAGTTCGACATCGAAATCAAAGATAAAAGAGGAGCAGAAAACACTGCTGCAGATCATCTTTCACGCCTAGAAGACCCAGCTTTGGAGGCGACCAAGGACGAGCAGATCAACGAAAAATTTCCCACAGAGTCCTTGGAGATGATGGAGAGTAGACAAGAACCATGGTATGCCGACTATGCTAATTATTTAGCTAACGGTATAGTCACCAAAAGATGGCCGCATCACCAAAGAAAGAAATTCTTCGTTGATGTAAAGCATTACTTTTGGGAAGATCCTTATCTTTTCAAAATGTGTGCCGACCAACTCATCAGAAGGTGCGTCCATGGTAATGAAGCACGAAGAATTCTCCGTCATTGTCATGAAGGTCCATACGGAGGACATCATGGTGCCGCTAGTACTGCACGAAAGGTATTTTATTCAGGATTTTATTGGCCAACCATTTACAAGGATGCACAAAATCTTGTAAAGGCATGTGACGCTTGCCAAAGATCAGGTAATATTTCTTCCAAAAACGAAATGCCTCAAAACGGCATTCTCGTTTGTGAAATTTTTGATGTGTGGGGACTCGATTTTATGGGACCTTTCCCACCGTCAAAAGGAAACAAATATATACTTGTGGCAGTCGATTACTTGTCTAAATGGGCGGAGGACGAAGCTCTTCCAACGAACGATGGAAGAGTAGTGGTAAAATTTCTGAAAAAATTATTCTCTCGTTTTGGAACACCAAAAGCTTTGATAAGTGATAGAGGTACCCATTTTTGCAATCATCAACTCGAAAAAATATTAACAAGGTATGGGGTCTATCACCGGGTCTCAACAGCATATCACCCTCAAACAAATGGGCAAGCCGAAGTGACTAACCGAGGTTTAAAACGAATACTTGAAAAAACCGTAGGTTTAAATAAAAAGGAATGGGCTGATAAATTAGACGATGCTTTATGGGCTTTCCGAACTGCTTATAAAACCACTATAGGCACAACCCCATATAAACTCATCTATGGAAAAAGCTGTCACTTGCCGGTAGAAATAGCTAACAGAGCCTACTGGGCAATAAAAAATGTAAACTTAGACTTAGAAACTGCAGGTAAAAATCGATTCTGTCAAATGAATGAATTAGACGAATTAAGGAACTACGCATACTCTAACTCCGAAATTTATAAGGAAAGAATGAAAAATTTACATGATAAATATATTAAGTCTAATGAATTTCGGGTAGGAGATCAAGTTCTGCTGTTTAATTCACGACTTCGATTATTTCTGGGTAAACTAAAATCTAGGTGGTCAGGACCTTTTTCCGGCACCCATGTTTTTCCTCACGGTGCAGTAGAAATTAAAGCTCGAAATGGGATACCATTTAAAGTCAATGGCCAACGGCTAAAACTCTACCGAGGATCCATTGAGGATGAAGAAGAGGAGATCTCACTTCAAACGGTTAACGAATGAAAAGCATCCACATCATACCCGACATGTTACGAACAAGCGAGTGTACATCAAAAAAAACCGGTAAGTCTTCTAACCATTTTTCGGAAAAAGGGGCATGCACACGAGCACAAAAAAAAATTAAAATTTTTGCTCGGCACGAGGCCGTGTCCGCTGGACACGGGGTCGTGTCGAGGCAACTGTCGGGATAAAACCCTCTTTTCATAACAGTTACCTCATTCCACACGCCCCGTTTTGCCGAAAACGCTCTGGTTCAAGGCGATTTTCCGCATATTTTCGACGTTACCTCCACGTTTAACAACATCAAGGTATGATTATATCATCATTAGTAGTTAGATTAGTTACTTGCATGTAGTTAAACATCAAAAATTTGGGGAAAAATCTAGGGTTCTTCAAGTTCATCCGGATCGAACTTCAAATTTTTGATGCAATCTGTTAGTATTAGTTTAGATTAGTATAATAGGAAGTAAATACACTTGTATTGTTGATAGATTTGTCCGATTTCTCACTAAAACCTCAAACCCTTGTTTTTGAACCGAAAAAGATGAAATTGGAAGGGTAAACGGGTTGTTTTGGGAAAAACGACACTTAGGGTTTCATTTTCGGGGGAAACCGCAACTACTTGGCTAAAAATTTTCAGATTTTCGGGACCGGGATGAAAAATGAAGTTTTTTGGTTACAGACGTCTGGACACGGGGCCGTGCCCGCTGAACACGGGGCCGTGTCCAGCCCACTGTTTGCGGTTTCTTTAAAAATCTCATTGTTTCGTGCTAATTATTGGTGTATTCTTTCAGATGGCAAAGTTCACAAGGTTCAATGCAAGTGAGCTCGATGCTAGGGCAAGATACGAAATCCTTCAAACCAGACCCGAGGAGTACCCCAGGCGAGCATGCACGGACCTGTTAACCATGGTAAACCAGCTGGACCGATTCAACAACATCGTTACGGGACCACTAGCAGTTGCGTTGAACACTCGGCTTCGGTCGGTGCATCAATGCACCATGGAGTTCTACAGTACTTTCACCTTCACTTCAAGGTGTGACCCGTTCGACAATGAAGGGGTTGCATTTCGGTGTGGCGGGACAAAGTACTCGATCTCTATGGCACAGTTTGGAGCTATAATAGGACTGTACGGGGAAGAGGAATCGGGAAACAAGGAAAATACCGGGGGATTACGAGACTTGGATGAAAATGAACGTCAAGCCGCATGGGCTCAAATCGGTGAAGGAATCTACAACCCTAGCAGCACCAAGAGTACTAAGCTGAGGGACCCGCTCTACCGCTACATTCACAGGCTCCTCACCTATTCTCTTAACCAACGTCACGACAGTAGTGGTGTTGTAAGGTTGAAAGATTTGGTTGTCCTTCACTGTATCCACAACCGGAAGCCTCTCGATGTTCCATATCTCCTGTTACGAAACATGCATCTCAACCGCCTTGCTCGCGCTCCAACACCTATCTTCTTCGGAGGGTGGGTGTACCGTCTTTTCAAGCATTTCACGCGAATTCCAGGGTCCTTTGAAAGAAGCCCATGGTCGGGACGAGTTGACTACCACATTTGCCGAGCCATGAACTTACTTTATGAGGCGGAAGACGGGACGGTGAGTTTCCAAAGGGCACAAGGCTATGCATGGAACCCACAGGAGGCCCTAGTTCTTCACGCACCACCTCCCCACTACCAGTATCAACCCCATGGTGATCCGGGTCAATCCTCCACACAAGGAGGCGGTTTTCCTAACTTTCAAAGCTTACATGATCTTTTGCAGGAAAACCTCATGTGTACCAGGAACGCCTACAACCTCGCCAACAACACATACCACCGGGTCGGAGCTATTGAACGCAACATCAACGATATACAAGACGATATCGGTAGCATCCGAGAGTATATGGCGGGGCATGGGGATGGAGGTGATGATAGCGATGAAGACATGGAGTAAGGGGTTTGAAGGAACAAGAGCGGGTTGATGGCGAGCCCACAGGTTTAAGTCCCTTTTTCTATCGAACAGTTTATGGCCTGCGTGCCAAGTGTTGAACAATTTACTTTCCTTGACTACTTTTATTTTCCGTTTTATTTTTCTTTTACTTTATGCTTGAGACAATTAACTATGGTAATGTAGGATGTTTGTGTTACTTAGTGTGGTATTAAGTGATGAAACAGGTACAAACCGAGGCTTAGAGTGCTAAGCCTTAGCACTTATAGAGCCAGGATGGAAAAAAACCGGGGAAGAAACCTGTTTTTCAGGCTTACAGACTGTCCACACGGGGACGTGTCTAGCCGACACGCCCCCGTGCTCACCTCCCAGACCTGCTGTTTGGTTACTGTCCTGCAGATTTTTGTCAGACACGGGGCCGTGCCTAACCAACACGCCCCCGTGTTCGCCTTCTGTAAGTTTTTGTTACTGGCAGTTCACCACGGGGTCGTGTCCAGCGGACACGGGGCCGTGTCCAGACTGCCAGTAACATAAATCTTTGCTTTTAAACACCAAATTATACATCTAATCAACCTAAAAATTTATTTTTGGGACACATTGAGGACAATGTGTAAATTAAGTGTGGGGGGGATGCTAAAACCTTGAAATTTTGCAAGTCCTAATAACAAGCCTTACACAAAACTCTATTGGAACCGCTAAACACCCCAAATTTTTTTCAAAAAAAATTTCATTTTTTTTTACTTGTCTAAAGTTTAAGTTAGGAATCCTAAGATTAATAAGGTTATATTTTTAAAAATTTACAACCGAGAGCGTCGTGATAATAAGAACCGACATAAGAAAATTATGAAACGGCATGACAAGCTTAGTTAAAATTTGATTATATGTACTTGATCACATAAAAACCCATTCCCACAAAAGTGAGTTTTGAGCCTTTATTGAGCATACAAATTTACATCTTTAGACTAAATGCTCATTTTTCGTTTCTTGTGTGAATAGCCGCTTGGTTCTTACGACTCTAGAACTTGCCACGACGATTCATTCCCGGTCCTTACCAACTTAAACCCAAGTAAGTAAATGATGGAGGCATTAGGACTAACCATTTTTCTTTCTACACCATTATTTTTCATTTTTTTTACCTACCCAAAATCCCCCTAGTTAACCCCTTTGAGCCTAAACCTTTCATTTCTTTACCCTAAAACCTTTTTACCCACCAAAAACCCTTTTTATTTTTACCCTTTATTTTAGTAACAAGCTCGGTTTTTCGTGTGACTAAAAAAAAATTATATACGATGATGAAGTTAGAAATAAACAAACAAAGCTCTTAAAACAAAAAGCTTGTTTGGAAAAATACTTCAAAATAAAAAGTCACTAAAACAAAGTGTTTTACGAAAACCGACGCTTTTTACGCTTTTCGCCCTTTTCTACTAACCCATTCACCCACCTTTAGCCCAAGCCTATACCCAAAAAGTCCTCTTGATATTTACAAAGGTGACAAGTTAAAAAGGAGGAGGATTGATTGCTTGGCAAGCTTATGGTAGGAATAAGTTCCATGCCGCTCTCGAGTGATTCACTAAAAATACACCTTCGGCCGAGTGTGAGTGATTTCTCCCGTGAGGTATGTGAACTTGTATATAAATGGAATTTTAAAAAAAGGCATGTTATGCCCAAATAAGTAATTTCTCCTATGAAACGTTCTAAATAAATCATAACGAATAGGATTGTAAATAAATAAAAATAAAACCCAAAAAAATCTTGGATTCCCGACACTCTATGACAAGCCAAAAACCTTCTCTTCTACCCCTTCCATTTGGGAGTGTAGCCACGTATTAAAGAGTTTTGCTTGAGGACAAGCAAAAGTTTAAGTGTGGGGGTATTTGATGTGTGTAAAATGCAACATATAAATTACATCAAATGAGGCATAAAACTAACCCTTTTTAAGTACTAATGTTGGAAAAAGAGTGTTTTTGTCTTCCTTTTGTATTTTCAGGATGAAATGAGCTCAAATTCACAAAAGAAACAAAAAGACAGCTAAATCTAACATAAATACAAGAAAAGGAACAAAAGTGGATTGCCCGACCCCTCAACGGCATCCTCCCAAGCAAAATAGAGAAGGCAGAAGACTGAACACGCCCCGTGCTCAGCCAGCACGGGGCCGTGCCCAAGAAGCAGCAGAAAAGACAAACCTATAGAAGCTTCTATTGCCCACCACGGGGCCGTGTCCAGTGAACACGGGGGCGTGGCGAAAGTACAGCAGGCGCATTAATTGTAATTGCGAATTACAATTAATGAAGAGAGAGAGTGTCAGACAGGCACGGGGGCGTGTCCAGCGGACACGGGGCCGTGCCCAGCCTTCTGTTCAGCTTATAAATAGGATTGCTTGGTTTCATTTCAACTCATCCCTTGGCACACCACCTCTCTCACACTTCATCCACCACCCACCACCATCACAACACCATCATCCACCACCATCATCCATTGTCCATCATAGAGTGTGTGAGTCGTCTCGGGATCCAAGATTGATCGTAAGAGTTCTTGACAATCAAGGCCATGTTTGCCTAAGTCTCTTACATCACTTGGTGAAGACGAGTGTTTAGTATAATACTTTTTATTTTTAATCTTTTGCACTTTTTATTTGGTTTTGTATTAATAACTTTAATAACTAGTTGGCTATATGGAGGTATATGGAGGTATGTTGGCTACCTGGTCGGGGGTTAAGGGAACGGTTTGGTAAGGGTCTTGCCCTTGTTCAGCGTTTAGAGGTCCTGCAAGGGACCTGGGTCAAATTTAGTAGGATCTCCTTCAATACCCATAGGCATTGGATGGCGGGGATCCAAACTCTTTGACCCCCTCATAAGTTAACTACTATTAATACTATAACCCGGCTATTTAGGACTGTATCCCTGCTGACTCAGACTACTTAGTCGAGGGTAACGTCACCGCCAAAAGCGGGGCCTACCATAATTTGCATTAATAACTTAATTCATTATCTTCCAATAATCCAACCCTTTAGGATTGTATCCTTGCTGACTCAAACTACTGGGTTGAGGGTAACGTCGCCTTCAAAAAGGGGCCTACTACAATAACTAAGATAATCTCTTAAACAAGTGCAAAAGTGCAAAAATAATCAAAGGTTATACTAATACACGAGTCGGATCCAAGTGATTCATCTTGTCTATCTGTTTTTATTTTATTTTTATTTTCAGCATTTAGTTAGTTTTTATTTTCTTAGCTTAAAAATCTTTTCTAACATTTTGATTTGATTAGACGTTGAGGATAAACCGGTACTAAAAGCTCTTGTGTCCTTGGACGACCTCGGTATCTTACCAACACTATACTACGTCTACGATGGGTGCACTTGCCCATATGTGTGTTTAGTATTAGTAAATATCATGTTTTATAAATTTAAAACTTGGCTAAAAGTGTAAAAAGGGCTTAAAATGTACATCTAAATTATATTACACCTAACGCACATCAGTGATTATTTTGAAAAATATTGCAGCGGAAATTTTATCAGAACCGTGAGTTAGGAAAAATATCAGAGTTTAGAAACACCGGATTTTATTTAAATAGATGGAATAAATTCCATTTTTACAAAGGTAGCTTTTAATAAAAATAATATTTCTTAATTTGATTTAATTAATAAAATAAGGCACTTCTTGAAGTCCTTCAGTGCCGGATCCAATCCTTACTCCAATCTACTGTAATTACCTGAAACGCATTTTAAAAAGGTTTTGTCAGCGGGCAAATACTGAGTGAATCATTCATTTTGATAAAATGACACTTAGTTATAAATTACAGCATAAGAGCGATTACAATGGTTCCTATCTTATTGTTATATGGCACCGTGTCACCTCCTGGTGACGGTGGTCATACCACTATTGGGTCCTGTCACCCAATTAGTGATGATTATCACTGTTAGGGCTTATATGCCTAACCTGTGTTAGGGCTTATTAGCCTAACCATGTGAGAAAATTAGTAATGTGCACAATACACCACTAGCAATTGATTAAGATAGCCACGACTTAATCCCTGTAATTATAACCTTTGAAAATAATTTGAGGTATTGTAAAACAGTTGATAAAAAGAGAATGACTCACATTATAAGCATGCAGATTCATACGGGCAAAGTTTAGTCTACAGATAAGCCTTGATATATTGCAGATTTATACAGGCAGAGCTTAGCCTATTGATTAGCCTTGTAACCTAGTGCACACGAACTAGGTAAGTAACTAATACAGCATTTACGATAACTCACGAGATTAAAACCCTCACAACGAATGACAAAGTGTAATCACTTAAACATCCATCGGATTCACAACGAATGACAGAGTCTACCCCGAGTTTGGGTGGTACTCAAACATCCTGTCGGAATCACGACTAATGACAAAGGATAGCACTTAAACATCCTGTCGGATAGTTTCAGTCGATCGGATATTGAATCGTAGCAGCGATCGAGTTAGTACCCGGTATCGTAGCAGAATTTGAGCTAGTGTGTGTTTGGTAGTATTTGGACGATATCTCAGCGTAGAATTGGAATTTGAACATCGAACTAACGCAGAACTTCAAGTGCCAACCCCCTCTATATATACTGAAAATTTGGTTCCCCCGCATGTCGCGACAGGGAGACCTGTCTCCTTCGCGTGGCGCGACGGGTCAAATTTTAGCATAGGGTGGCCACGTTCATGGGTAGGCTAGGTGAGTCGACGAAAATGATAAATTCAATTTTGACAGCAAAATATATGGATAATCATCAATAGGAAATACCCCCCCCCCTTGAGTTTTAGGGGCCCTAATCCTGATTCTGATTGTTATGAAAATTTTAGGGTTTGTGCAGGATTACTTAGATGTCTCAACTAGGATTTCCTATTGGGCAAATAAAATAATAAATAATAGTTTTGGGGTGAATTACAAAAAGAGAATAAAACGGTGAGAAAAGAGAATTGACCCATTGTGTAACTTCAGGGTTCAACTAGAAAATCTTCTGGTATAAATTTTGGGTATAACTTCTAAGCTATAAAAAAATATAATGCACTCATGTTAAGTATAGTACCCCTAATTCAACCTTGTCCCGAAGTCCCGAGATAGAATCTCAACAACTTAGTCGGGCAGAGCCCTGACATATGTTATGAGGCTCAGATCAATCGGAAAGGGTATCGGTGATCGGGAGTTACAATACTTAAAACGAGACATGGCTTTATTATTATTATGGGATGAAATAATCAATAAATAAAAATACATATATGAATAGACAAAGGGGGAGGCGAGAGAAGTAGTAAGGAATTAACAGTTTTCTTTTGAAAGTTATATTGGTTATTTATAGTTGAAAGAAAGGATTCCTATCCTAAAGGACACGTACATCTCATGCATGAGATTTGAACTCTTTTCATTACAATTACACGTACATACATACATATCCTAAATTGATATGTTTAGTTGAAAATATTATTATTATATTATTATTTTATATTTTGTTTACATTCTTTTCTCATTCTCTTGACACGTACGTACATACATAATTCAAACAAAATTTCAAAGGTTAAATTTATTCTTATTTTATTATATATATATATATATATATATAATTTATAATTAATTTAACTGCTTTACTTATTTGACGCTTATAACTTATAAAATATCACGTTTTACAAAATAATGAATATGTCTTTAGAACGAGTATATTTTTTGTCTACATTTTGAACCAAGTTTCATTAAGAACGGAGTAGGTTCAAATATAATGTATTTTTATAGTTTAATTATTAAACGGTTCCTGGGTCCGACTAGGTACTTCATATTTTAATAGTTAACTTACCCGTAATATACCCGTCTAATAATATAAGTTTTTATAGACTTTTATTTTATTTAAAAAGGTCACCTATATACAGACCAATTTAGTTAATATAATATTTCAATCAACTATATAAAATAGTGTTTGAAGCCATTTGGGTTGAATATTTATATTAAAAATAAACTAGTTACTAGTTACTAGTGGTTAATAAATTTAACCAAACTTATTATTCTTATATAAAAATAGGAATGTTACACATCATTCCCCACATAGTTGGCATTTTGGTAGCCAAACTCCTCATCTTCATGCCCTCTTGCATTGTAGATATTGCCCTGATTCACATACCCCCAATCTTCATCATCATTAACCCGATCATCATAGTAGCCCCCGTCATCCGAATTTTTCGTATGAACACTAACATGCTCCGGTGATTGATAACCGGGAGCACTATACGGTTCGTCATTGAGGATGGCGTTCCTCAAGTCGTCTATGTTGAAGAATGGGTCTTCGTTCACGGGATTGCCACGATCTCGGTTGCCTCGACGGTCGGAATTGACATTCCGGTCATCAAGGTTGAGGGGTAAGGAGGTTTGTCGATGAAGGTTTTGTTGTTGGGGTGTTCTTTAGTTGTTGTTGAGATTTTGGTTTTGGAAAGGTGGTGTAGGTGGTCCGGTGTTGTTGTTACCACCCAGTCGCTCTTGAGGTATAGGTTGAACATTTTGAGCGGGATGAAAGGTTCCTCGGGATTGGAATTGGTTTTGATTGAGGTTTGGGTGATTGGAGTTTTGGTTTGCCATTGAATCGGTTTCAATGGATGGTGTGGATTGTGGTTTTTGGGTGACTTGGTTAGAAACAATGGTTGCTTCTAACCGGCTTACTAAGTTCCTTCTTGCGACTCTTTCAATTTCCGGTTCGTACACTAATGGTGAAGTCCTCCCGGAATTCCTTGTATGCATGCACTACCTGTAATCTGCACAAGTAACACACCCGCGTAACAAGGAAAAAGACAAAGTACAAAAAGAAATTAAACAAATTAAACAGATAATCACGAAATTCAAACAATAATCCAAACACAAAGCGCACGCACTCCCCGGCAACGGCGCCAAAATTTGATCGGATTGTCGCGCTCCGGTCAAAGATAATATTTATAAACCCTATTTACCTTTAACAAATAGCTAGTGGTAGCAAGGGGTCGAACCATGAAGAGTATGTGGTTTGTGTGTGGATTCGATTGAATTATAGAGAAGTGTCACAATTATGAAGCTTGCTATGATATTTGTTTTCTTTTTGTTTTGTTGGAAGATGTGAATTTAAACTAATGAAATAGGTTGAAGTGATTAACAACTAATGAGTAACGATTTCAAGAAAGATTGATTACTAAACAATAATAAGAAAAAGGGATCACACCCGGTTTCGGTAATTGCCAACCTAGGGTTTCTACAAGTTTTATAGATGCAACTCAATTGCGTATGAGTAGCGGATTTAGTGTACCGTGACTTAGGTGCTAATAACTATTAGCGTTTCGAAAAACGGACAAGAATACACTTTATAATCAACACAAGTAAATCCTAACCACGACAACGCATAACTACACATAACCATTTCGTAAAGTCATAACTTTTAACATCGTTCGACAATTTACGAATACGAAACAAATGTAAACTATTGTCAATGGTTTCAAAAATCAAACACAAATTGTCACAAAGTTAAAGCACTAAACAAGTCGAAACCCTAAATTAACAACTACCTACACCGGGGTGAAACTGAGATGATTAGCCGCTCATGGTTGAAGAAGCTTGATCACCGGGTGTTGAGAACTCGAAGTTGAACATCTTGAAGCCTTGAGGATGGTGGATGATGAGGTTTAGGGTTTGGGTAGGTGATTATGATGAACGGATGAATGGATTGATGGAGCTAGGGTTTGGAATCAAGAATGTGATGTTGATTCGATTCTTGATTCCGGCTGTAGTGGTGAAGGTTGGTGGATTGGTAGATGATAGATGCAATTGGTAGGTGATTGGTGATGAGTTGTGGCTCTAAGATCAAGTTCAAACTTCAAAAGAATGTGTAACTCCCGTTTCTTGGTCAAAATTGATGTTATAACTCGTCCCCAACTCAAAAATCAAGTTTTTCGCGAAGCAAGAAAGTAAGGGCCGTCCCCGACGGCCATTTATGGCGTCCCCGACGGCCCCTGGAAGTCCCAGTTTCACCCGACGGCTTAATTAGCTGTTTACGGAGGTTTCTGGCCGACGGAACAATCCAGAGGGCGTCGCCGACGGCCCTATTGGACGTCGCCGACGCTGGCTAGTTTTGCCAGTTTCGTCCGAAACTGTTTTCTTCATAACTTCTTCGTTGTAACTCCGTTTTACTCACCGTTTTCGCCCACGTACTCGTAATTCAGCCCTCTATCATGCCATCTTACAATATATTCATTTTAAATCCATTAAAACCACAAAACACATCCAATCTTCTTGATTAACCCAGTTTTGTTCATTTCACATCCCCAGTTGATCAGATTCACGTCCCGGTGCTCCGTTTAGCTCTCGATTAGCTCCTTAAACTCTTTTAGACCTGTGAAACACAAATACCATTAAAAGTATGCTATTCAAGATTAAAAGTTACGTAAAAACATCAACTTAAGCACAAACGATCACCGGTTTTCGACCACGTATCAACCCCTGATCGAATGGCAACCCGATCGGACAGTCGTTCGATCAAGCAACCACCCGATCAAAGGAACCAGTACGCCAGACACTAGACACTTGAATCGGATGACCACCCGATCGGACAGCCGTCCGATCGGACAGTCACCCGTTCCACCTTTATACTAGACCACTCGATCGGACAGCCGTCCGATCGAACAGCCCTGGCAATCCGATCGGGTAGCCCTCCGATCGGACAACCATCCGATCCAGTGACAGTTTCCGACACTTTATGCAATCTCGACTCTTATCCTATTATAATTTAATCAGGCTAATTCTAAAAGAGCTCCCTTTGATCCAATAACAGTTGCAACTGTTAAGCAATCACTGTGAGTAAACTTGATCCCCTTTTACTTTAAACCTTTGGGGTGTAACATGTATTCTATATAAACTTGAATCTTTGCAAACTAAACTCTATCCTATGTATATGTGAAACTTGTGCATTCTATTATTCTATTTTGTGTTATGTGACGTTTAATCCAGGGTGTGTAGTTCCGCCTTAACAATAGTAGCGCTATAGGGAGTGTACCTCTCCCATTATTCTCAGGGAGTATTGTTAGGAGGATTCTAGTTTACCTTGAGTCTTGGGTAAACACTAAAGCATCAGGATACTTGGGCTATCACTGCGTGGACTGCGACACTAGCACAGCTGAAACTATTTTTATTACTTACATTGTGGATATGAGATGTTTTAATCTATTATTCTATTATCAAACTTGTATACTCGCCAATACTTTTTTATTGATATTTTAATACATGTTTCAGGCTGATAGGTTGATGTGGAACTCATGGAAAACAAGCTAGGAGATGCTTAGAAACGTCGCCTTGTTATTTAGCCTTTTGAACAATCTCGAACAATTTGTGATTTGGTTTGTAATGTGATATTTGTGATGACATTGATAGACTATTGCATGAAATCTACTTAATTCTATTGAAATATCTAGCGTTATGGAATCTCCTGAGCAATCTGAACGCTTAGTGCTCACACCCCGATGTTTCCGCCATCGGTTGGGGTATGACAAATTGGTATCAGAGCCATAACTATAGCGAATTAGGATAAGTAGGAATACTTGCCCTAGTCTATAGTTCTAGGAACTTTGACTCTTATTTGTTGTTTAAGACTCATGCATTCTACTGTATCTGCTTCCTAGCAGCACATATTCCTGTTAAACTTACAAGCCTTTCCTAAGGCTAACATAATGTACACTTTATACTTTGAAAACATTGTTACTCAGTGTTTGTATTTTGCACGAGATTTACTCTCAAGACAGGAGTGACATCCGAACCTTGATGGTAAAATATCCAAATTATTCTAGCAGGTCTTGTCTGCGGATAAGTAGTAACGCTATTTGGGGTACTCTCACACCCCGATTTCCACGTGTCTCACCGGTGGGCCCGGTGGGGGATTACCGTGACGATGTTGGCAACAATATAGTCAAACCACACAATTATATAATGCACAGCGGAAGCATAAGATAAATATATAAATTTCAACCTCTGATTGTAATATCAAAATGTATTACAGGGGTTGGATATATCCACAGTGGATCGTAAATAAAAGTAAGTATTGTTCCATTAGATACTGCAATCAAGCTTGCGAGGCTTATCCCGACGCTAGGGAGCTAATACCAGCCAATTACGTTTAGGTACCTGCACTTAATCTTTTTGGGGAAAATACGTCAGTTTACACTGGTAAATACATTCAACTGGCACATTTGAAAATGTTTATTAAAATTGATTTGAATGCACAAGGCACAAACTCTTTTATAACTTGGGAAAATTCATAATGATCTTGTGAACGTTTTACATGTTCTTTTATGCGTTAAGTAGCCCGGGTCGTGTCGGGTTAAAGATTTATAGACACACCACGTTTGCGTAAAACCGTAGTACAGAAACCAACGGCTACGTCTTTTAGTTTTAATGTCGACACTTTATACCGGGTGTACGCCTACACCGGGATGTCGATGGTCGTGGCCATTTCGTAAAATGATGCCAAGGATATCCGGGACAACGGTCATTAAACCCCCCAAAGGCTTATAAGCAACAAAACTGTTTAAATGAGCCGATCATATTTAATCAATTAACCACCTAAGCGATGGAAGTATATAATGCTCAATCAAGCGGTATTAATATACCGTAACCCAAGCCCATATAGGGGAAATAAGTCAAAAGTATTTACCTTTGCAAGTATAATCCTTAATTAAGATCAAGTCACCGATAGCTTTTACTGGGGCTCCTAATCTGGAACGAAGGTTTTAATTAACCTCTTAGAATCCTAACGGTCCTTGTATTAGCCGTAGCTTAAACCGGTTGATTCCGATATATAGATATGGTTAATTCGCACGAAAAGGCGAAAACCGAGAATGGAGTATGATTTGGACCCAACAAGTTCAGTGACTTGTTTTATATGGGTTTATAGTTCATACTCTGGATTTTGGGGTTCAAATATATATTTGACCCATATCGGCTATTGCACGAAAACTAGTTCCATGAGCCGTACCGTGTGCGCAAATAGGCGAAACGGTTAACTATGAGAGTCGTACGCTTATTTCCTAAGTCGATATGCCTTAAAAGTATTTTGGTATCAGTAGGATACCTTCCGTAATGCCCGTAACGAGTTTAAGTTTATATTATGCCCCGTAGGGGCTTTTCGGTCATTTTAAAGACTTTAAAAGAGCTTTTCGGGTTCTACAGGAAATCTGAGTTTCCCGAACAGTTTATAAAGTTTAAAATACTTTATTTATTATTTAAAATCAGTGGCAACTGGAATCGGGTCAAAAGACCTTGTAGAACTCCCGTTTTGGCCAAAAAGGGCATATTCGGTATTTACCGAACCGTAGCCATAACCGCAGGTTATGAGCAAAGTAAAAATTATTAAAAATCTTTAAAATTCTCAAAATATTATTTTACCACAGTGGGTAAAAGTTTTGGTGCCGAAAACTTGGGTTAGATGAGCGTTATGCTAATTGCGCCGTTAATTACAAAACTTTCTCAAAAGTGCGCCTTTTAGCATAACTCTCATTCTAGACCTCGGATTGACGTGAAACTTTAAGGACATGCTTATAATTTAATAAGCAAGGTTTTGGTCCGTTCACGTGTCCGAAATACTCGTTTTAATTTTAAAAGGCCGTTACGGTCAACTTTTAGGCGAATGACGGAAATACGTAAAAGACTCGGATAACTCATGAACCGACCACAGAGGCGTATACCAACACGTGACCTGGTCCTAAGAGAGTCCTAAGGTATATTTATACCTCACTAAAACGGGTCAGAACTGAAGTCAAAGCAAAAGTCAAACTTTTGCGACTTTCGGCTCCGAACAGGTTCTATATAGTAAATGATCGATTCAAACGAGCGCAAACATGTTTATATACATATTATCATGTTTTATGATTGTCAAAACAGGTTCCATAACATATACATTACAGATTATGCATAAATTGCTAAAATAGCTTTCTGTTGACTTTTTAACCGCACGTTTGACTCGACATTTGACATAGTTAGAGTGATGATCAGGGGGAACCATTTTAGAGGTTTAATACCCACATAAATACCAACTCATAACCATTTTTGATTCGTCATAAGACTGAATCATTTGTAAGATATTGCAATGACAACCGTTAGTTACGACGGTTGCGTTTATGAGCTATAACTATGGAAATGTGAAACCAAAATGGTTATGAATGACTTACAGAAGGTAACTCTTGATTAGAGAACAGAAGAGAATGCTAGGGAGCTCTTGAAATGATCAGTTGTAAGTGTTTTGTGTTGTGTGATTTGTTATGCACAAGGTGTGGCTATTTATAGCCAAAGGAAGCAACTTATGATCATTACAAGCACTACAATCAGTCCAGAGCTGATGGGTAGATGTCCCCTAAGTGTATGGGTTGAGCATAGGGTGCCCATGCCCCATAATTATGTGCATGATCGTTCACAAGCTCCAAAAGCCAAGTAGTTACAACCATTCTGCATCTGGGCACTTTACGCGGCCCGCATGGACATTCCCATGCTTTTTAATGCGGGTCGCCTAAAGGTTAAGAAATCAGGCGAATTAGTGAGGAGGCTCGCGGCCCGCCTCAACTAACCCTTAACCTTCACGCGGGTCGCCTAAGGTTAAGAAATCAGGATTTTTAAATCTTTTTGTAATTATTACAGAATCTGACCATTAATAACGAAATCTTTCGTAATGATTCGCCTGACCTTTCGGTTTTGAAGGGGTAACTTTGCGGTTTGGCCCTCGGTTATTTACCGATAGGGGCCTCGTGTTATTTACCCGCATTATTAAGTCCCCGGTTTATTTATTTAATTATTCTGAAAGCCTTAACTTTCATTGTTGACACTTTTAACCCTTCTTCTACGAATTCGATCGTATCTTTCTCGTTTCATATCGAAACTTCGCGAAATTTATATATATTATTTTAGTGAGGGTATAATACCGTTACAAAGTCTTTGGGACGTTAAAGGGTCACTCAGAGGTATTATTAAACATGTTGACACAGTTAACCCCTGTAGTTTGTAATCTCTCACTTTCTTCCGCGTTTTGTTTTTGTACGATCTATAATTTATTCGTTTGAAGGTTTAAGCATTATTTAGGGATACTATACAGTATATTCACCCTTGTTGACATTTATAACCCTCGAATTTATATACTTTCAAGGTTTGTCAAAATTAGTCCTTTATTTATTATAGATGCCACGTGTAAACAAATGACACGTGTTAACACATCATTGGACACAAAATTTCGAGGTGTTACATCCTCACCCCCTTAAAATAAATCTCGACCCGAGATTTACTCAAATAAATAGGGGTATTTTTCTTTCATTGTAGCTTTGACTTCCCACGTATATTCAGGACCTCTACGAGCATCCCATTTGACTTTTACAATCGGTACGTGCTTTCTGCGAAGCTTCTTCACCTGTCGATCTTCAATCGACAAAGGTTTTTCTATGAACTTTAAGCTCTCATCTATATGCACATCTGTGTGTGGAATCACCAACGATTCGTCGGCGAAGCACTTTTTGAGATTGCAGATGTGGAACACATTGTGAATTCCATTGAGCTCTTCAGGCAAGTTTAGTTTATAGGCAACTGATCCGACTCGTTCAATAACCTCAAAAGGCCCTATGTATCTCGGACTCAGCTTGCCCTTCTTGCCGAAACGCATCACCCCCTTCCAGGGCGATACCTTAAGTAATACCTTTTCACCCACTTCAAAGTGAAAATCCTTACGCTTTGGATCAGCGTAGCTCTTCTGCCTATCGCGGGAAGCCTTGAGACGTTCCCGGATCTGGACAATCTTGTCCGTTGTCTGGAAAACAATCTCTGGTCCCGATAATTGGACCTCTCCTACTTCCGCCCAACAAACAGGCGATCTGCATTTCCTACCATATAATGCCTCAAAAGGCGCAGCCTTTATGCTGGTGTGGTAGCTATTATTGTAGGAGAATTCGATCAGGGGTAGGTTTTTATCCCAGTTACCACCTAAATCGATCGCACATGCACGAAACATGTCTTCTAGCGTTTGGATAGTACGCTCACTTTGACCGTCCGTCTGTGGATGGTAAGCCGTACTAAAGTTTAAACGCGTGCCCAAAGATTGCTGGAAACTCTTCCAGAAGTGAGATGTGTATCTAGTATCCCTGTCGGAGATAATAGACACAGGTATGCCGTGTAAGGCTACAATCTTATCAACATATAGTTGGGCTAACATATCGGAGCTATACGTTTCCTTGATGGGTAGAAAATGAGCTGATTTAGTCAGCCTATCGACTATGACCCATATTGTATCATTTCCTTTCCTGGTCTTGGGTAACTTGGTTATGAAGTCCATAGTTACACATTCCCACTTCCACTCGGGAAGTTCAGGCTGTTGTAGCAAGCCAGACGGCTTTTGGTGCTCGGCTTTGACTTGAGCACAAGTCAAGCACTTTGCTACATGGGCGGCTACAGACTTTTTCAAGCCTATCCACCAATAATTTGCCTTTAAGTCTTGGTACATTTTATCAGCACCAGGATGGACTGAGTATTTGGAACTATGGGCTTCCTGGAGAACAACATCTCGTAGTCCCCCATACATCGGAACCCATATACGTCCATTCAGCCTAAGAATTCCATCCTTGCTGAGAGTCAACTGCTCCGCAGTTACTCCCAGCTTTTCATTAGGATAATTAGCTTCCAACACAGCCTCTCGCTGTGCAGCCAAAATCCTTTCAATCAAATTATTTTTAACTTCAATGCTCTTGGCATTGATTCGAATGGGTTTTACCCTTTCTTTTCTGCTCAATGCATCGGCGACTACATTCGCCTTGCCGGGATGGTACCTGATTTCGCAGTCATAATCATTCAGGGTTTCCATCCAACGGCGTTGTCTCATGTTCAACTCCTTCTGGTTGAACAGGTGCTGGAGGCTTTTGTGATCAGAATAAATCACAAATTTAATACCATAAAGGTAATGCCTCCACAACTTAAGTGCAAATACAACGGCACCCAACTCCAAATCATGGGTGGTGTAATTCTTTTCATGCACCTTTAATTGCCTTGAAGCATAGGCAATCACCTTGCCTCTCTGCATAAGCACACACCCCATGCCCGTGTGTGATGCATCGCAGTAAAATACGAATTCATCTGTACCCTCAGGTAAGGTCAACACAGGTGCGTTGCTTAGCTTCTGCTTCAGTATTTCAAAGGACTCTTGCTGCTTCGGGCCCCAAATGTACTTTTCTTTCTTCTTGGTCAAGGAAGTCAAGGGCGCAGCAATCCTTGAAAAATTTTCAATAAATCTCCGGTAGTATCCTGCTAATCCCAGGAAGCTACGGATTTCGGTAGGCGTCTTTGGCTCTTGCCAGTTCATGACTGCCTCTACCTTAGCGGGATCCACTCGGATACCACGCTCACTCACAACGTGTCCTAAAAACTGAACTTCTCGTAGCCAGAATTCACATTTCGAGAATTTGGCGTAGAGTTTCTCACGTTGTAGTAATTCGAGAATGCAACGGAGGTGCTTCTCGTGGTCAGCTTGATTTTTAGAATAGATCATGATATCGTCTATGAAGACTATGACGAATTTATCTAAATACGGCTTGCACACGCGATTCATGAGATCCATGAACGCAGCCGGTGCATTTGTGAGCCCAAAAGGCATCACTAGGAACTCGTAATGACCATAGCGAGTCCTAAATGCTGTCTTATGTACATCTTCATCTCTGACCCTTAGTTGATGATAACCCGACCTCAAGTCGATTTTTGAGAAGTAGCTCGCTCCTTGCAGCTGATCGAATAGATCATCGATCCTTGGTAAAGGATATCTATTCTTTATGGTAACTTTATTCAGCTCTCTATAGTCGATGCACAACCGCATCGATCCGTCCTTCTTCTTTACAAATAGGACAGGAGCTCCCCAGGGAGATGAACTAGGTCTGATAAAACCCTTCGCCAGCAGTTCATCCAACTGGGTCCTCAGTTCTTTCATTTCCGTTGGCGCTAGTCTGTAAGGTGCTCTTGCTATCGGAGCTGCTCCAGGAATGATGTCAATTCTGAACTCCACTTGTCTATCTGGTGGCAAACCAGGTAGTTCTTCAGGAAAAACCTCGGGGTATTCAGAAATGACAGGAAGATCCTCGATCTTCGGCTTTGGTTCTTCAATTATCACTTGAGCCATGTAAATTACACAGCCTCTGTTCAAACACCTTGAAGCTTTCAGCATAGATACGTCTTCGGGCAATCCGTAATGCGTATCCCCTCGAATGGTAAGAGATTCACCACTCGGAGTCTTTAAAACTATTTGTCTCTTGCCACAAATGATTTGGGCCTGGTTATGGGATAACCAGTCCATGCCTAGCACGACGTCAAAACCCGCCAGTTTGAAAGGAAGTAGAGATAAAGGAAAAGAATGGTTCCTAATGGATATTTCACATCCTTCTAGAACAGTAGAGACGGTTTCTATTGTTCCGTCTGCTAACTCTACATCGTATTTCACGTCAAGGGTTTTGATTGGCATATTTAGTAGTTGGCAAAATTTCTGGTCTACAAAGGACTTGTCAGCGCCAGAATCGAACAGTACTCTTGCAAATATATTATTTACGAGAAAAGTACCTGTAAGCACATTGTCGTCCTTGACCGCTTCCTTTGCATCCAAGCGAAAAACTCTCGCGTTTGTCTTCTTAGTCTCTTCCGCCTTCTTGGCATACTTCGGGCAATTACTCTTTATGTGCCCCTTTTCATTGCAATTAAAGCAGGTTGCGTCCTTTATCTTTTTGCACTCCACTGTCTTATGCTCCTTGGACTTGCATAGCCCACAGGGTGGAGTCCTTTGTTGCGACTGCGAACCAGACGCAAACCTACACTTCCCGGAGTGAGGTTTCTTGCAGACCTTGCAGTGAGGTCTTCCATCAGCTTGCCCCTCTCTCTTTGCCTCCGACCCTCTCTTGCCTTCACCGTTTCCACGGTGCTTTTTCCCAGACTTTCGTGAGGTATCATCCTCACGCTTTCGCTTTTCAGCCTCCTTGCTCCTTTGTGCCCTCAGACGGACAGCATCAAGTGTAAGAGACAAGGAGAGGTCAGTAACTGACCTGAAGGTCGTTGGCCTAGAAGCCTTTACGCTGGCCTTGATCGCCGGCTCTAAGCCCCCAATGAATCGGGCAATCCTTCGAGGTTCTGGTGTCACCAGATATGGCACCAGGCGTGACATAGTGTTAAAACTTGTCAGATAAGCTTGACAATCCAGGTTTGTCATTACCAGTGAGACAAAATCTGCCTCAATCTTCTCAACCTCGTGCTGAGGGCAGTAGTTTTCTTTTATGAGGGTAATAAACTCCCCCCATGACATTTTGTACAAGGCAGACTTACCTGAAGCCTGCACCAGAGCTCTCCACCACGCCAGGGCCTCGCCCTTGAATGACTGGGACACAAACTTAACCACGTCCCTCTCAGCGCACCCGCTGATGTCCACAATCGTGTCCATCTCGTCCAGCCAGGTGATACAATCAACCGCACCT
This sequence comes from Helianthus annuus, assembly GCF_002127325.2. Classification (NCBI taxonomy): domain Eukaryota; kingdom Viridiplantae; phylum Streptophyta; class Magnoliopsida; order Asterales; family Asteraceae; genus Helianthus; species Helianthus annuus. Next base: position 143,964,189 of record NC_035446.2, on the reverse strand, counting down.
TTCTCCCCTGTAAATTCACGGGGCTTGCATGATACAAAGTATTTATAGGTGCAACCCTTAGCACTGGACGCATCAGTATACTCTCTATCGCGGTGAACGCTGTGCTCAGTAGACGAATGCTTGTCGTCATCTTTCTTGGGTTCAGAGGGTGGTTTGGAGTGTGTCTTTGGTTTAGAGGGTGGTTTTGACACAGATCTGCCTTGAGACTCAGTATTTTGACGATCAATAGCTGCCTGGACAGCATTGTTGATCAGAGCCTTCATTGTGCGCCTGTCAAATGTACTGACGCATTGTCATAGTCATCTTCATTCGTGTGGCTGTGCTCTCCATCGGGATCCGCCATTGTAACTTGAATCTGTTATAGAAGATAACAAAATTTTAATTTAGGAGATTATTATGTGATTGTCTTTTATGACAATTTGTCAACCATGGCACAGAGACCATATTCGGTTAACTTATTATCTCATTACATTAAATATTAGGATTTGAATATATCCTATTTTAACTATATAAATAGTATTGGCGGCATAAAGCCTAATCACGATGATGTTTTATAATATTAGCCGAGATTTCAGAGAATCAAAGGCATAGAGAGTTGAACCGTAGTTCTTTTATCTCTTTCTGACAGAGAGTCATAGACTACCACTGCCTTTTGTCTTTATAAGACAATTATTATGGCCCATAGGCACTACACCTCTAATGGATGTTTTGATAATATTGGCTCGTAGGCACTACATCTCTAATGGATGTTTTAATAATTCTGGCCCGTAGGCACTGCATCACTAATGGATGTTTTAACAATACTGGCCCGTAGGCACTGCATCACTAAATGGATGTCTTTATAATACTGGCCCGTAGGCATTGCATCACTAAATGGATGTCTTTATAATACTGGCCCGTAGGCATTGCATCACTAAATGGATGTCTTTATAGTACTGGCCCGTAGGCATTGCATCACTAAATGGATGTCTTTATAATATTGATCACCTTCATTGGTGATTTAACCCACGATCTATATATCATTTAGTTGGGTTTTGAAATCCTCAAAGGATTATTGTATAAGAATGACGTGCGTGATTATAACGAATCACATCTGCCATGAATGTTAACATGCGTACAGAGGTTAACAGGGAATCAGAATCTTTTCAGCTAGGTCGTACCATCTTGACTGATCTTAAAAGACCCCAAGCTAGGTTTCACATTTTAAGATTCTTTATTTAGGCAGATCAATATAAAAGGAATGGTTTTGATTTATTTTTATATATATTAAAACAAAACTCATAACATACATTCCAAAATCCCAAATACGATTACATATTGCCCTAAACGGGTTATTCAAATAATACATACCTCCATAGAGGTTTTAAAATAAGTGACAAGTCCACGCAGGGACTAATATAAGATAGGTGTCCATGCAAGGACTAAATATAAGTAGAAATTACAGTAGTACTACTATTAAGGGCTAGTGGTCACGTTTCTTCTTTTTGCCCTTTAGTAGGTTCGCCAAGCCCTTGAGAAATCCTCGGTGGCTTTTCTTCTCTTCCTCGAACTCTCTCTCCACACGATCTAGTCGATGGAGTATTTCTTCCTGTTCAGGAGGAGAAAATCGTGGTTGTGGCGCTTGATGCGGAACTGGAGGTCTGGGAGGTATTGGATACCCATGAGCTGAGTAGTCCGGTGGTCCCATGTTTCCATGTGCTCCGTCAGGGTAGCGCGCATTATATCTAGCCGACACCACATATGGGTCGCGCTCATAGCCGTAGTTGTATTGTGCTTGTGACGGTTCAAACGGGTTGTAAGCCGTTGGACCTGTGTAAGCTGGTATGGGTTGGTCATACCCAAATGGTGGCGAATTTCGTGCAGTAGGTGCGGAGTTCGCTTCTTGTATAGGACTTGAAGGTCCTTCTTCATGTAGTGGCGGATAGTGGCTACTACTAGAATGTCGAGGAGTGCTGAAGTGGTTACCCCCTCCTCCTCGTGTAGACATACGAGCATTGGTCCTCCTACGCCTCGGCGGATCAGGTATAACTGGTTGTGCCGGTGGCGGAGGTGGTGGCGTAACTGCCTCAAAGCGTGAATCCTCAGAGGGATCCTGTGGATGTCTCGGTTGTGTCTGATGAGATGGTGTGTTGTACCACTCATGTCGGTCAAACAAGGCCATAAAGCTATCTGGGCCTTGATACTGCGGACCATGATATGAAGATCCATCAGATACTTCTATCGGATGCGTGGGCGTACCACGAGCTGGTTCAGTTGGATCCTCATTTTCCTCCATGGGATCTTCAGAAAAATGGTCTTGTGGCCCTAGTGGAACAAAACCTGAAGGTTCCTGTATGTAGTCAGCCGGATTAAACTGAGCTACGTAGTATGGACTAGGGTCGTCGTAGCTTCGGTGCGATACCGAACGTTGTAGAGGTATGAAGGAAGGTTGTGGGTTGTTGGGATTATTTTCTGAATCTGGCCCAAAGGAGTGCCGGTAGGATGGCGTCGAGCTGTGCGAAGTGGAATGCCTCGCGGGTTCGTAAAGATCTCTTCGTCGTTGTGGCTCTTCGCTTCGTGTCATCGAAGGATGTCTTGTACCAGATGGTCCAGCTTCTTGATCGTGATGTGTCACGATTTCTCCTCGGCCTCTACGTCCCCTTCCTCTTCCTCGGAATATAACAGGTGGCATTTTCCTGCTCCAAAACTTATTAAAAATCAAATCGAAAATAAAGACAAAAAGGAGTAATAGTCCGAATTTGTCCTAAGTTATTGTCTAGACTCAAGTATGTGCAATTGTGTCACTGAGATTAAACACAATGCCTAATGTGTTTAATTCACTCAATGTTGGCTCTGATACCAACCTGTCACACCCCGATTTCCACGTGTCTCACCGGTGGGCCCGGTGGGGGATTACCGTGACGATGTTGGCAACAATATAGTCAAACCACACAATTATATAATGCACAGCGGAAGCATAAGATAAATATATAAATTTCAACCTCTGATTGTAATATCAAAATGTATTACAGGGGTTGGATATATCCACAGTGGATCGTAAATAAAAGTAAGTATTGTTCCATTAGATACTGCAATCAAGCTTGCGAGGCTTATCCCGACGCTAGGGAGCTAATACCAGCCAATTACGTTTAGGTACCTGCACTTAATCTTTTTGGGGAAAATACGTCAGTTTACACTGGTAAATACATTCAACTGACACATTTGAAAATGTTTATTAAAATTGATTTGAATGCACAAGGCACAAACTCTTTTATAACTTGGGAAAATTCATAATGATCTTGTGAACGTTTTACATGTTCTTTTATGCGTTAAGTAGCCCGGGTCGTGTCGGGTTAAAGATTTATAGACACACCACGTTTGCGTAAAACCGTAGTACAGAAACCAACGGCTACGTCTTTTAGTTTTAATGTCGACACTTTATACCGGGTGTACGCCTACACCGGGATGTCGATGGTCGTGGCCATTTCGTAAAATGATGCCAAGGATATCCGGGACAACGGTCATTAAACCCCCCAAAGGCTTATAAGCAACAAAACTGTTTAAATGAGCCGATCATATTTAATCAATTAACCACCTAAGCGATGGAAGTATATAATGCTCAATCAAGCGGTATTAATATACCGTAACCCAAGCCCATATAGGGGAAATAAGTCAAAAGTATTTACCTTTGCAAGTATAATCCTTAATTAAGATCAAGTCACCGATAGCTTTTACTGGGGCTCCTAATCTGGAACGAAGGTTTTAATTAACCTCTTAGAATCCTAACGGTCCTTGTATTAGCCGTAGCTTAAACCGGTTGATTCCGATATATAGATATGGTTAATTCGCACGAAAAGGCGAAAACCGAGAATGGAGTATGATTTGGACCCAACAAGTTCAGTGACTTGTTTTATATGGGTTTATAGTTCATACTCTGGATTTTGGGGTTCAAATATATATTTGACCCATATCGGCTATTGCACGAAAACTAGTTCCATGAGCCGTACCGTGTGCGCAAATAGGCGAAACGGTTAACTATGAGAGTCGTACGCTTATTTCCTAAGTCGATATGCCTTAAAAGTATTTTGGTATCAGTAGGATACCTTCCGTAATGCCCGTAACGAGTTTAAGTTTATATTATGCCCCGTAGGGGCTTTTCGGTCATTTTAAAGACTTTAAAAGAGCTTTTCGGGTTCTACAGGAAATCTGAGTTTCCCGAACAGTTTATAAAGTTTAAAATACTTTATTTATTATTTAAAATCAGTGGCAACTGGAATCGGGTCAAAAGACCTTGTAGAACTCCCGTTTTGGCTAAAAAGGGCATATTCGGTATTTACCGAACCGTAGCCATAACCGCAGGTTATGAGCAAGGTAAAAATTATTAAAAATCTTTAAAATTCTCAAAATGTTATTTTACCACAGTGGGTAAAAGTTTTGGTGCCGAAAACTTGGGTTAGATGAGCGTTATGCTAATTGCGCCGTTAATTACAAAACTTTCTCAAAAGTGCGCCTTTTAGCATAACTCTCATTCTAGACCTCGGATTGACGTGAAACTTTAAGGACATGCTTATAATTTAATAAGCAAGGTTTTGGTCCGTTCACGTGTCCGAAATACTCGTTTTAATTTTAAAAGGCCGTTACGGTCAACTTTTATGCGAATGACGGAAATACGTAAAAGACTCGGATAACTCATGAACCGACCACAGAGGCGTATACCAACACGTGACCTGGTCCTAAGAGAGTCCTAAGGTATATTTATACCTCACTAAAACGGGTCAGAACTGAAGTCAAAGCAAAAGTCAAACTTTTGCGACTTTCGGCTCCGAACAGGTTCTATATAGTAAATGATCGATTCAAACGAGCGCAAACATGTTTATATACATATTATCATGTTTTATGATTGTCAAAACAGGTTCCATAACATATACATTACAGATTATGCATAAATTGCTAAAATAGCTTTCTGTTGACTTTTTAACCGCACGTTTGACTCGACATTTGACATAGTTAGAGTGATGATCATGGGGAACCATTTTAGAGGTTTAATACCCACATAAATACCAACTCATAACCATTTTTGATTCGTTATAAGACTGAATCATTTGTAAGATATTGCAATGACAACCGTTAGTTACGACGGTTGCGTTTATGAGCTATAACTATGGAAATGTGAAACCAAAATGGTTATGAATGACTTACAGAAGGTAACTCTTGATTTGAGAACAGAAGAGAATGCTAGGGAGCTCTTGAAATGATCAGTTGTAAGTGTTTTGTGTTGTGTGATTTGTTATGCACAAGGTGTGGCTATTTATAGCCAAAGGAAGCAACTTATGATCATTACAAGCACTACAATCAGTCCAGAGCTGATGGGTAGATGTCCCCTAAGTGTATGGGTTGAGCATAGGGTGCCCATGCCCCATAATTATGTGCATGATCGTTCACAAGCTCCAAAAGCCAAGTAGTTACAACCATTCTGCATCTGGGCACTTTACGCGGCCCGCATGGACATTCCCATGCTTTTTAATGCGGGTCGCCTAAAGGTTAAGAAATCAGGCGAATTAGTGAGGAGGCTCGCGGCCCGCCTCAACTAACCCTTAACCTTCACGCGGGTCGCCTAAGGTTAAGAAATCAGGATTTTTAAATCTTTTTGTAATTATTACAGAATCTGACCATTAATAACGAAATCTTTCGTAATGATTCGCCTGACCTTTCGGTTTTGAAGGGGTAACTTTGCGGTTTGGCCCTCGGTTATTTACCGATAGGGGCCTCGTGTTATTTACCCGCATTATTAAGTCCCTGGTTTATTTATTTAATTATTCTGAAAGCCTTAACTTTCATTGTTGACGCTTTTAACCCTTCTTCTACGAATTCGATCGTATCTTTCTCGTTTCATATCGAAACTTCGCGAAATTTATATATATTATTTTAGTGAGGGTATAATACCGTTACAAAGTCTTTGGGACGTTAAAGGGTCACTCAGAGGTATTATTAAACATGTTGACACAGTTAACCCCTGTAGTTTGTAATCTCTCACTTTCTTCCGCGTTTTGTTTTTGTACGATCTATAATTTATTCGTTTGAAGGTTTAAGCATTATTTAGGGATACTATACAGTATATTCACCCTTGTTGACATTTATAACCCTCGAATTTATATACTTTCAAGGTTTGTCAAAATTAGTCCTTTATTTATTATAGATGCCACGTGTAAACAAATGACACGTGTTAACACATCATTGGACACAAAATTTCGAGGTGTTACAGGTACGATGTTGTCAAGTTAGAGGTGAAACTCAGATCTTGATAACTAGTCCCACTCCTTGATTTTATGTCTCGCCAAAGTCTCGTGACTTCCAATCAATTAGGAACTTGAAATGGCTAAAAGGACGAATATCGTAGGCCTAACATCGATGACGTGCTTGTCCAAGTAAGTCAAGACACGTTACCTGACGGGTGGTCCGTAGGAGAACCCTTAAAAGGTTTAATACAATGCACATTCTATACTTATTTCGGTTAATTACTTGAACTTGGTAACCACTATATGTGTGATGATGCAGGTGTTAAAGTGCTCAAGAAGAGGATTTAGGAAGCTTGGATGGATGTGGGAAGATGGCATCATTAAGAGATGAAGAAAACAAGTTTTAAGGGAGAAACGAAGGAAAAAGCCCACTCAGCGCCGTAACCTACGGTGCCTTGCCGTAGGTTACGGCCCTCCACTTGTGAAAGATACACTGTCGTAAAACAGGAGAGATGTGCCGTAAGAAACCACTCAGAGCCGTAACCTACGCCTGAGGGCCGTAGGTTACGGCACTCTGTGTTGACCCTGGATTTGCTGACCGCCGTAACCTACAGCTGGGGGCCGTAGGTTACGGCACCGACTGATCTCAAAGTGTAACTTATGCATTAAACTCACTTTTGATGAGGGTTTTTATGACCAATCATGCTAGTTTCGGTTACTACTTGCTAGGAAACGATTATTGGAGTATATGAGGCACTTGAGGGCATGAAGAACAAGAGCTTATCATCTATTTTTCTATCTAGTATTGTTGCTTGTAAGGGTGTTGAACAAGAATAGCTTTTATTTTACATTATGATGTTTGTTCAAGCCATGTGTGGCTAAATACTTTATGGTCATCCTAGGTGGAAGGTTTGTGAAACTATTGTGCTTATTTTATATTTCTAGAATGATGAATTAACTTATGTTTTGTTTATCATGGTGTGTTCTTGTTTGGTTGTAAATTGTTGATGTTTACAATTATTCTTCTTTGAAACCATACGTTCTTGGTGCCATTCGCAATCGAGATATCATGGGTAAAATTAGGATTGGGTAAGGGTCAATTGGTCATCGGGTAACAACCTCACGTTCTAGGAATCTGAGTACTTAGTTCCCTTTTATCACAACAAATAATTTCACATGAACTATGTCTATGTAGTTCTTTCTAGTAAATGATAGCACAATTGTTGAAGCAAACCGGAAACTTAGGATGGTCATTTGTCTTTAAATTGTTACAAACTCAACTCTCATTTTGCAAATTAATTAGTAATCATAGTTTTAAAAGAAACCAATCCAATCAAACCAACTCTTGAATTTTACTTTTCTTGCAATTAGTCTAATTTAGTTAATCTAGATAAATTCTCAAATAACACATTTTCCACAAACTCCCTGTGTTCGATACCCACTTACCGCTATCTATTTAGTTGTATTGGGATTAAATTTGATTGTGACCACAACATCACGTCATTACCTCAATTCGAAAGGCAATCAATCTGATCAAATCCAAGCAACATATGAAACTACTAAATAAAAAATATCCAATTAAAATAAATTGCAACTGTCTTCACAACATATTTCAACAAATATTCAAATTTAAAAGTAAACATGGTTTTTTTCCAAAATAATGAAATGAGAAAAGATAGTTAGGTGGTAGATCAGTCATCAACTTCTACATCGCCCATGTCTGCATCGACGCCATCGCCATCGTCGTCACCGTCATTGTCATCTTCATCAGCAGCAACCTGGTCAGGTTCTTCCTCCTCGGGATCCTCCTCAGGGTCCTCTTCGGGTTCTTCTTCTTCCACCTCTGGTTCTGCCGGTGGTGATGGTGGTGCTAGTGGTACACATTGGTCCGACGGGTAATGGGCCGGGTATGGGATTAGTTTTAAAAATTTTCGTGGGTATGGGTCGGGTATGGGATTTGGTGATACCCGACTCGATTACCCGAAACCACATACACGTTTACCCGAACTATATACCCAGATTTTTTAATTTATATTTTAATTTTTCATTAACCCTTGTCTATTAGTGACTTATTTTAGTATGTTCATAATGTGAAAAAATAAATTTTCTTTTAACAAGGTCGTTGAAGGTATCTTCCAACCACTTCAATGGAGGTAAAGATGAAGACATCTCTTCTGCAATATTTTCTGGTTGGTCGTCGGTGGACATGGGGATTGGAAAAGACAATAGCAGCCCCTTTAAAGAAAGAGAAGTTGTGGAAGATGAAAGGATTTTGAAGACAAGTGCTTAAAAAAGAAACCATTTAGGGGTATTTATACTCATCGCCGTTAATGGCCTTGAGAACCGTACACCCTTTTTTCCAGGAAAACACGGTATCCAAGCCAGTAAGGGCGAGTGGTGGAACGGAAAGGGGTTCACGCGCGCGGAAACCACGACTGACAACGCCCAATTAATTTTTGACATCTGACACGGGTGACAGCCAGTCACACAACCGTCAAACGTCAACGTCAGCACAGTACCTTTTACCAACTTGCCTACCACAAATCAAGCATTTTCAAAATTCAAATCATGAAAACCTCATTTTGAAGAAAAATAAATATCTTCTGCAAGAAGTTTGTTCATACCCTGCGCCGAGCAACTTGTTTACTTCCCAACAGCAAAAGCGCACACTCCATTTTTTATAGTCCAGTGCTCCATCTACTTGCCATTTGCATAGGAGCACCACTGGACTAGGGGGACTCGAAGGGGTATGGTCCCAAAAACCCTGCGCAAGCGCAGAGGACCATACCATAATTATACTCCAAATTTACCTCAAACAGACCTTGAGCGCCGTGCAACGAGTTTAAAGAGAATTTGGAAAGATCAGTCCTCAATAACCATGCGCCGGAGAAAGGAAAGACAGATATTCAATTAATACCCTTGCGCGGGCCCGCGCAAGGGTACAGTTAAGCTTGAAGATTTAACAACAAAAGACAAGTCTTGAACACATTTGCGTGCATGAAATAAGGACTTAAACAAAAGGAATATTTTCTATTATAACAGAATGGACAAGTGACAAATAATCAGTGGTTTACAGTTGTAGATCTTCTAGAAGGCATTAAATGTCCATCATGCACATCCTCATTCGGTTATAACCGAATGTGACGTGGAAATATCTGGAACCTTCACCTAAGTCACGATGATGGCAACAATTTACATGCAAATCTAGATCAAGCTACTTTCCACGTGGCATCTCCCCAACCGTTGATCAGAATCGCGATCCGTGTGCATGGATAGGGAGATAACTGTTAAGGGGAAAGAAGATTTTGTTATTTCCTCCGTGATATTTTTGGTGCCAAACTTTGGTTATAAATATGAGAATTCAGGTATACGTTCTTCATTCACTTTCACTTACTCTCACTTTTAGTACTTTGTCTTCTTCTCTAGATCACTGTACTTATTCTCACACCGAAGGGTGGTCACAGAGAGAACCCCCATTCTCCTCGTGATGAGGCTAATGGTGTTTCTGTTTTGCAGTGATTTCCGGCGAAGTAGTTCCCATCAGTTATCGGCGAGAGGATTAACCTTTTTATGCAGAAACCCTACCCCCAGATCTGACTGATTCCGATCGTTTAGATCTGGTGTTTCTTCACCATCTTACAATTTTTATGTCGAAATTATCATTCGATCATATCAAGGGTCAGTTTGACTTTTTAAAGTCAGCTGCCTATTAACGTAAATAATTACACGATGAAGCTCGACTACTCGTTTAATTACTTGGTCAAGTATCCGGTAGGCATCATTCTTATCCTACCGTTTTTATTCCTTTATTAACCAAGTTCTTGTAACCATAAGTCACCGAAATAATACATGATAATATTAAACATTATTTAACATGAACATATCATCAATTTTTATCATATCATATGAAACTCATTTCTTAGCAAGTATGATTTATATACTTAAACACCTAAATTATTCAAGTATTATCTTATTAATATCAGATATGATGATTCTAATCATAATTATTTCACCAGTTTCATCAAATGATTAAAACCCACTTATCCTAGTGTGGTAAATCATCTGAACATTCAATTCATAGCATCATTCATATGTATAATTTTCACTTAGAGTGTTGTTCTTAAGCAAGTATACATCACTAATTCAGCCATAGCTTCGATAATTCATCCATAATTCACGATTATAATGTTTCTTTAAATTTCGCAACTTCACAAATCATCAAAATTTTACATACCTTATGATCCCCTAGCTTGGGTGATCATTAATTCACGTTCAATTATGAATTTAAGCTTCGTTTAAGCCTTCAGTTTGATGATTTTGAGTGAGTTAGAGTTTGGGCTCCAAATGTGTTCTTCCTTGTCGAATACAGAACACACACTAAGTGTGTGTTTTGTTCTAATTTTATTTTTATAACTTAACTTTCAAGTTATCCAATTTGGCCCCCTCTTGTTTGGTTAGTTATTAAGTAGGCCAAAAACCTACTTATTTCTAACAATATTCCCACTTATTAACTAGGTTAAACATTCCTAGTTTATTTAGTGAGTTCGGGGAGATTACGACTAAGTTTATTTTAAGTCCCATTAACTCGGGCCTTTTATAAACTTTATTTCCTCAAAAGCATTTATTCACTTTTTATTTCATATTAGGTTTATGTATTTAAATCCTAATATTTACCGGGTTAATTTTACCGCTAACGGTACTTTACCCGTCTTTTAGTATTAACGTGACCAAACCCGTTTTCGGGGTGTTACATGTCCCCTTGAATTGCGCCTCCACAGAAGCCAGGTAGGTTTTAGCATTTTCATAATCAGGAATGGCTCCTCTGTGATAATTGCTTATGGACTGCTTCATAAACATTAGAGACATGCGGCTACACCTAGTCCACTTTTCATGAGTCAACTACTCAGCAACAGTACTTTCGGAGTAAGGTCCGCTGGCGTATTCTCTCTTAGAGCATAATCGAAGTCCAGCAATCCAAGCGTAAGCATGAGAGAGTCCTTCCATGCAACAAAGTTATCACCAATCAAAGGTGGAATCCCACAATTGGGTGCTGATAGTGGAAATAAGATGAACGAATTATGATACTAATCAAGAAGTCCTGATGTGATCTAAGGGCATGTTATACTAAGGCAGGCATAAATAAAGACCATTTTAACTATGAAGCTATGATATTTTCTATTACTAACATCAAAATAATAGACTTAGTTACAATTCTACTTAAACGAAAACAAATCAGGTTTGGCCAGAAGTGTAATCATTTAAGCATGTGTGCAAAGTGATTGTGACAAATAAGCTTTGGCCAGAATTGAGACAATCACTTTAGTCATGCACTTGTTAAGTATGCTATACATGAATGAATTAAATCAGCTTTGGCCAGATATTAAGACATTCATGTTTATAATGCACACTCAACATAGCTTTCGTAATACTTGAACGATATATAGATGTATCAAATCAGCTTTGCTCATTCAAGTTAAGCTATTTTGGTTTTGTAAAACATTATCTGATTCTGATTAATCAACTAAGTATTTACAAAAACCAATCAATTAATAGCAAACCTGACCACCTGTCGAGTGAGATTTCGAGTTAACCTTAGATTTCGAGTGAGATCTCGACTCAGTTATGAGATCTCAACTCAACTTGAGATTTCGAGTGAGATCTCGAGTAAGGTTTCGAGTAAGATTTCGACCCATTATGAATTATTATGAGGTTTCGAGTCATTAAGGTTTCGAGTCGCAACAACCTGATTGCGAGTCACTAATGCCAGTCGAAATGTCGAGGTTTCGAGTGATGAAGGTCAATGTCTTAATGAGATTCCGACTTCATTATGAGGTTTAGAGTCGCAACCATCTGATTGCGAGTCGAAATCTCAGTCGCAATCTCTGATCTCCTTGAATTTTAGTGAGATTTCGAGTAGGAATCTCAGTCGGAACCTTAGTCGGCACCACCTGATCTCGAAACTTATTCTCCAAGTCTCGAAACCTACTCATCAACTGTTGTTAATGAAGATAATGATTGAAAATTTGAAATCTTAGGGATTGTGATATAGTTTCCTGTTTTAACATTAATCTAATTTTATCAAAATATTTCGAAAATCATAATCTGTTTATCCTTTTAACAGATTTCGAAAATCCTTAGAAGACAACATAGACCAAAACAGGAAAAACATTCAGCAATCCAAATTATATTCCAAAACATAAGGGAATTTCGAATTTTTCTAAGAACACATGATGAACCCTAAATAAAACCCATAATTTTTGGAACCCGAAACCTGAATTTTAAGGCTTTATAAACAGATTTTGGACATTAAATTAACCCATTTGATTTAGAGTCACATGATTAACCAATTCAGTTTATCGAAACAGTGTTTTCGGTGATTTTAAAGAACTCAAAACCATGCTGTGAATTTTATTAGGCTTTCAAAAGTTTATGTTTTCCAGATTTCAATCCCAGAATAATGGATACGAAAACAGAACTGATTAATCAACATATGCTCTGATACCACATGTTGATCAGTTCTGTTAGATACATAATGGAAAACATGAAAACATACCCGTGATTCCAGACAGGCTAGCAGAGAATCCAGTAAGTGATGTTGCCATCGAAGTCGACATGCTAGTCAAGGTGATCTAGTTCCTCCTTATGGTGCAATCTAATGATGGTGATAAGAGAACCGAATACGGTGTTCGGTTTAGAGAGAGGTCGAGATCGATGTTTTGAGTAATAAGGTTGTGTAACCTTTTAACCTCTACATTAGTCTCCTTATATATGCACCCAAGAGGAAACCTAATTAGTTAATAAGGGTAATATTATCCATCAACAATTACCAACTAATTATTTAATAGGTTGTTATATATTTTGATTTATATAATGTAAATGGTTATAATGGCTACTAGATTAAATATTACACCATAATATATTTAATCTTACAATTTAAACTAAAGACTGCCCCAGCTCAGTCTACAATCAACAAAATGCAGCCCGTCTGTTTTATTAAATTAGGTTTTCTGTCAAAAAAGAGCAGTTGACACCAGTGCCGACCATGATCTAGAGTGTAAATCAGATTCTCCTCTCCCCTTCAAGAAGTTGTTAAACAAGGTTCCTCTCCATCTATCCTCTATATTGTTCCATTTCAGGGTTTTTTTTTTTTGTTTTAGGGTGGATTGATGCGCCTGCACCTAGCTCTAGGTGAGCGCATGAGTGCGTTTTTTGAAAAAAGATGCAGATCTGCACCTAGCCCTCCACCAGACGCTTTAGGTGTGCCTCGCTGCGCCAGAGCGCCTAGCTCGCTTTTTACAGCCTAGATGGGAACTAGTCAGTTATGGGAAAATACAAATCATTACATATTTCTCTTATACATATATAGGTTGGTGAGTATGAATGTATCATCATTTTTATTATGTGACAGTTTAAAAGTTTAAAGAAGACTTGGTGGGGATAAAACACAGATGAGAATTATTGTCCTTGGTTTCAAACTTTGTCGTTTGTATAAGAACATTATACCTGTTGAATGGCCTATGTGTTAGTTGTCCCTAGATATTATATATGTTTGTTCAGATAGATTATAATTTGTAGTACAACTTTTGAGTTAAAGATGGTTTGATTCCCACATAATAGTATAATAATACAATGTTAAAAAATTATTGTTTTGCATGACTATCATTTCCCGAAAGCTAAATATACTTTGGAGAGCAAATTAACGAGTTCGTGATTATGTTAAATTTCTTGTTTTTTAATCACAATCACACGATTATGTTAGAATTTTTTTTTAACAACAAAACGTAAAACGTAACAGTAGATAACTTGCGTTTTCTTCACCTTTAAGACTGGAAGGTATGGGGCTCATCCCCAGGGCCGTCCCCTTGCTCCCGCCCCAGCCTTGCCACCCCCTTGCTCCGTCGCTGGTGATGTGGCATCCTCTTCGTCCGCCCACAGCCGCCCAAGCCGGGCCTCACCCTTCACACACACCTATACATACATACATATATATAAAGGGGTTCATCCCCCAATCCTTGGAGGACTTGCCTCCACCATACCTTCCAGTCTAATATTCGAAATATTATTTCAAAAATCTTTTAAAATTCTCAACTACTTTACATATTAAAGAAAAAACTATATATGATGTGTTAATATCTTTAGACCGTGGGGTATGGTGGTGTTTGGGTTGGGCTTGGGTTGGGGCATTTGGTGACACGTGGAATGAAAGCTCCCCACTGCCTGGTTACGTGTCCGCGGGGTATGGCGGGGCGTTGGTTGGGCTTGGGTTGGGTGCACCGCGTGGCAAAATGTTAAAAAAAATTACAAAAAAATTTATAAAAATCACACAACATTTATAAAAAAAACCTACAACTTCATTAAAATTTTAAAAATTACATAATGCTAAAAATTACACAAAAAACCTAGAGCGTTAAATAAATTTCAGAAAGGTCGATCTTGTCGAACGCCTTTCGCTCCTTGCCTCGAAACTCTATGTTCGCCACCGCCACCCGGTCCTCGTGGCTTAACTCGCCACCCGGAACGGCTTCGTAGTAAGCCTTGAAACGCTCGAGCTTGGGCCGTAGCTCGCGCCATTTATGTTGGCATGCGTTGAGGTTGTGGCGGTCGTTACCGACGTTATGTCGGTAGGCCGCGAAAGCTTCCGGCCAATATTTTGTTTGGCCCGATGGCCGCCCCTTGAAAGCGTCAACGACGCTTGTGACGAGAGCAAGTTCTTCTTCGTTTGTCCAGGATGCCATAGCGGGTTCGTGGAATGTTGGTGTTGGTGTTGGGGTGACCGGCTGGGGTAGCGGGTTCGTGGGATGTTTGGGATGGACCACACGGTGGGGTTTGGGATGGACCACACGGTGGGGTTTGGGGCTATTTATAGGGGATGTTGGGGTTGGGGTGACCGCTTGGCCAAGCCAAACGGTTTGAATTTAAAATTCAAACTTTTCATATGTCCCGCTATGACATGGCGGGGTCAGCCAATGGAACCAAGCCAGCTAGGATGTTAAGACCGCCCCACGCCCGGCTTGAAACCCAAGCCCCAAGGGCCACGCCCCAACCCAGACCCACCCGGGATGGTGGCTTGGGCGTTTTCCCCAAACCCATGCCAAAACCCCCGCCCCATACCCCACGGTCTTACGGGGGTTGCCTCTCTTCTTCAACATGAGACCAACTTGTTTTGCCCTTACCCTTCCACCACCCTATCCCTTTTGTGAAGTGGAAGGCAAAGGGCCCAAGATCTACGTGGCAGGGCTTTACACTTATGCCCCCATGTAATACAGTCTTAAGGCTATAGGGTGTGGTCATCACTCTCATGGCCACCATGACCCTCCACGTAGGCGACATGTCCTCCATCTTTAATCCACCATTCAAAATCACCACCCTAAGGGTGTGGTCATGACCCAAACCACTACCCTCTTTATTTTTCTAATTTATTTTTGTCTTAAAATTATTAAATAGGAGGGTCGTGGTAATCATGGTTTAATCCATGAGAACCATCATCAATCAAGGAGGGGGATGATGTACCATTTAATTAATGGTCCTGTGTGGAAATAATGTTCCAATTCATGGCCCCCACACCACATAGCCTAATGGCGTCATTGAAAATATGTAATGCCATTGTTAGTAGTACATCGTCAACTACATTCAATGTTTGTCTTTAGACAGCTGACGACGCAACTGCTTTCCTTTACATCTTTCTACTAGCACTCTTTAACTGTGCTTTCCTTTACATCTTTCTACTAGCACTCTTTAACCGTATCGTGGAAGATTATCCACAGTCCACACTACCGTTGCGTAGTGTCATTGTGAATGTCTTAGCGGTTGATACAACAAGAGATGTGGAATTGAGAATTGAGAATCCAAGAGGTTTGTGAATGGTACCAAGAATCCACGACTCTCCATTATAAAAGTGTGGATTCAGAAAGCATACAATGTAACAGTTTGAAATTTCAAACCTAAAGTTTAAATTTGTGGAATATAACCGTTCGAGATTTGATGCCACAAATACTCTCCAAACGCCATGCCCCAACGTTCGACGACACCACATGGGCTCAAAGAGACACCAAAAACGCTCGGGGGGGGGGGGGTGGCTAGTAAAAAGCAGAACGGATGAACAAGTTAAAAATAAGCAGATCTCAAACAACCCATTTGATTACTAACTAGTCTTGTAATATGACGTATAGATATAAAATAAATAAAGTCATGTAAGAAAAGGCATACAATGCAATATAATCCCCTTATTATTTGCTTCAAAATTCCAAAATGGAAAACCAGTGCCGTAGGAACCAAAAACAGCACACGTACCAATTTTAGTACAAAGAATTCATATCAAATTCTTTTACAGAAACAATTATTTTTCAATTTCAAATTTGTTTCTTGAAGAAACAGCGAACGCCTCTAGTTGACCACATCAAGAACAAGCTTACGTGACTTCAAAACAGACCATCTCAAACGCCTGTAGTAAGCAGCTTGAAGCAAGGCCAGTGACAATACAAATATCCACTTGAATCCCATCTGCATCCCCCAAAATCAAATAATTACAAGCAGCAACTTATTTGAAAACGGGTCAATTCAAGTTGTGCTTAACCTATGAACTAGTCATAAACCATCCACGTGTTTTGGTGTAAATTATGCATTTTTAGTGGTGATAAATGCATTGATAATCAACGTGAACTTTTAGAAAATAGATGAAACAAGTGTTTGTGGGTTAACCCAACATGGCCCGTCCCATTTTGACTTGTTACCCACTTCCGATTCTTAAGTCTAAAATTGCATAGGTTTCGAAGAAATTATACCAGTTTCCTTTCTTCCATTTCTGGTTCTGCAGCCCAACTCAAAAATGAGACAACATCCTTTCCCATCTACAAAAATACAAAACAGAAAGAAATCCGAGTATAAGAACCAAAAAAATGGATTAATTTCATATATACCCTTACAAATTTGAAAATTTACATATATACCCAACCAAAACTAAAAATATCATATGTGCCCTTAAAAAATAATTAAAATTTCAAATATACCCAATTTATTAGAAACAATCTAATAAATCATCATTTTACCCTTATTTTTTAACTTAAAGTTTGCACATATGCTCATCTTTTAACTTCATATTTTTATATAACACATTTTAAGCTTAAATTTATTTTACCCATTTATATTTATAGGTAGAGGATCCTGTAAAAAGTGCTCAAAGTGTGAGAAGTGTATTATAACACTATGTATAATACTATATAACACCATATAAACACCGTATAACAATATGTAACACCATATAATACCATATAACACCATGTAACACTATATAACATTATATAACAAATATAACACTATAGTTTGTCTGATAGCATGTCTATGATAGATGTATAGTGTTATATTTGTTATATAATGTTATATAGTGTTACATGGTGTTATATGGTATTATATGGTGTTACATATTGTTATACGGTGTTTATATGGTGTTATATAGTATTATATATAGTGTAATTATAATACACTTCTCACACTTTGAGCACTTTTTACAGGATCCTTACCCTTTATTTATATATTTTTCCCATAAACAATAGTATTCTTCATATATAATATTTAAGCTAGAAATGAGTAAATATAATATTTGAAATTAAAGGTCATATACGAGATTTCAAAGTTTTAGAGGCATTAGAGTAAAATTGACATTTATTAAATTGTTTTTAACGAATTGGGTATATATGATATTTCAACTACTTTATATAGGTATATATATGATGCTTATAATTTTGCAAGGGTATATATGATATTTTGCAAGTTTGTAGGGGTATATATAAAATTGCCCCAAAAAAATAAACGCAGCCCGTTACCAACCTGGGCCTCGGTTGCTGGAGTACCGTCTTCGTATTCAACAGCACCATCATTAAGCATTTTGGGCATTGCTATAGCTCCCCCAGGAAAGTATGGATTATAGTGCAGGCCTTCCCTAATCTGTATTAAATTCATTGATTGATTCATTATCTATTGTTATATAACATATGTTTGCAAAATCTAATAAAGGTTGCAAAACATTACTATGATGCTATCTAAAGACAAATGATATAAAACAGAGGATTATTAGTAACCCACTTGGAAGAAATACAACTTGATTAAATACACCATTTCGATTCGCAAACTTATGTTTAAACAACATAAAGATGCATATTCTATATTAAATTAAATTGATTTATTTGCGAGGTAAAAGCATCATAACATGTAATAAGGAAGTTGCAAATAAACTTTAAACTTTTGCTACTCAACGAGAATCTCTTGGCGTGAAAATGGAATGAGTTTTTTTATTGAACATAAAATTTACAATGTATCACAATTTTGTTGATGTTAGCTTAGTAAACATAAATCTTCTAAAAGTTTCAAAACTATACATAGATTTTTTCTTTTTTCTTTTTTTTGAAAAATAAATAGAAACAAAAAACACTGTAGAAGTAAATTACTAAATCTATATGCTGTATATGTATATAGTATATAGTATATACAACATACAACATATACATATATAGATTTAGTATACACAATATATACATATTAACATATATAGTATAGACATATACAATATATTTTTCAAAAAAAAAAAATCTATGTACAGTTTAAGAAACTTTTAGAAGATCTATGTTACTAAGCTTACATCAATAAAATTGTGATACATTGTAAACTTTATTTTCATTACATGTCTAGATGGTAAAATTATCACCATTCAAAGTGAAAAAATAAAATAAAATAAAATAAAAAATAAGTGAAAAAAGGTATGACAACTCACTGTAACACCAGCAGGAGGATCACGATAACCAGTCAAAAGTGCAAACACATAGTTCTGTCCATTATGACGAGCCTGAAGTAACAACAAAAAATGTAAGAATCCAGCAACACACAAAAAAACGTAAAATAACAATCCTTAGAAAACTGAAATAGGCAGAAAAGGTTACTTACTTTGGTAATAAGACTTAAATCTGGAGGGTAGGCCCCACCATTGGCAAACCTAGCAGCTTGCTCGTTTGCATAAGGTTGAGGAAACCGATCACTTAATTTTCCAGGGCGTGTAAACATCTCACCCTCATCATTAGGGCCATCAACCACTTCGATTTCAGCAGCCATTGCCTTTGTTTCCTCTTCTGTATATGCCACACCCACCAAATCACGATATGAAATCAACCCCATTGAGTGGCATGATGCACATACTTGTGTGTACACCTGGTGTCCACGTCGAATTCTGCACATGGTCAAATGCCAAATTACAAAAAGTCACCTGCTGAAATAAGGTTTTATGTGGTATAAAAAGTACATGTAGAGTGCAGCGGTGATTGTAATGATTGTGTGACATTGCAAGATGAGAATCACTGAATCAGATATCAGTTGCAATAAAAGTTATAAATGGGTTGTCGAACATAGTGTTTGGATGTGCTTATGCTATTTCAAGTTAAAAATATAGATTGTCAAACGTCTTTATGTCCGGAAAAATCTGATGATTTAAAAAAACTAAGTGATGAATTTGTCATTGATAAAATGGGTTGTAGATAACAGATTAATAGTGTTTAGATGTGCTTCTGCTATATGAAGTTAACATAATCAGATTACCGTATATTTTTTTTTTGTTTGGTAAATTACGATTATATAGAAAAGAATAATGTATATGAAAGCATCCTATGTATTCCATTTTTTCACTAAGGTCACCCACGTACCCAACTATGTATCCTGTTCAATTTATACTAAGTTAAACCAAATACATCTCAAATGACGGAAATGCCCTGAAGTCTTTTTTTCAAACATAATAATATATCTATGATTGAGTGTCAGCATGTTTAAGCATTAGTTTTATCTTCAATATGTTAAAGGCTTTCTCGTCATTCCTTCAATACATGTTGAAGGAATGAACTTAGGGCTTCTTAATTTTTGATCAAGTTAACTTCAAATAGGTTTTACCGTTTCAAGCTGACCAAATGGTCTGAACTATAATTAAAAAAAAAAAAAACTAAAGAAAAAACATATGACTGCATGAAAAGGTAGAAAAGGAACTAACGAAGCATGGTCATATGAACTAAGAATGCCTTGGTGAGGCCACGGGTAATTTGGAGATTCCAAACCATGCTCGGCTTCATCAGCAGCTGCAATAGTTGTAAAACTTAAAATCCCCGATAGACCTGCTCCAAGCAGAGCCATTGCCCTCAGTGACTTCGCGCCAGCAGATCCCGCTCCATCCTGGTCCGTCTTTGAAATCAGAGACGATACAGCTGGCGGTGCCTGGAGTTTTAAGAACATGTCAGCAATCAGTAGTTACAATCAGTAAAAGAAACAAAAATACAACTTTTATTGACCCCGTTACACACCCACACATGTAGGTGCTACAGTTGAAACAGATGATGTAGGCAAAAGCCACTAAAGTAAAGGATAATGCTTACAGCGATACGAGAATGAAGCCTCCCCCTCAACAAGTGGTAAATTCCCCTACCACCAACCATTTTAGACAATTTCCTGTAAACCCATTCATTAGAATTTATGTTAATCTATAACGAATCCCTACAGTAACTAATATTACCAATCATACAGTAACGACAACATATAGGCGAAATGTCAAGTAAATACAGAGTCCAAAAGTAAACAACAGCAAGAGTAATGCCCCTAATACCAACCAATGTGGTAGTCTTTGCACACAAAGAGCTCATGAATTTGTTTTTGGTTACCCGAGTGAATATTTCCCAAGAGGTCACCCATTCTGAATTGCTTTGTATTGTAACAAAAAGACGCCTGATTGCCTGAACACGCCTAGTCGCAAGAAGACCTCAAGCTGCACTTCAATTGATTGCAGGCAAGATAGGTAGTTAGGTACAGATCACGCGCTTCTACTGATCGCAAATGCACCGGCCGGTCGCTTATGTATCCAATCAAAGCTTACAAAACTAAAAACTGGAAAGGTGTGACGGATAGAGATGAGGCGGGAGGGGTATTATAGAGATGGAGAAGAAAGTGTGATAAACTGATAATTAAGCATGGTTTTAAAAAACGGTTGAGGTGTGCGCCTCGAGGCGAAAGTGCGAAACAGCCAAAAAACGATTCTGAGGCGCGCCTCAGGGGGTTTATACTGTTTGTGCGCCTCAGAGGGGCTGAGGCGCTAAAAAGGCTGCGCCTCAGGGGTTTTAGATATTTGTTTTTTATGTTTTTGCGTTTTTGTATCAATTTCAAGCAATTTATGTCTTTTTTAGTGTGTTTTTTATTATTTTGATGATGAATTTAGTTAGTATTACTATTTTAATAAGATATATAATATTTATATTTATTTTTTAATTCCGCTTCGGGCTTACGCCTCGGCTCGCCTCGAGGCTTACGCCTCGAAACTCGTTTTCGTTTTTTTAAACCTTGTAATTAAGATATCAGGTTAATCACTTGATGACTTATTTATTATCTTTTTTAATTTTCCTTTTCACGAAATTACAATTTCCACCCTTAAAATATAGTTTTATTCAAGTGGACACTAAACTTATATGCTTCTCA
This sequence comes from Helianthus annuus, assembly GCF_002127325.2. Classification (NCBI taxonomy): domain Eukaryota; kingdom Viridiplantae; phylum Streptophyta; class Magnoliopsida; order Asterales; family Asteraceae; genus Helianthus; species Helianthus annuus. The sequence goes on along the minus strand of NC_035446.2, from coordinate 143,942,485 downwards.
TTCTTTTATGTCATGTCCTCTTGGGTACTTTTCATTGCATTGATTTTGGTCCAAAATTGATACGCACAATACACGCATTAGTTTTCTAGTTGTTATTGTTGTTAGATGTGTGTTAACTTGTTTCACATATAAATGTAGGTTATACACAATTTAAAACTTTTTAGAAAAGAAGTGTACTTCGAGTATGTAATGTGTGCGGCTTCCCTCTAGCCTCAGCTCTTGGGACGCTATCCCCCGTGCTTTTTAAACATAGCAGTTGCTACCACCAAAAAACGATTAAGTGTGGAGTTCTCCTCTCATCCACTACCAATTCGCCCAAAACACATCTATGGTATTTGAGAACGAAAATTCCTTATGAGCCTATAATCTTTCATGTGAATGAACAATGAGGAATGTTTTGTTCACAAGAAGCTCATGAATTTGTTCTTCATTCCCCAGATGGAAACTTCCAAAGTTCATGGAAGTTCACACATCCTGAATAGCAAGCACACTTAGGGGTTCTCTACATCTCCATACCCAACGCGCATGTGCCACGAGGTAGAATATTCCTCGTGAGCGCATAACTCTCATGTAGGTCAACGACAGCGGCTTCAACTAAGGTGTCGTATACATGTATTTCACTCCAGATCTCGAATCAGTTTTTAAGCTTCAAAACTGAATGAAAAACTAACACTTTTGTGAAGAAGTTCTATACCTTTGCTACAAGTGCTACAAATAAACTTATTTAACAATCCAATGATCCATATCTGTTTCGGTTCAAATTCAAATTTAAATAGTCCTAGGTTATTCATTACTAATCTCATAAATCACTAATTTTTTAACCTATAACAATAACACAGCTCTAGAAGCTACGAAATGGATTACAAACGTGTTCAACAACAAAGCTAGAATCATAAACACATACCTAATTTCAGATTTCACATGCTTCATGAAACATATAAACGTAATCGGAACAAATCAATCAAAACAAGGTCGATTAAACAACGATATCCTACAACTCGCACATACGATGAAACCCTAGGGCATCAATTGAACGTAAAAGATGGAACATAAGGTCAGACACTTACAGGTAGTCGTCGGCGGAGATTAAAATGAAACAGCAGCGTTTAGCCGGTGCAGATGGATGCAACAATGAATTGAGAAGCAAAGAAATTTCAGATCTTCGATCTCGCGTGCCTCGTGGCTCGTTCTACCATCACGGAATTGGCTGGGCTCCTGTTGGGCTATGGACATGGTTGAGTCCAAAATCACATATTGGGCCTTTCGATGGTTTTTTCTTGATATGTTTTCGTTTTTCCTTCTACAAAAGCTAATATACCCACTAATAGTTTATCATTAACCAACTATTTATGAGAGTACACAGCATAATATAATTATAAAAAAACTAATCTACCATAGCTTTTAACTTACCAAATATAATTACAATAAATTATAGTTACAGGTCGTCTCCCGTAAAAGACAACTTTTGCGTACCAAGTGTAGGCGAAAATCACAACCATCCATTTCCGAGATCAACAATTCTCAATAACATGCTGACAGTTTTTTGTAAATAACATGATTGTGTATCTAAATCACGTGATTGTGTAACGTTATGTGATATATAATCAGTGAATGCCTAAATCACGTACCACATGTGCAAGCAGTAACAAATTCTCAATGTAACACTGTATCTATAATCACGTACAAAAATGATCAATGAATACCTAAATCACGTATCTGGTACTCAAATATATACCTAAATCTAGAATCACATACCATGTGTACAAAAGCAGTAACAAATACTCGATGTAATAATCACGTACCATGTATGCAAAGCAGTAACAAATGCTCAATGTAAAGATGCATCTATAATAATGTAACGACTTATATTACATGTCTAATCACGAATAAGGATAACTTTATTAAAAAAACATTATAAAATCAAAAATCTATAATAATGTATCGATACATAACCACGTGACATTATGTTTGTTACATATGGTATGTGATTATAGAAGTAGGGTCACATTGAACATTTGTTATGGCTTGCACATATTACGTGATACGTGGTTAAATGTCCCTAGTTTATCGTGTTTAAATTCGCGTTTTACAGGTCTTGATAGGTTTAAGGTGCATTTCGAAAGTTAAACAAGGCTTTGGAATGGAGCTAGGAGGGCCCGAAAAGAAGAAACGAAGAGAAACGAAGATTGTGAGGGAACTGGCGTCGACGACGGGCTTTAAAACCGTCGCGAACGGGTTATTGCTCTGTCGCTGCTGCCGTAGGCAGTAAAGTGTTTCGTCGGCAGAGTTATCCTGTTGCGGACATGCTTAAACGTCATTGGCGACGGCGTTCACCGGATTTCGGTCAAACGCACAACTAACTCTGATTTTGAGTAATTAACGGAGATTTTCAAATTGTGGGAGTTTCATATCATCATTGGGAATCATCTTAATCATAATCTGTCATCTTATAGCACTGCCAACACTTCTCTATACCGAAATACAAGATCAGATGCGTTTTTCTTCAAGCTTCTCATTCAGTTTCCAAGTTCTTCAAGCCATAAGCGGCTAATACCTTAGGTTCACCCCAGTGTAGACTTCGTAAAATTCTAGGGTTCCTGATACATTATTTTAGTTTGTGAACCATTGTGTTTATGTTTGGATAAAACAATTGCGTTAATCTTGTTCAGTTGTCTATAAATACTCGCATCACTGACTTTATGAAATGAAGTCGGTTAATTTTGATTTGACATGATATTAGGTTGGGTTGTATGGTCTCATGCCCCTGGGGCTTTATAACGCCACGTAGGCGACACATAAGCGTGAGGCTTTATCGTCAACCTGCAACGTGTGGATTAATGCCCCCTATAAAGCCTCTTTTAACTTATTTTGAAAAAAGGGATAAAAAACTCAAATCTGATTGGTTCAAGCAACAGGCCCCATCGCCTTCTTCCTTTTCACGCCCACTATGGCTTTGGCGGAGGCCAGGGATAGCACCCCCATTTGCGAAGGCATGGTGGTGTAAGGGCGCCATGGGGCACAAAAATGGGTCAGGTGGCAGGGGCGCGAAACCACATGGTCCAGCCTTGGAGTTTGTATGTTCTTGAGTAACGAAACGTATTCTTGTGAATGCTGTTGTGATTGTAAGTGAGCTGCAAGAGAGAGTGTTAATAAGTGTGCAAAAAGAGTGTGTAACATTCTAATCGATAAATAGCCTCTGTATATAATGGAAAAATCCTAACTAAATATCCTGAAATCCTTGGGATGCTTCGAATATTATCTTGTGAACGTTGGTGACCTCTTCAACGATGACCAACGGCCACTTATTCAACCATATGTGCGAGTCCAATGCTTGAATTGGTCTTATTTATTCATTCCCTCCATAAGTTAAATAACACGTGCAAAAAAATGGGTTAGTTATATATTAAAAATAAGTTCAGGATATTAAGCCTATTGACTATCCCCGATGATCAACTTTGGCCCAGAATATTAAGCGAAATATTCACCCATAACAAATACAAAATGTAAAGTCGGTAGAACCAAACATTTTTTAATACTCCTAAAATATATGTGAAATTGGTAAAAGACTCCATCGTTGATTTGCCACAAATCTACTTCACCTCCAACTTCCCTAAACACTTCATGCTTCCTTCAACAACTCCTTCTAACAATCTATATTGGTGTCTGTCAACAGTAGTGTATGTTTCCTTTATCTCTCAAAATCAAATCTCTCATCCTCAACTCTAGTTATCAAAACAATTCAAAGGTACTTTTTTTTACAATTTTTTGCCTCCGTGGGTTATTGGTTGAATACCCATTTTTAGCACTTTCTTTAACAAAAAATGCACCATCTTTTTAAGTGTTTTGTACTAGTGTTTAACTATAGATCCCTCTACTTACATAGTACGCGAAACATCATATTTCTATATTAAATATTAATCATGCTCTAGTAGGGTTGATTGAATACCCAGTTTTAAAGTAAGTTGCGTTTTATTCCACATTGTTTTAGAGTAAGTGGACATGCAAATGCATGGTGACACCCCCTAAGAAGAAACGGGGCACTCCCATCTCCATCTAGCCATCATCAACCCACTTGCGACAATATCACTTTAACCTGAGGAACCCAATGCCTTATCACGGATAGGTGTAACGAACTGAACGAACACGAACATAGGCATGTTCATGTTCATGTGATCAACTGTTCGTTTAGGATTTAAACGAATGAACACGAACATACCCGATTATAACTGAACATATTTGAATAAACATAAACAAAAATAAATTAAAATGATTAAACAAACACAAACGAACACAAATGAATGTAACTGAACAAATATAAACAAACATAATTTAACATTTGTGAACACAAACAAACAAGTCTAATATATTACAGTTCATCTAAAAACAATCTAAATCAGGGTTAATAAATACTAAAATTAAGTATTTTTTTATATAAATATTAAGTAAGTGATCAGTTACAATCTAAGAAAAATTTTAAAATTTCATTTTTATTACTAGAAAACTCAAATACTAGTTAGTTATATTTATATAAGTACTTAGAAAACTTAGTATTTATATAAATATAACTATTTATGTATTTACTAAAACATAAACGAACGTAAATAAACGAACATAAACGAACGTTCACGAACATAAATGAACGAACATAAGGTGTGTTCATGTTCGTTCGTTTCCGCCGAACAAGTTCATGAACAGTTTATGAACGTTTGATTCGTTTACAGGGCTAATATGGATGACGGATTCACGGAAGTTAGGGCCGACAATTTTACACGAATACACGACACGAACCTACACGAAGTTAACATGTATCGTGTATGGCCTTAACAGGTATCGTGTACCAAACAGGTAGACACGAGATTACCTGTTAATTTTCGTGTATAAACAGGTTAAATACCTGTTTACCTGTTAAGACCCGTTAGTACACGATAAGAAATTAAATTAAATAAAACTCATCAGCAATGTGCGTATGGGTTCTTTAATTCTTTTCTATTTTCATTCCTCATTCAATTAAAAAAAACCCTAAACTCCCCCTTTAACTCTCAGATAGCATGTCGTGTTCGTGTTTTTGTTCGTGTTAACAGGTATTAATAGGTAATTTTCGTGTATAACAATCGAACAGTCGTGTTAACAGGTATTAACAGGTATTTTTCGTGTATATCGTGTTCGTGTTTGAAAAAAAGGACACGATAAGTTATCGTGTCGTGTTCGTGTATGGGATTTCGTGTATCGTGTCGTGTCGTGTCGTGTCGTGTCTTATCGTGTACGGGTATACACGATATGCCAGCCCTAACGGAAGTACCCCGAGTTCCCTAACACGATATAAAAAAGACTATGTGAAAAAAGTTACATATAAATTATTAACCACGGGGTAGGCCATCTAACCATACAAATCCAACGACGGCGTTTCAGCATCAAATATTTCAGCAGTTGAGACACCACCAACAGCTATAACCGGAATCACAACTTCCACTTTCTCTCCGTCACCGGCATATTCCACTCCTCCATGCTCGTAACCCTAACTTGCAACACACGTTAATGGACATCCTCTTCGCACAGATCCAAGCGGATCTCCGCTCCAACGACGCTCTCCGCCAATCCGGAGCCCTACTGCAAGCACTCCAACAATCCGCCGCCGGCCGTGACATCTCCGTCATCGCTAAGTCCGCCGTCGAAGAGATCGTCGCCTCCCCTGCCTCCGCCGTTTCCAAAAAGCTCGCATTTGACCTCATCCGATCCACTCGTCTCACCACAGATCTATGGGAGATCGTTTGCACCGGCATTCACAACGATCTGGAGTTTCCGGATCCTGACGTCACTGCTGCCGCTGTATCTATACTTGCTGCTATACCGTCCTATAGGTTAGGCAAGCTTATTACTGATAGTAATAAGGAAATATCTAGCTGTTTTGATTCTAATAGTGATAATTTGCGGTTTTCGGTTACGGAAACCCTAGGTTGTGTACTGGCTCGTGATGATTTGGTGACTCTGTGTGAGAATAATATTAATTTGTTGGATAAGGTGTCGAATTGGTGGAATAGGATTGGGGAGAATATGTTGGACAAAGCGGATAATGTTTCGAAGGTGGCGTTTGAATCGGTTGGGAGGTTGTTTCAGGAGTTTGAATCTAAGAGGATGAGTCGGTTGGCTGGGGATAAGCTTGTGGACAGTGAGAATTCTGTTGCGATTAGGTCGAATTGGGTGTCGTCGATGGTGGAGTTTGTTTGGAAGAGGCGGAATGCGTTGATGGCGAGGTCGTTGATTCTTCCGGTGGAGAGTTTTAGGGCTACTGTGTATCCGCTTGTTTATGCTGTGAAATCTGTTGCGTCTGGCTCGATTGAGGCTTTTCAGAAGCTATCGAGATCTTCAAAGAAAACGAATACTGGTAGTTTGGATTCGAGTAAGGCGGAGAGGTTTGTTGGAGTGTCGGATGTGGTCACTCATTTGGCACCCTTTTTGGCATCTTCGTTAGACCCAGCGTTGATATTCGAGGTGGGGATTAACATGCTGTATTTGGCTGATGTTCCTGGTGGCAAGCCTGAGTGGGCTTCAGCATCAATTATTGCAATTCTTACACTTTGGGACAGGCAGGAGTTTTCTTCTGCTAGAGAGAGTATAGTTAGAGCTGTTGTGACCAACCTACATCTCCTCGATCTCAGTATGCAGGTTTGTGCAACCACTTCCTTCACTTTATATTACACATGCAATAGTTTATTAGTTTCAGTCATCATATGCAGCACTATATAAACAAAATCATAGGTCACGTATTGATAATTTAAGATCCAGGTATACTAGTTCTAATGACGAGATGAAAGCCTTAATGTTAGACAACCAGTTACTCAATTGCTTGTTTGAGACATGATACATACGAGACTGGATAAGAAATGGTTTATCAACATACTTCATCACAACTGAAATTAACTAGGCTCTAAGGTCAACTGATTGACTGGATTTGATAATAAATCCCTGTATAATATTGAGATACATGTTATAATATAACAAGATTTTATCCTGTTTACATGGAGATACAATATAAAATTTTACCGGGGTTCCGTCCCCTTTACCCCCCAAAAATGGGACTACCTAGTCCTATGTTATCAGTACACTTACCTAATTTAATTTTCTTAAAAACAGACGATAAGTTTATTACCACACAACATACTGTACACATTCTTATTATCGATCTAGTATTAGAGCGACTTAGTGGCAACTTAATTCACCACATACCACAATCCTGTAGGATAGGTAATCAGGTTACGCAGGGATCTTTTCCTAATGCGTTGTGCTTTTAGTTAATCCTTGGTGAAAAATCAAGGTTAGTACTATCATAATTTTGCAGTGGAAGTTTACGAGCAGTCAATTATGATTTTTCATATCAACCAGTTGGAGCTTTTGGTGACTCTTCTTAATACTGTCTGCGCAATAAGAACACAAATTAATGTTAATACAATGTATTTGTTTATTTATTTATTTATGGATTCAGGTTTCATTATTTAAAAGGCTGCTTCTCATGGTGAGAAACCTAAGAGCAGAATCAGATCGCATGCATGCTTTAGCATGCATTTGTCGTACCGCTCTTTGTGTTGATCTTTTTGCAAAAGAAAGTGTTAGAAGAGGTCAAAAACCTCTTCCTGGAACAGACATTGCATCACTTTTTGAGGATGCCAGAATCAGAGATGACCTCAACACTGTCACAAGCAAAAGTTTATTTAGAGAAGAGTTGGTAGCCACTTTGGTTGAAAGCTGTTTTCAGCTGTCGCTGCCATTGCCTGAACAAAAGAATTCAGGTATGGAGAGTAGAGTGATCGGAGCATTGGCTTATGGAACTGGTTATGGTGCATTAAATTGGACCGAACCGGCTTTAGAAGTGGTGGAAGTGTGTCGACCTTGTGTAAAATGGGATTGTGAAGGCCGAACTTATGCTGTTGATTGTTACCTAAAGTTGTTGGTTAGGCTTTGCCATATTTTTGATACCAGGGGTGGGGTTAAAAGAGTCAAAGATGGGGCTTCTCAAGATCAGATTTTGAATGAAACTCGCTTACAAAATTTGCAACGAAAACTTGTAAATGATCTGCTTGAGGTTTGTGCAAGTTTGAACATTCAAAATTTATAATTTCATGCATATCCATTTGAAACTAAAAATACCCATTTGATAGTAAATAAAATGAAATCATTACATTTAATACTATGTTGACTGAAATAATTTACCATATTTAAATATCATATCATGAAATCTTGAAGGATTTACATGGAAACTTTGAACTGATAGAAGGATATATATGAAATTAATTCTAAATGCTAACTTGCTTCAGTTTTTATTTCATCTTATATCCATTTCATGCGGAATATTTATGTCAATTTGGCAGGTGAACTCTCCTAGAATTGCTGCCCGGCTTATTTGGGCAATTTCAGAACACATTGACTTAGAAGGTTTGGATCCTCTTTTAGCAGATGACCCAGATGATGCACTGAACATCATCATATCAAAGATACACAAAATCTTATTCAATGCTGACGCATCTGCCACTGAAACAAATAAGCTGCAAGATATTCAAGCAGTTCTTTTATGTGCTCAAAGATTAGGATCACGTAATGCTAGGGCAGGCCAGTTGCTCATCAAAGAGCTAGAAGAGTTCAGAGCTGACCCATTGACCGATTCTGTTAACAAACATCAGGCTCGTATGATATTGCAGAGAATCAAATACGTTTCTAATCATTCTGATGACAAGTGAGCATCTAGCTCTAACTTTACAAACATATATAATTTACGTATTTGCCCATGAGCACTTGTTACAAGATATTGATGGGATTTATTATGTGAATGATTTTGATACAGGTGGGCTGGTGTTAGTGAAGCAAGAGGAGACTACCCATTCAGTCATCACAAACTGACGGTTCAGTTTTATGAAGCTTCTGCAGCCCAAGATCGAAAGTTGGAAGGATTAGTTCATAAGGCTATTCTAGAACTATGGAGACCCGACCCTAGTGAATTGACTTTGTTGTTGACCAAAAGAGCTGACACCACTTCACTAAAGATACCTCCAAATGCACATACATTAACTGGTAGTAGTGATCCGTGCTATGTTGAAGCATATCACTTGTCAGATCCTAATGATGGAAGAATCACACTTCATCTGAAGGTTCTAACTACTCTGGATACATCTAGAAGTTTATAGACGCATATAACTTCATAATGCATTGAATTATTCGAACTTGCGCTTTGTCAATTTGTTGCAGGTTTTAAATTTGACTGACATCGAACTCAATCGGGTGGATATTCGTGTTGGGTTGTCTGGTGCCTCATATTTCATGGACGGATCTCCTCAAGCAGTTCGACAATTGCGTGATCTAAATTCTCAGGTATCACTTAGCTTTGTTAATTATATATGAATTCGTATAATTTATTTGCTTATTGGTATAATTCTTAGGTAGATTGTGTTCTTCTCTAAGTACGGAAAATGTGTTATGCAGGAACCAGTATTATGCAGTGTGACTTTAGGCGTGTCTCACTTTGAAAGATGTGCTCTTTGGGTACAAGTCTTGTACTACCCATTTGCCGGCAACGATATTGCGGGAAACGTAGGCGACTACGCAGAAGAAGATCAACAAATCATCAGACAAAAAAGAAGTGCAAAGCCAGAATTAGGAGATCCAGTCATCATGCGATGCCAGCCGTACAAGATTCCACTAACAGAGCTTCTTTTGCCCCATAAAATCTCACCCGTGGAGTATTTTCGCCTGTGGCCCAGTCTACCTGCTATGGTGGAATTCACAGGTACTTATACATATGAAGGCAGTGGGTTTAAAGCTACAGCTGCTCAGCAATACGGATCTTCTCCTTTTCTGAGTGGGCTCAGATCTCTTTCTACCAAGCCTTTTCACAGGGTTTGTTCTCACATTATCCGGACCGTTGCTGGCTTCCAGGCAAGTTTGTCTTATTTTTTGTTTAACCATTCCATTTAGTATTGTTTCAGTGTCAATTCAATACCAGTTTAGAACCGGTTAGGTCTCTAACTGGGCCAGAACCATATTCAAACCTTTGGGCTAGTCATTCCAGTCTAATTTACTGCCTAAACTGTCGTTTCACTAAAAGAAAGTTCAGGGTTGTTTATATCTGTCTTAAAATGAAATGTCGGTGGCTTATACCACCAACAAAAGACAAAAAAGGCCACTTAAATTACAAAAATGACAGTCCATAGACTTTTAAAATTGACATTTTGTACCCCTACAATTTTTAAAACTTTACAAAAAAGTCGTATTCACCCCATCGAGTTATAACTTTTCAAATTTAACCCCCCTTATATTCATTCGCTTAAAAGAAATAAACTATTTTCTCACGTTATTTTATGTATGTATCAGTATAAATTCATGTTTGGACGTAAATACTTTCAGATACAAGTGGGGTCAAATATAATGCATTTTTCTGCTTATTTTGTATGTACATTTTCTGTTGGTCTACACTTCAACGTTTTAATATACGTGTCGATGTAAATTCATGTCTCAACTTAAACGATATAGATTCATGTTTCGAGATATATATTTTTTTCTAGAACCGAATCTGGTCAAATATAATACGTTTTCATGCTTATTTTTTTGTACGTTTTCGGTTGGACGTAAACTTTGTTTGGAAACGAGTCGACTCAAATATAATACTTATTCATTCGACGGCATAAATGCGAGTTCTTGTGCGTTTTGATGCAAAGGTAAGGGTGAGTGGTTAGGTGGAACCCTCACTAAACGAACCCGGGTTCAATTTCGTTTCTTTTGTAATCACAATGCTTTAGATCGGATACGTCGAAACACACATTTTCATATGCTTAAAGCACATAACGTGCCGCCAACTATAAACCACTAAGGTGTTGCCACTGCAACACGCGGCCTTGGCAACAATCTAGTGGAAAAATATAATCATCTCGGGATACCTCATCAGAAAAATCGCTACGTAAGCAAGAAACCATTTCTGAAATATATAATCATTGTCTCGGGATATTACATATTTACCTTATTAAATGTAATTTTTTTAGAATACTACCAACATCATTCTGTTACTATTCTGGCACTATCACATTGACTAAATCAACTTTGTGTTTATGTTTCCATTAAATTATCCAATTTTGAACTTATAAAATAGTATATTGGTTTGAACAGCTATGCTTTGCTGCAAAAACATGGCATGGAGGTTTCTTAGGGATGATGATATTCGGTGCAAGTGAAGTAAGCAGGAATGTGGACCTGGGGGATGAAACCACCGCTATGATATGCAAATTCGTGGTTCGAGCATCAGATGCAGCCATAATAAAAGAAGTCGGTTCAGACCTACAGTCATGGTGCGATGACCTAACCGATGGAGGTGTTGAGTACATGCCGGAAGACGAAGTGAAGGTGGCTGCCGCCGAGCGCCTACGGATATCCATGGAACGTATAGCCATTCTAAAGGCGGCTCAGCCGCCACCTAAGTCCCCAAAAATTGAAGAAGATATAAATGATGACGACGACGACGAAGACGATGATGATGATAAGAAGGATAATGAGAAGAAGAAAAAGAAGGGTCCCACAACGTTATTTGAATTGACACCTGAGGAGGTGGAACATCGTGCTCTTCAAACTGCGGTGTTGCAAGAATGGCATGCTTTGTGTAAAGATAGAAACACCAAGGTTCAATAGGCCTTTTTTATGGATGGAAATTTTGTGGGCGTGGGGTTGGTTTGTTTGTTTTACAGTTGGTAGTTTTTTTAAGCATATAGCAATCGATTTATTTTTTTTGTGTGTATTAGATCGAATTTGAAGTTGGTCTTTGTAATCATATTATTTTGTGCTTCTTCACGGACTATTCCTACTTGAGAACTACTTCAGAAAGAGCACTCTTGCTACTGTTTTTGTTGTAAAATAATCGAATTTGCAATGAGCATTGGTATGTTCGTTTATAAACCTTTGAATTTGTTTTTAAGATTTTTGTAACCGATCGGTTTGTGTTATAAATGATTATATTAATTCAGCCAATCACACTAATTTGAATGTGGATGGTTTTAATAAAATTTCAGTTGATATATTTTTTATAATAATTGTTTGAATAAAATGTTAGCATTATTTTAATAGATAAAGAATGATAAGTAACAGCTAATATACAACATATATTATATATATGTATACAAAACAACATAAGTTCTTATGAAATGAATGAAAAGATATGTTGCTTTGTATATGGACATGTCGGTTCCTTTTGTTCAACCAATTTAACCGAAGAGGTGTGATGTTCGGTGAACAGATGCAACAATAAGCAACATGATTCCCTATGAAATGAATGTAAAGAGTTATTTCGCATATAGACATGTCGGTTCCTTTTGTTCAACCAATTTACTTTTGCGAAATCGTTTGCATTGTTTTTTAGGATTTATTTTATTTTGTTTTTGTTTTCCTTTTGTTGTCTTTCTACGTCTTTACTTTTTTTTTTTTAATTTAATATGTAGAAATGGTAAATTTAATATTTTAAACTTAATATTATCTTATATTTATATTTCTTCATAATCAAGATCCCGCCTAACATTTAATTCGTTACTTAAAAAAAGTAAAAGGTGATTTTAGTTTTGGTTCCGTTAAATTCGTTTGACAATAACCAAATCCTAAATTCCTTTATAAAAATCTTTACTATATAATAAAAGAAACCACTTTAGGACAATTGTCATCATAGGGGAAGGTTCATTTGAGAAGAAATTTAATGTGAGAAGAAAAAGAAGAAAGAACATATTAGTAAAATACTATTTCACTTAGACTATCTTCAATGCTAAGGGTGCCCTTAGGCGTCCTTAGCTGCCTAATCAGACACCACGTCAATCCTTAAAAATCCTTACAAATCCTTAAATCACCCAACTTCACCTCCAACCATACAAACATCCTTACATTTTCCACATCATCACCCATTTTTTCTTTAAATTCAATTACTTAAATTATTAAAATGTATTTAAATAATTAAATAGTTAATACAAGTAAATAGGTGATATCTAAAATAAAATAGTAAGTAGATTTAAAAAAATATTAATACATCTGAACTGCAGGATACATGCAATAGATTGGTTTTTTCAATCGGATTTTTCAGAATTTGCTTTTTAATGGGATTTTTCAGAATTTGCTTTTTAATGGGATTTTTCAGAATTTGTTATTTATTTAAAATGGTTTTTTTTTAACTTAAATCAAACCTAAAGGTTTAAAATTTAGTTTACTGCAATTAAAGGGGGTGAATATAAAACTTTTAATATTAAAATTAAAAGTTTATCTCTTTATTGACTTTTACACTTCATCTTCCTCGCAATTTTCACCAATAAAGCTTTCCATAATTCCATGTCTTCACAGTTGAAAAATATTCAGTTTTTTCTCCATTAAATTTAAAAGTTCATATATAAACTGAAAGATTTTCGTTGGAAATATAGAAAAAGAAAACGAAATGGCTCAACAAACGAGGCAACCCAAGCCCTTAAGTTTGGACGCCTCACCTTCGGACATCTTCAGGCGGCCGGCTCCAATGCAACGTCCGACTTCGGACGACTCCGACGTGGCTCGGATGACCTGATTTCGGATGCGTTAAAGATAGTCTTATAACTCATATTATTAATTTTTCTCTTTTTAATTAATTAGTGAACTAATCATTAATTATCCTACATATAGTCTACAAAACCTACACATATCAAAATTTTCCTACATATACCCTACACATTATAGAATTTTATCCTACGCAGTCGAAATTATCCTACACACCTCGAAATATATCCTACACAACTCGTAATTTATCCTACACAACTAGTAATTTATTCTAAACTTTCAATTAAGTTGTTTTTTTAATTTGGAAAAAAGTATATATATTTTGAAAATGAGTTACAAATTTAATTTAGTTAGTTATTAAAGAGGAAAAATACAAATTAATGATTTATGTAAGTTTACCAATATACCCTTATATTAAAATTAAATGCAAATATTAAATGAAGTAAAATGAAGCATTCTTATTGGTTGAAACTTCTTCTTTTTTGTTCTTACAAAAAAATTATTCTCATTTGAACCTTCTACTATGATCATATTAGGCCATCTCTTATAGATAATTATTATTTTAGTTTAATCTTTATAATTAATTATAAATAACCCCCCTACTAAATATTATTTAGTTTAATATCTAATTGATAATTATTATTTAGTTTAATCTTCTTCTCATTTATAATATTATTTATTTGAATTAATTATTACTTTTAGATTTATCTATTTACTTCAAATTCAAACTTAATTATCTAATTTGATCTTAACTATATATTTGAACATTTTGTTTAGTTTGGTATCAAATAGATTTTATGAAACTTAAAATAAAATTGACTAATATTATTTATCATTTATACATTTACGGAGTTTTAAATAAATGGTTAAATTTATTGAGACTTCGTTAACAAATTTTGCAACAACAGAATAATCTATTTTTATCACAAAAACCAAACTTTGTGTGAATATATTAAATATTTTTATTTCCACGATATAAAATTTAAGATATAACTTTTTATTATTTGATGTATAAAATTGGATTAATTCAATTCGTACAATACACAGGGTGTTTTAAGGATATATATACATATATATAGGGAAATGTTAACATACAAAAGTCCTTATCCTACTTCACGTACGCGACACGCTCAACCATCAGATCTGGGCAATAATCACGCATGGGAGCCCTAATAACGCACGGGAGCAGTTTTTGGGTGATAATCACGCATGGGAGGTGATAATAACGCATGGAGGTGATAATCACGCACTTTATAATGGTGAAAAAAATAATTACGCACGTTATAAATTCTGTCTCGTATGTTAATGTAGGTTAAGCCATTTTGTACTTTATACTTTCTCTCTCTCTCTCTCTCTCTCTATATATATATATATATATATAGAGAGAGAGAGAGAGAGTATAATGTACTTCAAGGCTTAATCTACATTAACATACATGACAAAAAATATAATGTGCGTTATTATCATAGAACGTGCGTGATTATGGTCCCATGCGTGATTATGTGGTCCCATGCGTGATTATACCCCTGATCCAACGGTTATCATTGTCTCCTACGTGATGTATGATAAGGCTTTTTGTATGTTAACCTTACTCTATATATATATATTTATTATTTAGTACAGAAAATTACATTTATTCAACCCGTACAATATTGTTCCTATAGATATAACTTTTTATTATTTAATAAATAAAATTACATTTATTCAACTCGTGCAATAAATGAGGTTTTTAAAGATATATTGTTTTATTATTTAGTATATAAAATTTATTTATTCAACCCGTGTAATACACGAGGTTATAACCTAGTATAAAATAATAACCAAATCTTTTATTTCTCAATCGGGTCAGTTTATTCAATTACTTCTTGTATGATAGGTTTATTCAAATTTTCTACCTACCTCTAATTATCATAGTTATTATATCGCTTGCTTGAATATTAATTTGCAACATAATTCTTAGAGTAAACTGCTAAAATCATTCCTGAGGTTTGACTCAAATTGCTAGATCAGTCCAAAATCAACTTTTTTTGCTAAAACAGTCCCTGAGCCTAGTTTCTGTTGCTATTTCAGTCCAATAAATTAACACCGTTAGAGCCTCCGTTAATGAATGGGTAAAACTGCTAAATTCGTCCCTGAGGTTTGATTCAAGTTGCCAGATCAGTCCAAAATCAAGTTTTTTGAATTTGTTAATTATAAACTTAGAGTTAATTGCCAAAATCGTCCCTGAGGTTTGGGCACGTTTGCCATTTTCATCCAAAATGACATTTTTGTACCAAATTGCCCCTAACGTTTGTAACTTTTTGCCATTTTCATCCAAACCATTAACTTAGTTTATTTTTTCTGTTAAGTTTATAATTAACAAATTCAAAAAATTAATGCAAGTCTAGAAAAATTATCTATACTATATTATAATGCATGAGGGAGGGGCATTTTAAGATACCAAAAAAAAAAAGAACTTTTCCCCCTCTTTATTTATAAAAAGACCCCTAAAATGAGGGTAGTTTGGTCTTTTAAACATTATTTATTTTTTAGCCCCTAAAATTATTACACTTAAATCCCTAAGGTTTTAACAAAATTATAGATAATTAGTTACAATTCACTCATACATAACACACTTATCATTTTTTTACGTATTCTTGACATATCTTATAAACTATACTGTTTAAAAAAAATCCAAAGATAGCATGACGACCTACACATTTTTGTCGACGTTTCGGTAGTTGTCTTGTTCAATATCGACGCACAAATTAAAAGGTACAAGTCGATTATGCGTTAATGTACAAGTAATTAATACTTGTGATCTAATGTGCCTAATCTACAAAGATGGCCCCATCTATGCAAACAAAAACAAAAGGAATTAAAAGTACCGTAACATAAAATGAAGATATTTTCTGTCATATTTTATTTTATTAAAACTGCCTAATATCTATACTTAGATATATCTTATAAAAACTTAATCACAACAAACTTCCTAAATAAAGGGGTGGAAAATCTAAAATTAAACCCTAATGCACTTCTATAGTTACTACTATAAATATAGCAGGACACTCCTATATCTATTGCTAAACAAAGTTAAAAAAATGGATCCAGATCTGAATTCAATTGTTGCGAAAGGTCAATTTTGTTATATCGCAGCAGTGAATATTTTTTTTCTTTTATTTACTTTTATGTGAATGTTAACTTATTTGATTTTTCAGATTCAGTTGCATAATGAACGTGCCAATTTAAACAACACATTTGTCGGACAAGCTTTTAAGGTATTGATTTTGCTGGTTTTTAAGTATTATATTTGCGTATATCTTTCATATTAACATGTTCGTTATGTTATTATATGTGTGTTTTATTGCAGGTGGTGATAAAAGTATTGATATTATTTCTTATGGTGCAATGTTTAGTCCATACAAGTTTAATCTTCAATGTGAATTTAGTGAAGATGTAATTTTAAGGTTTATTTAATCTTTTTTTAACTTTTGTATTTAACTTTTGTCATTCATAGGGATCGGAAGTTTGAGACTCAAAGGAAGAGATCCAAGAGACTCTCTTAATGGAAATGGAGTGAGATTATTAATTTAGACGATTCTGAGGACAATGACAAAGAAGAGGAATTAGAAGATACTGCCGATTCAAGCACAAACCAGAAAACCCGATTAAAAATACGTCGAGTGTCAATTCAGAAGTGGAACAGATTTCATGCAGTCTAATATGAAATCTATCAAGTGTTTTTATATTATTTTTTTCATTTTCAGTTGTTATGTTTGACCTAGACGTATGAATAAAGTTTATTTTATATTTAAACTTTATCTTTGGTGTTAATAATAACCATACTAATAAAGTTCAAAATAAAGTTAATATCCTAAATTTACAAGTCAACTGAACTTATATAAGTTAATATCCTAAAGTTGCAATAAATAGATATTGCAGTTAGATATAGTCAAGCTAAAATTATAAAATATTGCAGTTATTCTTGGATATTAATCTAATAATTTGCATTTCTTAATTAAAAAGTAATAAAGTAATAAACTTTAAAGCTAAACTAAAAAACTGAACTTTCTATGATATAAAGTTAATAAAAAATTAATTATTTTATAAACATTTTTATAACAAGTAATATAAATAAAATACTCCAGAAATTTACAATTTTTACTAGATAAATTCTAAACTGTGTTGCAAATTTTTAGGAATTATAAGTTCAACTATATTGTTATAGATAATATTAGTCAGTTCTAAAAGAATTATTTAACAACTTGACTAGATACATAATAGTAGATTGTGTTGCATATTTTTAGGGATTATTAGTTAAAAGTAGACTCATATAGATAAGATTAGTTAGGAACTAAAAATTTGAACTTAATATGATATAAAGTTAATAAAGATATAAACTCTTATCATCCTTTTTTTTTATAAAAACAATTATTGAAATTTTATAAAAATATAATTTTTTTATATTTGTAAAAAACCAAAATTTAACAATTTAAGTTAAAGCTCTAAAACGTACTTACGAGTCAAATACTATTTTTTATTTTTATAAAAACGAAAATTTTAAACTTAAAGTTTATTGGATGGGTACTATGTGAATATTTAGAAAAAGTTATGAACTTTAAAGAATAAAATTATACTTTATAATTTAACCAATAAAATAAACAAACTTTACAATTATAACAACTTATCTTTTATTTTTTGTCTTTTGATTATTAACTTTTATAAAAAAAAACATTTTTTTTTGTCTTTTGATTATTAATTTTTATAAAAAAAACAAAACTTTTACATATGTATAAACTTATGACATATATCCACCACAATAATGTTATCATAAATATTATACGAATAAGAAAACTAACAGAAACGAGCGTTACAATGCAAAGTGTCGCCCCCGCCGCATCACACGGGCACCCTGCTAGTATACCTAAATAAGTTTATAATCTAAATAAGTTTATAACTAACAAATTAAAAAAATTAATGCAAGTCTAGAAAAATTATATACCTAAATAAGTTTATAATTAACAAATTCAAAAAACTTGATTTCAGACTGATCTAGCAACTTGAATCAAACCTCGGGGACGAATTTAGCAGTTTTACGAAATAGCAACAGAAACTAGGCTCAGGGACTGTTTTAGCAAAACAAGTTGATTTTAGACTGATCTAGCAATTCGAGTCAAACCACAGGGACGATTTTAGCAGTTTACTCTAATTCTTATTATGATTAACATGCGTTTAAGTGGTACAAAGGCTCAAACCATTAAGAATTCATCTTTTTTTTTTTTGTGATTTTTAAGGCAAGTGAAAATAAACACAGCACTTTGTAAAACATACCAAATCTAGTTACCTCCAAAACACAAGGTAAAATCATGAACTAATTCCAACTGATTAACCCATTCAACAGACTGAACAAAAGGCCAATACTAATAACATTTTGCATATATCGTACTTCATTTAAGAGGTTTTAGTGTCCTCTGCATAGGTCTCAGTGGCAACAAAATGTGAAATGAAGCAATATGAAGGCAAGTACCCTCTCTTGTAACTGCATTCAGCCGTCTCTCATAAGTTGAACTTTTGCGGAACATTATCAAAATCATCAAAATCAAACCGTTGGCGTTCTCTCCCAACCTGAAGTAAGCACAAGCATAAGATAAGGTTCCAAAAAATCCATTCACAATCAACTTCGAGTTGTTCATGAAGTCTTTTATAGCGGGATCAAGAAATTATACCTTGGACAGATATAGGGGGTCACAAGACATAGATTCATCCATCGTTGTCAGTTTCTTTGACAGTTTCATGATTCTGACACAATCCAACAAATATCCAGATATGTAAAACAACAAAAAAGCACAAAACAAATCAAAATGTTCATACCTTTGGATCGATGAATCAATATGCTCAATCATCTCACACGTTTTATATTGCTCGGGGTCCTCAAGAAATCTAACCATTCCATCCTTCTGGTTGATAGTTGCATAGATCTCACCATCCTCAATCTTCCAATAAAACGAAAACAAGGAAAACAAGTTAAAAACCATCAAATAGAAGTTAGATGAGATTTTCCAAAATATATGTTTTTATATTACACTTACCATTTCGAGTACATGCATTTCAGCTTCCTTAGGGGAATTTATCTGTGCAGTGTTGGCAATGTCTTGAAGGGATAAAGTCAAATATGTCTGGGTCAACCTTTGAATGTTCCTCTTGTACATAGATGACACAACCTGCTTTACCAATCCAAGATTGTTTCCCTGCAAATCAAATTATTGTAAATTGTTTATTAAGTAATTTTATAACGATTTTAATAATTACAACCAGATGAAGATCTGATTAAATTTAGGGTTAGCGGATCTCTTTTGAATTGTTACCGGTTTTGAACTTTTGGTATTAATTAGATGATTCTAATTGCTAAGCCTATTACGTTTTTACTATACTTGTGGAATGGTGTTGATTTTTTATGCCTGCTATATTTATTATTTTCCCTATTGTTGCACATTTTTTTTGTCTTTCGTGCGCTTCTTTTGTCTTAGGTGTGCGATTTTTTTGTGCCTAGCGACTTTGACTATATTGATGTTAACTATTCATTTAGAAACAATATTATTACAATAATAATACAAATCTTTGAATAAAATTGATGTAGGACACATGCATCGAAAATAGACTGTGGGTGGCTGTCACCCGTTTGACCCATATCACCATATGACAGGTTCCCCTATTAGTTATTTTTTATATTTGATTAATTTGACATGTATGAGATAAAACAAACCCAAACTGACCCATTAGGTAAACGAATCAAAATTTCTACCTCTACAAGCTACAATTTGAAATAAAATATGGAACATTAGAACTTACATTCTCGAATTTCTCTTGGTTTGCTTGGACAAATGCCTGGAGCTCTGAAATATTTCCAGTGCTGTAACTATTTGCCAACTCAATGTAGGGCTACTTGAAAGAAAGAAAAAAAAACAATTTATCAAGATGATAAAAACATTATATGGCTCACAAGCCTGTTTATGGTGTTATTAAAGCATACGTGAGATACAAAATGGATGGTTGTATGAGCCTAATAGAGTGGTATAGCGTTTGCTTTAACTTGAAGGTAGTCAGATACATGAATGTTTTATATACATTAGTATTCAGGTACACTAAACAGATTCAATTAAATATAATTATGCATAGCCTATAAAAAACAACAATATCTCATCAACGGGAATGCTAGAAATCACCTGAGAGAAGTTCTTTAGATTCCTTTGAGCAACTGAAGATGTATACTTGGGAAAAGTGGAGGAAAACTGCATCATTAACAAAAAATGCTAAACTTCTTATTCGCATACAGTTTACATAATATAAGATTATAATTTTTCTGCAAATAAAATTCATCTTCTGAACCAACTAACAAATAAAGTTGCACATTATTTAACACTGATGACCTATGTCATGAACCAATATATATTTGGAGATCATATTCACAAGCATAAAAAACACACACACACGCACACCTGGCGAAGGTGAATGAGTGAAACCAGTATGTATTTCTTGTATGCTTCGACAGCTATAGCATTCATGGAAGACATAGGAGCAGTTACCACCTGTAAAGAAAAACGAGCATAAATCGTGAAAAGAGTAGACAATGTTACCCTTAAATTATGCATGCATAGGAGGAAAAGAATGTAAAAAGAAATAAGTTGATTAAAAGCAATAACAGATCGACACACATTGTGGAAAAGCTCCAATGCTTTGGCAAAACGTTTTTGTCCTATGCAAATCATCCCCCTGACAGATAACCAAATATAACAAGCAAGTTAGAAATAAATAATTTGCAATTTCACACGACAACAGTTAATACAAGAAATATGTAATGGGTATGCTCTTAGTATTCCCCAAATAAAAACAATATAACTCACCCGTAGTAGCAATACAAGAAAAAGTCTCTTGGTTGATCAACTTTGTATATATCATCCTCCAAAATGCTATAACCAATTTTATAACACTTAGCTGACAAACAGACTTGAAGAAAATCTGGATGTAAGGGAGTTAGATGCTCAGGAGAGGGTTGAATCTTGCGGATAGCAGTCAGCAAGGGACCCACAGCTCTCATAGGGGCATTAAGAGTCATAACTAGCTCGTGCAGTCTTTTACAAACAGCTATAACTGTACCAACATGGTTAATATATCAATATAATATGAAAGTAAAAATCACCTTATGTTGAGAAAGTAGAACTATACATTTGTCGGGCACTAAACGGATCTGCTCTGCACTGCACACGTCGATAAATCTGACAACAGGCAAAATTAGTTCATTTGCTTGTGCTTCTGGGACTGGACTTGCTGTACATGCTTCCCTGTTACAATACAGTCATTGAGTCATCAAGAAGTGCCAATTTACAGGTGTTATTCAACTGTTTGGAGTTGATGCAGGCATTTAGTATGCAAGGGAAAGGGCCTACAAGACTTGCTCATTAAACACTGTTGTTTACGTTTCAAACTGGAAAGATAATATATGCTCCATGGGTATCATCATCAACTTCCCAACATCCAACTTAACATAAGGCAAACGATAGATCACGGAATTTGAAAGCTAAAAATATAGCATGAATCAAGAGAAATCAACAACCTGCTTAAATGTAATTTACTGTTTTCTAAATCTTTAATGCTGTTTATTTCGCTTGTTGTTAGGCTTCTATAGATCTTTTATTTGTGTTGTTTCGTTATTATCTCTATGTTCTGTAAGTCCTATAAACTGTGATTACCTCGTTTCTGGTGAGGAGTGGAAGGAGGACTTTAACGAGATTTTGGGTTTTGTCTAGAAATTGTTGACATTACATATTGATTTGGCTTGTTAGTTGTTAGTATGCATATACTGAATGCTACTTTGGTTTATTACTTCCATTGATTTCTGTATGGTGTGATGTTAATCATTACTTTTTTAAACTGAATACTACAATGTGCAAACTAAATAGAATATAAAACGCCTTCTAAGATTCAGTTTAAAAAGTAATGATTAACATTACATCACACAAAACTCAAGGGAACTGATAAACCAAAGTATCGTTCAGTATCTTTGCATACTAACAACTAATGTCAAACAATACCTAGACAAACCCTAAATCTTGTAAAACTCCTTCCACTTCTCACCAGAAACAAGGTAAACACAATAAATAGAACTCACACAACACAGAGATAACCAAGCAAACAACAAACATTAAAAAACTGTAGAAGCCTAATAACAAGCAAATTAAACACCATAGAACAGTTAATAAAACAGTAAACCACAAGGTTATAACTATTTTCATGATAAAACAAATAAAAAAAAGTAAAATACTCACCTCAAACGACAATTATTAGCATCATAATAACATCGATAAGAACAAACAACTAAAATCAACACTCAGTAGATACACACTAACAAGCAAAATCGGTAACCTAATGTTAAACAATACTCAACTAACACGCTAAATCTCGTGAGAATCATTCCATTATATCCATGCTAACAACTAACAAGCCAAATCATAATGTAATGTCAAACCATACCTAGACAAAACCCTAAATCTCATTAAAGTCCTATAGAAGCCTAACAACAAGCAAAATGAGCAGCATAAAACACTAAATTACAGGATTATAAGTTTATAACTACTTGCATGATAAAACAAAACACAGGAAGTAAACAACTCACTTCAAAAACCAGTTCAAACAACAAGTATTCTCATAATAATAATAATAATATCAATTAGAACAAGCAATATTAGTATCTAATTCAAACAATACTCAATTAGAACACTAAATCTCGTGAGAATCATTCAGTTGTTCATCAAAAACGATGCAAATACAAAAAAGGACTTACAGAACGTAGAGATAACCGAGCGAATGAACGGCAGGATCAAGTCTCGTAAGACAGGGTGCAAACGTGGCGGCCTGTGAACGGATTACGTCCTCAGATTGTTTCAGAAGATTGTTCAGGTGAGATACATCTTGAGGACTCCCGGATAAACCTTGAATTTCAGTCACCAGTGAATCCACTGAGTTCACATTCAAGTTCATGATCTTCTTCTTGCTACTGGTGTTGATTAGGTTATGTGTTACGTGTGCTTCGTTTTCGCCTCGATGATCAGAAAGATCAATAGGAGGAGGTGTGTGTTGTGGGAAAGAGGGTTTTGTGAATGTCGGGTTAACCCGTTTGATATGGGGTTGTTTATAGTATGCCCGGTTTAGTAGCCCAATGGGCTTTATATGATTAAAACGTAATTTTGTCTCTGGACTAGCTTCAAGCTTGTGTTGGATTTGAAGATTAGATGTGAAAATCTTGGTTATTTTTTACTTTTTGAAAATCTTAATTTGTTAATAAAAAACTAGTTTGAAAAAAAAAGATGGTTATATCCTGGCATAGGATAGAATTTGTGTAATTTAAGAGTAGTGATTATGTAATCTTGGCTGGTAAGTCCATCGGTCCATACAACTGTCCATGTACCAGTAGAAGATTCGGCGGCTACTGCGGCCCCTGCTTCTTCAGGCGGAACTCCAGGTTGAGGAGTTACTCGAAATGCTGCCAAGATATCAGTATCCTTGGTTTCATATTCAGGAGTATAATAAGTCAATTTATAATCTTTAACACCAGCTTTGAATCCAACACTTGCTTTAGTCTCTGTTTGTAGTGACATAAATACCTCCCTACAACTCATGAATTAAGAATTCTCACAACAACAAGGTCTACTCGACATGAATTAGGCGTTAATGAAACTTTTTACAGGAACCTTTCACAAAATTCCCAACTAATAGTAAAATTATCAACTAATCAGAATGCTTTCTTATTAGACCATGGTATTTGATTCGGCAAATACATCATTATTGTATACTCTTTCATATATATGGCGCAACCCAATTCTTTTTTTTTTTTCGAAATACCTAAAAATCACCCAAATACTAAGAAATTCCCCCTTGACAGTGATATATATTGTAAGTGTTATATGTTGTATATGTAAATCCTAGATGTGAAAATATGTGGAATATTTCTATGAAAAGGTAAAAAAAAAAAAAAAAAAAAGTTTGTATCGAGTAAAAAATCTTCAAAAAAAAAAGTTTGTATCGAGTAAAATATATACTTCGACTTTCTTGTGCTAGAACTTTAGCTCGTAAGCATAAAAGTACTGTACGTGCTTTTTTGAAAAGATTCGGTTCGCAATTATTGGAAGAGTTCGTTACGGAAGAAGAACAAGTTTTTTCCTTGACCTTTCCAAGAGTTTCTTCTATTTCGCGAAGGTTATCTAGAAGGCGGATTTGGTATTTGGATATTGTTTGTATCAATGATTTGGCCAATCATTAATGATTCGTTATGAAACGTTGTAAAAAAAATGATTCATGTTGGTCCGTGTAAGTTCTACGAATTCACCTTACATCGACTTGACGATTTTTCAAGTGAAAATTTGCCTCATAAGTTCATCTTTAAATCGATAGAGATCATCATTTACATTCTTATATCTAATATGATATATGATTAATAACTTCTCTTTCAGTATTCTCGGTAAGAAAAACCAATTTTTTTTATAGAAATATATATTACCTTTGTAATTTCTTAGTTAAAATGTCTTCCAATTTGCTAATTATTCATATATAACTGTAATTTCTTAGTTAAAATGTCTTCCAATTTGCTAATTATTCAAATATAACTTGAAATTAATCTGAAACTTGACTAAAGAATTATATGTTATGGAGAAACCCTAGCGTTTTTATAACAAACTTTTCAAAATATGATTGTTCTACTAATTACAAACTTCATAAAATATAATTTTCTACCAAAAAATAAGAAGTATAACAGCATTTATCAAACAAAAATCCAATTTATAATTAACTATCAAAAATAAAACCATCATTGTTCTTACAAAGTCCATCAATAAATACAAAAGACCAATACTTCGAGATGAAGTACTTGTTCAAACTTCAAACCACCATACACAAACACTCACAATCGAGGTGATTTGTAGACCATCAATAGTAATTGACAAACACCAAAAACCGTTTAATGATTTTTGTTATGCATCAATCAACTATGATTTTCTACAAAATCACCACCATGCATCTAATATCTATACGTACATACATACATACACACAAACAAGAGCTTCTAACACTTCATACCCTACTCTTTAATCGTCCACTAAAAGCTTCCATGGTCACAAGCCTTATCCCCCTCACCCACAACTCCGCCATTTCACATCCACCCTCACACACAAAATGCACTTCTTTTTTCTTTCCCGTCACCACCCGAAAAACCCCTGATGTGTTGGTATCACCTTTTGCCCTCCTACGCTTTACAAATTTCAGGCTCGGGCCCACCTCGGCTTCCAAACAAACAACGTTTCTTCTCTTAGACTTACCCCACCTTAACACACCTTCACTCCCTACCATTTTCAACACTTTCCTATGTGGCCTTCCTTTCCCTCCCCTTGTGTGTTTCAACACATTCCCACCACCTAAAACCAGCACCCGAGCACACTCGTCTAGTATCACACACTCTGCGTGTTTCATTGTGTGTTTTCTTGCAAGTGACAATGCGTTTTCACCTTTTGAATTACTGACATCACAAAGTGATCCACATGAGATCAAAAGCTTGCACATTTGTGCATTGCCTTCTCTTGCTGCCAACATGAGGGGTGTGTATCCGTCCCCATTGAGGGCGTTTATGTCATATCCTCTAGTGGTCAATAGTTTGACTGCTTGTGTATCTCCATGACGAGATGCATAGTGCAACGGATAAAAGCCTTGGGAACTTCTATTACCCTTTTCGAGGGTAAACCGAAGCATTACTTCTTCAAACATATCAGAGTTCTCCTTGGTTCTAGATAAAGAAATCGCCGTCTCGCCTTTTTTGTTAGTGAGTTTAACATCAGCACCGGAATAAACGAGAAGTTTGAAGGCATGAACATCGCCTTGTATGGCTGTCACCATAACCGCTGATAAACCATTGCTATCTTGCTCATTTAGATTGATGTTTTCCCGGCTCACAATAGCTTTCAAGGCTTGTATATCTCCTGAACGAGCTACAAACATTAAAGGCGAAAAGACAGTATTGTTGTTGGATACGGGTATCGTTCCATCTTTGATGACATTTAGCACAGTTTGTTGAAAGCTATTAGACCATTTATTTGATTTCGCGATTGACTGGGCAGACTGACCCAACATATTGACCAGACCAAGGTCAGCACCGGCTTTGATCAAGACTCGAAGACATTTTTCTTGTTTAAATTTTGCACAAATCATTAGAGGTGTTTCGCCATTGTTTGTAATTCTTGAATTGATGTCACAACCAGAGTCTATTAGGTGTTGAAGAATGGACGGAAACCCAAGCCGGGTAGTCATGTGTACTGCTTGGGATTCGTTTTTATGCGTGGTCTTGATTCGAGAATCAATGTGGGACCCACATTTGAGTAGTGTTTTGACGGCTCCTATGTTGCCACATAGGACCGCGTGATGTAGGAGTGTTCTACCATTGTGATAAGTGTTGGGGGAGAGATGGTGGAGTAACAGTTGCAATATAGTGCCACTTGATTCGAAATACTCCACCGCACACCACGTGATGGCATAGGGATCGGCTAGCCCTGCACCCACCCGAAACTCATCACCTGAACTCATCTCCCATGACCATGCTCCTAGTGGCACCTTGATGTCAGTTTTGGCACCATTCTTTGATTTTAAGCCAAAAAAAAAGTTTTGTTAGTTTCATGCATGTAATAAAGACAAAAGAAAAAATATTATATAGCAAGTTGAGGTTTAATAAATAGATATAAAATCTCAAAACGATTTGATGTGGGTCAACGTTAGCTAGGAATATATTAGTATATGTCATGTGCTAGAGTTTGAATCCATGTGGTATGTGTATCACCTAACCTCCTAGCATTGTTAGCCTAAAACCTCTAAAATTATTAACTTAATAAACCATAGAAGTTATGAATTCCCAATAATCGTAGATTACTGTAAGTATTATTTCGAGGAATAAACATAGATATTACAAAGGTTACCTGCAACAGCATACGAACAACCGTGGTCTGTCTGCTAACAACAGCAGCCACAAGTGGCGTGCAGTTGATGTTTGTGTGTAGAGAAGGCTTAGATGACTGGAGAAGCACCCTAGCAGCTGCATTTACATCTACCCCACACTATCATGTGAATAAAAATGAAGTTAATAAACAATTATGAAGCATGCACTAGTTAAAATAATTATTTTGTTTTTAGTATTTATTTATGATTTCATAGCATAAATTAACATTGGATGCTGTCTTAGTCTTGAAAAATAATTAGTCATAAATGATATGTTGGTATGTTTTATAATATAGTATGCATATAATATGTTAGCAGGTCAACCCGGCCCGACCCGTGTTGCCTCATACTAACAAATGGCTTGTTTCAACATAAGCCGATTTTGACCTCTTACCGGGCCCGCCCATGTTACAACATATATTGATTACCTTCAAAAGAGTATCGACCGCATCTGTAAACCCTCTACAGCATGCTGTGACAAGAGCATGCACAGCAATGTTGGCCCGAATCAGATCAGAAGCCATAAGCAACTCAATAAACTTCCCTCCTCGTCCATGACAGCTGGCCTCTAGTAGAGCTTCTTCACAAGCAGACCGAGATGCTCCGTTCTTTAGTAATATTTCAGAGATTTCAAAATGACCCTCCCTTACTGCTGCTGTTATTGAAAATCCTCTAAAAAGTTTCTGATTCACATCAGCTCCATGGCTCTGTTATTTTAGAAATAGAGGTGAGTTTCAACCCGATTAGATAAGATGGATCAATTCTGGTTAAGATTTTATTGTTTAATGAGCCAAATGGGCCAAGTTTAAAGGCTTATAAAAACGAAACAGGTCAAATGGGTCGAGAGGATTAAAATTTGGAAGTCACCTAAAGTGTTGATTTATATGCTTTAACCTCCTAATCCATTTATTCAAACAAATTAAGTATTAGGATTATCTACTCAAAAAACCTGTATACTTTCACTAAAATGTGGTTTATGTGGTTGATCCGGTCCTCCAAGTTCAAAAATACAGTTTTCGTCCCTTAATTTTTAAAGAAAACAATTAAACTTTAGGGAGGTAATCAGTAAGTCAAAAATGAGGTATCACTTTACCTCTCAAAAAATAAAATTTCTGTATTTTTTTTAATCAAAAAAATAATACTGAATCAACCAAAGAATACTTTAGGGAGTTAACCACATTTTTTGGTGAAAGCATGTAGGATTCTTTTTACAATAGCCCTAGATATTATGATATGATAGTGTGACCCTGCCGGTTCATTTTGATCAGCACTAAAGATTGCCGGTTTTGGCCCGTTACCCAGCCCACCCATTGCCACCTCAACATGTAACTTTCAGCATTAGTCTAGAGAAAGGAAATGTAAAGCTACTATCCTGTGTAAATGTGTCAGGGAGACAAATCATGTTGATATTCATGAAGGGCATGGATCTACCCTACACAAGTCAAACCCCTACGTTTGTATGGTCACAATGTCTCTTTGTTGTAACCCTCTTTTTTAGATGATTTGATGCGCAGTGGGTTAGTACTAATTAAAAAAATCATTTAAGAAGATTTTTTTTTTTCTGAAAGGATGTTTGACTCAAGAAAAGGTTGCCATATGGTGGATGTATGACTTGAAACCAAATAAACAAATAAATATCAAGCTCAAAGGCATAATCATTTTTGGCTCAAGTAGAGACTA
Organism: Helianthus annuus; assembly: GCF_002127325.2. Classification (NCBI taxonomy): domain Eukaryota; kingdom Viridiplantae; phylum Streptophyta; class Magnoliopsida; order Asterales; family Asteraceae; genus Helianthus; species Helianthus annuus. The sequence goes on along the minus strand of NC_035446.2, from coordinate 143,913,271 downwards.
ACATTTGTTCAAAAAATAACTGTTGCAAGTTGTATAACACTTCCTATTCCGAATATGAAAAGAGTTGCAGCTCCTATGGACTATGGGAGGAATATAAACTATATAATACTTGGTTAATTAGCAAAAACTGACAAGATTAGCGTAGCCAGTGGATGTAGGATATTAAACAGTAAGTCAAATCCTACCAACAGCACTAATTAATAAACAAAACCAGATCTAGATTTTATAATTTCCTCCAGGTTGAAACATCAAAGAGTTTTTATGAATAAAATATGAAGGATCAACATGAGTGTTGAGAACATGTATCAATCGCGTTAAAATATAACATATAGTAATTATATTGTAATGATCTACTCCTACAAGTTCAGCATTTATCAGTACTCAGTAACAGCGGTCATCACATCCATGCTAATAAAGAGACTTTTCCTATATAGATAAGTTCATACAATATCTGGTTGCATAGATATTTTATTTTCTATGCAATCTATGATTCCTAGAGAAATGAAAAGTTTATAAGCTTCTCCTCTCGATTCAATCCGCAAACTAAATTTAAGGCTTCTCGACTCTAGACCACCGATTCTGTAGTGTGTGTGTGTGTGTTTTTTCTAAAAGAGCCTAAAATGTTGTAATTCTATCTTAGGTAATCTTTAACATACAACAACATTCAGTCTTATACACCAGGTGGCAACAAAATGTGCACCGTCTTATCAATTTTGCAATTCTATGTATTTAGTGAAGCAAAGTGCATCAACTTAAAAGAGCAGATAGATAATATCAATTAAATAAACATTAATTCTAGCACAAATTCCATATAAATCTTAATTCAAATAAAACAAAATAAAAGCAGAGCTCAAAAACTGTATACCAATAATTTCCGAACGAGATTCAGATTCCCGTTGTGAACGGCAACGAACAACGCAGTGACGTCGGATTTCAACTCCTGGTATTCGAATCGAACCGCATTTGCTGATTCCACGTGGCAGATCACCTCCGCCGTGCGCACCTTCAACGAAACAGCACCGACGAAGTTAACGTCGATGAATGGATCGTTAATACAATCTAACGCCGATTTTATATCATTTGATGACGAAGCTTCGAGTAGGCGTTGAGAGACGTCTGCTTCGTAGTCGACTGGAAACACCTGTTGTTTGCCGGAGAGGAAGCCTCCGCCGCTGCCTGAGTGACCGAAAACCGTCATTTTTGTACGTGTCCTCTTTCTCTCTTGAGTTACCGGCGGTTTCTCTCTCTGTCTCTACAGTTGTAGACTGTAGGAGGGGGAAATTGAAAGAGGTTAGCGCCAGAGGGAGAAGTAAAGACTAGTGTGTGTTTTATATGTGTGTGGTGGGCCCTTATTTGTAAAATTTTAGTTTCTATATCTATTTCATTTTCTTTATGATAAGGTGGTTTAAATTGTTCGTCGCTTGTTATTTGCTTGGAAAATGCTTGTTTGATTTGAGGCTATGTTGTAAATGAGTTGTTTTGCTTAGTTTGGTTTGTAAACAAGTCAAACACGAGCAAATATCCGTTTAATTCGGCACGGTCGACTAGTGAATAGCCCTGGTTCTGGATTTTATCAAGTACCCCACCCTTCTTTCACATCACTACGTCTAGGGTGTGATCGTCATGACTCATTACAGGAGGGTTCGGAAGGGGGCGAGGGGCACAAGGCATAACTAGCTTGAGGGTGTGAGCCACTTTTCGAATTTATTTATTTTTTAATATATAATTAATTAATTATGTCTAGTCCATCTCAACCTAATACCATATTTCTAAGGGGAGGGGGGTGGTTCACTAGTGATAGAATTTATCACTCACAAGCACCAATCAAGTTTCGCCATTTCATCAACCATTTTTCATCACTCATAACCTTTTTTTAGTAGGGGTGGTCATCACTCACCACCACACCCAACAATTCCCCCCAACCAACAACTACCCTCACAAATAAAACAATAACAGCGTGATAAAAATAACGAAAATTTGATTTCGTAATCGTATAACGCGTTATAGAAAATGGCGGGGTGGGAACTTTAGTTTTTCCACGCGTTATAAAGTGTTTCACGCGTTAATCTTTGCACCGCCCCATGTGCTCTAAGGGAAGCGGGGGTGGTCACTAGTGATAGAATTCTATCACTCCCAATATCCAATCAACTCATGCCATGTCATTACCCACTATTCTATCACTAGTGATAGAAATGTAGTGAGGGTGGTCACTAGTGATAGAATTTCATCACTCCCAAAAATTTTTAATTTTTATTTTAAAATTAGAAATTAACAATAAAACACTAAATTATAAATTTCATTAAAATTAAAAAATAAATTACATAGCAAAATAAAAAAAACAACTAAACATTGGAAAAAACTAAACGGGTGGCATCTCCCAACCTCACCTTTCGCAAATCTCGCGCTTTTGTTGAATTACAACTGACTTAAACGGTTCGTCGAGATGGGCAATTAAAATTTATATAAAGATGAGAGACCTGAATTGCAATTAAAGGAAAGCTATTTAAAAATAGCTAACAAAAGTTGAGGGGCCTGAATTGCACTTTTCATCAAACTTGGTATTAATTCAATTGCTAAAGGACAAAACAATCTGAATTGCATTTTTCATCAAACAATCTTTTCACGCGTTATGGTTTCAACGAGTTATTTTTTTTAACGAGTGATAGAAGGAGTGGCAACGGTGTGCGTTATCTTTCCACGCGTGGTGGGAGGTCCACGGACCACCCCGCCTCCCTTAATAAAGTCTTAATAAACCTTACGTAAGTGACACCATTTAAAGCCTCTTCTACCAAGTGTAAGTGACACCATCTAGCAAATTCTTTTTCCATCTTACCTTTGAAGCCTCTTCTTCCCTACAACATATAACCTTATATAAGATACTAGTTTAAGAACCCGCGAATTTCACGGGTTGGTAAAAGGAAATATCTTCAGTATCACCATTACAATTGATATAAATATTATGATTTTATACACGTTAAAACACAAACGAATAGAATAGAGTATGACAAATTGAAATACATGAATATGCAATGATCACAATTCGTTGAAAATCTCTTTATAAACCACATTAATTGTTTTATCTGTAGGTTTGCCGTTGTTGTCAAGTATTAGTAGTTTGACTCCATTTCGCGTTTTATCCTTGATTAAGCAACACACGATTGACCATGAGAGAAGACGGGTTGTTTCAAGTGTAAGCCAACTCCAGTAAGTAAATGTCGTTGACATAAAATTTAAAATGGAACAACAGTTCCATTACTTTTGTAATGATTGATTTACAATGAACTCACAAAACCAAATATGAAGTTTGTCCTTTTACATTTTATATTTTGTGCTTTCTTTTATGACATTTTATTCTACAAACTTATAATTAGCACCTAAATACACAAATGAATTGATATAGGCAACATAGCCAAAAGCGTTTCAAAGTTGTAATTGTAACACATGCCTTTAACATTCATTGAGCCAAAAAACACATAATTAACCATAACATAACCATTGCAATAAAAATATATTAAACCCGACGATCAGATAATTGAATAAATGTAAATGAATTTAAAGTATTAGAGACAAAAAGGTAGAAACTCCATATAAACATTCTTCGCCATGTGTAAATTTTGCCATGTGTAAAATCTTGTCTACTTCTTGCGACTGCTAAAAAAGTTGTACCATATTTATATACAGTTGTACCTACAGCCCAAGTTCTTCCCTTTAATTCTGGCTTATTTGACCATAGGATCCCAGCCCACATCTTCCAAATGACCCAATCATTACGACCTATACATAACCATATAAAGCAGTTGACTTTTTAGTCAAAATAATACATATGACTAACTCACATGGGTATCGGAATTTCAATCCATGCTTATGCTATAAGACTTGTAGCTTGCGCATGCCCGTTGACCCGTTCATTGAACATGCTTAGTCTAGCCTTCACCTTTAGCAGATTTAGAAACACACTCCAAATGAATAGTTTGCTTTTCTCTCCGGGTTCAGGTTCAGGTGGTGTACGGTATCCATATAGCAATTGGTACACCCTCCACTCTCATTATTGATGACAATTAGTTCAAAGTCAATTATTCTTAAAAATCTATCTGTTAAAACCCTTTGAAGTACCAAGTTTGACTTTTTTAAGTCAAATCCCACCTGATAAAAAAAGATAGATAGAAAAATTGCACAAATATCTATCATTTTCATATAAAAATATCCTTAAACTTTTAACAGTTATTATTGTTATCATTATTCAAACCCTGAAAAAATATAAACACAACAAACACAAAAGAAAATGATGAATGAAGAAGTACCTTGGGGTCCCATTGTGACTTTTCAGCTCTAGCAACCAGGTTCACACCAAACTGTAAAAAGAACAAAAAAGCTAAATGTCAGTTTGCAAAAAAAAAAAAAAAAGTACTGGTGCTTAATTCAGAAAACTTATAAAACATGGTGCCCAAAAGCTAAACAATAGAATGATTACTGTGGCGGTGAAATTGGTTTTAGTAATAATAACAATACATAAACTATAACAAATTACGAAAGTTGATTAGGAGAATACTTAATTAATCATTTCGCTTGTATGCATATGAATAAAGAACCAAACATCAAGAGATATGATACAGTGACATGGCTAAAAAGAAAAGACAATAATATAAAAAACTAAAAAAAGAGCAAAAAGACCAAGCCAAGTCTGTAAACCTGTATAGTTACTTATCTCGCAAAAGATCATTGTTTAAGTCAAGCAAACACCATCATTTAACCAGTCAACCCATCTCAGACACCTTAGTGCTTAACTTTCCCCAGTTAACATTTCCATATATGTATATATAATCTACCTTTCATACATGTAGTGATCCTTAAAAGTGTGATTTACTGAGGCAAGTATTGGCATAAAATAATTATCTATGTGTGTTTCTTAACTTGTGAAATGTACATAGCTCAATTTGTTTGACCGATTCGTGGTAGACATGATGATGCTAGCTAACGCATAATGTTCAAGTGAAGGCTTATATTCACCCTTGGCATCACAAACAATACCCATAAGTCTTTGGACTGATGCTGCTTATATAGAAGCAGTTGAAGCATTTGCTTTGTGAGTGTCAAGAGCCATTTGACATAACTTCTTAGCCTCATACATGAGTGGCCTATTTAAACCGAACCCGCTACGCTTACCCACCCCATCTCAGCATCTAGATAATATTTCACAGTCTTACCATTTTGACCGCCTTACCCTTCGTTTAGCTACCTACTAAATTTTTAAGACATTTAGATTATTTTTACAACAATGAAAAAGAACAAAAACATGTTTGCAACCCAACTTGTTTGTTTGACTCGCATAGAAAATAACATGTTTAAACACGGACCTGTTACCGATCCCATCTAACCCATATAGTCACCTAACTACACTAATAGTTTTAAAAGACATGATACTTCATATTTGCAGGGTATGTATGTTGAATTAGACATGATAATTATTTTATGCCAATACTTGCCTCAGTAAATCACACTTTTAAGGATCACTACATGTATGAAAATCTAGTTATCTAGTGCACAATATTTCAACACTCCAACACTTAGAGAATCTTGACAGATAGAGGAAAAGGTTAGAAAATCTAAAATAATAAACTTTGTAAGATTATTGTAGCAAAAGATATGGAACAAAGAAAAGGGTTACTCAATAACAACTAAAGAAAATTAAAAGGTCCTTCCCACAATCACCTGCAAGTCCGTTATGGACTGGTTACAGCTATTCAAATCATGTACAGAAAACCTTATAGTAAACCCCAAATAATATACATAAACACAAAATAAATAAAACATCGCCTACATTTATTCAACAGTAGCAGCCAAGATACCTGACCCATTCTAAAAAATAGCTTATAAAGAAATTTGTCTATATTATCAGAACTTTCATCTCCATTAACTGCAGCTTAGGCAAAACAATCCGGTCAATTAATGTATTCTATAAACCAGTGTTTAACCCAACCCAAACCTCATTAAGCTTAGTAAAAAAGTAGTTGGTACAACAGTTCTTGCCAATTTATACAAAACAATAAATTGATTATCTATATATTTTAAGCATTTGGTTCTGCACATCTTTTTTTGTAGTTCAATAACATTAAAGCAAGATATATAAATGTATAAGAAGTTTGTAATGTGTACCTTTTGTATCTTGATACGAATGTAAATAGCGGGCTTTATCAAACATTTTGCAAGAGAAATTGTAGTTGAAACAAAGTTGTACCAGTAGCCCGATATACGTTTTTCATCAATCATGGAGCAAAGTTAACTGATACGTAGTATATTTGAAGAATATAATACTTGTGTTAAATGAAAATTATGGTGTTAGAAAATGCTTATTTTTTTTAAATGACCCACCTGTTGCTAGCATCTTGCTAAAGCATCCCAAGTTACATACCACGACACGCGGCAACCTCTTAAGGATCTCACAAACAACAATCCTAACAAACTATAGCTTACAATATCTGCTATTGTGTACCCTCATACCATTAAACCACCGAGAAGTCGAACGCTAACTTCAAAACTTACCCCGTTCCTAGAATTGAAAATAAAAAAAATAAATAAATAAATAAAAAGACTTAACAACTGGAAGCAATATCTTGGAAAATAACCAAATTTTAAGAAAATAGATTAAAAGCGAACCTCTTGTTGGGCACGAACAAAAAATTTTAGGTGCAATTTCTAATTAACATTCTTATATTTAGACGGCTCAATTTGGCCCAAACAAAAAATTACTCGTTTTGACTCGCTATTCAACCAGCTCAACCAAACCATGACCTGAAGAAAAGTAGCATCACAACTCACAAGTATAACTCTCCTGCAGTCCGTGGATTTTGGCTAAAAGAGATATTGATAATTCAATTAGCAATCCAACAGCTTAAAATAATCAACTCGACCACGAAAGTCTGTTACTTTAGGTGCCAATTTGGAACCAATTTAGCCGAAACAAAAAACTACTTGTTTTGACTCACTGTTCAATTAGCCCGACCCAAACCATTACTGAAGAAAAGTAATCTCACAAGTATAACTATTGGGAAGCCCATGGACTTGGGCTCAGTGAGATATAGAGAAATCAATCAGCTCAAATAAGAAAGTTAAAATGATCAATTTACCACAAAAATTACCTTAGGATGCAATAGCCCAATCTTGGATGAAGCACTACAAACTTCCACATGCAACTTATCATTCACATGAGGCTCTTCTAACTTGAACTTGAACTCTGCATCCTATCTTGGATATTTGTTCTTCTTTATATGCCGCATCACCAGAAAAAACTTCAAAAATCCATATAACAAATAAACCAGAAATAAGCAAATTTGAAAAACCATACCTTTGTTTTTCTTTCATTTCCTTTGAAGAGGATTCTGACATAAGAATTTGTTCTCCACTATTATCATTTCAAGACCTGATTCAAAACATAAACCCTAATAAAAAATGAACATTAAAAAAACTGACCTGGCCAAATTTATTTTTCTATGTCAAATCCACATTGTTCCTAAAGAGAACACTACTGAATTGGAACAAAACAACATTAGACAATTTAACGTCACAATATATCAAAGAATATACCCTAACTTGAATGACACAACTTTATGGATTCGAATAATAGAAAGTTCAGTTAGATAGATGAACTATAAGTTATGAACTTGTATACTAACCTTAATTCGAGAGACGCTGAGAAGATTTAAAGAAAAACCCTAATGAAAAAAACTGAGATGGTTGCTTTCTCAATTCAACCTACCACAAATGTCGTCATCTACCAGTGAAATGCATCCTGTTCCATTGTCGATTAAGAATCAAAATAAAACTGAAAAGAATGAACATCGATTCAAATAAACTTACAATTGATTCAGTGGCGAATGAGTATGGAGGCGTAGGATTAGGAGCAAAAATGATAACGAAAGAAAAAGGAGAGGAGAAGAATCCGTGACTGATTGAGGGCTAGGGTTAAAGAAAAATGGGTAAAGGAGAGAGAGAGAGAGATGGCGGTGGGAAACGTACGTGAGAAGGAGATAAAGGAGAATTGAGGATTGGCGCCCATAGTGAATTATCTTGATTAAGAGGATGTCCACATCAACAAAATTATTGCCTAAGCAAAGGACATGTGGCATTAAGTGTATTTTTTTAATATAATAGGTAGATTTTTAAAAGGAAAGCTTATAACCTATAATCTAACAAGGTTATATTTTATTTTCAACTTAGATAAAATATTTTTAAAAGGAAAGCTTATAATCTATAATCTAACAAGGTTATATTTTATTTTCAATTAATTGATAAATAATGTATATCTGTATCATGTTATTATGCGGTTAGATATTAAACTATGAGTCAATAGTAAATGTTTTACACTTTTACTCCTGTGGTTAAAGTCCAACTAAATGACATTTGAAGAGTCATTTTGCTGACATTTTATGAAGTACTAAACTCTTGGATAGTTGGATACATGTCCCATTTTATGAAGTCAGTTTTTTTGCTTATGAAAAAATAATGCTTAGACTTTGAGGAGGTCATCGACCCTGTCAAGTAAACAAGCAAGAATCCGAAAAGTACGCAACCAGATTTAATGTAAGGAGCATAGTGTTATATGCCTATATCATAGTCGGATCTACATCTACCATGGGGTTAGGGTGAACGGGATGGAGTAGGGAAGTTGTGCGTGGAGATGAGCTGCCACAAGGGGATGTGCCGCCAACATCAATTTGCCGCGCAGTGAAGGAGGTGAGCGGTGACTACTCACCGCATGCGGGGAACATGAGGGAGAGGGGGTAATGGTGGGCCCCACTCTCTTTCAAACAATCATGCATTTTTCTTTTCTTTAAAAAAAGAGTAAATTACACAGATTGTCCTTTAATTACACCCTAAATTGCAGTCCCTGCCCTTTGCCTTTAATTTGTGCATTCCATGTCCTTTAAATAACAAATTTGCACAGTCCTTGTCCTTTTCTCCAAACCCCATCCAATAACCCAGTTAAATGCACCCATGTGTCTCTCACATGATGGGTAAAATTGTAAATGACCTTCCACCTACCCTTAAAAACCCCAGGAGTCTTCTGATAACATAATGAAGATGACAATTTAATGAACAACAACATATCTACAGGCAATTTAATCACAACAACACATGAAGATGACAAGTGCAGCACATGTATCAGTTATCACGATTGACAATTAACATAAATATAACAAAATCACATCTTCACTTTGCACATTTAAAACCACCAATCGGTCAAAACAAACCATCAGACTTTCTACCATATTGACATATAAGCTGTTTATATAAAAAAAAAAGAATCATATCATCATCTTCAACTTCCTACCATATTGACACCGCCACCCGACATCCCGACTGCCTCCTATATTTCCGGTGACCACAACCACCAGATTCAACCCAAACGACTGCCAACCCTATGAGAATCACTACAGAACGCGAGACGGGGTTTAAGATCAGAAAATTATCACGATTAAAGTGAACTAGCAACATTGGACACTTACAATCTTACCCGATCAGATTCGAAGCCTTACCAGGGTACGAAGACCTGAACAGAAACGCTATTAAAGTTGTGCTTCGAATTCCGGCGGCTAAAGACAGCAGGAGGGTGAAGAGGGTAGTGTTTGGGCGCCGCACATCACCATTATTCAATCCCACGAAACCACCTCCTCCACCAGCGGCTGCGGCAGCCGCCAGTGGCCCTTGTTCTGCCGCCGTCGTAACGGTGGTTCTTCCCACTGTCGCTGCACTCGCGACACTCTCTCTCTCTCTCTCTCTCACCTCTGACTCTCTCTCTCACCTTGCTTTATCTCTAGATGTGCAGATTAAGAGGGGTGTGTGCGGAGTGATACGAGGGAGCTCGGAGAAGGAAGGGTGGCGTGGAGGCGTTTTAAACCAGCAAAAGTGAAGGTCGGAGTCCTGGGGTTTTTAAGGGTAGGTGGGAGGTCATTTACAATTTTACCCATCATGTGAGAGGCACATGGGTGTATTTAACTGGGTTGTTGGATGGGGTTTGGAGAAAAGGACAAGGAGTGTGCAAATTTATTATTTAAAGGAGATGGAATACACAAATTAAAGGGAAAGGGCAGGGACTGCAATTTAAGGTGTAATTAAAGGACAATCTGTGTAATTTACTCTTAAAAAAATGGTTTGTGTGAAACCATCCTTTATGTTTTTTGGGCAAGAGTGGTGTATGAAAGGAGAATTGACATGGCACATCATGATTGGGTGAGTGGAAACTTCCCTCCATCTCATGAGGGGTGCACCCTCTTCAACCTTAGGGACAACCCGGGCAACCCTTCAATTTTTTCGATGAAGTAAAAAGTTAGTGCAAACAAAATCTTATGTATCGGATACACCTGACTAAATATTAGGACACCTCTGAATTTTTCTTCTAAATCCGTCACCGAGTAGTATCATCCCAATTGATGTGACATGCCATACGAAAACAATTTATAAACACATAAAACCATATAACTCATCTCCATATAAAACCATATAACTCATGTTCATTTAAAGAACAAAACTCGTGTATAATAACCCTCCTTATTTCTCAACTAAATTTAGCGTTGAAAAAAATGAGCTTGTTGTAGTTTTAGAATTCAATTAGGTAATTTTCTCATATGAGCATATCTTGAAGTGGTTTAAAAAGTTTCTTTAAGAGTATGGGGTATGCGGCGGGGGTTGGGGTGTGGGTTGGGTAAAAACGCCCAAGTCATCACCCCGGGTAGGCTTGGGTTTGGGTGTGGCTTCCTGGGCGGGAGTTTCAGCCCGGGCGTTGGGCATGCCTAGCGGTCCTACGTGGCCGGCTCTTATTCGCTTGTTGGCTAGGTCATAGCGGGCTACATTTAAATTTCAAAATATAACCATTTGGCCAAGCCAAACGGTTCACCAACTCGCTATAAAACCCCCAACCCCACCGCCTGTCCCCATCGCTACCCCAACCCAAGTCACTCCACCTACCCCAACCGCTACCCACACACACTTGATCGATGATCTCTTGGACGCCCGAGGAAGAGCTAGCCCTTGTCACGAGCGTCGTGGACGCGATGAAGCTCGATTGTTTTAAAGCCTACTACGACAGTGTCCCGGGCGGTGATATAAGTCACGAAGACCGGGTGACGGTGGCCAACATCGAGTTCCGGGGCAAGGAGCGGAAGCCGTTTGACAAGCTCGCCCTTTTCGAAATCTACCATACGATTTAGGCTATTTTTATTTTGTAATCCTTTTTTTTGTAGAATTTTGTAATTTTTAGGAAATTTTAATAATAATTTTAGGCTTTTTTTTTAAATTTTGTGTGTATTTTTTAATTTTAAGTTTTTTTTTTTAATTTGGGGGTGACATGGCCAACCCATGCGGTCTAGTCATGCCCCGCCATACCCCATGGATATGTCACTCACCAGCGGGGGGGCTCGAACTCCACTTATCAACCCATGCCTCAAACCCCCGCCCCACCATACCCCACGGTCTAAGAAAAAAAAACTAAAGTGTTAAGGTCCTACCAAACTTGCAACAAAAATCTTGAGAATGAGAAAACATCAAAATGGTTTATTAGAACATGTGTAGTGAGACTTGATCTTCATGCTTCATCTTTAGGCATTATCTGACACGTAATATCCTAGTCAGCACATTACAGGTATAAAGTCTCTTGCTGTGATTACCCAAGTATTTTTTTTTTTTTAATTTCCTATTGAACCATTCAAAGATCATCCGACATTTTAATGCTCACGCCATTTTTTTTCCCTTTCTCGCCGGGCGCAGAGGTGGGGGTATGGAGGGTGAAGTGGCCTTCTCATGCCACTTCATTTCCCCACTACTCATCTTCTTAACTTGCATAGAGAAGAAAGACACATAACTGACTCGCATGATTGGCCTTATGAGTTATATTAAAAATCCAGGTTTTAGTCTGAGGTTTATCACCACTTGTTTAATAACTTGTATTACGGTGAATGTGACGAATAAGGGTGTGTTTGGGATTGCTTTTTCAACCTGATTTTTTTGATTATTGTGTTTTGAAATCGCAAAAAAATCTATTTTGAGTGTTTGGTAAAATTTTTTTTAATAAATACTGATTTTTTACGTTTTGTAGAGATCAAAACGTGATAATCCAAAAACTGATTTTTACGTTTTGTAGATATCAAAACGTTTTGCAGAGATCAATATATATATATATATATATATATATATATATATATATTTGTCAAATACTCAAATAGTTGATTATCTGATTATTGTGATATCAAACAACATAATCAAATCCAAACACTATCTTTCTTCAGTACGTTTTGTTACAGCTAATTATCTGGTCATGATTATTCAAAACGCATAATCTATTTTCAAAACTCAACCCCAAACACCCTCTAAGTAACATTGAAAGAACAAACCAAAAATTACTTTTATTTTTTACTAATAGACTCCTTATATAAAAACACTGACTTTTGTGAGAAAAAAAAATCAAACTTCGATTTTGATGTTACGTTAGTATATATCTGCAATACAAAACATGTTATTCCTAGGTATATACAAGTCAGTTAATAAAATCATACGTATACATATCACTTAATTATTGTTTATTAAATTAAAAAAATAATAAAGCCATATTTTATGTAGAATTTAAGGAGGACTAAGCCATATTTTAAGTAAAAGTTTACGTAAAGTTTTTTCATACATGGCCCAAAACTAATTAAAATTTTCCATTGATTTATGCAAATGACGTGAGGAATGGATAGAATATTGATGATGATTAAGGGACGGTTACTGGTTTCGGATTTAATCCATCCGTGCGTGACTGCCTAATGGCACTATGGCAGGCCGGCCTCTTTGGAAACACTACATAGCGTCATTGTTACTCCATTTGTTGTTCCATAATGACAAGCTAACAATTAATTATAACTAATTAATCATAATGCTAGGATTTTTTGATTACCAAATTAATTATAATTTACCACAAGCCAAGAGTTAAACATTGGTATTCTCTCAAAAAGCAAAAGCCTGTACAAGTCAGCTCAGGGGCGGAACCAGAAGGGGGTCAAGAGGGTCCGTTGACCCTCCGGTCACCGGAACTTTTTGATTTTTTATTTATAAATTTTGAGTTTTTGAAGAACAAACTTAGAGATGGACCCCCTAATTTGAACCAGTATAGAATATAAGCTTATGATGACCCCCTAACTAAATCGTTCTGGTTCGGCCTTGAGTCAGCTAAAGTTAGAATGACAATCAAAATGCTAGTTAAGGCCATGCGTAGTGGTAACCTCCCATAAACCCCTTGTGAGGTTGGCCGGAATCCGTCATATGGCGCCCCTAGGGGCGGTGTGTCGCAGTACCATAGGGCGCTATATTCTGCTTTGGCGGGATACAACCTAGTGAACCTACCACTACACACAGACTAAAGGTAACCTCCCAAATTTGATGGTTTTATGTAGAGATCTTTAAAGCCATCGACACTGCTTGAACCATTTAAATTGTAGTGAATCAGCCTGTTTGAAATTCAAATGGCTTGGTTCACGGCTCGGTTTTCGGCCTTTCAAGATTTTATGTTAGGTTCGGTCTAAAACTTGGAATCGTAGTGTAAAACGAACCGATCGTTCAACCTTTATTATTTATATTTTTTTGCTAAATATAAGAATGTAAGGAACACAAATGATTCCTAGTTTTGATATGATTGAAATTAGGAATTTGTGTTATTAGGTTGTTAACTAATGTGCATATGTGGTAAAATTATCATAAAGGGACTCCTAAATATATGAATAGTACAAAGATACAATAGATCGTAAAATGTAACACATTGGATCATAAAATATCACATACCGAGAAATATAAAACAATGTGGAAGAAAAAAAGACACAATGAGTTGTAAAGAAAAACACAACGACGCAAATAAATAAAAGACACAATGCTAAATAAAAAGACACAATGATCAAAACAAAAAATCTAAAATCTACAAGCTAAAAATCCAAAAGCGAAAACTTAAAATCTCATATCGTAGAGTTTGACAAGACGGTTCCAATGCCGCTTGAATGAGTTCAATCGCAGTCTATTTAATACTCTTCCTACAACTTCCTGTTTTTCGAAGACTGTGTATTTTATCCTTACCCTACCACCTACATGTCTCTAAACACTTACCGTGATGTAGTGTTAGAAAGCTTATTAGAATTGAATTAGTCAGCAATGAAGACACATATTTTGAATACTTTCGTCCTTTCACAAAAGTGTAATGTGTCGCCTCTTATGTGTTTCACACAAGTTTTATGAAAGTTAGCCGAGCTAACATTGATAATTTAATAGGAGTACTTTCCGTTCAAGGTGTCATTAATCTTCTAATAATGGGATATTGTAAGCAAAACTAACAAAAGAAAATCACATAGAAGTAACACTCATTATCTTATATGGTTTTATAGCTTGTAAAATCGTATGGCATAAAGCACATATCTAACATAAAAAAATTATATACCTTTAAAATATATAGGGAGGGAAAGAGATAAAACACAACTTATTGCTTAAGAAACAAAAATGAATAATTTTTTTAATGAATAATTCATTAATATATTATATATTGTCTATATGTTGTAGATTTTATTACACATGTGCATGTAAACGGTCGGTTCAAAACTGAAACATATATGAACAAATTAGTTTGAGATTTTTCATGCATGTAACCTACACAATTAAATGTGTGGTTGATGAATTAATTATTTTCCGAATGAATTTTGTTGTTATTAAAACAAAGTACTAATAGCAAATTCACTACAGTATGATTTGAATTAGCTTGCTTTAAAAGCTTAACCATTTCTTTAGATTAATGGTCTCCCCTAACATTGGACTTTTTTCTGTAACCCCTAGATTTAGTTTGAGTTTTTTACCATAATGGTGTTGGTGAAAAAGTAATTACTAAAATAGTGTTATGAGAAAAGTATTTACCAAAATGGTGTTTTTAAATGGTTTTTTTTCTTTCTCACTCCTAATCTCATTAGATAAATCCAATTTATTATATAACTATTGTTCTAATCATTTTTTCGAAGAATAAAAAAACTATTTTTTTTCTTCTAAACCTATGTTGAAAAAAAAAAAAAACTATTTTAAAACTCTAAAACTGTATTTGATAGAAAAACTACATTAGTTAAAGGTATTCAAACACTTTAAGAATGGAACTTATTTGATATATTGTCATATTGATTTAAAACACAATACATTAAATTAAAATGTAAAAACATTTAAGTTTATCGTGTTCAAACACAAAAGAGTTTGTAGGTTCGAAGCTACTAATTTTATTTTCTTGTTTTACAAAAGTGTAAATGTAAATTTTATTTTTCTTGTTTTACTAAAGTGTAAATGTAAAAAAAAAATTCTTTACTAACGCTCGGAATAAAAATCCCCTAACTCAGTCCTTGAAGACATGATTTAGATGAAATAAGGTATCAACAAAATGGCTGACTAAAAAAATCTGAACTATAAAAAAATTTTATCTAGTTTTTTAATATATTAC
The DNA here is from genome assembly GCF_002127325.2 of Helianthus annuus. Lineage (NCBI taxonomy): Eukaryota > Viridiplantae > Streptophyta > Magnoliopsida > Asterales > Asteraceae > Helianthus > Helianthus annuus. The sequence continues at coordinate 143,897,790 of NC_035446.2, read as the reverse complement.
AATTTAAGTTAATATAATAAGATATTAAATAATTATAAAGTCCATTTCAAAGTGTTAACATATTTTTAAACTAATGTAGTCTGTTCTTTTTCAAGAAAAAAAACAATATTGTGTGATTTATATTAAAAAAAATATGTCAAAAAATATAACAGTGGTCGTATATAGATTTGAGATTTGAGTGAAGTTTTTAGTTTTTTTTATTAAATACATATTTATGAGGGTATAATTTAAAACACACGTATTTTTTTTTCAAAGTAGGTATTGTAAAAAAATAGGCTTATTAAGATTCTTAAATAAATTAAGTTTGGTGAGAGGCACTATACCATGATTAAATCATTAGTTATTTAGTTAATTAGATTTATTCAATGAGATTAGGAGTGACAAAGAAAAAAAAAACTCTTTAAAAACACCATTTTGATAAATACTTTTCTAATAACACCATTTTAGTAAATATTTTTTTCACCAACACTATTATGGAAAAAAACTCGGTTTAGTTTCTTGTATCCTTAATTTGCTATAAATGTTAAGATTAAAGTTTACTCTTACTCTTCTTTCCTGAAGGGTTTGTTTGTGGGGTTTTTTTTTTCGCTGTTAAAATAACTTCACCACTATTTTTATATTTATAAGAATGATTTGTAGGTTATTAATAACATTTTAACCCATTTGATAAGGCACGTCATTTATGTCCTAAAAGTACTTCATAAATCATAACGGTACAATCTCGACAATAAATTATATAACATAGATCACCACTCAGTTTGTAAAGCAATTGAGTGTAAATCTTCAATTGTTTGATCAATAACCACTATTTTAATTAATATATATTAAGACACATTTAACATAACCAATATAATATACTGTAAACAAACCGAATCTTCATGAACTATTCGTGAACTTATTCGAAAGAGAAGTTCGTTTATGTTTGCTTATTTAATAAACGAATAGCATAAACACACGTTTTGGCCGTTCATTTATGTTCGTAAACGTCCGTTTATGTTCCTTTATTTACATTTGTTTATGTTCGTTTCAATTTTGATACATAAGTAGTTATGGTTATATGAATATTTAACATAAAAGGAGCTTTCTAACTACTTATATAAATATAACTGATTGGTAATTGGGCTTTCTAGTATTAAATTGAGTGGCGGAGGAGAGAAATTAGAGGAGATGTTGATGTGACGGTGGAAACTAAGAAATGAGTATAACACATGGCCTAACTATAAACAAGTCATCACTATTTTGATAGGGTGGTAAGGGAGTTTTTCCATAAGGGTTTTCTTTCTGGGGTATCTGAAATTCAATCCCTACTAAGTGCAATATGTACATAATGAGAGTAAATACCACTGGGAAGGATTCGTACTTGGGGCAAAGTTTAAGAGTTTTCCCTCGCTTAGAGGGAGTTAGTATGTGTCTTTGGAGTCATCTAAAGTCTCCCGATTTACTTTTTCTCTCTTTATAAGGCCCCATTCGGTATTTTGAATTTGTTAGAAGCAAAAATGAGAAAGTTTCTTTGGGCGGGGTCGAGTGAGGGGAATAAAATTCATTGGGTAGCTTGGGTTTGGTTTACGCAAAATAAAAGGAGGGGAGGTTTGGGGGTTAATAGTTTGAGAGAGGTAGATGAAGCTCTCTTAGCTAAATGGGTCTGGAGGTTTAAGGTTGTCACACCCCTAATTTCCACGTGTCACCGGTGGGCCCGGTGGGGGATTATCGTGACGTAGTTGATATCATCATAGTCAAACAACACAAATTATAATGCACAGCGGAAGCAAAAGATAGATTTATTTCAACTTAAATTATTGTAATATTCAAGTATCACAAAATGTCGAAATAGATCCACAGGCAGATTCAAACAAAAAGGAAACTTCATTTCAACAGACTTCATGCATCCTAAGCTTGCGAGACTTCTATGGATGCTTAAGGAGTGACCAGCCTATTACGCGTAGTACCTGCACTTAGCCTTTTTGGAAAATACGTCAGTTTACACTGGTAAATACAATTTAACTGACTCATTTTGAAAATGTTTAAAAATTGATTTAAATGCCCGAGGCACAAAACTTTTTATATCTTGGGATAATTATTTGCTTAATAATCTTGTAAAAGAATTACATGTTCGTTATGCGTTCAGTGGCCCGGGTCGTGCCGGGTTAAAGTTCAATAGACACACCACTTAATATAATTTCGTCGCAAGACTTCTCTCGGCCGACGATTATACAATAATGAAATGCACAACGAGTGTACGCCTACACCCGTGTGCTAGGGTCGTGGCCATTCTTTGAATGATGCCAAGGATATCCGGGACATGGTCATTAAACCCCCAAAGGCGTTAAACAAACAAAACAACATTTTTAAACGGGTTAATTTGACAACACTTAGCCATCAACTGGTTAAGGTCAATTCCCCGACCAAGCGGTATTTTATATACCGTACCCCAAGCCCGTATAGGGAAAATAAGTTAAACATATTTACCTGAGCAAATTTATACAATTTATCCCAGCCGTATACCACCAAGCAAGTACAGATAGCTTTTACTGGGCTCCTAAATCTGGAACGAAGGTTTTTAATAACCTATTAGAATTCTAATGGGCCTTAAGCTTAGACCGGTTAGTTATAAAGGAAGATTACGTGGTTTTGACCCAACAAGCTTGCATGCTTGTTTAATATGGGTAACATAATCACATTCTGGATTTTTGAGACCAAAAAGATATGGTTTGACCCGTTTCGGCTAAAATGGCCAAACTAGTCACATAAGCTGATCCGAACGCGTATAGTGCGTAACGAGTAACCATAAGAGTCAAATACAAGTTTCTGAAGTTAATATGCTTAAAATATGTTGTGCAGAATGATACCTTCCATTATGCCCCAAATGATTTTAAACCAAAACTATGCCTCATAAGGGCGTTTTGGTCATTTTATAAGGTGTAAAAGGGTTAAAATAATAACCTGAGTTACAGGTCTGAATAAGTTAGTAAATATACTTAATTTACTAGGTTATATCAGTAGGGTATCAAATCTATGTGAAATTTATTACCCTTAACCTTACTATGCACCGTAGGGGCATTTTGGTAATTTCACATGTGCCTAAAAGGTCAATTCTGGAACTCTGAGTTCAAAACATTTGCCTACTGTTTAAAATATAAAAAAAAATTCACTAATTACATTAGTAGGTTCAATCCCTTAAGCTTAATGAGGTTCTAGAGCACCCTTATGCGTTAAAAATGTCTAAAAAGGCGATTTGGAGCCATTTCCGGGTTTTCTGTAAAAAGCTGATATTTTTAATATTCCAGAAGGTTCAAATAATTTATTTGTCATAAAAAATCAGTAGAAATTGGTTTGGGGTCAAAAGGATTTGTAAAACTCATTTTATGGCTAAAAAGGGCAAAACCGGCATAAACCGAATTAATCTTAGAACACTAAGTTATGCTCACCCTAAAAATAAATAAAAATCACCAAAAATCCCAAAATATTATTTTATAACAGTGGGTAAAAAGTTTGGTATAAAATTTGGGTTTTGATAGGCTATACGTAATTTACGCCATTTACTTAGTAAAGAAGCTCTTAATTACGCTATTGAGAATAACTCCCAATCTAGACCTCAAACTGACCTCAAATTTTGGGTGCAAGTTTATAAATCAGTAGGTAAGGTGTCTACTCTTTTAGATTTTTAAAAATCACATTTTAAGGTCAAATAGGCATAATGGTCAACATATAAGCGATTAACGGAAACATGCATGTGAATAGGATATCCAATGAACCAAGTTGTATAATCTGAGAGAGTTATACTAACATGTAAATAGGTCCAAAAGAAGCTCTAAGGAAATCCTAATCTTGGCTTAAACGGGTCAGAACTGATAGTCAAAGCAATAGTCAAACTTTGCGACTTTCGGTTCCAAACCGAGCCTAAACTGAAAATTGTCGAGTTGAACATGTTGGAACATGTTCTTACATTAATTACCAAGTTATATTAATGATCAAATAGGTTGCATGCACCCTACATTACTAATTATGCATTAATCCGCAAATAAGTATTCTGTTGACTTTTTATAATAAGCTTTGACTCGACAATTGACATGTTTAGAGTGGGAATCTGGAAATACCCTTTTAAGGGTTTATTATCCACATAATTACCTACTTAAAGGTGTTTTTAATTCGTGATTTGACAGAGCACATTTTAATTAATCACGAAGTCAAACCTTAATTACGACGGTTTGACTTTTGGCTAATTAACTAGGCTAAAACGAATTAGGAAGGGTTAAGGACACTTACAAGAGTCCTAATTGAGATTAGAGATCACTAGGAAGATGGCTTGAAGTCTAGAGAGCTCCAGAGAATGCTCCAAGTGAGTGACACAATTGAATGATCAAAGTTCACCACACTTCACTCCCTTATATAGTGACCAAGATGCTCTAGGATCAAGACATGGAAGTCTAGGATGGTTACAAGATTACCCCAGGTGTCCCTAATAGGCTAAATACTGCCTAGAGAGTCCCTTGTTTCGAAAACCACCTCAATAAGGCGGTGCAACAGGCTGAACAGGCAGCTGTCCAATTTCTGCTGCCAGCGACAGGCTTACGGACCGTAAGCCTAAACTCTTGCGGTCCGTATGCAGCCCTTGCGGACCGTATGCTCAGATTGTTGCGGTCCGTAACCGACCTTTGCTGAAAACGCCCAGGTACCCTCCTTACGAACCGTAAGCCTAGTGTCTTGCGGTCCGTAACCGGTGGTCAGAGGACAAAAATTTGTAAACTTCAAAGTCTTGACCATGCAATCAAACAATTCCGAATCCAAGCCCTCTTTTCCAGTTGTGGGACCATCTGCTCAGCCATTGCATGCTTGAATGGTTCTTACATGTTTCCCATTTCAAATTTAATTCTTGTGGGACTTGCAAGGTGACGGATATTACTAGGAAATCTTGAATTCTTCATCAATTCCCAACTCTCATTAGTTTAGGATTAAAAATCAGAATTCATTGTAGTAACACTATTAATAATCCAACTTCCTTATAAAGGATGGAGTTTTATTTATTTAGAATCAACCGGTAAAAATATATAAGATGTTTATCAAATAATTTATGGATCTTGGGATTTATAATTCGGGTCGTTCAGAGGTATTTTTATAACACGCCCTCTTAAAATCCTACCACGCATCTTTATATTTGACCCGGGTTTCTGACACACTTATCCCACATGACACGTGTCTTTATTTCGTTGGACAGGAATTTTCGGGGTGTTACATCCTCACCCCCTTAAAAGAAATCTCGACCTCGAGATTTAGGGAAATAGATGAGGGTATTTCTCTTTCATTGTGGATTCTAGCTCCCACGTGTATTCAGGACCTCTGCGGGCATCCCACTTCACCTTGACAATGGGCACAAGCTTTCTTCGAAGCTTCTTTACCTGTCGATCCTCAATCGACACAGGTTTTTCCACAAATTTTAAGCTCTCGTCTATATGCACATCTGTGTGTGGTATGACTAGCGATTCATCAGCTAGACATTTCTTCAGATTGCAGACGTGAAATACATTATGAATACCATCGAGCTCTTCAGGTAATTTTAACTTGTAAGCCACTGATCCTACACATTCGATGATCTCGAATGGTCCTATATACCTTGGGCTTAACTTACCTTTCTTACCAAATCGCATCACCCCTTTCCAAGGTGATATCTTGAGTAAAACTTTATCGCCAACCTCGAACTTGAGAGGTTTTCGCCTCTCATCCGCATTGCTCTTCTGCCTGTCTCGAGCAGCTTTCAGGCGGTCGCGAATTTGGACAATCTTGTCCGTTGTCTCGAAAACTAAATCAGGACCTGATAATTGAGTATCCCCTACTTCTGCCCAGCAAATGGGCGTTCTGCACTTTCTACCATATAGTGCCTCGAAAGGCGCAGCCTGGATGCTAGTATGGTAGCTATTATTGTAGGAGAACTCGACCAATGGTAAATGTCTGTCCCAACTACCTCCTAGATCAATTACACATGCACGCAGCATGTCTTCCAACGTTTGAATAGTACGCTCACTCTGCCCATCCGTTTGAGGATGGTAAGCCGTACTGAAATTCAATTGAGTGCCCAGAGACTGTTGGAAACTCTTCCAGAAATGAGGTGTGTATCTAGTATCCCGATCTGAGATAATAGATATTGGTACGCCATGTAAGGATACAATCTTATCCACGTATAGTTGGGCTAACATGTCAGAGCTGAAGGTCCCTTTAATGGGTAGAAAATGTGCTGACTTAGTCAGTCTATTAACTATGACCCATATGGTATCATTTCCCTTCGGCGTCTTAGGCAATTTGGTGATGAAATCCATCGTCACCATTTCTCATTTCCAAGTGGGAATCTTAGGCTGTTGTAGCAAACCAGACGGCTTCTGATGTTCAGCTTTGACTTTAGCACACGTCAAGCATTTGGCTACATAAGCAGCTATAGACTTTTTCAAGCCTATCCACCAATAATTTGCCTTTAAATCCTGGTACATCTTATCAGCTCCAGGATGAACGGAATACTTGGAACTGTGGGCTTCCTTGAGGATAACATCCCGAAGCCCTCCATATACAGGAACCCATATTCGTCCATTCAATCTCAACATTCCGTCCTTATCGTAGGACAACTGTTCTTCAGTTACTCCTAATTTCTCCTCAGGATAGTTAGCTTCCAACACAGCTTCCTTTTGTGCAGCTAACAACCTTTCATTCAAACTGTTCTTTATCTCAATGCTCTTGGCATTGACCCGTATCGGCTTCACTCTTTCCTTCCTGCTCAAGGCATCTGCGACTACATTGGCCTTGCCTGGATGGTATCTTATTTCACAATCACAATCGTTCAAGGTTTCCATCCATCGTCGCTGCCTCATGTTCAAATCCTTCTGATTGAACAGGTGTTGAAGGCTCTTGTGGTCAGAATAGATCACACACTTCGTTCCATATAGGTAATGCCTCCAAAGCTTAAGTGCAAATACAACGGCACCCAATTCCAAGTCATGGGTGGTGTAATTCTTCTCGTGCACCTTTAGTTGTCGTGAAGCGTAGGCAATGACCTTGCCCTTTTGCATTAACACACAACCCATTCCGGTGTGTGATGCATCACAATACACCACAAATTCTTCAATACCTTCAGGTAGGGTTAGTACTGGAGCGTTACTCAACTTCTGCTTCAGGATATCAAAAGATTCTTGCTGCTTAGGCCCCCAATTAAACTTAATATTCTTACGTGTTAACGAAGTTAAAGGCGCAGCAATCCTTGAGAAATTTTCAATAAAACGCCTATAGTATCCAGCCAAACCTAGGAAGCTACGAATCTCTGAAGGCGTCTTTGGCTCTTGCCAGTTCATAATAGCTTCTATCTTTGCGGGATCCACTTGAATTCCACGTTCACTCACAACATGTCCAAGGAACTGGACTTTGCGAAGCCAAAATTCACACTTTGAAAACTTGGCATAGAGCTTCTCTTGATGGAGCAGCTTGAGAATGCATCGAAGATGCTTCTCATGGTCAGCTTGGTTCTTCGAGTAGATGAGGATGTCGTCGATGAAGACGATGACAAATTTATCCAGATAAGGCTTGCATACGCGATTTATGAGATCCATGAATGCGGCAGGTGCGTTAATGAGCCCAAAAGGCATCACTAGGAACTCGTAATGACCATAACGAGTCCTAAACGCGGTCTTATGTACATCCTCCTCCTTGACCTTCAGTTGATGATAGCCTGACCTGAGATCTATCTTGGAAAAGTAACTTGCTCCCTGTAGCTTGTCGAATAGATCATCGATTCTAGGCAAAGGATATCTGTTCTTGATGGTAACCTTGTTTAGCTCACGGTAATCAATGCATAGACGCATTGATCCATCCTTCTTTTTAACAAACAGAATTGATGCTCCCCATGGAGACGAACTAGGTCTAATAAAACCTTTAGCTAGTAAATCATCTAGCTGTGTACTTAATTCCTTCATCTCCGTTGGTGCTAATCTATATGGTGCTCTGGCCACCGGTGCAGCTCCGGGGATGATGTCAATCCTAAATTCCACCTGCCTATCTGGTGGCAAACCAGGTAGTTCTTCCGGAAAAACCTCGGGATAATCAGAAATGACTGGTATGTCTTCGATCCTGGGCTTCTTCTCATCAATGGTTACTTGTGCCATATAAATGACACAACCCTTACTCATGCATCTGGATGCCTTAAGCATGGCCACTTGCTCTGGCAATCCATGTTGAGTATCTCCCTGAATAGTGAGTGGCTCACCAGATGGGGTCTTGATTACTACCTGCTTCTTGTTGCACACTATCTGGGCTTGATTACGAGATAACCAATCCATTCCTATTACTACATCAAAGCCTACTAGCTTAAAGGGTAACAACGATAAAGGAAAAGAGTGGTTCCTAATGGATAGGACACATCCATCTAATATAGTCGAAACTGTTTCTATTGTTCCATCAGCTAATTCCACTTCATATTTCACACTTAGAACTTTAACAGGTAATTTCAACAGTTCACAGAACTTATTATCTACACAGGATCTATCCGCCCCAGAGTCAAACAATATCCTTGCGTAGACATCATTAATGAGAAAAGTACCTGTTATGACATTATCATCCTGAATAGCTTCCTTTGCATCCATGCGGAAGACCCTTGCATTAGTCTTCTTTCCCTCCTCTGCTTTCTTGGCAAGTTTCGGGCAGTTGGGTCTAATATGCCCCTTCTCATTACAATGGAAGCATGTGGCATCCTTAAGTTTCTTACAATCTATCGCCTTGTGATCCGGGGACTTACAGATTCCACATGCTTTTGGTTGGGACTGCGATCTTGACTCTTGCCTGCATTTCCCAAAGTGGTGCTTCTTACAAACCTTGCACCGGGGTTTATCACTTGACTGATGATCACCCTTTCTAGATTCCAACCCTCTCTTCTGGTCGTTGTTTCCTTTACGCTTCTTATCTGAGCGTCGCGAACCATCATCTTCGCGTTTTCGTTTCTCGGCATCTGCAGCTCTCAGGGATCTCTGTCTAACTGCGTCTAGTGTAAGGGACAGAGATATGTCGGCTACTGATCGAAATGTTGTGGGCCGTGAGGCCTTAACGCTTGCTTTGATTTCTGGGGCCAGACCCCCAATGAAACGGGCTATCCTCTTTGGTTCGGGTGTTACAAGATAGGGAACTAGCCTTGACAAGGTATTGAAGGTTGTGAGGTAAGCCTGGCAGTCCAGGTTCTTCATCACCAGAGACAGGAAATCAGACTCTATTCTTTCAACCTCGTGTTGAGGGCAGTAATTTTCCTTGATCAGGGCAACAAATTGTTCCCAAGACATGTTGTACAGAGGTACCTTTCCGGTGGCTTGAATCAACGACTTCCACCATGATAGGGCGTCACCCTTGAAAGATTGTGACACAAACTTCACAATATCTTTTTCAGCACAACCACTTATATCCACCACCGTGTCCATTTCATCAAGCCAAGTCATACAGTCCACTGCCCCCTTCTCCCCAGTAAAATCCCAGGGTTTACAAGACACGAAGTATTTATACGTGCAACCTTTGGCACGTGGGGCATCATCAAACACAATCTTCTTGGAATGATCACCATTCTCATTCGAAGAATGTCTATCATCATCCTTCTTAGTTTCTTCCTTTTTAGACTTGGGTTGGACAGAAGGTGGCTTGCTGTGAGACTCCGAATGAGTCTTGGATCTGATATGCGGTGTAGACAAGGTCCTACTATGGGTCCCACTGTACTCACTGTACTGTCTTTCTAATGCCTTTGTAACCGCATCATCAACAAGCGCTTTTAGCTCTGCGCCAGTTAACTGTATTTCGCATTATCGTGATTCTCTACCGGACGACTGTTCACTTCGTCCGACCCCGCCATGTAGCTTCAATTGCTACATATAGACAATAATAGGCAAGGATTTATTTAGAAGCTATTACAGCATTTTATATTCTATTAACCATGGTTTTATATATAGCCATTGCTGGTTAATTTGTTAATCAAGTAATTATTCAGGATCTTTATTAAAATCCTATTATTATATTTAAGAATTAACATATGACTTAGTCACGAAGACAGTATTAATCTATAACCTGGATTCTTACAGGATCAAGGTATTAGGGTTTGAATCACAGTTCATTATCCTATTCTAGACAGTGAGTTGCAGACTCCAACTGTCTCTTAGTCCCTAGGACATATATATATATATATATATATATATATATATATATATATATATATATATATATATATATATATATATATATATTACCCGTAGGCACTTCATCCCCAAGGGATGGTTATTTTTAATACAGGGAATTTTAAATCAATCCAATTTAAAGATGGCTTATGTGATTTATATTGCATCACAATTTGCCCAGCATGTCAACATACTTACGGATGTCAACAGAATTTGGAATCTTTTAGACAGGTTCTACCATCTTGGCCATGTCTGCGACGACAGGTGGCTAGGTTTTACCCCTAAGATTCTCTTTATAACGCAGATCAATCCTAAGTTGAGACGTTAATTATGGACCTGAATCTAATTATGGAGATACCATTTTGGCCTTGTCTTAAAATGACACATGGCTAGGTCTTGTCCCTTTTTAGATTTTGCCATTTTATATTAATGGTAGGTCTTCTTTATTTTAGGAAATGTCATTTTCATTTTTACCTTTTATTTTAAGTTTATTCATATACTTATTTTAACAACAATCATGAAAATTTAAATGCAACATTTCACTAATAAAGATTTAACAGTACAATACTTGCCCTAAACGGGACTTCTACAAATAACATGCCCACGCAGGGGCGAAATACAATAAACAACAACAACAAACCCACGTAGGGGTCAACTGAAAGACATGCCCACGCAGGGGCAGAATACAAAAGACAAGCTCGCGCAGGAGCTGAATACAGAAACAACAAGTCCACGCAGGGACTAATTACAACAAAAATAAATAAAGATCTTCAATAATCCCTTCTTTTGGACTTTCCTTTGATCAAATCTGATAGTCCTTTGAAGAAACCTCTGTTGTGTCTGCGCTCAGTTTGGATTTCCCGTTCACAACGGTCCAATCTCTCAAGGACCTCCTGCTGGCGCTCTGGTGGGATTAGCTGCGGTTGCGGCGGCTGGTACAAAGGCTGAGGAGGTGGTGGATGCTGGTACCCGTAAGTTGGGTAACCAGTGGTCCAAAGACCACCATAACGTCCCTCAGGGTGACGTGCGTTGTAGTCCCACGCTTCCTGATATGGGTCTACGTTGGCATAGTCGAACTGGGTATGAGCCGGCTGCTCAAAAGGGTTGTACGCCGCTGAGCCGGCGTAAGCAGGTATTGGGTTGTCAAAACCCAACGGAGGTGCCATAGGCACTGAGTTGACCTCTGGAATAGGGTTTGATGGACCCCCCCATTTGTGGTTCTTCCTCTTCCTCCTGGAGTGGCGGATAATGACTACCACTCGATGGTTGGGGAGTGCTAATGCGGACTCCCCTCGCACGGACATCCGTGCGTTTGACCTCCTCCGCCTCGGTGGCTCCGGAGGCGGCTGCTGCTCCACTGGTGGTGGTGGTGGCGGAGTGACTGCCACAAATCGTTGATCTACAGAAGGATCCTGCTGCTGTTGCTGATATGGGGACGAGTGTTCAGAGGGCATGAAGTACCAGTCCCACTGCTAGAATCTCTCCTGGTAACTGTCCGGACCGCAGTACGGCGATCCGTGGAAAGATGACCCATCCGAGATTTCGATGGGGTGGTTCGGCGTTCCTGTAGCAGGCTCCATGGGATCAGTATCTTTGTCCATGTCGTTTTCCCCAGAGAAGTGGTCTTCTGGTCGGAGTGGGTTAAAACCCACGGGTTCTGGAAAAATGTTGGCCGGGTTGAAATGGCTTTGGAAGACTGGGGTTGGGTCACCAAAGGAGTGGTGAGAGTTGGATCTCTGCAAAGGTATGAAAGAGGGTGGTTGCTCGTTGGGCTCATTTTCCGATTGGGGCCCAAAGGAATGCTGGTAAGAAGGTGAAGAGCTGAGGGAGACTGACCGCCCCCCGGGTTCAACATAGAGCCTCCACGGCTCTTGTGGGCTCGTGCTCATAGTAATGAAGAGCTGAGGTGTCACACCCCAACCGATGGCGGAATCATCGGGGCGCGACACTGAGCGAAACAGATTGTCCCGAAGTTTCCACAACAACTATTATTACAGATTCAGTTAAGTGATACGTCCCATACCGTATCCCAAATAAATAAACAAGTTATCATAGAATTCAACTAAACAAACAGTACTGTTTCGACAACTCAGATTCAATTTATTACAAACCAAATGTTTAAAAGTACGGCCCAGAGTCATTAAGACTCGTCCGGACAAGATCTACAGACAACTAATGCCATAGATGCTTGATCGAACAACTCCAACGGCTCCATGGCTATAGTTTATTCGCTTCTAGAGACCCCTAAGTAGGCTGCGACCTACAACTGCTAGATGGGCTCTAAAGCTTTATTATTGCCTCGCCTTCCTAGCAAGTAAGCATCCTAATTACCTGTCACATACGTTAGAATAAAGTCAATACATAAAATGTAAATGTGAGCACACAAGTTTGATAATAGCATATAGAGTTCGAATGGTTTACGCATAACCAGGCACGTACACAGAGGAAAACGATGCATGTTAATTATCGACATGGGACCATCGGTACCAATGACTGCGGGTTGACCGTCCGAGACGGTTCGCAATACATGATTACCACCGTAATCCATGCAAGTATTTGTCCTTAACAACCCCAGTGTGAACGGGTGCTGAGTCCAAACTATAGTACTATGTTGCTAAGGCACGTAGATAGCACTCCACGTGTAAACATAATAAACAGCATTCATTTAGTCAAATAGCACATGCAAGTTGGTTAGCGTTCAAATAGTTTGTGTTTGATTGTGATTTGATAGGTAACGTATGTAACACCCAAAAGTGCTAAAAGCAAAAAGGGATCGAGTATACTCACAGTGATTGATTGTGGATTGAAGGGAGCGCTGAGAGTAAGATTAGCCTGAACAGTTCGATAGCATAACGATGAGTAACGCGGAAAAGTAAACAAGTATGGATGGATCGAATGGGCTGGTCGATCGAACGACAGGTTCGATCGGACGGCCTGTTCGATCGGCTGGTATATCCGACTGGACAGTCCTGTTCGATCGGCCGGTTGGCTCGATCGGCTGAACCATTCGAGTGGATTATTTCTTCCTCTAGTGTGTTTGTGTTAGGGTATTTGAACTTTTGAAGTTTTTGTTGCAGTATTTGAGAACACTGAAGTGTTCCTACCTTTTCAAGTCGTTCGATCGAACGGTTCGTTCGATCGGCCAGCTCACTCGATCGGCTAGCTCACTCGATCGGCTAGGAGCTTCAAGTTAGTCCCCAACTGAATGTCACTCGATCGAATAGTCTGTTCGATCGGCTGACATTCTTTACTACGAACGAGTTGTGAAAATGGTTAAGTGTTGAAGCATAGTATCTCATGATCCGAATAGTAATGTTTACCCATCGAGTGGCCCATTCGATTGAATATCACTTCGTCAATACTATTCTTCAAAAGTTTGGGAGTTGTGGAGCCATGTGCTAGCCGATCGGCTGGCCCGGTCGATCGGCTGGCATATCCGATCGGCTGGCTGTTCGACAGCCTAGCCGTTCGGCCAGCATTTCTGACCTGGTCGGCCTTTCGTCTAACACTTGGTTGTTTGTTTATTTGTTATTCTTTCAAGGTATCTTGACGACGTGTTGAACTATGATAACCTTCGTTCCCACCTGTTCCCTTGGCTCGAACAGGAATCACCCAAGTCCGGCCGGTTGAACGGTTTGGAATGCCGGTTTGGAGTTTAACCGTTATCGGTGAACCTTGTTTATAGACCCGAATCTTGAACCCTCCCAACCATTTGAATGATTGGTTAGCCGGTTCAAGCTCCGTTTCTACCGGTTTGAAGGCATTGAGTGTAAAAGAGTTGAAAGAAAGTTGGAAATCCTTCTTTCAATCCTTTACATCATGAAAATGTTTAGATCCATGGTGGATCTTAGCTTGTTTATGTGGAAATCGGTTAGATCTAAGCTAATCATAGTGGAGTGAGGCCAAAACATGATGTTCTTCAAGAACGCCATGATGACATCACCCAAGAACACTTAGATCTTGGTGATTTCACGGTTAGAATTCAAGTTTTGAAAGATAGAAAGGTGTAGAATCAAGTAATGATTAAGAACGTACAAGGATTAGAGTGAAAACTTACCGGGATTGAGAGAAATCTGAGAAAAGGTGAAGAAGATGGCTGGTTCGGTCAGAGCTTTCCAAAAGTGGAAAGTATGACAATGACAACCCTACTTATAGGCTTCCAAAAGAGGAAAGTGGCAGCCGATCGGCTGGGAACTCCGATCGAGTGGGCTGCTCGATCGGCTGGCAAGGTGCTTAGCCGATCGGCTGGCCTGTTCGATCAGGATGTTTCCTGTTCGATCCGCCACGCACTTCGAGTGTTTTGCGATGATTTTCGACGTTTCGATTTCGATTTCGATGGACGATGATACGAATACGATAGAGTTCCTAGTCAAATTACTTTTAATCCCAACCACTATATCTAACATACAATCTTCCATAAGTTACGTTTCGATGTCGGTTTCTATTGAGTTCGATTGCCTTTCGAGTTTCGATTCGATTTTCGATTGATTTGCTTGAATACCACACCAATCATAAAGTAAGCATGCACAAGTAATACATAAGGCACACACACACATATAAAATACCAAAATTCGCATGATTCGAGTCTCGAGTTCGATTGATTGTTAGATCAGTTTGATTTCTGATTAGATTAACTTTATCGCATTGTTACTTCCTATCATTTATAGTCGTAGATCGGTTCTCATTATAACACATTTGATTACTTTGATTCTGGCTGATTACAACATTGACTCCACATAATACAACTAAAACACAAAATCGACTATCTACAGTCAAAGAAAATCAAAGTTGACTTAGACTTTGACTTTGACTTTGACATTCGAAAACACGGGGTGTTACAGCCTCCCCTTGTTTAGGGAATTTCGTGCCGAAATTAGGCTTGAAGGCTACACAGCACCGTGATTCACCAATTTGATGCTTCAGATCTATTTATTTAAACAACTGCGGGTACTTGGCCTTCATGTCGCCTTCGAGTTCCCAAGTGAACTCCGCGCCTCGTTTGCCTTCCCATCGGACCTTCATGATCAGGATGCGAGAGCGCCTGAGCTGCTTGGTTTGGCGATCCATGATTTCGACAGGCTTTTCCACGAAGTGTAATGTTTCGTTAACCTGAAGATCGTCGAGTGGTACAATTAAGTCATGATCAGCTAGGCATTTTCGGAGGTTAGAGACATGGAAAGTCAGGTGGACGTTACTGAGTTCCTCCGGTAATTCGAGTCTGTAGGCGACTTTTCCGATTCTTTCCAGAATCCTAAAAGGTCCAACATATCGAGGCACGAGTTTCCCTTTCTTGCCGAATCGGACTACATCCTTCCAAGGTGATACCTTTAGGAGTACGTAGTCTCCAACTTCAAATTCAAGGGGCTTGCGCCTGTTATCGGCGTAACTCTTCTGTCTGTTACGAGCTTTTACCAGGTTTTCTCTTATCTGGGTGGATTTTGTCAGTCGTTTCTTGTAGAATCTCGGGACCGGTTAGTTGCGAGTGACCGATCTCGTGCCACACAATTGGCGATCGACATCTTCTACCATACAAGGCCTCGAAAGGTGCCATTGGGATGTTGGCATGATAGCTGTTATTGTATGAGAATTCCACCAATGGCAGGTGTTTGTTCCAACTTCCACCAAAATCTATTACACACGCTCGGAGCATGTCTTCAAGAGTACGGATCGTTCTTTCAGTCTGTCCGTCGGTTTGAGGGTGGAATGCAGTACTCAGATTAAGCGACGTACCAAGGGCCGCTTGAAACGTTTCCCACAACCGCGAAGTGAACCGGGCGTCAAGATCTGAAATGATGTCACGAGGCGTACCATGATTATGAATGATCTCGTCGGTGTAGATTTGGGCTAGTCGTTCCACCTTGTAGTCTTCCCGTATCGGCAAAAAGTGGGCTAATTTCGTTAGACGATCAACTATGACCCAAATACTGTCGTGACCTGATGGCGTGGGCGGGAGCTTCGTTATGAAATCCATAGCTATACTCTCCCACTTCCATATAGGTATCGGCGGTTGTTCGAGTAAGCAAGAAGGTCTCTGATGTTCAGCCTTGACTCTTGCACAAGTTAAACAGCTTCCAACGTACAGAGCGATATCCCTTTTCATACCCGGCCACCAGTACTTGTAACGCAGGTCCTGGTACATTTTGTCTGCACCGGGATGAATAGAATACTGGGATTTGTGGGCTTCGTTCATGATAATCTTTCGCAAATCGGTCCGCTTAGGGATCCAAATTCGGTCCAGATAATAGAATATCCCATCTGGTTTGCTTACTATCTGAGCTCCATCGTGATAGATTCTCTCTCTCTCTTCAATGTGCGCTCGTTAAAGCAAGCATGTTGAGCTTCCCGGATGAGGGTTTCGAGGTTATGCTGGGCTTGGATGTTTCAGGTACTGAGCACGTAACTCTTTCTGCTGAGCGCGTCAGCAACCACATTCGCCTTGCCTGGGTGATAACGAATCTCACAGTCGTAATCATTGAGAAGTTCTACCCATCGGCGTTGACGCATATTAAGCTCTCTCTGATTAAAGATGTGTTGTAAACTCCTGTGATCAGTGTAGATCGTACACTTAGTGCCATACAGGTAGTGTCGCCAAATCTTCAATGCAAAGACAACCGCGCCTAGCTCGAGGTCATGGGTTGTATAGTTCTTCTCGTGGATCTTGAGCTGACGAGATGCGTAGGCTATAACCTTGTCTCGCTGCATGAGAACACAACCGAGACCAAGGTTAGAGGCATCACAGTAGACAATGAAGTTGTCGCTTCCGTCGGGCAGAGTAAGAATCGGTGCGTTGCACAGCATATGTTTGAGGGTTTGGAAGGCAGTCTCTTGTGCGTTTCCCCACACAAAGGGCTTGTCCTTGTGGGTAAGAGCGGTAAGCGGTACAACGATCTTGGAGAACCCTTCGATGAATCGTCGATAATAGCCCGCTAGTCCGAGAAAAGAACGAACTTCTGACGGGTTCTTAGGCGTAATCCAACTTTTGACAGCTTCAATCTTTGCAGGATCGACATGGATACCTCGACTATTCACTATGTGACCCAGAAATTGAACCTCCTCCAACCAGAATTCGCACTTGGAGAACTTGGCATAAAGTTGGTTTCCCTGAAGTAACTCGAGAACCAAACGTAGATGTTGCGCGTGTTCGGCTTTCGTTTTGGAATAAATCAAGACATCGTCGATGAACACGATGACGAAACGGTCAAGGTAAGGCTTACACACGCGATTCATCAGGTCCATAAAAACCGCGGGTGCGTTGGTTAGACCAAAGGGCATAACAACAAATTCGTAATGGCCATAACGGGTTCGAAAAGCGGTTTTGGGGATGTCTTCCTCTTGAATCCGCAATTGATGGTAGCCTGAGCGTAAGTCGATCTTCGAGAAACATGAGGCACCTTGTAGCTGATCAAACAAATCGTCAATTCGGGGCAAGGGGTATCGGTTCTTGATGGTTAGCTTATTCAATTCCCGATAGTCGATGCACATCCGGAACGACCCGTCCTTCTTTTTGACGAAAAGGACTGGCGCGTCCCAAGGAGAGGTGCTTGGGCGTATAAAGCCTTTTTCAAGTAATTCCTGGAGTTGGTTCGAGAGTTCCCGCATTTCGGATGGAGCGAGTCGATAAGGGGCTTTGGCGACGGGGTTAGCTCCAGGAATGAGATCGATACGAAAGTCGATATCACGACTTGGTGGTAGTCCGGGATGATCATCAGGGAACACCTGAGGAAATTCACGAACCACTGGAACATCTTTGACCTCAACTTTCTTTTTCTTTCCCTTCTCCGCTACTACAATGTTGGCCAAGAAAGCTCGGTATTCCTTGCGGAGATACTTGCTGGCTTGAATACATGACATAAGCTTGAGACCTTTCGACGTTGTTTCACCGTAAACACATAGGAAATCACCATTCGCGAGCGAGAATCGAATCATCTTTTCAAAGCACACAACTTCAGCATGGTTTTCACGAAGAAAGTCCATGCCTATTATGACATCAAAACTTCCGAGTTGCATCGGAATAAGGTCGATCGAAAAGATGTGATTGTTGAGTTCGAGGGTACAATCACGGAGTACTGAGTTGACAGCAATAGTTCTTCCTGTAGCAACTTCGACTTCGAATGACGAGGATAGATAAGAGCGCTTACGATTAAGGAGCTTCTCGAATTCAAATGACACAAAGCAGTTATCGGCTCCAGTATCAAACAAACATGATGCATAAATACCATTCACAAGGAACGTACCATTAACCACGTTGTTATCCACCTGAGCCTGACGGGCGTTGAGGTTGAAAGTTCGGGCATGGGCTGCTGGCTGCTGCTGCTGAGGCTGCTGTTGTTGTTGTTGCTGCTGGGGCTCTTGCTTGACTACCCTATTCGGGCATCGGTTGGCAAAGTGGTTAGGGTCACCACATGCAAAGCAGACTCTAGCATTGACTGCTGGTGCTGGAGTTGCTGGTTGGCCTTGAGGAGCAGGGAGTAGAGCTTGGTTGATAGTAGCTTGAGTTGGGGCTTGGCGAGGACCATAACGGCAGTTCGCAGTGAAATGACCGTAGAGGTTGCAGTGAGTGCAAAAACGACAAGCTAGACCCACTGGATGATGATACGAACACGTTGGGCAGAGTGGGTGAGGGCCTGTGTATGCACGCTTCGCTGGCGGTGCATTGATCACTGGAGCTGAACGCTGGTGGTGCTGCTGTTGAGCTGGTACTGCTTGTAGAGGAGTAGCGGTGGTTGCGGCAGCACAGCTCTTGTTGTTGGAGCTGTTGTGGTTATGCTTCTTCTTCCTTCTCGATGACTTGGAGGATTGAGCAGGTGTGTCGGTGGGTGTTGCAGTAGCTTGATGCAGAGACTTGGTTTGCTTATCCCAGAAACCAGACTTGACTCGCTTATCGTTGATCTCAGCGGCGAGTAAGTAGGTTTCCTCGATCGTTGCCGGCTTGGTTGCGTGAACAAAATCGGCTACACAGTCGGGTAGGGCTCGGATGTACTTCTTGATGGCTTGATCTGAGGTCTTGACTTGATCAGGACAGATAATGCTAAGCTGCTTGAAGCGAGCAGTGAGAGCAGCGTTGTCTCCATCCTTCTGCTTGATTCCCCAGAACTCGTCCTCCAGCTTTTGGCGTTCATGAGGAGGGCAGAATTCTTCGATCACAATCGCTTTCAACTCCTTCCATGATAGCCCGTAAGCTGCATCATTCCCATGCTTGTTTCGTTCGGCCGTCCACCAGTCTAGAGCACGGGACTGGAAGACGCCTGTAGCATTGAGAGTACGGAGATGCTTAGGACATCCGCTCTGGCGCAGAGTGACTTCGACCGAGTCAAACCAGTGAAACATGGCTGTTGGACCATCTTCGCCAGTGAACTCCTTTGGTCCGCATGCTTTAAACTGCTTGAAGCTAAAAGCAGCCTTTCTTGAATCCTTGGAGATCTCGGTTCGAGATTCTTCTGACGACTTGCTAGCGTTTTCATACACCTCACTCACAGCTTTCGCCACGGTTTTGGAGATGATAGCAGCGAGACGTCGGTCTCTCTTTTCTTGGCGGGTCAGACGTTGACGTGATCCAGACGACGACATGGTCTGCAACAGACATCGTCACAGGACTCAACACAACGAAATCGAATCTCACCTCACACGTCTAGACTACTAAAGCTTAGAATCACGTCGAATCACATAAGCATGTAAACACATATACACAAAACCACAGGTGCACGTAAGCACAGAAGCACATAAACACAAAGTCACATAAGCACGAAAACACGTAATCATTTAATCACAGAGGCAGGTAATACCACGTAATTCCCTAAGCACACATAGTTTTCTGACTGCCTCAAGATCTTATTATTCAAAGCTTGCGTGTCGTTTGTATAACATATCGCGTGGCATCGTAGAGTATAGCCTAACGTAGTCGTATTGCACAGTATAGTATGATATCGTCTAGATTTGCGGTACCTGGGTGTCGATTAGGGGTAGAATAACAATACAAGTTGTGTGTTGTTTGAATTAGATAGAGGAATCGAATAATATCCCAAAACATAGGCATAAACACTAAACAGAGAAGCACACATAAATACATAAAATCAACGAGTCATCAGAGTAGGCGGTTGCGGTTCTCAGAATCGAAACACATAAAATCGAGAGATAGATTGTCTGCGGCTTCTAGACATCGACTAACCAAGGCAACTCGACTATTCACAGTAAACTTGTCATCACTTTCGACTCTAGAGGTCGTGTTTCTGCCTCGATTCTTGGGCATTCCACACGCGTTCCATAGGCCATACTTGTGAGTTCAGGTCGTTGGAGTCCATCGAAGCCTTGGCAGGATGAATAAAGCAATTGCTAAGGCTAGGGTTTCACCCCTTGGCTTAGCAATTCCTTCCTTGTTTTTAATAAATTTAAGAAGAATTTTCATCAAATGTAACATCCTAGTTATTATTTTAAAGATTTTCCTATTTTTAACGAAAATAAACATGTAGTTAACGTTAAGTATCCTTAGAAAATACGAGTTAATTAAAACTTTCACAATTTCCAAGTACACCGCCTAATGTGACAAAATTCGTCGATTAAAAATATCGATTTACAATGTGCGGAAGCGTGAATCTTTATAGTGTTCGGTTCTTCGATGATGCTTGATCGTCTTCCGGCATCCAAAATGTACCTACATTTCATAAACATGAAATGCTTTAGTCATACAGGACTTAAAACGCGTCTAAACGAGTTCGAGAAACAATTGATAACAAAAACAAAGTTTTCAACCTGGCCACTGGTACTACAGGCCCCTACCGTAAACCAGGAGGGATCCACCGTAGCGTTTTTCAACTCCACCGTAAATTACGGTGGACACCGTAATTTACGGTGGCCCCTGCATCAGCAGGTCTGCAGCTTAGTTCAGCTATGCCAGTTTTTACGGAAACGGCCATAACTTCTTCGTTATTGAACCGTTTTACCCGATTCCTTTTCCTACGCGTCCGTAATTTAATCCTCCATCTTATGAGGTTAAAATCCGACATTCGACTTAACAAATTTTAAGACTTCTAAGTTTTCGGCTTATTTCCCCTTTTTGCCAATTTTGACCCGTTTGTGATTTCACCATCAAACATGTTTATTTGGCACTTATATCACATATACTTCTTCGACTTAATGTTGCCTATCATATTAGATTTTAATCTCCGGTTTAATTACTCAAATTAAACCCATTTTTACTCGGATGTTTATTTTGACCCGTTAAGGGTATTTAAGCATTTTCAAGCCTAAAAACGCTTTCGATTTCTTCTAGTATTCCATCACCACATTTCTTACCCTATAATACCCCACCTCGACTGCATTTAAGGTGAGTTTATTATGGTGATCTTATATAACCCAAATTTTACCTCTAAAATCAATATTTTACGGCAAAACTCAATAGTGCCGTTTGACTAAAAACAATACCTCCTTCAGCTTCTATACTTATTCTAAGTATTTATCTTATCGCAAAACTCGTTTCCAAACAACCTTTAAGGGTTGTTTGTTCAATTTAGCCTACAAGGGCATTTTGGTCGATTTTGGTCCTTCTTTTACAATGAAGGGCTATCACCAATTATTCGACCAAATTAGTATTTTTACATACATCATAAATAAGTGTACCTGACTCGGGTCAACAAATAGACCCAATCTTAATACCTTGCTTTATATTCGCTAATTAAGAACGGTGCGAATATCCATTGGATATCTATTCCTGTAAGCATATGACTCGACAAAAGAATCATTAGTCTATATAGTCAAAAGGTGTTATCTACACCTTTTGACCCGTTTGGCCGAATTGACCATTTATCTTTGATTTTCTTGTTCCGTTCGATTACACGACGGAACATCATATTTCAATTGTTTAGACACCTCATTCATAATTTATATGATAAGAAAACATTCCACAATTTAAGACTAGTGTAAGTTATACTTACCTTGCATCCGAATTATGCTTTTCCGCCATTCTTGCTTCGTTTGACCCGCTTCCTTTCCAAGCCTCCACCTAGCTTGTCAAGCGTCAAACTATCATCATAATTCGTAAGACGGTTATATTAGTCATCATTAATTATGACTATTCCATCTTACATATTTTCTATCACAATTATCATTCGATCTTATTAATGGTCGGTTTGACTATTTAAAAGTCAAATCACCAATTAACACATATGATTGCACTATCAAGTTCACAAGACTCAATTAGGCACATTATCAACGCTTAGTTCTCATTTAGGCATTTTAACAAACACCTAATGTGCATGATTTTACATATTTACTAACTAGTTCCTAACTAGTTATTTTTACCAAGATTAACATCCAAAATTCACCACTATCACTTATGATCAATTACTCAAACTTGCAAGTTGTTCAAGTATCTTGCATCAACTATCAACTATGATGATTTCTTGCATAAACATATCATCATCTTCGCTACACAATCAAAACCCACTTAGCACATAAGAGGGTAATTATCAAATTCCTAGTTTTAGTACTAATTCTTCAAGTTTTCAACTAGGGTTTGTTTCTAAGCATGAATCTCATCCTAGTTTCACCCAAACACCAATCATTCAAGCTTCAATTTCGATCTTCACAAGTTCATCAAAAATCTCAACTTCATAAACATCAAAAATTTGACATACCTTACGATCCCCACGACTAGGTGATCGTTTCTACGTATTCATGCATCGATTTTGACCTTGAATCAGGCTTCAATTTGATGATTTGTTGAGTTCTAGGGTTTTGGCTCCCTTTTCCTTTCCCCTGGTCGCCCCACGCACACACACACACACACTAAGTGTGTGTTATGTTTTATTTATTTGATTTTATTAAACCTAGTTTGCTCACTTGACAACTTTGGCCCCTTGTGTTTTATCTTTCATAAAAAGGGTTATTACCCATGTTTTCTTCATTGTTTTAAGACACCTTTTTAACTAGGTTAATATTCCTAGCTATTTGGTGAATTCAGGAAAGTTATGATTAAGTTCATTTCAAGTCCCGTTAACTCGGGCCTCTCATAACTTTATTTCCTTAAAACATCTATTTACATTTTATTTAATATTAGATTTATTTATTTTAAATCCTAATATTTACCGGGTTACCGTTACTGCTAACGGTATTTTACCCGTGTATTAATAATAAGGGGTTTTGATTACCAAACCCGATTTCGGGGTGTTACAAGTCTACCCCCCTTAAAGAGGTTTCGTCCTCGAAACCTTTTATGATATAACTCATTGAGTTTAAACTCAATGTATTTTGAGCCGAGAAATCCCTTAAACATTACTTATACTCTTAGCCAATTGTTAGTATTACCAGAAAAGTATGGTAACATCTTTTTGGCTATTAATTGTCTACGTACCTCTTACGACATAGTGCAATTCGAAATTACGCAATCTCGTTATTTCCACTAGTTTAGTTACTTAGCGCTATTCATCACTTCCATATATTATCGAATTCTTTATGGATCCGTTACCTTGACCCATTTAAAGGTCTTTAGTGAAATCATTCACTTTTAACAACAATTTCTTTTGTTTTCAAATTTATTTATTCGGTTTAGTTATACCGAATCCATCGCTTATAAACAACCAAAATTACTTTAATGACCTTAACCGTTCTCACTAACTAGACCTTGTAGTCCAGTTACTTTTACCGTTCGTTTAGTGATAATGTGATTCCACTTCATGTTGCATTTCTTGACTGTGATCGTGTCACGTCATGTTTAATTTTTTATCAACCTTCCATTTTCGAAAATACCTCTTTTCGAATATATTGTCTTGCACCTATTGATGTTAAGACCCATAATTTATTCTTTTCCGTTCTCCTTTTACGCGGGGAATCATAGCTAGTTCCCTTGCTTTGCACTATTGACCCGTAGGTTCTCTCACTTAGCATCATAGGCTATTTCTTTAAATTTTCCTCCTTTTTAAGGTGAGACATTAACAACTCGTTTCCTTCTCTTTATGACTCGAGGGTCTTTTAGGTCCCGTAGACCTTAACACTGAGTTTAATCTCGTAGGTTATGATGATCCCGTAGATCATCTTCTATTCTCGTCTATATTCAAATGTGTATATATATATACATATATAGCCCTAAAGCATCTATTATTATGTTTGGAATTGTTTATTTTTCGCTTTTGAACTTCAATTGACCTTGACCGTAGTCTAGGGCTTCATTTGTCCATTTCCGGACTAATCCTCCGACTTTATGACTTCTGACGTTATTTACGCGTCAGTTTGTTCTACACTTACCGTCTCCCGGTTCATTCTTATACTTGTATACAACCCATTACCCGGGTTCTTTTATCTTAACGTTCTTAACGCCCATAACCCTTTACATAGGTTAGTTAACATCTCACACTTTTACTTATTCTACCCGTGCCTACTTACATTAGCAAACATCATCATTTATTTAATTCGCTTAACTTGTTCATGTGAGATTTCATCACTGGCGAACGTCAAATTTCATTCTTTGTTCAACCTGTTCGACCTTTAACCAGTCGAACTAAATTTTCATCAAAATTTATGGTTGCGAAAATTCTCGTCATTTTTTTTAGTCATGACTCATATTCCGAGTCTTTTGACTTTCTATTTCGCGTTCCTGTTTCTCGGTCTACGCATGTGTTTAAATCCTTACCCACCAACCGGGTGTTTTACCGAAGTCGTTGTTATTGCAACCCTTACGGTATGTATTATGACTTCGTTTTGCTTTTATATTCCTACTTCGTTCTCGAATTTGGTGTGTTACAAAATCGGCCCTTTAAGAGTCATATTTGTATTCTTCGGGTTCGAGTGTAAGTACACTACCTCCCAATTCATATCTTGATCATTTTTACACGTTCATATTCTTCGGGTTCGAGTGTAAGTACACCCCTTCCCAATGCATGTCTACACCACTTTACATGTTTGCATTTTCCGGGTTCGAGTGTAAGTACACCCCCTCCCAATACATGTCTACATCATTCTACATGTTTGCATTTTCCGGGTTCGAGTGTAAGTACACCCCCTCCCAATAAATGTCTACGTCATTTTACATGTTTGCATTTTCCGGGTTCGAGTGTAAGTACACCCCCTCCCAATTACATGTCTGATTATCTTACGTGTTTCTTTGTCCCTTCACTCGGGCTCATTATCTTAATGTAATACGCTTCCGTCACTCGGCTGTGCGTTTACATTGTGATCACATATTTTGCTTTTCTGATTCATTTGGGTACTTTTTAATTTGTCCCACTCACCCCGTCCTTACTACATCGGGTGTGAATGTGTCCGCTATAAGAAGTTCGTGGTATCATATGCCACTACTTACTTGGCCATAGTAAGCGGTTAACACATGACACGTATGACCTTTTTATAGTTTTCACATCACGCCCTATGTGAGTAACGTCTCTTATTTAGTTTTCTTGGGAATAATATCCTGGATAGGTATTCTATTCAGGTTTTCCAAGTTTCTAATTTACATATGCGACAATCATTCTATAGATGCTTGTTGCATATTGCTAATTGCGCGATTATATTTAAAAGCACGCACCTGATAATACTTGCCCCGACGGGCGCTTCTTGCCATTAGCCTTGTTCGCGGTCTTTACGCGATTTAGTCCTTAGTGAGCATGTTCTTCTTGTCATGCCTCGGACTGTTCCTCTATCTCATCCTTAATTTGTTTAACCTTTGTCATATTTAAACACAAGTGTCCTTCAATCAAGACATTCACAAAAGTTAGTAATGTTAACTTTACTAAATGCCCGTATCATAACACAAGACTTTTGTACTATATGTGTCAACGCACGGAATGTTGTTAACTATATCTATCATTTAATTGGGGTAACGTGTATTACACGATAACCCTATGTGTTGTTTACAACACTTTAATATACTAAACTATTAACATACATGCACTTACCGGAATTGCGATCAAGCCTCGAACCGAACACCAATATTTGTCAAGAGCATAAGGTTTAAGTCCAAGCATGGTTTTCCCCACCATACTTGAATCCCTTAAACCAAGGCTCTGATACCAACTTGTAACATCCTAGTTATTATTTTAAAGATTTTCGTATTTTTAACGAAAATAAACATGTAGTTAACGTTAAGTATCCTTAGAAAATACGAGTTAATTAAAACTTTCACAATTTCCAAGTACACCGCCTAATGTGACAAAATTCGTCGTTTAAAAATATCGATTTACAATGTGCGGAAGCGTGAATCTTTATAGTGTTCGGTTCTTCGATGATGCTTGATCGTCTTCCGGCATCCTAAATGTACCTACATTTCATAAACATGAAATGCTTTAGTCATACAGGACTTAAAACGCGTCTAAACGAGCTCGAGAAACAATTGATAACAAAAACAAAGTTTTCAACCTGACCTCCACCGTAAATTACGGTGGCACCGTAATTTACGGTGGCCACTGGTACTACAGGCCCCTACCGTAAACCAGGAGGGATCCACCGTAGCGTTTTTCAACTCCACCGTAAATTACGGTGGACACCGTAACTTACGGTGGCCCCTGCATCAGCAGGTCTGCAGCTTAGTTCAGCTATGCCAGTTTTTACGGAAACGGCCATAACTTCTTCGTTATTGAACCGTTTTACCCGATTCCTTTTCCTACGCGTCCGTAATTTAATCCTCCATCTTATGAGGTTAAAATCCGACATTCGACTTAACAAATTTTAAGACTTCTAAGTTTTCGGCTTATTTCTCCTTTTTGCCAATTTTGACCCGTTTGTGATTTCACCATCAAACATGTTTATTTGGCACTTATATCACATATACTTCTTCGACTTAATGTTGCCTATCATATTAGATTTTAATCGCCGGTTTAATTACTCAAATTAAACCCATTTTTACTCGGATGTTTATTTTGACCCGTTAAGGGTATTTAAGCATTTTCAAGCCTAAAAACGCTTTCGATTTCTTCTAGTATTCCATCACCACATTTCTTACCCTATAATACCCCACCTCGACTGCATTTAAGGTGAGTTTATTATGGTGATCTTATATAACCCAAATTTTACCTCTAAAATCAATATTTTACGGCAAAACTCAATAGTGCCGTTTGACTAAAAACAATACCTCCTTCAGCTTCTATACTTATTCTAAGTATTTATCTTATCGCAAAACTCGTTTCCAAACAACCTTTAAGGGTTGTTTGTTCAATTTAGCCTACAAGGGCATTTTGGTCGATTTTGGTCCTTCTTTTACAATGAAGGGCTATCACCAATTATTCGACCAAATTAGTATTTTTACATACATCATAAATAAGTGTACCTGACTCGGGTCAACAAATAGACCCAATCTTAATACCTTGCTTTATATTCGCTAATTAAGAACGGTGCGAATATCCATTGGATATCTATTCCTGTAAGCATATGACTCGACAAAAGAATCATTAGTCTATATAGTCAAAAGGTGTTATCTACACCTTTTGACCCGTTTGGCCGAATTGACCATTTATCTTTGATTTTCTTGTTCCGTTCGATTACACGACGGAACATCATATTTCAATTGTTTAGACACCTCATTCATAATTTATATGATAAGAAAACATTCCACAATTTAAGACTAGTGTAAGTTATACTTACCTTGCATCCGAATTATGTTTTTCCGCCATTCTTGCTTCGTTTGACCCGCTTCCTTTCCAAGCCTCCACCTAGCTTGTCAAGCGTCAAACTATCATCATAATTCGTAAGACGGTTATATTAGTCATCATTAATTATGACTATTCCATCTTACATATTTTCTATCACAATTATCATTCGATCTTATTAATGGTCGGTTTGACTATTTAAAAGTCAAATCACCAATTAACACATATGATTGCACTATCAAGTTCACAAGACTCAATTAGGCACATTATCAACGCTTAGTTCTCATTTAGGCATTTTAACAAACACCTAATGTGCATGATTTTACATATTTACTAACTAGTTCCTAACTAGTTATTTTTACCAAGATTAACATCCAAAATTCACCACTATCACTTATGATCAATTACTCAAACTTGCAAGTTGTTCAAGTATCTTGCATCAACTATCAACTATGATGATTTCTTGCATAAACATATCATCATCTTCGCTACACAATCAAAACCCACTTAGCACATAAGAGGGTAATTATCAAATTCCTAGTTTTAGTACTAATTCTTCAAGTTTTCAACTAGGGTTTGTTTCTAAGCATGAATCTCATCCTAGTTTCACCCAAACACCAATCATTCAAGCTTCAATTTCGATCTTCACAAGTTCATCAAAAATCTCAACTTCATAAACATAAAAAATTTGACATACCTTACGATCCCCACGACTAGGTGATCGTTTCTACGTATTCATGCATCGATTTTGACCTTGAATCAGGCTTCAATTTGATGATTTGTTGAGTTCTAGGGTTTTGGCTCCCTTTTCCTTTCCCCTGGTCGCCCCACGCACACACACACACACTAAGTGTGTGTTGTGTTTTAATTATTTGATTTTATTAAACCTAGTTTGCTCACTTGACAACTTTGGCCCCTTGTGTTTTATCTTTCATAAAAAGGGTTATTACCCATGTTTTCTTCATTGTTTTAAGACACCTTTTTAACTAGGTTAATATTCCTAGCTATTTGGTGAATTCAGGAAAGTTATGATTAAGTTCATTTTAAGTCCCGTTAACTCGGGCCTCTCATAACTTTATTTCCTTAAAACATCTATTTACATTTTATTTAATGTTAGATTTATTTATTTTAAATCCTAATATTTACCGGGTTACCGTTACTACTAACGGTATTTTACCCGTGTATTAATAATAAGGGGTTTTGATTACCAAACCCGATTTCGGGGTGTTACATCAAAATAGGGGTTTCACTCCTGATTTGGTATAATTCTCCTTAAATGAAAATGAAAATAATAGGATAAGCATGAATTGATGAATAAAATCAACATAAGTCAGCCAATTTAGTCGGGAGTTTGCAGTTTTCACACCTATTCCTGACTGAATCGCCTGACGTCAATTAAAATTTCGAGTGCAGTGATAGGGAAGGATTACAGAATAAAGCACATAAACTGGGTCTGATGGTTCCTAACTATAGTCTAGGTCTCTAAGACAACGACCCGGACTAGGTCGTGTCTGCCTAATTCCCTATAGTTATGGCTCTGATACCAATCTGTCACACCCCAACCGATGGCGGAATCATCGGGGCGCGGCACTGAGCGAAACAGATTGTCCAGAAGTTTCCACAACAACTATTATTACAGATTCAGTTAAGTGATACGTCCCATACCGTATCCCAAATAAATAAACAAGTTATCATAGAATTCAACTAAACAAACAGTACTGTTTCGACAACTCAGATTCAATTTATTACAAACCAAATGTTTAAAAGTACGGCCCAGAGTCATTAAGACTCGTCCGGACAAGATCTACAGACAACTAATGCCATAGATGCTTGATCGAACAACTCCAACGGCTCCATGGCTATAGTTTATTCGCTTCTAGAGACCCCTAAGTAGGCTGCGACCTACAACTGCTAGATGGGCTCTAAAGCTTTATTATTGCCTCGCCTTCCTAGCAAGTAAGCATCCTAATTACCTGTCACATACGTTAGAATAAAGTCAATACATAAAATGTAAATGTGAGCACACAAGTTTGATAATAGCATATAGAGTTCGAATGGTTTACGCATAACCAGGCACGTACACAGAGGAAAACGATGCATGTTAATTATCGACATGGGACCATCGGTACCAATGACTGCGGGTTGACCGTCCGAGACGGTTCGCAATACATGATTACCACCGTAATCCATGCAAGTATTTGTCCTTAACAACCCCAGTGTGAACGGGTGCTGAGTCCAAACTATAGTACTATGTTGCTAAGGCAGGTAGATAGCACTCCACGTGTAAACATAATAAACAACATTCATTTAGTCAAATAGCACATGCAAGTTGGTTAGCGTTCAAATAGTTTGTGTTTGATTGTGATTTGATAGGTAACGTATGTAACACCCAAAAGTGCTAAAAGCAAAAAGGGATCGAGTATACTCACAGTGATTGATTGTGGATTGAAGGGAGCGCTGAGAGTAAGATTAGCCTGAACAGTTCGATAGCATAACGATGAGTAACGGGAAAAAGTAAACAAGTATGGATGGATCGAATGGGCTGGTCGATCGAACGACAGGTTCGATCGGACGGCCTGTTCGATCGGCTGGTATATCCGACTGGACAGTCCTGTTCGATCGGCCGGTTGGCTCGATCGGCTGAACCATTCGAGTGGATTGTTTCTTCCTCTAGTGTGTTTGTGTTAGGGTATTTGAACTTTTGAAGTTTTTGTTGCAGTATTTGAGAACACTGAAGTGTTCCTACTTTTTCAAGTCGTTCGATCGAACGGTTCGTTCGATCGGCCAGCTCACTCGATCGGCTAGCTCACTCGATCGGCTAGGAGCTTCAAGTTAGTCCCCAACTGAATGTCACTCGATCGAATAGTCTGTTCGATCGGCTGACATTCTTTACTACGAACGAGTTGTGAAAATGGTTAAGTGTTGAAGCATAGTATCTCATGATCCGAACAGTAATGTTTACCCATCGAGTGACCCATTCGATTGAACATCACTTCGTCAATACTATTCTTCAAAAGTTTGGGAGTTGTGGAGCCATGTGCTAGCCGATCGGCTGGCCCGGTCGATCCGCTGGCATATCCGATCGGCTGGGCTGTTCGACAGCCTAGCCGTTCGGCCAGCATTTCTGACCTGGTCGGCCTTTCGTCTAACACTTGGTTGTTTGTTTATTTGTTATTCTTTCAAGGTATCTTGACGACGTGTTGAACTATGATAACCTTCGTTCCCACCTGTTCCCTTGGCTCGAACAGGAATCACCCAAGTCCGGCCGGTTGAACGGTTTGGAATGCCGGTTTGGAGTTTAACCGTTATCGGTGAACCTTGTTTATAGACCCGAATCTTGAACCCTCCCAACCATTTGAATGATTGGTTAGCCGGTTCAAGCTCCGTTTCTACCGGTTTGAAGGCATTGAGTGTAAAAGAGTTGAAAGAAAGTTGGAAATCCTTCTTTCAATCCTTTACATCATGAAAATGTTTAGATCCATGGTGGATCTTAGCTTGTTTATGTGGAAATCGGTTAGATCTAAGCTAATCATAGTGGAGTGAGGCCAAAACATGATGTTCTTCAAGAACACCATGATGACATCACCCAAGAACACTTAGATCTTGGTGATTTCACGGTTAGAATTCAAGTTTTGAAAGATAGAAAGGTGTAGAATCAAGTAATGATTAAGAACGTACAAGGATTAGAGTGAAAACTTACCGGGATTGAGAGAAATCTGAGAAAAAGGTGAAGAAGATGGCTGGTTCGGTCAGAGCTTTCCAAAAGTGGAAATTATGACAATGACAGCCCTACTTATAGGCTTCCAAAAGAGGAAAGTGGCAGCCGATCGGCTGGGAACTCCGATCGAGTGGGCTGCTCGATCGGCTGGCAAGGTGCTTAGCCGATCGGCTGGCCTGTTCGATCAGGATGTTTCCTGTTCGATCCGCCACGCACTTCGAGTGTTTTGCGAAGATTTTCGACGTTTCGATTTTGATGGACGATGATACGAATACGATAGAGTTCCTAGTCAAATTACTTTTAGTCCCAACCACTATATCTAACATACAATCTTCCATAAGTTACGTTTCGATGTCGGTTTCTATTGAGTTCGATTGCCTTTCGAGTTTCGATTCGATTTTCGATTGATTTGCTTGGATACCACACCAATCATAAAGTAAGCACGCACAAGTAACACATATGGCACACACACATATAAAATACCAAAATTCGCATGATTCGAGTCTCGAGTTCGATTGATTGTTAGATCGGTTTGATTTCTGTTTAGATTAACTTTATCGCATTGTTACTTCCTATCATTTATAGTCGTAGATCGGTTCTCATTATAACACATTTGATTACTTTGATTCTTGCTGATTACAACATTGACTCCACATAATACAACTAAAACACAAAATCGACTATCTACAGTCAAAGAAAATCAAAGTTGACTTAGACTTTGACTTTGACATTCGAAAACACGGGGTGTTACATGAGGGCCCGGCTTCATGATCGTGACCCGTAACTGGTCCCTTGCCTCGACCGCGAAGAAATCTTGGTGGCATTTTGACCTGCAATCATTGATAGGATAACGACCAATATATAATAAAAGACTCAATAAAATAAAACAAAACAGAGTTTGTCCTATGTTCTTTGTCTAGACTTGGAACTCGAAGAATGTGCAATTCGTGCACTGAGACTAAACACAAAAGGCTAGTGTTTAATTCACTCAGTGTTGGCTCTGATACCAACCTGTCACACCCCTAATTTCCACGTGTCACCGGTGGGCCCGGTGGGGGATTATCGTGACGTAGTTGATATCATCATAGTCAAACAACACAAATTATAATGCACAGCGGAAGCAAAAGATAGATTTATTTCAACTTAAATTATTGTAATATTCAAGTATCACAAACTGTCGAAATAGATCCACAGGCAGATTCAAACAAAAAGGAAACTTCATTTCAACAGACTTCATGCATCCTAAGCTTGTGAGACTTCTATGGATGCTTAAGGAGTGACCAGCCTATTACGCGTAGTACCTGCACTTAGCCTTTTTGGAAAATACGTCAGTTTACACTGGTAAATACAATTTAACTGACTCATTTTGAAAATGTTTAAAAATTGATTTAAATGCCCGAGGCACAAAACTTTTTATATCTTGGGATAATTATTTGCTTAATAATCTTGTAAAAGAATTACATGTTCGTTATGCGTTCAGTGGCCCGGGTCGTGCCGGGTTAAAGTTCAATAGACACACCATTTAATATAATTCCGTCGCAAGACTTCTCTCGGCCGACGATTATACAATAATGAAATGCACAATGGGTGTACGCCTACACCCGTGTGCTAGGGTCGTGGCCATTCTTTGAATGATGCCAAGGATATCCGGGACATGGTCATTAAACCCCCAAAGGCGTTAAACAAACAAAACAACATTTTTAAACGGGTTAATTTGACAACACTTAGCCATCAACTGGTTAAGGTCAATTCCCCGACCAAGCGGTATTTTATATACCGTACCCCAAGCCCGTATAGGGAAAATAAGTTAAACGTATTTACCTGAGCAAATTTATACAATTTATCCCAGCCGTATACCACCAAGCAAGTACAGATAGGTTTTACTGGGCTCCTAAATCTGGAACGAAGGTTTTTAATAACCTATTAGAATTCTAACGGGCCTTAAGCTTAGACCGGTTAGTTATAAAGGAAGATTACTGTTTTAAACGCATAATAAGGCGAAGACCGTTTTAGAATGTGGTTTTGACCCAACAAGCTTGCATGCTTGTTTAATATGGGTAACATAATCACATTCTGGATTTTTGAGACCAAAAAGATATGGTTTGACCCGTTTCGGCTAAAATGGCCAAACTAGTCACATAAGCCGATCCGAACGCGTATAGTGCGTAACGAGTAACCATAAGAGTCAAATACAAGTTTCTGAAGTTAATATGCTTAAAATATGTTGTGATATCAGAATGATACCTTCCATTATGCCCCAAATGATTTTAAACCAAAACTATGCCTCATAAGGGCGTTTTGGTCATTTTATAAGGTGTAAAAGGGTTAAAATAATAACCTGAGTTACAGGTCTGAATAAGTTAGTAAATATACTTAATTTACTAGGTTATATCAGTAGGGTATCAAATCTATGTGAAATTTATTACCCTTAACCTTACTATGCACCGTAGGGGCATTTTGGTAATTTCACATGTGCCTAAAAGGTCAATTCTGGAACTCTGAGTTCAAAACATTTTCCTACTGTTTAAAATATAAGAAAATTCACTAATTACATTAGTAGGTTCAATCCCTTAAGCTTAATGAGGTTCTAGAGCACCCTTATGCGTTAAAAATGTCTAAAAAGGCGATTTGGAGCCATTTCCGGGTTTTCTGTAAAAAGCTGATATTTTTAATATTCCAGAAGGTTCAAAATAATTTATTTGTCATAACAAATCAGTCGAAATTGGTTTGGGGTCAAAAGGATTTGTAAAACTCATTTTATGGCTAAAAAGGGCAAAACCGGCATAAACCGAATTAATCTTAGAACACTAAGTTATGCTCAGCCTAAAAATAAATAAAAATCACCAAAAATCCCAAAATATTATTTTATTACAGTGGGTAAAAAGTTTGGTTTAAAATTTGGGTTTTGATAGGCTATACGTAATTTACGCCATTTACTTAGTAAAGAAGCTCTTAATTACGCTATTGAGCATAACTCCCAATCTAGACCTCAAACTGACCTCAAATTTTGGGTGCAAGTTTATAAATTAGTAGGTAAGGTGTCTACTCTTTTAGATTTTTAAAAATCACATTTTAAGGTCAAATAGGCATAATGGTCAACATATAAGCGATTAACGGAAACATGCATGTGAATAGGATATCCAATGAACCAAGTTGTATAATCTGAGAGAGTTATACTAACATGTAAATAGGTCCAAAAGAAGCTCTAAGGAAATCCTAATCTTGGCTTAAACGGGTCAGAACTGATAGTCAAAGCAATAGTCAAACTTTGCGACTTTCGGTTCCAAACCGAGCCTAAACTGAAAATTGTCGAGTTGAACATGTTGGAACATGTTCTTACATTAATTACCAAGTTATATTAATGATCAAATAGGTTGCATGCACCCTACATTACCAATTATGCATTAATCCGCAAATAAGTATTCTGTTGACTTTTTATAATAAGCTTTGACTCGACAATTGACATGTTTAGAGTGGGAATTTGGAAATACCCTTTTAAGGGTTTATTATCCACATAATTACCTACTTAAAGGTGTTTTTAATTCGTGATTTGACAGAGCACATTTTAATTAATCACGAAGTCAAACCTTAATTACGACGGTTTGACTTTTGGCTAATTAACTAGGCTAAAACGAATAAGGAAGGGTTAAGGACACTTACAAGAGTCCTAATTGAGATTAGAGATCACTAGGAAGATGGCTTGAAGTCCAGAGAGCTCCAGACAATGCTCCAAGTGAGTGACACAATTGAATGATCAAAGTTCACCACACTTCACTCCCTTATATAGTGACCAAGATGCTCTAGGATCAAGACATGGAAGTCTAGGATGGTTACAAGATTACCCCAGGTGTCCCTAATAGGCTAAATACTGCCTAGAGAGTCCATTGTTTTGAAAACCACCTCAATAAGGCGGTGCAACAAGCTGAACAGGCAGCTGTCCAATTTCTGCTGCCAGCGACAGGCTTACGGACCGTAAGCCTAAACTCTTGCGGTCCGTATGCAGCCCTTGCGGACCGTATGCTCAGATTGTTGCGGTCCGTAACCGACCTTTGCTGAAAACGCCCAGGTACCCTCCTTACGGACCGTAAGCCTAGTGTCTTGCGGTCCGTAACCGGTGGTCAGAGGACAAAAATTTGTAAACTTCCAAGTCTTGACCATGCAATCAAACAATTCCGAATCCAAGCCCTCTTTTCCAGTTGTGGGACCATCTGCTCAGCCATTGCATGCTTGAATGGTTCTTACATGTTTCCCATTTCAAATTTAATTCTTGTGGGACTTGCAAGGTGACGGATATTACTAGGAAATCTTGAATTCTTCATCAATTCCCAACTCTCATTAGTTTAGGATTAAAAATCAGAATTCATTGTAGTAACACTATTAATAATCCAACTTCCTTATAAAGGATGGAGTTTTATTTATTTAGAATCAACCGGTAAAAATATATAAGATGTTTATCAAATAATTTATGGATCTTGGGATTTATACATTCGGGTCGTTCAGAGGTATTTTTATAACATGACGCCCTCTTAAAATCCTACCACGCATCTTTATATTTGACCCGGGTTTCTGACACATTTGTCCCACATGACACGTGTCTTTATTTCGTTGGACAAGAATTTTCGGGGTGTTACAAAGGTGGAGAATCATAGTTTATGGAGGAAGGTTGTTGAAGCTTGTCAGTTTAAAAACAATAATTGGGGTTTTCTTCCTTTTAACAAGTCTGTGTCGGGCTGTTGGAAAAATATTGTTGTTTTTTATTCAAATTTTAAAATAAACGGAACAAGTTTAAAAAAAATTATCTGGGGGTAAAGTGGGGAATGGGATGGATATTCGGTTCTGTGTCGACACATGGATGGGTAATCAACTGTTTATGGATAGATGGCCGCACCTTTTCAACCTTGAGCTTGTTAAGTCTTGTAGAGTGCCAGACAGGATTGTGCAGGATCAGGCGAATCCTGGGTACAACTGGAACTGGATCAGAGCTCCGGAGTCGGTAGCTAAGATGCAGGAGTGGCAGGATTGCCAGGCTATCTTGGCTTTGGTGGTTTTGTCCAATGTTAGTGATTCGTGGAAGTGGTTGGGAGAGGACACGGGCACCTTTATAGTCAGATCGGTAAAAAAACATAAGAGTAAAGATAGGGAGGTGATCCAGTTGCCAACGTTTCTGTGGTGCAAATGGGTACCCCTTGTGTAATATTATGGCTTGGAGAGCGAACCTGGATAGATTAGCGACAAGGAAGAATCTAAGGAGAAGAAATGTGAATATTCCGTCCGATGCGTGCCCTTTTTGCGAGGAATACGGGGAATCGGTTGATCACACTTTTCAGCATGTATGTTGGCAAACGGGATTTGGATGGGTTTCAATGTTTGGTGCAATATTCCGCCGCTCTTCGTTTTCGACTTCAAAGACCTTATGGAAGTTAACGGTTTTCTTCAGCTTGGAAATAAAGCTAAGAAGATCATTGATGGACTTATTATAATCACATGCTGGTGCATCTTGAAAGGAAGGAACGAGACAGTATTTCATAACATAAAATGCGGGTTTCAGGATATTATAGAAGTCAAGTCTAGAGGGTGTTGGGAATTTTTCAGAAAACCGGATGATCAGAGAGCCGTGTAATCACTCTCAGATCAAATTATTTCGGTGGTTTACCCGAATAATTTAATCGGATACAACTCTGATTTTCGAGAAATTGAACCAGGGTGTGTGTGTATGCGAATTGTCTGAACCAGGAAAGAAAAAAGATCAAAAACTATCTACGAAAAATGGGGTTGAGGTGATTAACTGCCTAATGGCAGTTATCTCAATTTTAAGACAAAAAACTGCCATAATTTTGATGTTTCGACCCCAGTCAGGGGCTTTGCCCCTTGGACCCCGCCAAGGGCTGCCGCCCCTTGGACCCTGCTCCTAAGGACGCTGCCCCCTGACCCCCGCCTAGGAGGGGTTGCCCCCTTGGAACCCCGTAGAGTACGGGTTATAATAACTCAAATAAGCATGCACTCTCGCACCTCCTAATTTGCTTGATGTGTATTATTATTGGCTTTGATCGCCAAGTCAATCCCGATTACACTAAAATATCTAACAGAGGGTTTGTGTGGTTAAAAAATAGATCCTCCTTTAGAACGATTAGATGGGAGGATTGGCGTAAATATATCCGTTGTACATGTAATTTGTTGTCTTTTGCCCGTTTGGGTAAGAGGCGCTTGTTGTTTGTTTGTTTACCTTTCAAAAAAAATTGAAAAAAACTATAAACAAGGTTGTTGGGAATATTCATGATTAACTAATGATGGGAAAGATTGCTTCTCGCTAACGATGGAAAGATTGCTTCTTGTGAGTACCAAATACCAATATCAACTACTTTAAGTAGTTAAATTCGAGTGTGCATGGTGGGTGAGAAGCCGACCAAAAAGCAAAACCAGATTAATTATTGAGCTAAAAGCTTTTGCGGTTTATCGGCAACGGATTAGTCATGTATCAAATATTGGCCGGCAGACAAAAAGAATAAAGGCAAAAGTCATCGGTTTTTAACCAATTTTCATCGATTATTTTCCTATTTGCTCAAAACCGGATAATTAATTTGTGTCTAGTTCATTAGCTCGTAACTAAGCTAATAACATGGACTTGGAGTAGCTGCTGTTGTGTTTTCTTTGCGAATAGAAGTTACAGTTTAAATAAAAAAAACTAATAATATCGACAGCTGCTGTTTTAAGATATATATGTGGATTCAATCTGTCATATAAAATAACTCTCCACCTTGGCGGCAATAATTTTATTGTAAAGGCTACTAACATATGGTATTTGTTGTTAGCTAACCACTTATACATGATTATTTTTAACAATTATGTACATATGAAGTTCTTCGTAAAGTAATGCGTTTCAAGGGGTCGTATATATAATATTTCACATCATAAAAAACAATCACACTTATAAAATTAGCGTCACAACTCACAACATTTTTTTATTATTAAAATAGAACAAAACTAAAGCTAAGAGTGTGTTAAAACAAACATGTTAATTTTGATTATTTAATTATCACAGTTTAAAGTTATAATATTGTGTTTTAAAGTTTAGATAAAGACATTATTATTATTGTTGTTGAATTATATATGGCCAAGTAACTAATAGTTGATAATTATTTTCATATAGTTGATAATTATTAAAACAAAATTAAATTACCTATTTGCTTGTTTCATCTATTTTGTAAGACTTTTGCTTTATGCAAAACACTTATACGGTTATTCAACGTACGAGTTTAAACCCAGTTATAACACGAATTCATGCTCGAGGTGATAACAACATGAGCTGAGTCACTCGAGTAAATATGTCCAAGCTTCTATGCATCTTGAGACCGTATGTGGCTTCTTGAGGTCTCTTGTTTTCTTTTTAATGGATTTTGATTGTTTTATTTACACCAATCTAATAAAATCAAGTAATGAAATAAGATTTCAATTAACGACAATATCTAATTATACAAAATCAATTAAGTAATACTGAAAAAGACCACCAATATACAAGAAAATGAAATAAGATATCAATTATAAACAAGTTACGACCACATGTTATTTGCCTGGCCTTAAACACTCCACCATTTCTTTCACTAAAATGAGAGTTTGAATAATTTTATCTATTAACTTTTTCAAATAGAAAAATGTATAAGCACTCAACTATAATTAACGAAAACAAATCTAAACATTTTAGTGTGTTTTACTTTTATTTGCTCTTGCAGGCCTGCACCCTTGAACGTAAGTGGGCTTTAAAGGCAGCCCAAATTAATTAGTGGATTATGGATAAGACTTAAGCTCGCTTCAAGTTTGTTTTTATTTTATAACGATTAAAGACAAAAAAGAAAATATATTATAAGCGTTTCATTGAACACAGCAATTTTTGGCTTTAAAAAATTAATTAAGGGGTGAAAAGAAAACTAATGAGGGTTTGTTTTTTTTGTTTTTCTGATAGAAACACTTTAATTGTATGTTGTTTAATTCTCCTCCTGGTCTCCCCGTTCGTTAAGAAGAACAAAATATCATATATCAAGCATGGAATTTATGTCGTTTAGCCGGCAAATTGTATCTAAATAGATTTTTTGGGGTTAAGTTCTATTTAATTAAGGAACTGTGGGTTCAAAAGTAACATTTAAGATTTTCAACCTTTCATACATTTGATTCACTTGCTCCTGAAGCTTTTGGTTTTTTTGGACAGAGTGTAGAGGGTCGTACACAGCAATTACTCGACGCCTAGGAACCAAGGTTTTATTTTCGGTAAACTTGGATTTGCTATTCAAAATGAGTTGTGGCGCAACTTGTTGCCCGTTTACCTGTCATTCTTATGTAATTTTTCTCTATTAGAAAATTGAAAAAAAAGAACCTTTTTTATTTTATTATAAGTATTTATTGTTTAAAAAAATTTCAATGTGATTTTAAGTTTTTTTAACACATTATCCAATGACAAATTATAATGAAAATAGAAAAAAAAAAACCAAATATAAACTGTTTATATTTTAATGAATGGGTCTTATTTTATAATAAATTTGTGTAGGTTATGTACATAAAATGTTATTATACAAAGTTAGGTAGAGGATCCTGTACATTAATCCAGAAGTGTTATATATAATGTTATCATACACTTCTCACACTTCTGAATTAATGTACACTATCCCTACCCTACAGGGCGGACATAGCCTTTAAATAGGGGTAGCCCCCGCTACCCCTTGACGTTCGAGTGGTAGTGTGATTTTTGAAAAAAAAAATTGACTTTTTTTTTTATTTCGTTACCTTTTTTTTTTGAAAAATTACCCGTTAACGTTTTTTCTAGATCCGCCACTGCTACCCTACAAAGTTATTCATATATTTTTATAGTTATATACCGTTTCCAAGCATATATGCATACGCAAAGTTTCATATCTTTTTATAGTTATATATATATATCGTTTCCAAGCATATATGCAGCTAAGGTAACCTACATGCTACATGTGTGTAGCTTACAAACATTTACACTAATTTGTTATATATATTAGTTTCATAGAAGATGAGTGAAATACAATTATACAATACATACTACATTTTCTTTATTCTAAAAAATTAAATAGACAATCTGAATGATACATTCTGAATAAACATGTTATCGCAATACCCATAAATTTTCCATTTGTGATTTACCATTTGGTTTTACATGCAATAATACAAAAATGTAAATTTCATCTAACGTAAACTATACAAGTTGTACGATAGTACCGCAGACTATAGTTATAACAAACATAAATTCATCGATACAAATATATATAACAATATAAAACAATAATACAAAAAGAAATAAAACAAATGAATTGAATCTCAAAATTTGACATTAAACAAATAAAACGAGAATAAAAATAAACAACTTGCAATAACTTTTATGGATTATATATAGTTCGCTTTCAAATCTAGTGAGGGGTGGACCTAAACGCTAGAGGAGAAGAACTCCTAGTTACTATAAAATAGAGTAA
This sequence comes from Helianthus annuus, assembly GCF_002127325.2. Classification (NCBI taxonomy): domain Eukaryota; kingdom Viridiplantae; phylum Streptophyta; class Magnoliopsida; order Asterales; family Asteraceae; genus Helianthus; species Helianthus annuus. The sequence goes on along the minus strand of NC_035446.2, from coordinate 143,856,848 downwards.
ACTGCTAAAATCGTCCCTGTGGTTTGACTCAAATTGCTAGATCAGTCCAAAATCAATTTTTTTTTGCTAAAACAGTCCCTGAGCCTAGTTTGTGTTGCTATTTCAGTCCAATAAATTAACACCGTTAGAACCTCCATTAATGAATGGGTAAAACTGCTAAATTCGTCCCTGGGGTTTGATTCAAGTTGCTAGATCAGTCCAAAATCAAGTTTTTTGAATTTGTTAATTATAAACTTATTTACGTATATAATTTTTCTAGACTTGCATTAATTTTTTGAATTTGTTAATTATAAACTTATTTAGATTATAAACTTATTTAGGTATATAATTTTCCTAGACTTGCATTAATTTTTTGAATTTGTTAATTATAAACTTATTTAGATTATAAACTTATTTAGGTATATAAATCATTAATATCACAAGAGAAAAAAATCATTTTGTTAGTTATTTTGAAAAATTATTTGTTAGTTATTTTGATTATTATTATTATTATTATTATCATTAAATGTTTACTAATTATATATTTAAGTATTTAAATAACATAATACTTAATTTAATTTAAATAAAATTAGTTTTAAAAATATAAATGTAGCTTTTTTGAAGAGCGTAATTTAACCGGCCCAGCCTTAAATACTGATTTTATTTTGATGTTGTTGTTATTGTTACCATGTAAATATTTAGTATTTATTTAAGGATTTAAATAAGACAACAGTTAATTTAAACAATATTTAGTTATGAAAAATACAAACATTATATGTAAATTTAAATATTAAGAAATTAACATAATTTTTATTTGTTTTTATTTAAATCGTAATATTTAATGTTTAATATTTATCAATTATTTTAATTTAATATTTGTATTATAAAGTTCTTTTATTCATTTTTTCTACTTAATTAAGTGGTTTCTTATTTAATAATACTTATCATTCAGGTGAGGTCGGACAACATGTAGTGCCAGAACAAGTCTCATAAAAAGGATTATTTTGGTTTGAGTCAAAACGGGTTCGGGTCAAACAAGTGTTTAAGACAGGTCAAATAAAATTGCGCTCTCCAAAAGAGCTACATTCTGTTTATATTTTTATAACTAAACACAAATTTAAATTATATATTTAGGGTAGACTTGTAATTTATCTTAAATTTTAAGACATTTAAGAAAATATATAATGCATTTGGTACAAGTATTGATGCATTAAGAACCTGTCATTTACCATTTTTTTCTCTTGTGATATTAATGATTTATTCAACAAACATAAATATAACTGGACCCGCCTTAAATAAGTTTAGAATCTTGTGATATTAATGATTTATATACCTAAATAAGTTTATAATCTACATAAGTTTATAATTAACAAATTCAAAAAATTAACGCAAGTCTAGAAAAATTATATACCTAAATAAGTTTATAATCTACATAAGTTTATAATTAACAAATTCAAAAAATTAATGGAAGTCTAGAAAAATTATATACCTAAATAAGTTTATAATTAACAAATTCAAAAAACTTGATTTTGGACTGATCTAGCAACTTGAATCAAACCTTAGGGACGAATTTAGCAGTTTTACCCATTCATTAACGGAGGTTCTAACGGTGTTAATTTATTGGACTGAAATAGCAACAGAAACTAGGCTCAGGGACTGTTTTAGCAAAAAAAGTTGATTTTGGACTGATCTAGCAATTTGAGTCAAACCTCAGGGATGATTTTAGCAGTTTACTCTTATAAAATATTTACCTTTAAATTCATTTAATAATTATGGCCTCTGGAATTTTAGATTATTAATAATAGTTAAAGTTAATATCATTATATTTTATCACTTTTGTTTTTAGTTAACTCATATGCAACTTGTTTTCGGTCATCACTATTGAAAATTTATAATTCATTACTAATGCTACCTACAAATTTTGAAAACCTTTTAATTTGTGTTCCAATTGTAGCTTAGTCGTAATAAATTGATGTTAAGAAAAAAAAAAAAAAGATTCTCAATTCTTTTTCATAAAAAATGTATGTAAGATTAGAGGAACATGTGTATTTTTGAGAGTTAAAGAGTTGTAAATTTATGTAATGATATATATTTTATATGTTTGCATGAATTGCAATTATTAGAGACGATATGATTTATACTCATAATATTATCACATGGTTAACGCATCTTAATGTGAATATCACACGTCACACGTAGTGGCGGACCCAGAAATTATTTGCTGGGAGTACGGATGAGTTGCTCAAGCATATTTTCAAGGGGTGCGGTCGGGTTTTTTGCCTAAAATATACACAATTTTTTTTTTCAAGGGGTGCGCCCGCCCACCTTGGGCATAACCTAGGCCCGCCCCTGGTCACACGTATGATTGATTATGATTGATTGAGCCACCATACTTAAGCTGCGTTTATGCCCGCTCATTCGTCCTTTATTAGGTTTGTCGCAAAGGCTTTTTTATACATGCATAGACTATTTAGTTCAAACGCGTTCGTTGCTTTAAATTGTCGATAATCATGATAATTTTTATTTCATATTCAAAAACTATACGTTATAATGCATGAAATGTTAGGGGTTCGTATTTTCATTGAGGAAATTTATCTTAAAGCCCAAAAAATAAAGCTATTATGACATTACATTAGTATCCCATAAAGAAAATGGGTTGACTTAACTTCAAAGCTCGTTTACGTTCTCTTTTTAGGTACCACATAAGGAACATTATCACTTAAGATTCCAATTCTTTTTCTTGTGAAGAAAACCATCAATTTGTTACCGTTTTTATTAAATAAATAAAAAAGAATGTCAGTGTGGGATTGTGTGTTCGCAAGTTTCAAAGTATTAGTAAATAAAAAGTATAAAAATAAAAAATATTATCAAGTCAGTTGTTGGATTACTTGGAATAACGGGAAACTCTTTGAAAACAAAAGAAGCAAAATATGTAAACGGTTTGCGACTATTTTTTAGTAACTCAAACTGGAAAAAGAAATAAGTATAAGAGTAGATATACTTTTATATCAATAAAAGTTAATGTCATTGTAAGAAAACTCAAGTCAACACATAACTTTCTAATCATCGATTTTACCCGTCATTAGGTCATCTATTGTCACACTTTAAACAAACATAAGAAGAGTAAATTGACTGTCTCACTAAAATACACTATGATAAATCAATAAGTTTGACACGTCGGTAACTTGATGATATCTAAAGCAAATCAATCCATTTGACAAGCTATAAACTTGATAATCGTAAAACAAGTCATCCACTTCGACACATTAGTGTAAATTGAGAGAATGAAAAGCTTGAATTGAATTATTCCCAAAGTGATACAAGCCCTAATTATATACAGACAAAAGTTAACTGACTAACTGTTCTCTAACTTCCTAACTAACAATAAACAGAATAATTAAAGGGTAAAATAGTAATTTGACTTTATTAAGTCAACATCCCCCCTCAAGTTGGTTGTATAACAACACCCAACTTGGACATAATTTCTCGATGATGTGGAACAGCTAAGCTCTTCGTAAAAATGTCAGCAAGTTGATCAGTTGTACGAGTATGCGTCAAAGAAATAAGCCCGTCTTGAAGTTTCTCACGAACAAAATGGCAGTCAAGCTCTATGTGCTTTGTTCGTTCGTGAAACACGGGATTCTTAGCAATATAGATCGTAGCTTGATTATCACATTTTAAAGGAATAGGAGTGACATTTGGAACCTGCAACTCGTGTAGTAACCGGGTTAACCAAGCTAATTCAGCAGTGACTCGTCGCATTGAGCGATATTCAGCTTCAGATGAACTTAAAGCCACAGTGGGTTGCTTTTTCGATTTCCATGAAATTGGAGAACCTCCAAGTGTAACAAAATAGCCACTAACAGACCTTCTAGTGTTAGGACATGAAGCCCAGTCAGAATCACAATAAGCCTGAAGATCAAATGAATTTGAGTTATTGAAAAATAACCCTTGTGTAATAGTGCCCTTGACATAAGCCAATGTATGTAAGGCTGCAGACCAGTGAGGCAAGCGAGGATCTTGCATAAATTGGCTCAAAAACTGGACTGCAAATGAAAGATCCGGCCTTGTATGTGTGAGATAATTCAACTTGCCTATAAGCTGCCTATATTTCAAAGGATCAGGAAGAGAATCACCATCTTTTAACTTCAATTGTAAATGAGATGGTAAAGGAGAATTTTGAATATCCAGGTCTGATGAATCAAACTCAGCTAGTAAGTCTTTGGCAAACTTTCTTTGTGACAAGATAATCCCATTCGAATGAGCATGAACCTCTATGCCAAGAAAATAATTCAAAGACCCCAAATCTTTTATTTGAAAAACATCATGCAGAAAAGCTTTAAGAGCAGTTATCTCCTCGGGATTATTCCCTGTTACCAAGATATCGTCCACATATACTGCTGCATGAACCGTAGACGATCCCATTGACTTGGTAAATAAAGAATAATCATTGGCAGACCGCACATAACCTTTTGATTTTAAGACAGTTGAAAGTTTGCGATACCATTGCCTTGATGCTTGTTTTAAGCCATATAATGATTTTTGAAGTTTAAGAACTTGATTAGATGGTAAAGTCATACCAGGAGGAGGAGACATATAAATGTCTTCATCTAAATCACCATGGAGAAACGCATTATTTACGTCAAGCTGAAACATTGGCCATTTCAGTTTTGTTGCAATAGCAATGATAGATCTAATCGTAGTCATCTTAACTACTGGAGAGAAAGTTTCATTATAATCAATGCCATGTTTTTAGTGTCCCCCCTGACAACCAAACTGGCCTTGCATCTTTCAACGGTCCCGTTAGCATGATACTTGATTTTATAAACCCACTTACACTTAATGGGTTTCTTTCCAGGAGGAAGATCAACTATAGACCAAGTGTTATTGTTTTGAAGAGCAGTAAACTCCTTGTCCATTGCTTCCTGCCAAGCTGGAAATTGTGCAGCCTGTTTGTATGAAGTAGGCTCGTGCAAAATATCAAGATGATGAGCAAAAAGCTGACTGGATTTAGAAAGATCAACAGAATTGGCAGAAGCAGTGGGCAAACATTCATTAGTGATGGTATGAAAGCAATGAACATGTGAATCAGAAGTATGAACATGATTACATACATAATCATGTAAATATGATGGAGGATTAGAAGATCTTGTGGACCTTCTAACAGGAGGAGGGGGAGGAGGAGGAAGAGGATTAGAAGTCGAGGAGGAAGAGGATTAGAAGGCGGATTAGGAGAAGGAGAATCTGATGGAAGAGAATCAGAAATTGAAGAGGATGAATCATCAAAGAAAGAGTTGAAATGTTCAATTGGAAGAGGAGGAAAGATTGAAGAATTATTAGGATTGTGCAAAGAAGGAAACAAGTGTTCAAAAAATACCACATCTCTTGATACAAATGTAGTATGAGTGTCTAGGTTATACAACTTGTAACCTTTCTTTGCAATGGGATAGCCGATGAATAAACAAGGTGTAGCTCGAGGTTGAAACTTGTCTCTTCCTTGTTTAATGGTTGAAGCATAACACAAACATCCAAAAGCTTTAAGATGTGAGTATGAAGGAGGCTTTTGTGTTAGAACTTCAAAAGAAGTTTTGTTATCGAATAAAGGTGTAGGATAGAGATTGATTAAATGAGTAGCCGTTAAAACACAATCTCCCCAGAATTTTAAAGGAAGATTAGACTGAAACAATAAAGCCCTTAAGGTTTCCAAAAGGTGTTTATGTTTTCTCTCAACCACCCCGTTCTGCTGGTGAGCATGAGGGCAAATGGTTTGATGAACAATGCCTTTAGACCTGAGATAAGAAGCATGTTCTATACTACTGCCCAATTCAAATGCATTATCTGATCTTATGCATTTTACTTTGACAGTAAACTGTCTTTCAACCATTTCAATAAAAGCTTGCAAAACAGCAAAAGCATTGCCTTTAGTTGCGAGTAAATGGGTCCAAGTAGTTCGACTAAAATCATCCACGATTGTCAAAAAATATTTGCAGCCGTTATAAGTGGATGTTTTATATGGTCCCCAAACATCAATATGCAACAAATCAAAAATAGCCTTAGTGGAACGTGTGCTAGTGGGAAAAGGCAAGCAATGTTGCCTAGCTTTAGGACAAATTGAACAATGATCAAGAACAGACAAATTTTTATTAGAAATGACATCTAATTGTTTCATTTTATAGGTTGGTAAATGTCCAAGCCTATGATGCCATATAGTAATTGAAATAGTAGAATTACAAGCAGAAGTGGTAAACAAAGAAGTGTTGAAACAATGAAAAGAAGGAGTGTTTGCTTTGAGAATGTAGAGCCCATCTAGGAGATCACCAAGAACCAGTGGCCTCTTCATTGATGGGGCCTGCAACAAACAACTTTTATTAGAAAAGTAAACAATGCCTTGATTATCATGACACAATTTAGAAATAGAAAGCAGATTATGCTTGAATTCAGGAACAAAAAGAACATTATGAAGAATCAGATCAGAATGAAGTATAAAAGTTCCAACCTGATGAACTGTTATAACATGGACATTAGGAAGACCAATAAAAAACGGAGTTGAAATGTAGTGAAGATTGGAAAATAGATTTGGATCATTGCACATGTGATCACTGGATCCAGTGTCAATGATCCATTTTGTGTGAACATTAGTGGAATTACAGGCCATAATACCTGCAAAATTAGCAGCATGGATCGAAGAAGTAGGCTGTGATTGAGTTTCTTTTGCCAAATTGTGATGCTGCAACAATTTCATCAACTCATTGTATTGTGTAACTGAGATAGAAGATAAACCATTTGAAGATTCAGGAGAAGTGCTATTAACAAAAGGATTTGTTGACTGCTGAAAAAGCAAGTCAGATTCAAGTTCCACATTGTTAGCAGTTCCACGTTTTGACTTTGTGAACTTGAAGTCTTTGGGAAAACCAATGATTCTGTAACATTTACTGACATGATGTCCAGATTTCTTGCAATGAGAACAAACTTGCACCTTCTTATTATCAGAATTCCCAAAAGAAAGCTGAGTATTAACATTCATAGATGCAGATTCAGAAGGAAAAGGAGATAAAGAATGAATCTCCCTTTGTTTCTCATCTTGAACAACAAGAGCATAAGCTTGATTGATAGTAGGTAACGGTTTCATCATAAGAATATTACCTCTGACCGTATCATAACAGGGGTTTAAACCCATCAAGAACTGCATAAGACGCTGATCTTCATCTCTCTTAGCCAGAAGATTAGTAGTACCACGGGTGCATATTGGAATGGTGTTAATTGACATTAATTCATCCCAAACAGTCTTGAGTCTCGTAAAATAAGAACCAATATCAGAATTACCTTGAACAAGATCAGTTAAACTCTTTTGCAATTGATAATACTTGGCACCATTTTCTTGACCATATTGATCGTTGAGTTCAAGCCATAATTGTCGAGCAGACGCAACATAAAGAACACTTCCACTGATTTCTCGAGATAATGTGTTTAAGATCCAAGAAATCACCATGTCATTGCACCGATTCCAGAGAGAAAGTTGAGAAGAATCAGTAGGAGAAGCAAATTCACCATTGACAAACACCAATTTGTTCTTCACAGATAGGGCAATCTTCATGGCATGTTTCCACACACTAAATCCCGAGCCATCAAACGGTTTGGAAATAAGAAGCATCCCAGGATGATCAGAAGGATGTAAGAACAAAGGATTGGAAGAATCAATCGCACTAGAAGTAGGAATTGATTCAGGCATTATGAAAAACAGAGCAACATGAACGAAATTGAACGAAGAAACTGAAGAAATTGATCGCGGAAACGAAAAACAGAATCGAATCAGGATGATACCATGTAAATTGAGAGAATGAAAAGCTTGAATTGAATTATTCCCAAAGTGATACAAGCCCTAATTATATACAGACAAAAGCTAACTGACTAACTGTTCTCTAACTTCCTTACTAACAATAAACAGAATAATTAAAGGGTAAAATAGTAATTTGACTTTATTAAGTCAGCAATTAGAAACTTGATAAACCTTAAATAATTGTTTCGATGCTATATGAACGCTAAAATAAATCAAACATTTGATACATTAGAACTTGATCAACCCTAAAATAAATCAACCAGTTCAATACATTATGGAAATGATAAACGGTAAAACAATTTAACCATTTGACACTTTATAAACCCTAAAGTATATTATTTTGACATATTACAACCTGATAAATACTAAAATAAATCAAACAGTTTGACATGTTATGACACTTGATGAACCCTAATATAAATTTTATCATTTTGACACATTATGAGACTTGATCAACCCACCCAATGAAATTAATATGGTGACATTGATCTCTTAACTTGGTATACATTTATGTTTGTAACTTACGATAATTATATATATTTTTAAACTCTATGAAACTTAAATAAATCGCCTAGTATCCAAATGGTGTGAATGATCTTTAAGTTGGTATCATGTTTACATGGAGCACTTAAAATAAACCAAACCAACAAAAACGTTAACACTTACCCTCCAAAGTGATGCACACACGTTTGGGATTAAGTTATTTAGTGCAATACTACATATAAGGTTGAGAAATGATGCAACTTAAGAATAGTCTAATTCTCTTAAAGACTTGGAAACCCTCTCTGAAAATTATCCTAGATGACATATAGCCTGTCACACTTACATTCATTAAAGAGTGTTAATGTGAGGAACTACATACACTGTCCATGTGGATGAATCATGAATCCTTGTTAGGCTGGATGGTGTGGTTTAACATAACACTCGGTCACGTCAGCGCTACGTAGGCAATGAGCTTTAACTAACCCTAGCTAGCCTAGGACGGTTTAACTGAAAAAAAACTAACATATTTGATGCTTTTTTGTGGTCCCCCTTTTCTTCCCTTCTCACGTCCGTTAAGGGCTTGCCTAAGCATTCTTTGGTGCTCCTCTTTGGCTAGCATGGGGTGGTGTTGGGGTTCTTAACTAGCTAGCATGGAAAGGGGCCTGAGCCTACACCACTTATCCTTAGTTTGATGGTATGAACTTATAGTTTTATAGCATATATAAATTCTCAGCCTTAGTTTGATGGTATGAAATTATAGTTTTATAGCATAAATAAATTCGAGATTATGATTCTCATCCAAGTGTTGTGAATTGTGACCTTGCCCTATGAAGCATGCCCAAGATGGAGATAATATGCATTTGCCTTGTAATATTGTCTTATGCCTTGAGTAGTATAAGTGTATAACATAAAGGAATATCTTATGGATCATGCTTGCTAGGTCCCTAGGTTGTTACCACAATCATATTTGCTAGGGTCCGTATTTGTATACCCCCGAGTGGCTGTGAATGCTACAATACCACATGCCTCCCTTGCATGTTGCACCATAAAAATAATATGCCATTTATTTAATATTTAATTAATATTATATATAAGTGGAAAGTGGTTATTAATTGTGATTTGATTTTATCTATATATATTTTTTCATATTTTGTATTATTTCAATATTAGATATATTTTAATATATATATATATATATATATTATTTTTATAATATAACTAGGGTTTTGTTTCACAGATTAGAACCCCATCACTTTCTCCTCCTTTTGATGATACATGTGGCTACAAAGTTTGATTATTAGATATACTGCTGGTTTTTAGCTGTACCCGTTTGATCCAATTGTAGCTCTTTACTCTTAGAAGGTAAGAGACAGAACATCTGTGCATATTCCTTTTGCTTTTTGCCTATGATTTGTCATATGAGACTTATTATTTTCTCCATCATACAAAATCATTGCTCTGAACCTCAAAATGTTACCAGCAACATGATCAACACCATGAAAAGATATGGTATTACAGTATTCCAGTAACATAAAATAAATAAAAAACGGATTTGAAAGAATAAAAAATAAAAAATAAAACATAACATACACAATCAAGTAGACATTATGTGTTATCAGATTGGGATGAAACATATAATGAAATCAATATATTAACATATTATAAACATGTATAAAAAAATTATTAAAATATGCATATCATGATGTGATGCCACCAGCTACCCTATAGATAAGAATCCCAATCAACGCTTGGCTTGGATAGATGTTTTCGGGGTCCCTCCTCACTTGCTTACTTCAACTGTGTTTGAAGCTATTGGCCGGAAGTATGGAAGGATTGTCCAAGGATCCCTTTTGTCAGAAAGCGATGATGATCTTACGTCGGATAGACTGGGGATCTTAACGGATACCGGGAACAAGATATTAGGGTTTGTTAACCTCCGATGGCAAGATAAAATTTACAGAGTGTGGGTGGTGGAAGAGTCGGACCCGTGGGTTTCGAATTTTCTGAATAAGGATGGTTCAGGTGGTGATGACGCGTCGCAGTCATCGGAATTTTCTGTTCTGGCTTTCCAATCCCCGGAGGTAGGAGAGATGCTGCATGGAGAAGGTGAGAAGTTGCATGGAGCAGCGGAAGAGTTGGCCTCGGGTAACGTAGAGTCGCATGTGGCAGGTGGGGCAGCTCAGAGGTCGGTTGAGGTTAACGGGATGTCTTCTCCTAGGGAACAAGAATTTGTTGGGGGTCAGGAGAATTTTGGGGGCTTTAAGTTTGCGGCGAACTCGGCTAGTGGGCCGGATGTGCATAAGGAGGGGCCTTCACTGGTGGATCATTGGGCCAATCTGGTGGGCCAAATTTCCCCCAGACCCAAAGCGACCAAGATGTAATGATACAGGCTTGACAGAGGAAATGTTTAATAAGGAAGGTGGGCCTGAACCTGAGAATATTATCGGCAATAGGGATTTTAACCTAAATAATTCTCCCAGGGGCTCTGGATTTGAATAGGTTTCTGCGTCTGTAGCTCTAGAAGATGGTGAGATCGGAGAGGGGATTTTAGAGCCTGGAGAGGAATCGCTTACTCGAAATATGGAGGAGGAAGTTCAAGATACTTTGGAATTCGATAAGATAGTGGGGGCGGACCTTTCAGAGGTCAGACATTTGGTAGAACAATCAATTAGGAAGGAAGGTATTAATGTGGTTTCCAGATGAACATGCTGTCTATCAATATCAGGGGGTTTAACGTCGAGAAGAAAGCGAATTGGATTAGGGACTTGAAGACGGTCAACAAAGTTTCGTTTATGGTTTTTCAGGAGACTAATAGGGCTGATATTTCTGAGTCAGACATTGGTCGATTTTGGGGTCGCTCGGTTTGGAAATCGGAATTTGTCAATCCTTCGGGTAGGTCGGGGGGTCTGCTTTCGGTCTGGGATGCAGGTTTGTTCTCTTTATCTTCTGTTAGCAAAGATCCTAATTTCCTCATAACGTCGGGGTTTATCAAAGGGGTTCCGGAGATGGTCAATATCGTTAATATTTATGCTCCGCAAAAGCCGTTTGATAAAAGGGCGTTATGGGCCAGGTTGTTGTCGGCTCTGTCGGCTGGTTCGGGTTTCTGGGTGTTGGCTGGGCATTTCAACGTGGTGAGAATGGCTGATGAACGCAAGAATTCTAGATTCAAGCCTCAGTGTGCGAGTGACTTTAATGGTTTTTTGGTTGAGGCGGATCTTTTCGAATATGATTTAAAAGGCAGTAAATTCACTTATATCATGGAGTGTGACGGGGTTAAGAAGCTTAGCAAGATTGACAGAATTTTGGTGTGTAAGAATTTTCAGAATCGTTGGCCTGAGGCGTGTCTGAGAACTCTCCCCCGTGGTCACTCAGATCATAATCCTCTGTTATTGGTTACCTGCGATCTGAACTTCGGTGCTAAGCCGTTTCGTTTTTTCAGTTCTTGGTTGGATAGGCCTGATTTTGATAAGGTGGTGGAGAAGGCTGTTGGGGATTTTACTCCTAGTGGTCCGCCGGATCTTTGTTTAATAAAGAAATTCAGGTTTTTAAGAAATAAAATTAGAGACTGGAGAGATGAGATTCGTTCTAAAGAAGGAGAGATAAAAGAAGAGGCGAGGGCGAAGTTGGAGGAATTAGATTTGGTCTTGGAAAATAGGGACTTGTCAGAAGAGGAGGATTGGGTCCGGCTAGAGTGTAAGCAAACCATTCTGGAATTGGAAGATTTTAAATTGAAAGATGTTAAGCAGAGGGCTAGATCGAAATGGGCAATGGAAGGCGACGATAACACGATTTATTTCCACGGTGTTGTTAATGGTAGAAAATCGTCTAATGTGATTCATGGATTTAATATTAATAATCAGTGGATTTCTTAACCGGAAAAAATCAAAAAGCTGGTGTTTGAGTTTTTTCGAGACAAGTTTAAGGAGGATGCTCCTGATCGGCCTTATTTAGAGTATGATAAGGCTAATAAGATCTCAGAGGAAGAGGCGGCGGCTTTAATAGAGCGTTTTTCTAAGGAGGAGATAAAACAAGCGGTTTTTGATTGTGGTAGCGACCGTGCGCCGGGCCCGGATGGTTTTAATATGAAATTTATTAAGAGATTTTGGAGTTTTTTCGAAAAAGATTTCGTCGATATTTTTGATAGCTTTTACAAAACCGGTAATTTCTCGAGAGGTACTACTTCATATTTCATTGCTCTGATCCCTAAAGAGAAGGATCCGATTGGTTTGGATAGTTATCGGCCTATAAATCTTATCGGCATCTTGAATAAGGTGGTGTCTAAGGCTCTCACCAATCGGTTGAAAGTTGTGATCAGTAGGGTGATTTTGGTTAACCAAACAGCATTCCTGAAAGATAGACTGATGATGGATGGGCCTTTAATTCTTAGCGAAGTCATTGGGTGGTTAAAAAAGATGAAAAATCAGGCGTGTCTTTTCAAAATAGATTTTGCGAAAGCCTACGACAATGTTAGTTGGAAATTTGTGTTGCTGATGATGGATCAAATGGGCTTTCCTAACAAATGGTGCGAGTGGGTTTTCGGGATCTTATCCTCGGCCAGGTCTTCCGCCCTTGTAAATGGTTCCCCAACTTTCGAGTTCCCGTGTTTCAAAGGTATGCGTCAAGGAGATCCAATCTCTCCTTTTATGTTTTTGATTGTTATGGAAGGCTTTTCTAGTATGGTGAGAAGAGCGAGTAGAGTGGGTGCTTTTAGGGGTATTATGCTCCCGAACGACGAGCCTACTCTCACGCATCTGTTATACGCTGATGATTGTGTGCTTTTAGGGGAATGGCCGGGCTCTAATATTAAAAATATGGCGTTTTTGCTGCGGTGTTTTAATATTGTCTCGGGTCTTCAAATTAATATGTGTAAGTCAAGTCTCATGGGGGTAGGAGTTCGTTCGAGTCAAGTGGACTCTATGGCGAAAGTTTTAAATTGTAAGAAAGGTGCGATCCCATTCATTCACCTCGGGGTTTTGGTGGGAGCTAGGATGTCAAGAGTGGCAAATTGGAAGTCAGTTATGGAGGTAGTAGAATCTCATCTCTCGCTTTGGAAAGCTGCTTCGTTATCTATCGGCGGTCGTGTGACTCTTATTAGATCAGTTCTCAAAAGTATTCCTAACTATCACCTGTCTCTCTTCAAGGCTCCGGCGGCGGTTCACCAAGGTATTGAAGGTACGATTAGACGTTTTTTGTAGGGAGGGAATAAGATCCTGAAAAAAATGCATTGGGTCGCGTGGGATCGGGTCACGACTCCGATTAACTCCGGCGGCATCGGGTTATCGTCTTTAAAAGAGGTGAATATATCTCTTTTGTGTAAGTGGCTTTGGCGCTACAAATCGGAGGAATCAGGTCTGTGGAAAAAGGTTATTATTTCTCTTCATGGCTCTAATAGGAGTTGGAACTTTATCCCTGTGAATAACCAGTTGAGTGGGGTAGGGAAAATTATGGTCAAGTTAGCTGAATCCATCAAGGTGGGAATGTTTCTTTTTTTCAAAACTTTAAGGGGGTTGTTGGGAATGGTGGTGGTATCCAGTTCTGGATTGACCCATGGGTGTGTAACGGCCATTGTTGGAGGTGTTCCCTACTTTATTCAGGCTAGAAAAAAACAAGAGGTGTTTGGTCAAGGATAGATTCGATCGGGTGTCCGGATCCTTTGCTAACAAATGGGATTGGAGGTGTGGTCCGAGCTCGCTGGAAGAGTCAGCGGAACTTGAAGCTTTATTGGTGCTAATTCAAACTGTCAGTCTCTCGAACGCCCCAGACCGGTGGGAGTGGGTCGGGGGGGATAAGGTCGAATTCTTGGTGAAAGCGGTTAAAACTTTCCTTCGAAGTGGAGTCGACTATAGCAATAACTTTGTGTTCAAGTGGTCGAAGTGGGTCCCCATGAAGTGTAATATATTTATGTGGAGAGCGGAGATGGGGCGTATTGCTACGGTGGATGCCTTGAGTCGAAGAAATTGTCTTAGTGGGGATATTACGTGTGTCTTATTCGAGGATTCCGACGAATCGGCTGATCATCTTTTGTGTGGTTGCAGTGTAGCGAATCATGTTTGGTGCATGGTGTCTCGTTGGTGCAGGGTTAGTCCGATTTTTGTGTTTTCGGTTAGAGACCTCCTTGGCCTTAGTGATTTTTCGGGCCTAGGGGTGTTGGCTAAAGAGGCGTTTCATGGGATTCTCATAGTTGGGGCGTGGTGTATCTGGAAGGCCCGGAATAACAAAAGATTCAATAATACTCTTAAAACGGCTCATGATATTTTTTTAGATATTAGAAGTCTCGGATTCCTATGGTATAGAAATAGATCAATGAATAAAGCCATTAGTTGGGCTAACTGGTGCTCTTTCGATTTGATGTAATAGTTGGTTTTTCTCTTTGGGCCCGCTCCGTTTTTTCGTGGGTGTGGTGTGAATAATATTTACCTTTCAAAAAAAAAACTCAATTAATTAAGGGGTGTGATAAATATACCGAAGTTAAAAATTAATATACCCAAAAGTCAAATTTAGTAATGATTTCGTAATGATTAATTACTTTATTATATTCTTTTATTATAAAGTTAAAAGTAATAATTATGTTTTATTATAAAGTGAAAAATAATAATTATGTTTTTTATCTTATTTTATTTTATAATATTTTTGTTACTTTTTTATATTTTGTTATATTATTATTAGTATTAGTATTAATATTAATATTAATAAATAAATAATTAAAACACTTTATTATACATCTAATATTTTCAAAAAAAATCAAAAAATGCATTCTTTATAACAATTTAATATTATCTAAATTTTAACTTTATATATTTAGAAGGTTTAAACAATAGTGGAGGGTTCAAATGAGAAGAAATTTTTTCTAAGAATAAATTCAACCAATAAGAATACTTCCTTTTACTTCATTTAATTTTTGTATTTAATATGGGTGTGAGGGTATATTGGTAAAATTAGATAGATCATTAATTGTTAGTCTTCCTTTTTAATAGTTAACTAAATTAAAATTGTAACTTATTTTCAAAAAATTATATTTTTTCAAAGAAGAAAAAAATATATTTTAAAGTGTAGGATAAATTATGAGGTGTGTATGATGAATTACGAGTTGTGTAGGATAAATTTCAGTATGTGTAGGATAAATTTCAAAAACGTGTAGGATAAATTTTGATGTGTCTAAGCAAAAATTTTTGTGTGGAGGATGATAGTATTTATGACTAATTAATTAGTCAAAAATAATAATAAACGAGATGAGAGAAAAACTATTTAATGTTTTACAATTGTACCCTTTGTTCTTTTTATTCTCAATTTAATTTTCTTCTCAAATGAACCTCCCCCTTAAACAATAACTTTTTAATTGTATTATGTTTTAACTTTTAAGTCACAAGCATGATGATTCATTAGTTCAACCAGTTGGTCATACCAGAACAAAATAATATAAAAAATGTAATAAATTACGGGATATTTGATAATTAATATTCTATATATTGGCAAGTGGCAACATCATTCTACAGATTTTGCATATATTTATTTATCTATACAGTTGGTCATATTTATTTGATAATTAATATTCTATACAGTTGGTCATATTTATTTTTAACTAAAAAATGGAATGTTTTAATATCACCGTTCTACAGATTTTACATATATTTATTTATCTATTTTCTTACTAAAGAAAATGGAGTGATTTTAATATAACCGTTCTACAGATTTTACAAAATATGTGTGATATCCAAATGTTATATTGAATTCACTTTCCATAGATATTTATTTATCTATTTTCTTACTAAAAAAATTTGCATATATTTATTTATCTATTTTCTTACTAAAAAAATTTTAATTTGTCTTAAATATTTTTATATATTTATGGAAACTTGAAGAGTGCAATGAGAATTTATTAGTTTGTGGAAACTTGAAAAGCTGACTTATGAGAAAAAAAATAAAAATAAAAAGAATTGCCTTTGAAATGTATTTAACACAACCCATGGGGAAAAGTAAAAAAATTGACTTTTTGAATGTATTTAATGGCTGACTTGACTTGTGGGTAAAAGTAAAAAAACTTTGACTTTCTGGATGTATTTAACAATACCCTTAATTAATCACACACTAAAGTTCGCCGATTTGACAATGAACGCAACATCAAAAGTGAAATTGTAGTACAACATAGTCATGAATAACTTATGCGAAAGAGAATGCAAACCAACCATGTTAGATACCAACATCGCTTCCTCCATCTCTCTGGCGCTTCAACCTCCTGGGCGTTGCTGCGGGAATCTTTGCTCGATGTATTAATTAAATATCAATTTGATAATCAACTTTAGTAGTAATTTTAATTGGCTCTTATTATTCCCACACCTCTATACTATTCTAAAATATTATATAGTTTTTTTTATCATTAATTCTAAAATAATATATAGTTTTTTTTAGAGTTAAATGCAATTTTAGTCCCTGTGGCAAAATGAAACCTTTGGACTATACTGGCAAAAATTAACTATATTTACTTTTAACCTTAAATACGTATTTCTTAATTTTAACTTTTAATGATATTCTTTTTAATAATATCAATAGTGTCTGAACAACATCGATACACGTATCGTATCACATCGGTTTACCTTTTTCTAGTAGAATAACGTCGGTTATCCTTTTTCGCTTTTTTTAATAATACAATATAACGTTTTATTACATTTCGAATGTACCGTCATCATGTGCTTATTATTATGTACGATTCAATCAAAGATCTATTTGAACGAGTCATACATAGTTGGTTTTTTTTATCATCATAAACCAAAAATATACCGACCAAAGAAAATCGGTACCGGTACTATATTCTTTTTTATAATTTTCTGGATGTGACGGTATAAAAATTTGTTAAACACATGGTTATATTCACAATAAAATATTTTCTTTTGTTATCGTAAGCCATAGCCAACGTCTGTACGATACCGGTACCATAATGAACCAAACTGATACCGGTACCGCAACGAACCAAACGGGTACCAACCGAACAACACCGTTACTGGTTCGGGCTTATTTTTATGGTTTTCAATGGATGTAAGAAACATGTCAATTGCTATGTCGAGTGCCGATATCGTGTTGTTACTGTAATAAATCGGATCAACCTGCAACGAAGCGCGCGGAAATCCAACTAGTAGACTAAAACATTGTAGTCTTCTAGAGAAACTCGAGACATATATATTGAAGTTGTTAAAGTTAATATCTCTCATTCATGGATAGTTAAAATATATCAAGGGGTACAAAGCTAAATGTCTACAAACTTCTTAACCATTTTATTTTCTTTTAAAATTTGAGAGAGAAGTTTGTTTAATTTTCAACACAATCTACTCAATATTTGCGTTCAGTGTTGAAATATTTATCAAAAAGCTTGTAGCTCAATCGTGTAACACTTTGTAAAATTGTGTCCAACAACGTGTTGACATGTGTAATAAACCCTAATAAAGTCAAACGTGAACTATCAGAGACTAATTTCGTCAAAAATCGAAAACCTTGAATATGGAAGGACTGAAAGTGTCAACATGCCTAAACTAAGCCTATGAGTGACCTTATACGGTGTCCGTATTCTCAAATGAGCCACTTGTTGGACGAGAAGAGCCGTTTGCGTAATTATTTGAAAGTTTGCGCGACGAAGGGTTAAAAGTGTCAACATGTTAATTCTTACCTCTGACTGACCTTTTAACAAACAGAGAGCTTCATGATGTTTGATTATATTCTCGGGAATGCCTAATATTGGCCATTCAAGGCTTTTATGCCAATAAGTGAAGTTGCGCGCAAGTTTGTAAGTTAGAGGGGTTAAAAGCGTCAACATGTTTAATTATACCTCTGAATGACCTTGTAACGAACCCGAAGCATTATGATGTATAATCATACTCTCGAGAATGCTTAATATGGGCTACATAAGGCTTTGATGCTATTAAATGATGATACGCGCAAGTTTGCGCGTTAAAGGGACCAAAAGCGTCAACGTCGAAAAATTTACCTTTGAGTGACCATTTAAGCGAATTGGAGCATCGTAATAATTGAGCATATGGTCGGGAATGCCTAGAATGGGCCTAGGAAGACTTTGATATCGATAAGTGTTATTACGCGTCACTTTACGCGTTAAAAGGACTAAACGCGTCAAGGGGTGAAACTACGCGTTTGAAAGGTCTTTTGAATGAATCGGGAGCTCCGCAATGCTTGTCATACCGACGGGTGTACCTAAGACCGGACACTAAGGGCTCTCGCATACTATATTGAAATATATGTGATTATACAAAATAATGTGCCAAAAATGAAAATCTTGAAAGTTCATAAGTCGCTAAAAAGGTTCAGGGACTGATATTGTAAAACCTAAAACATGTTGTGGATGGTTTGGGTCTAATCTCGAGCCATGAGCCCAATGGGTTGCCTTTTCGTGGGCCTCCTAAACAAACAACAACATATATAATGTTGTTTCGGAGAAATTCAAAGAAGAGGGGACCAAACTCGACATTTTGCCAAAACTGGAGCTGGGCCGGACGCCCAGGCGGGCCGCGAAGGCCTGGGCCGCCCATCTACACGGGCCACGAGGCCCATATCTGCAGAAACTATTTTTTTATTTTGTTCTTTGCTTATAGCCCACACATACCACTTCCCTCACATAAACTCGATACTAAGGACTCTCTAATGGTATTGAAACCTGGTAATACACTTGTATTGATCATATTAAGTCCCTAACATACTTGGCATGATCCAATCTTTACCCAAAAACTATATATAGGCCATAAACCCAACCATTTCATTAGCACCACTTCATTCTATCATCTCTTCTCTCAAATCTGGAGCTTCCTGATTTGAAAGCGAACACATTTTTAGTAGAAAAGATTGCTAGGACCCTTTGTAAGTGTCTTAGCCCTCTCCTTAGTTCAGTATTTAATTTAAAAACCGAAAAGTCAAGTTATCATAAATTGACTTTGACCTTCGGTTTAAACTCAAATGGTCTAGCCACTGTTCGAGATGAATGTGGTTATGTGACCATAGTTAGGTAGGTGATCAACCCTTAAAAGGGCACCTCCTAATTATTTCGTTTGCTTAGTTAATTGCCGGGTCAAACTATTTAGTTAAAAAGTCAAACTTTGCAGAATTGTAAATAATAACTAAAACCAATAATGCAGAGGTTATAAATTATATTTTAACACTCTAATAACTTGGTAATTGTTATCAGAACATGTCTAAGCATGTTTAACCCGATAATTCTGAGTTTAGAGTCGGTTCGCAACCGAAAGTCGCAAAAGCTTGACTTTTACTTTGACTTTTAGTTTTGACCCAATTAAGCTTAAACCCTTTATGTTTTAAGCTTCCGTTAGGACCGTATTATGTTGCAGCATAACCCACTGAGGTTATATTACCTGGTCATTTATGTTTTGAATTATATGCTCATATCCGTTATTATACTTATAAATGCCCATTTTGACATATAAATGAGAATTTAAAAATGTGAGAGGAAAAAAACCTTCATTTCTGATATATAAGTATGTCCCGAAATTTTGACATCAGATTTTGGTCTCAAACAGAAGTTATGCTCGATATCGTAAATTGAAAGTTTTTATTAATTAAAGTACGCTATCTTGCATATAAGACCTGTTTAAACTGGGATTTTGACCCAAAACTCATTACCTACTGTTAAGATATTATTTTTAGGGATCTTTAAGATTTTTGGTCAGATTATAATCTGACCATATCATAGAGTTCTTGTGTAATTCGGTAAACGACGATAATACCTTTTTCATGCATAAAATGAGATTAACAAATGATTTGAATTCCAAACCTTTTTCTACTAATCTTATATAATAAATAAATTATTTTGAGCATTTAAGACTGATCAAAATCTCAGATTTACCTAAACATTCTTAATTATCGTCAATTAGCGATTTTACGCTAATTAAGGTGCATAGTATGGTTTAAAACCATATTTAACACCTAAGACTTATTACCTACTGAATTTTTAAATAAATTTTAATATTTTTACAGTAGGTATAAGTAATGAACTCAGATTTCCAAAAACGTCCTTAAAACATATGTGAAATGACCAAAATACCCTTTCGGGGTATCGTTTGGCCAAAATTGGTAAACCTCACATATGTATAATATCTTACTGATGTAATGTGATAAATAAATACTCTTACTGAATGTTTTAAACCAGAACCTCAGTTTACTATTATACCTCTTTCATAAAGGGTAAAATGACCAAAATACCCCAACGGGACTTAATTTGGTTTTAAATACTTTTTGGGCATATATGTTAACATCCTACTGATGTATTAACACATTTTAAGCATAATAACATATGAGACTTGTATATGGTTCATTTGGTTACCCGTTATGCATTTACGCGTTCGGATCAGTTCACGTAACTAGTTTACGTAAGTTAGCAGAAACGGGTTTAACCTAATCGTTTATACTTCAAAATCCAGAATGTACTTAGTTTACCGATATTATACAAGTCTTCGTACTTGTTGGGTCTAAATTACATTCTATTCCGGTCATCGTTTAATCTCGCGTATTGTACCATTTTAGATACCTTAAGCTAGTCGGTCCAAGTCTACGACTTAAATAAGACCGTTAGCATTCTGAATTTGGTTATATATAACCATCACCCCAGACTAGAGCCACTCGGTAAAAGCTACCTGCATTTAGATAGATTGGATACGACTGAGTTATTTTGCTGTGAATCAAGTATTAGCTCAGGTAAATACTTTTAACTTATTTTCCCTTATACGGGCTTGGGATATGGTATTATAATAATACCACTTGGTCGGGTATGAAATCATTTAATCAGATTGTGATTAATAAATTGAATAACCCGTTTTAATCTGTTTTGTTTGATAACATAAGCAATGGGGGCTAATACGACCGTGTCCTGGATATCCTCGGCTCATTTCATTTGAAAATGGCCACGACCTATGCACGGGGTGTAGGCATACACCTGACAGATGCAAATGCTAATATAACCCACATGTTGGGGATAAATCCTTTGTGGGTGCTATAAGTGGTGAGTCGGTTAATCATGACCGACTTCCAAACCGGCCCCATATGTAAGACAAACATGTAAAACTGTATACAAGATTATCTTAAATAATTTTCCCAAGTTATAAATGGTTTCGTGCCTCGTGCACTTAAATCAATTTTCACAAACTCTTTTCAAAAGAGTCAGTTAATTGTATTTACCAGTTAAAACTTACGTATTTTTCAAAGACTAAGTAGCAGGTACTACTCATGATAGGCTGGGAGATTGCTCGGTGTCGAAATAGAGGATCTTGCATATCCTTAAAGATGCCTTAAAGTCTGCTAAACTTCATTTTATACATTCTGTAAAGATCCACCTGTGGATTTGATATTACATGCTCGTCTATAATAAATACTTTGATATTTTCAGACATTTGAGTTTGTAATAATATTTTATATTCCAAGACTTCCGCTGTGCTATTCTGTGTATGTTTGACCATGATGATATCAAATACGTCACGATACTCCCTACCGGGCCCACCGGTAATATGTGGAAATATCGGGGTGTGACAGGTTGGTATCAGAGCCAACATTGAGTGAATTAAACACTAGTCTTTTGTGTTTAATCTCAATGACACAGTAGCATATTCCTTAGACCTCCTGAGTCTAGACATAACATAGGAATGCTCTCATCCCTATTAAGTAAACATTGTTTTTGATTTTATGTATTTTGATTATGTCGCCAAGCAGAGAAGCCGTTGATGGAGATTCTCCTTATTTCGAAGCCAAGGAATGCCAAGCTTCGTATCACGGCTAGGATAAGCATGCAAACAGTTTGGAGGAAAGACCTTTATGGACCTATTTCCAAAGTCAAACCTATTGAAACTTGCAATCAGACTTCCGAGTCCATACCGTGTGTTCCTGAGGCTCAAAATTTTGAAGTCTGTGCCAGTGGAGTCCATACCAGGTGGTCCCTGAGGCTCCCGTATTGAAAATAATACAAGTGGATCCTAATGATCCCTATTTCTTACCTCCAAGTTTTGAAATCCAGATTTGGATTGTATCAGTCAAAACCCAATTCGTGATCTATATCATTCTTTAACCATGAAATTCTTGAATTCTACTTTTATAACGGATCCTGATTGGAATACTTACTTTATTCACTGAGGTTTTCAGTGTCCCTACCGTATATGGTAAGCAAAGAAGAGAAACAATCGAAATGGAGCAAGGAAGGCGTTAGAGAATCCTTCTTTCATAATATTCATTATCCTTTAAGTCCTTATAAGGACCTATCTCTTCTATATAGTCCCTGTGAGGACGTCTGTACAGCAAAGCCCTTTTGTGCGCACGCTGTACCAATATAGTCCTTCTATGGACATGTTATTTCATTAAAATTCCTTTTGGGGATACGCTATTTCGAAATAGTCCCTTTGAGGACATGATATTTCATTATAACCTCTTTTTAGACATGTCATTTCATTATAGTCCCTATATGGACTTATAATATTTTATATTCCTTATACGGACATATATTTCCTTTTAGTCCTTGCGTGGACTAGAGTTGCTTTAAAGTCCCTGTGTGGACAAATGAACTACTAAAAGTCCTGATTAAGGCACTATTGTAAATTTCTAATGATTTATGGAAAGTTTTGTAAATTTTATATAGGTATTCGTTTCGTCCTTTATCCAGCGATAGTTCCGAATTTTACTCGAACTTTATCGATCAACTGAAAATTTCAAAAGATCTTCTTAATGGTATAACCTAGCCTATATGTCTATGATGGTAAAACCCTCTTAAGATAATTAATCTTTGTTAACATCTAAGAATATGTTAACACTCTTGGCAGTGTGGCTTGAGAAACCACACCAGCCGTCAAGGTATTGGATTACGTCCAAGCCTTAAAGCCTATATGATCAAAGTAGATCATGGCAAGTATCATCAATGTGATGATCATACCATAAACATCCATTAGTGGTGAAGTGCCTACGGGCTATATCATATTGTCCAATAGTGACAAGACCATTGTAATCTTTTATGATTCCTTGCCCAAGGGGGTGAGCTATGCTCAAATCCCATAGTCTATATGATCATTGCAATCTTGACTAATATCATCAGTATGATGATCATAATATTAACATCCCTAGTGATGAAGTACCTATGGGTTATACTTTACACTATTGTCGATAAGTCAAAGATAATGGTGATCTCTATGATCCCCTGTTCAAAATGGTGGGTTATACCCAAACCTAATAGTCTATATGATCATTGTGATCATGACTAATATCATCAAATACGATGATTATATATACAAACATCCATTAGTGATGACAATTGGTTTACCTTTGTGCCAAAATGAATCGTCTTTCAAGACAATGACAGTTGTAGTCTATGACTCCCTGTCCAAAGGTGAAGAACTATGTTCAAACCTTGAAACCCCTGATCCAATAAGATTGCGGCTTATAAATTAGTGCCCTTCGTGACAAAACAACGAGCAATATTTTAAAGTCATTCATGACAAGCCAATGTGCTATAATTAGTCATTCGTGACAAGTTAACATATTTAATGTTAACATCCTTTGTGACAGGCCTTTGGTGCCATATCTTATAATGTCCTTGTGACAAGGCCATTTTGTGCCATATCTAAATGTCCTTTGCGACAAGACCTTCGCGCCATATGATTATTAATATCCTTTATGACTAGGCTTTATGCCATATCCTTTAATGTCCCTAGAGACAGGCCTCTGTGCCATATGTATATTAAAAGTTCTTTAAGGCTAGCCTTCGAGCTATTCATAATCGTCTTTGTGACAAAGACAGTTGTGACATTGTGATCCCCTATCAAAAAGGTAATGGACTCGGTCCAAACCTTAAATGCCATTGATGGTTCTCTTGTGACCTAGGCAAAAACAATATTTGATATTCCTTCAAATAACATTCATTAGGAATGTTTGGAACATAATAGCCTATACGGTTTATGGATGTCGTGGCTAATCTATGTCAGGTCATCAGGGTGGTGACTAACTATTGTATAATTTGATATTTAGTACTAAGCCTCGAGTCTGGCAAACTCGGATGAGGTAGACAACAATCGCGATACTAATGATGCGACAATGCTAATGATGGTACTTACTCTAAATTTCAATCTTCTGTTCATGAGAAGAGCTTTATTCAAACTTAGAATGCGAAGAGTGAACAAAAAAGGATGATATATAATGAAGAGCCCCGTTCCTCTAAAGGATGTACTTACAAGTACTTTGTCTCTTGCAAGCCAAAAGACTTCAATGGCGAAAAAGGAGCCATTGATTGCATGAGATGGTTGGACGAAATGGAAACCATTATGTATATCAGCGATTGTGCTGAGAAAGACATTGTGAGGTATGTATCACAGTCATTCAAGGGCGGTGCCCTTAGTTGGTGGAAGACATTAGTAAAGTCCACAGGGAAGATACCCCTATACAATATGGGATGATCCAAGTTTATAGATCTTTTCAGAAAAACCTACTGTCCGCAACATGAAATGGAAAAGGAGGAATCAGATTTTCTGACTCTCACCATGAAAAAAAAATCTAGGATGTCAGTGTGGTGATTTAGCACCAGAGATAAAGGAGCATGATAAAGCTTCAAAGCCTGCTTCTTATGGATCCACTATGGATCTATCTCAGCCACTCATACTGGATAGGTTAAAAATATATATAAGTCAACCAACTGAGACTGGCGGAAAAAGGAAAAGGGGAGGAGGATAACTCCCAGGAATCTAAGAAAAAGGGCAAGTTCGGGCTCAATATGAATCAACAAAAGTTCAGTAAGAAGCCTGTATGTAAGCACTGCTATAAGAGACACTAGGGACAGTGTCGAATAGAACAAAGGTCAAAGCATTGTGGCATTTGTATAAGAACCGGTCACCAGTCCCATGAATGTAGGGACATAAAGAATCGGTCTGTTTAGGCTGTGGCGAGAAAGACCACATCAGTACCAATTGCCTAAAGCTGTTAATGAAGGTACATCTAAGCTTGGAAAACTTTTGAGTATACCCATAAGAACTCCAGATACTGAGTATAAGGTAGAACTTACCAATGAAACCATAAAGACCATTTCTTTTATTTTCGTCTATGATCCTTCTGTAAAATCTAAGAGTACTCTTTCTTCGAATAGAGTACGACAATATATGTTATTATAATTCTTTTCTCATTGATTTTTATCAACTGCGAGTGCCAACTATGATTGATAAAAGCGCCATATGAGGATTGGAGTATCCCAGTGTGTCCCATAGATTGCGTCCATGCCTGATCAGTATGGAGGTTTAATGCATGGAACCACTAAGATATTCCAATGGTCATATAGTACTAAAGTTAGCTAGTGGTATTCAAGGGAGATATCCATTATAGAAATGCCTAAGTAGACGTCTCTACTTAAGGCATCCATGCACTCGTAAAACAGATATGTCATTTGCATGGCACAAGTGACGAACAACCTTGTTTACCTTCTGCGAGGCAAAGTGGACTTAGGATTAATGTAAGGACCTGCAAAAATGTCCCAAATCGACCCGTAAGTGAAAACCCGGACCCCTGAAACCCTAATGTGCATGAAAAACCAAGAAATCAAGATATTTGGGTTTCACGCGGGCCGTGTAAACCATAAGAGAAGGCTACGCGGGCCGCGACAACTTAAAGTTCACCGGATAGCGTTCAGGTCACGTGTCGAACAAGTGGCGGGCCTACACATGACACGGTAGCCCTAGTTGAAGACTAGGTGGCCCTCGCGGGCCGTGTAAGTTCTTGTAAGGGTTTATGCGGGGCCGCGTAAAACCCAAAAAGTTGCTATAAATTGCTGGTACATGAGCAGTTCATCTGTGTTCGAAAATTTTGTTCAAAAACGAAGTTTACTGCTCAAAAATCGAAATTCTAAGTAGGGAAATGCTGCTACGATTACAGGGTATTAACTCGATCACTGCTACGATACAATGTCCGATCGATTGAAACCGATCCGATGGATGTTTAAGTGCTGCCCGAATTCGGGCTATACTTTGTCATTCGTCGTGAGGGTTTTGATTTCGTGAGCTTATCGTAAATGTTGTATTAAGTTACTGACGTAGTTTCGTATGCATCATTATTTAAATTAGGTTATAAGGTTAAATCAGTAGGCAAGATTCTGTCCAACTAAACTTGCAAAGTGAGTCATTCTCTTTTTATTAACAATGTTTTACAATACTCCAATTATTTTCAAAGTTATAATTACAGGGATTAAGTCGTGGTTATCTTGAATCACTGGCAAGTGGGGTATTGTGCACATTACTAATTTCTCACGGTTAGGTTCACCAACCTAACAGTGATAATCATCACTACATGGGTGAAATGACCCAATAGTGGTACGACCATCGTCACCATGGTGTGACACGACGCTAGATAAAAATAAGTTAGTAGCCATTGTAATCGCTCTTATGCTGTAATTCATAACTAAGGTGTCGCTTTATATAACCTGAGTGACTCGCCAGTATTTCCCCGCTGATAAAATATTTTTAAAACATGTTTCAGGTGACCTACTGTGAATCAAGGAAAAGTGCTACGGAGCACTAACAAGCTTGAAGTAGTGGCTCAGTAAAATAAATAAACATGTTTTGTAAAACCAGGGATTTCCTCGTGAAATTTCCTTTATTGTAAATTATGGGGTTTGTCCCAAATTGTGAAATAAAATAATTGGGCAATTTCAGTTTAAAAGATCCTGTTAAAACTTCCGCTGTCAACTCAAATAACAAATAACACGGGTTTCTGTCTCGCGGCTCCTGGACCGGGTCACACCGGGACGGGGGTCGTGACAGAAAAAGGTGGTATCAGAGCCACTGATTTAAGCTAATTAAGTATGTAGAAATACTTAATTTTTCTGATTGCCATTTTGTGATTTTGTGAAAACTTAAGTTACAATAAATAAAATTTTAACTTAAATTTGTATGTATCTTCATGTGTGCTAACAGCATGAATGAACTGTCAGAGGCACTCCAAAACTTTACTATCCATAGCACCGATATGGATACTACCGGCACTTTCACTGGCTACCAGGCTGATACTGAAGAGCCAATGGTGTTCCAGGCCCAACCGCAGGAGAAACCAAAGACGAAAAAGAGAAGAAGACCTGTAGGCTGGAGGCGTATGCGTAGGAAGAAACCAACGATACAGAAAGTTATAAAGACTGAGGATCCGAAGGATAAGGGGAAAGGAAAAGAGATTGGAGAAAGTTCCGGGCAAGCCCAGGAAATGCCATCATGGGAAGAGCTGGATCGTAAACTGGCACTTAGTGACCTCATCGGACCTGCCGATGAAAACCTCTTTAATTACCCAGTTGAATCACAACTTCCAGTTAATCTAGAGCCTGCTATCCAGATCCCATTGTCAACCCCCGACCTCTACAAGGAGAGTTGGAAGAATAGTGGACCACTGACTGGCAATTTCAAAATCTCTTAAATAACCCTAACACCTCTTTCCCCCAGTTTGACCCTGAACCGGCACCAAACCCACCTATGAGCACTGAGAACTTGACTGAACTCCGCCATCATGGCGAGGAGCTGGTGGATGCCGGAAATCGAATCTGAGAAGTGGGGGAACATATCTCATGGAAATACGACGAAAGGGAACGTCGTTTCTGAGACGCCAGTTGGTTGTGGTTGCATGGTGGTGTGGTTATGTGTTTAATAATAATAATAAAATAATAATAAAAATAAAATCATGTAAAATAACTTAAAATAAAACCTTTTGCAAGATAACTGGTGTGTATGGATGCATACTAAAATATATAAAATATGAAAGTCGCGAAGTCGACAATTTTGGCTATACGTGTTGACGTGATTTTGTGCGATTATTTTATTTGCGTTTGGTTGTTATTTATTTGTGCCAATAACTTGTATATGTTAACTATCAGATGGAACACGTTGTTAATGAACCAGTTAATGAAATTAATCAATCGAAACACAATAATGAGGATCACTTTCTAAATCGGCAAGATATAGAAAACATCGTCGCTCAGGGAATAGCCAATGCTATCCCGGCAAGCGTCGCTGCTATTAAAAGTCCTGTTGAGCCTTCACAAGCCAACCCCAGTAAACGCACGCGCGATGATAATTTCAGTAACAGTGTTAATGGAGGCGGCATCCATGAGAATAATGTGGTTCAAGCCCCAGTGCTCAAGAAAATGAGTTGCAACCTCTGGTTGCACTTATAAGGAATTTCTTGCCTGTAAACCAGCCGAATTTGCAGGCAATGAAGGGGCGACAGCCCACTGCGTTGGTTAGACAAAACTGAAGCAGTAATTAAAATAAGTAAATGCGCAGAGGAATACAAAGTTATGTATACTTCTCACCTTTTAAAGGAAGAGGCATTAGAGTGGTGGAATACGGTATTGCAAGCCAAGGGAAGTGACATGGCTTATGCCATGAATTGGAAAGAATTTAGACAGTTGGTGAAAAGAAAATTATGTTCCGAATATGAAAAGGAACAAATGGCAAACAAGTTCCTGAGCCACCGAATGGTGGATGTTGACTGTCGAGGGTATACTTCAAAATTTTTCGAGTATGCCAGAATTGTGCCAACTCTGGCATTGCCAGAACCGGTACTTATTTCTCGCTACATTTGGGGTTTAATTAGCGAGATTCGGGATATCGTCAAAGCTGCAAGGCCCCGTACAATTGACGATGCAGTGGAATTAGCCAACACTCTGACTAACGGGCTGGTGCGTACGCGAGAAGAAAACAGAAAGAAGGAAGTGGCCCAAAAGATTACCCAAGGATTCCGTGTGGGTAATAGTAGTAATTTTAAGAAAAAGGGAACCAGACAACCTTCCACTGCTCCATTCTGCAGCACCTTTAAAAGAAAGCATTTTGGAAAATGCAAAGGGTATTGCAATTTCTGCAAAATTCCGGGGCATCAAGAAGAAGATTGCAGGAGGAAGAAATCAACAGTCTGCTTCAACTGTGGAGAAGCTGGACATTTTAGGCCAGACTGCCCTAAACTTATTAAACCAACTGACAACAAGGCTAAACCTGCAGAAGGAACTACCAAAATAAATGCAAGAGCCTTCCAGTTGACTACACAGGAAGCAGATCTGATTCCGGATGTGATAGCGGGTACGTTCCTAGTTCACAACGTTTATGCGAAAGTATTATTTGACTCTGGTGCAAACCAAAGTTTTATAAATACTTCGTTCTGCCAGGCTCTTAATCTACCTTTAACCAGGCTTAAGCAAATTTATTCGGTAGAAATAGCAGACGGGAACTCTGTTAACATAGATACGGTTTTGCAAAAAGAAAATATAGAACTTTCAGGTCATAAATTTTCTGCAAACCTGTTACCTATGAATTTAGCTGGATTCGATGTTGTGTTAGAAATGGATTGGTTAGTAGCCAACGATGATCGAATCCTCTGTGATAAGAATTCCATAGAAATTCGTGCGCCATCAGGAGAAATAATCGTGGTTGCAGTAGATAAGCCATGTAAGTCAATGAAGTTCATTTCTGTAATGAAAGTTGCTAGTTATGAACGAAAGCAAGGAATAGTGTATATGATTTCGGTAATCATTAGCACTAAGGGTAAGGAACTTAAAGAAATTCCCGTAGTATCAGAATACCCGGATATATTCCCAGAAGAACTACCTGGATTACCACCCGATAGGGAAGTAGAATTCAGAATTCATCTAATTCCTAGAACTACACCGATAGCCAAGGCACCTTATCGGTTAGCACCCACCGAAATGTTAGAATTGAAAAAGCAGTTAGATGAATTATTAAGCAAAGGATTTATACAACCTAGTTCATCCCCGTGGGGAGCACCAGTGTTGTTTGTGAAAAAGAAAGATGGTTCGATGCGAATGTGTATCGATTATAGGGAATTGAATAAAGTTACAATTAAGAATCGATACCCATTACCTAGGATTGATGATCTTTTTTCAGCTTCAGGGAGCTAGATATTTCTCTAAGATAGATTTACGCTCCGGATACCATCAGTTGAAGGTACAAAAAGAAGACATACCTAAAACCGCTTTCAGGACTAGGTATGGTCACTACGAGTTTACAGTTATGCCATTTGGACTAACAAATGCTCCTGCAACATTTATAGATATGATGAATAGGATCTGTAAACCGTATTTGGATAAATTTGTAATTGTCTTCATCGATGATATACTTATTTATTCCAAAAGCAAGGACGAGCATTGTGAACATTTACATGCACTCTTAACTTTGTTAAGAAAAGAGAAGCTTTATGCCAAATTCTCAAAGTGTGAATTTTGGCTACAGGAGGTGCAATTTTTAGGACATATGGTGAATCACGAAGGTATTCACGTAAATCCCTCCAAAATAGAAGCAATCGCCAAATGCAAGGTCCCGCAATCAGCTACGAAAGTTAGAAGTTTTCTAGGGTTAGTCGGATACTATAGGCGATTTATTAAGGATTTTTCTAAGATAGCTGTGCCATTAACTAAGCTAACCTGTAAAGCAGTGAAGTTTGAATGGGGACCTAGACAAGAAGAGGCTTTTAAGATTTTAAAACAAAGGTTAACAAATGCCCCAATTCTAGCCTTACCAGAAGGGACAGAAGATTTTGAAGTTTATGTGATGCTTCTAAGCTAGGATTAGGATGTGTGCTGATGCAACGCAAAAAGGTAACTGCGTATGCCTCAAGACAATTGAAGAAGCACGAAAAGAATTATACGACTCACGACTTAGAATTAGGAATGATAATTTTTGCCCTTAAAATTTGGAGATATTATCTGTATGGAAGTAAGTTTACTGTCTATACGGATCATACGAGTTTAAGATATATATTTGGACAAAAAGAATTAAACATGAGACAAAGAAGATGGATGGAAATTCTAAGTGACCACGACTGTGATATTCGATATCACGAAGGAAAAGCAAACGTAGTTGCAGATGCCTTAAGTCGTAAGTATCATGAAAAGCAAAAGCGAGGATGATGCTGAAGGAATGAAAGGAAGGATAAAGGAACTAGAGCAAGGCATCGATGGACTTTGGAGATTCCATAAGAAAAGGATTTGGGTACCTAAGCAAGGAGGCTTAAGAAGTAAAATTTTAGAGGAAGCCCGTAAATCTAGGTATACCATGCATCCTGGAAACAATAAGATGTACCAAGATTTAAGAAATAATTTTTGGTGGATAGGAATGAAAAAGGATATAGCTAGATATGTATCAAAGTGTCTGACCTGTTCACAAGTTAAGGCAAAGCACCAGAAACCTTCAGGGTTACTCCAACAATTAGAAATGCATGTATGGAAATGGGAACTAATAACAATGGATTTTGTTACTAAGTTACCTAAAACTAGGAAAGGTAATGACGCGATTTGGGTAATTGTGGATCGATTAACCAAATCAGCTCATTTTCTACCCATGAAGGAAACTTTCAGCATGGAAAGATTAGCCAAATTATACATAGACGAAGTAGTATCCTTGCATGGAGTTCCACTTTCTATTGTATCAGATAGAGATAGTCATTTTACTTTGCATTTTTGGACAAGTTTCCAAGAAGCCATGGGGACTAGGCTAAACTTAAGCACTGCATACCATCCCCAAACAGACGGACAAAGTGAAAGGACGATCCAAACCCTGGAAGACATACTCAGGGCATGTGTAATAGATTTCGGTGGAAACTGGGATGACCACCTACCCTTAATTGAATTCTCCTATAACAATAGTTATCATTCAAGCATCGAAGCTGCCCCGTTCGAAGCACTGTATGGACGACAGTGTAAAACTCCAGTTTGCTAGGCAGAAATAGGAGAAAGTCAATTATCAGGTCCCGAAATTGTGCAAGAAACCACCGACAAGATTACTCGAATCAAGGAAAGACTGAAAACAGCTCGAGATCGCCAAAGAAGTTATGCAGACAATCGGCGCAAGCCGTTGGAATTTCAAGTTGGAGACAAGGTACTCTTAAAGGTTTCTCCTTGGAAAGGGGTAGTCCGCTTTGGTAAGAAAGGAAAACTAAGTCCAAGGTACATAGCACCATTCCCAGTAACTCAAAGGATAGGACCAGTTGCATATCGCTTACAACTACCAGAAGAACTAGCTGGAGTACATGATGTATTTCATGTATCTAACCTCAAGAAATGTCTATCTGA
This sequence comes from Helianthus annuus, assembly GCF_002127325.2. Taxonomy (NCBI): domain Eukaryota; kingdom Viridiplantae; phylum Streptophyta; class Magnoliopsida; order Asterales; family Asteraceae; genus Helianthus; species Helianthus annuus. The sequence goes on along the minus strand of NC_035446.2, from coordinate 143,824,473 downwards.
CGAGTCTCTGGTAGTACCTCTTCAAGATATAGAGGTAAATGAAAAGCTAAAATTTGTTGAGAAACCACTTCAAATAGAAGAAAGAAAGGTCAAGTTTCTCAAGCACAAAAGACTAGTACTGGTCAAGGTCAAGTGGGATTCAAAAAGAGGACCTGAGTACTCCTGGGAGCTGGAATCGGAAATGAAGCGAAAGTATCCTCACTTATTTCAGTAAATCTCGAGGACGAGATTTTTAATAAGGTGGGGAGGATGTAAGGACCTGCAAAAATGTCCCAAATCGACCCGTAAGTGAAAACCCGGACCCCTGAAACCCTAATGTGCATGAAAAACCAAGAAATCAAGATATTTGGGTTTCACGTGGGCCGCGTAAACCATAAGAGAAGGCTACGTGGGCCGCGACAAATTAACGTTCACCGGATAAGCATTCAGGCCACGTGTCGAACACGTGGCGGGCCTACACGTGACACGGTAGCCCTAGTTGTAGACTAGATGGCCCTCGCGGGCCACTTAGTTCTTGTAAGGGTTTACGCGGGCCGCGTAAAACCCAAAAAGTTGCTATAAATTGCTGGTACATGAGCAGTTCATCTGTGTTCGAAAATTTTGTTCAAAAACGAAGTTTACTGCTCAAAAATTGAAATTCTAAGTAGGGAAACGTTGCTACGATTACAGGGTATTAACTCGATCACTGTTACGATACAATGCCCGATCGATTGAAACCAATCCGATGGATGTTTAAGTGCTGCCCGAATTCGGGCTATACTTTGTCATTCGTCGTGAGGGTTTTGATTTCGTGAGCTTATCGTAAATGTTGTATTAAGTTACTGACCTAGTTTCGTATGCATCGTTATTTAAATTAGGTTATAAGGTTAAATTAGTAGGCAAGATTCTGTCCGATTAAACTTGCAAAGTGAGTCATTCTCTTTTTATTAACAATATTTTACAATACTCCAATTATTTTCAAAGTTATAATTACAGGGATTAAGTTGTGGTTATCTTGAATCACTGGCAAGTGGGGTATTGTGCACATTACTAATTTCTCACGGTTAGGTTCACCAACCTAACAGTGATAATCATCACTACATGGGTGAAAGGACCCAATAGTGTATGACCATCGTCACCATCGTGTGACACGGCGCCAGATTAAATAAGATAGTAGCCATTGTAATCGCTCTTATGCTGTAATTCATAACTAAGGTGTCACTTTATATAACCTGAGTGACTCGCCAGTATTTCCCCGCTGATAAAATATTTTTAAAACATGTTTCAGGTGACCTACTGTGAATCAAGGAAAAGTGCTACGGAGCACTAACAAGCTTGAAGTAGTGGCTCAATAAAATAAATAAACATGTTTTGTAAAACCAGGGATTTCCTTGTGAAATTTCCTTTATTGTAAATTATGGGGTTTGTCCTAAATTGTGAAATAAAATAATTGGGCAATTTCAGTTTAAAAGATCCTATTAAAACTTTCGCTGTCAACTCAAATAACAAATACCACGGGTTTCTGTCTCGCGGCTCCTGGACCGGGTCACACCGGGATGGGGGCCGTGACAATTAACATCCTATTAGGAGTCGTATCTGTTACAGAAGCTCTATGTCGGTTAGCACCAACAGAAATGGAAGAACTGAGAGCCAATCAGATGAGTTATAGAGAAAGGCTTGTACAGCCTAACTCATCATCTTAAGAGCTCCGATTTTAGTAGATAAAGGAAAGCACGATGCAATGCGCTTGTGCGTTGAATACTGCAACCTAACTAGGAAACGATTAAAAATCGTTATTTGCTGCCCAGGATCGTCGATTGGTTCGACTAACCATGAGAGTAGTCAATTCCTTAAGATTGATTCGGGTAGTAGTTGGAAAGACTATCTCACCTTAATTAAGTTCTCTTATAACCAATAGCATTATATAAGCATCAAAGCTGCTCTTTTGGAAACTTTGTATGGGAGAAAGTGACAAACGCCCGTTTATTGGGCAGGAGTTGGGAAAACCCAATTATCAGAATCTAAGATTATCCTAAAGACGACGGATAAGATAATACGAATCTGTAATCGTCTGAAAGCTGCCAGTAATCGGCAGAAGAGCAATGTGAAAGAGAGACGCAGATCTCTTAAAGTTCCAAGTAGGGAACAAGACTCTATTGAAAATACCAACATGAAAGGTATGATACGTTTCAGTATAAAGGGCAAGTTGAGCCCTGGATATTTAGGACCATTAAAGATCATCGAGTGTGTCGGCAACATAGCTTATAAGCTAAACTGGCCTGAAGAGCTTTGTGGAATTCACAATGTGTTCCACATCTGTAATTTAAAGAAATGTCTAGCTGATGAATTGCTAGCAATGTCTCATAAAGATGTACAGATTGATAAAAGACCTATGTCGATCAAGGATCAACAGGTTAAGAAGCATTAGAAGAAAGCATGTACCTATTGTATAGAACAATTGGGGTGCCCGTAAAAAGGCCCCTAATTTACTGTGGAAGTTAAGTCTATTATATGACAGAAAGTACTTTCATCTTTTTGAGCAAATCTCGGGGTCAAGATTTCTTTTAAGGGGGTGAGGATGTAACACCTCGTAAAATCGTGTCCAACAACGTGTTGGCACGTGTAATAAATCCTAATAAAGTCAAACGTGGACTATGAGGGACTAATTTCGTCAAAAATCAAAAACCTTGAATATGGAAGGACTGAAAGTGTCAACATGCCTAAACTAAGCCTCTGAGTGACCTTATACGGTGTCCGTATTCTCAAACGAGCCACTTGTTGGACGAGAGGAGCCGTTTGCGTAATTATTTGAAAGTTTGCGCGACGAAGTGTTAAAAGTGTCAACATGTTAATTCTTACCTCTGAGTGACCTTTTAACAAACCGAGAGCTTCATGATGTTTGATTATATTCTCGGGAATGCCTAATATTGGCCATTCAAGGCTTTTATGCCAATAAGTGAAGTTGCGCGCAAGTTTGTAAGTTAGAGGGTTAAAAGCGTCAACATGTTTGATTATGCCTCTGAATGACCTTTTAACGAACCCGAAGCATTATGATGTACAATCATACTCTCGAGAATGTTTAATATGGGCTACATAGGGCTTTGATGCTATTAAATGATGATACGCGCAAGTTTGCGCGTTAAAGGGACCAAAGCGTCAACGTCGAAAAATATACATAGGGCTTTGATGCTATTAAATGATGATACGCGCAAGTTTGCGCGTTAAAGGGACCAAAGCGTCAACGTCGAAAAATACACCTTTGAGTGACCATTTAAGCGAATTGGAGCGTCCTAATAATTGAGCATACGCTCGGGAATGCCTAGAATGGGCCTAGGAAGACTTTGATATCGATAAATGTTATTACGCGTCACTTTGCGCGTTACAAAGACTACACGCGTCAACGGGTGAAACTACGCGTTTGAAAGGTCTTTTGAATGAATCGGGAGCTCCGCAATGCTTGTCATATCGACAGGTGTACCTAAGACTGGATACTAAGGGCTCTCGCACACTATATTGAAATATATGTGATTATACAAAATAATGTGCCAAAAATGAAAATCTTGAAAGTTCATAAGTCGCTAAAAAAGGTTCAGGGACGATATTGTAAAACCTGAAACATGTTGTGGCTGGTTTGGGTCTAGTCTCGAGCCATGAGCCCAATGGGTTGCCTTTTCGTGGGCCACCTAAACAAACAACAACATATATAATGTTTTTTCGGAGAAATGCAAAGAACAGGGACCAAACTCGACATTTTGTCAAAACTGGAGCTGGGCCGGACGCCCAGGCGGGCCGCGAAGGCCTGGGCCGTCAATCTATGCGAGCCGCGAGGCCCATATCTGCAGAAACTATTTTTTTTATTTTGTTCTTTGCTTGTAGCCCACACACACTACCTTCCCTCATATAAACTCGATACTAGGGACTCTCTAATGGTAATGAAACCTGCTAATACACTTGTATTGATCCTATCAAGTCCCTAACACACTTGGCATGATCCAATCTTTACCCAAAAACTATATATAGGCCACAAACCCAATCATTTCATTGGCACCACTTCATTCTATCATCTCTTCTCTCAAATCTGGAGCTTCCTAATCTTAAAGGGAACTCATTTTTAGTAGAAAAGATTGCTAGGACCCTTTGTAAGTGTCTTAGCCCCCTCCTTAGTTCAGTTTTATAATTTAAAAACCGAAAAGTCAAGTTATCATAAATTAGCTTTGACCTTCGGTTTAAACTCAAATGGTCCAGCCACTGTTTGAGATGAATGTGGTTATGTGACCATAGTTAGGTAGGTGATCAACCCTTAAAAGGGCACCTCCTAATTATTTCATTTTCTTAGTTAATTCCCGGGTCAAACTATGTAGTTAAAAAGTCAAACTTGGCAGAATTGTAAATAATAACTAAAACTAATAATGCAGAGGTTATAAATAATATCTTAACACTCTAATAACTTGGTAATTATTATTAGAACATGTCTAAGCATGTTCAACCCGACAATTCTAAGTTTAGGGTCGGTTCGCAACCGAAAGTCGCAAAAGCTTGACTTTTACTTTGACTTTCAGTTTTGACCCAATTAAGCTTAAACCCTTTATGTTTTAAGCTTCCGTTAGGACCGTATTATGTTGTAGTATAACCCACTGAGGTTATATTACCTGGTCATTTATGTTTTGAATTATATGCTCATGCCCGTTATTACGCTTATAAATGCCCATTTTGCCTTTTTGAAATATAAATGAGAATTTTGAAAATGTGAGAGGACAAAAACCTTCATTTTTGATATATAAGCATGTCCAGAAATTTTGACATCAGATTCTGGTCTCAAACAGAAGTTATGCTCGATATCGTAAATTGAAAGTTTTTATTAATTAAATTACGCTATCTTGCATAAGACATGTTTAAACTGGGATTTTGACCCAAAACTCATTACCTACTGTTAAGATATTATTTTTAGGGATCTTTAAGATTTTTGGTCAGATTATAATCTGACCATATCATAGAGTTCTTGTGTAATTCGGTAAATGACGATAATACCCTTTTCATGCATAAAATGAGATTACCAAATGATTTGAATGCCAAACCTTTTTCTACTAACCTTATATAATAAATAAATTATTTTGAGCATTTAAGACTAATCAAAATCTCATATTTACCTAAACATTCTTAATTATCGTCAATTAGTGATTTTACGCTAATTAAGGTGCATAGTATGGTTTAAAACCATATTTAACACCTAAGACTTATTACCTACTGAATTTTTAAATAAATTTTAATATTTTTACATTAGGTATAAGCCATGAACTCAGATTTCCAAAAATGTCCTTAAAAACATATGTGAAATGACCAAAATACCCTTTCGGGGTATAGTTTGGCCAAAATTGGTAAACCTCACATATGTATAATATCTTACTAATGCAATGTGATAAATAAATACTCTTACTGAATGTTTTAGACCAGAAACTCAGTTTGCTATTATACCTCTTTCATAAAGGGTAAAATGACCAAAATACCCCTACGGGACTTAATTTGGTTTTAAATACTTTTGGGGCATATATGTTAACATCCTTGTCACACCCCGATTCCCACGTATCTCACCGGTGGGCCCGGTGGGGGATTACCGTGACGATGTTGGCAACAATATAGTCAAACCACACAATTATATAATGCACAGCGGAAGCATAAGATAAATATATATATTTCAACCTCTGGTGATAATATCAACGTATTACAGAAGTTGAATATCCACAGTGGATCGTAATTAAAGGTAAAGTAATGTTCCATCAGATACTGCAATCAAGCTTGCGAGGCTTATCCCGACGCTAGGGAGCTAATACCAGCCAATTACGTTTAGGTACCTGCACTTAATCTTTTTGGGGAAAATACGTCAGTTTACACTGGTAAATACATTCAACTGACACATTTGAAAATGTTTATTAAAATTGATTTGAATGCACAAGGCACAAACTCTTTTATAACTTGGGAAAATTCATAATGATCTTGTGAACGTTTTACATGTTCTTTTATGCGTTCAGTAGCCCGGGTCGTGCCGGGTTAAAGATTTATAGACACACCACGTTTGCGTAAAACCGTAGTACAGAAACCAACGGCTACGTCTTTTAGTTTTAATGTCGACACTTTATACCGGGTGTACGCCTACACCGGGATGTCGATGGTCGTGGCCATTTCGTAAAATGATGCCAAGGATATCCGGGACAACGGTCATTAAACCCCCCAAAGGCTTATAAGCAACAAAACTGTTTAAATGAGCCAATCATATTTAATCAATTAACCACCTAAGCGATGGAAGTATATAATGCTTAATCAAGCGGTATTAATATACCGTAACCCAAGCCCATATAGGGGAAATAAGTCAAAAGTATTTACCTTTGCAAGTATTAATCCTTAATTTAGATCAAGTCACCGATAGCTTTTACTGGGGCTCCTAATCTGGAACGAAGGTTTTAATTAACCTCTTAGAATCCTAACGGTCCTTGTATTAGCCGTAGCTTAAACCGGTTGATTCCGATATATGGATATGGTTAATTCGCACGAAAAGGCGAAAACCGAGAATGGAGTATGATTTGGACCCAACAAGTTCAGAGACTTGTTTTATATGGGTTTATAGTTCATACTCTGGATTTTGGGGTTCAAATAGTATACTTTGACCCATATCGGCTATTGCACGAAAACTAGTTCCGTGGGCCGTACCGTGTGCGCAAATAGGCGAAACGGTTAACCATAAGAGTCGAACGCTTATTTCCTAAGTCAATATGCCTTAAAGGTATTTTGGTATCAGTAGGATACCTTCCGTAATGCCCGTAACGAGTTTAAGTTTATATTATCCCCCGTAGGGGCTTTTCGGTCATTTTAAAGACTTTAAAAAGGCTTTTCGAGTTCTACAGGAAATCTGAGTTTCCCGAACAGCTTATAAAGCTAAAAATACTTTATTTATTATTTAAAACCAGTGGCAACTGGAATCGGGTCAAAAGACCTTGTAGAACTTCCGTTTTGGCCAAAAAGGGCATATTCGGTATTTACCGAACCGTAGCCATAACCGCAGGTTATGAGCAAGGTAAAAATTATTAAAAATCTTTAAAATTCCCAAAATATTATTTTACCACAGTGGGTAAAAGTTTTGGTGACGAAAACTTGGGTTAGATGGGCGTTATGCTAATTGCGCCGTTAATTACAAAACTTTCTTAAAAGTGCGCCTTTTAGCATAACTCTCATTCTAGACCTCGGATTGACGTGAAACTTCAGGGACATGCTTATAATTTAACAAGCAGGGTTTTGGTCCGTTCACGTGTCCGAAATACTTGTTTTAATTTTAAAAGGCCGTTACGGTCAACTTTTAGGCGAATGACGGAAATACGTAAAAGACTCGGATAACTCATGAACCGACCACAGAGGCTTATACCAACATGTGACCTGGTCCTAAGAGAGTCCTAAGGTATATTTATACCTCACTAAAACGGGTCAGAACTGAAGTCAAAGCAAAAGTCAAACTTTTGCGACATTCGGCTCCGAACCGGTTCTATATAGTAAATGATCGATTCAAACGAGCGCAAACATGTTTATATACTTATTATCATGTTTTATGATTATCAAAACAGGTTCCATAACATATATATTACAGATTATGCATAAATCGCCAAAATAGCTTTCTGTTGACTTTTTAACCGCGCGTTTGACTCGATATTTGACATAGTTAGAGTGGTGATCAGGGGGAACCCTTTTAGAGGTTTATTACCCACATAAATACCAACTCATACCCATTTTTGATTCGTCATAAGACTGAACCATTTGCAAGATATTGCAATGACAACCGTTAGTTACGACGGTTGCGTTTATGAGCTATAACTATGGAAATGTGAAACCAAAATGGTTATGAACGACTTACAGAAGTTGCTTCTTGATTATAGAACAGAAGAGAATGCTTGGGAGCACTTAGAATGATCAGAGAAGTGAGTTTTGATGTTGTGAATGTTATGAGCACAATGGTGCTATTTATAGCCAAGATCAAGGCCTAAAATCATTACACAACATGCTACTACTGATCATGATGATGGGTAGATGTCCCCTGAGTGATATGGGTCAATTGTAGGGTGCCCATGCCTCTTTGATTAAGGTTTGATCATTCAAAAGCTCCAAAAGCCAAGTAGTTACTACTATTCTGCATCTGGGCGTCGTACGCGACCCGCATGGACATTCCATGCAACTTTTACGCGGGTCGCCTGGGATCAGAAGATCAGACGCGTAGTTGAGGAAGCTCGCGGCCCGCCTCAACTTATGTTTAAACCTTACGCGGGTCGCGTGAGGTTATATTTTCTGAATTTTTCAAATCTTTTATAATGATTACAGAATCGGGCCATTAATAACGAAATCTTTCGTAATGATTCGCCTGACCTTTCGAATTTGAAGGGGTAACTTTGCGGTTTGGCCCTCGGTTATTTACCGATAGGGGCCTCGTGTTATTTACCCGCATTATTAAGTCCCCGGTTTATTTATTAATTATATTGGAAAGCCTTAACTTTCACTGTTGACGCTTTTAACCCTTCTTCTACGAATTCGATCGTAACTTTCTCGTTTCATATCGAAACTTCGCGAAATTCATATATATTATTTTAGTGAGGGTATACTACCGTTACAAAGTCTTTGGAACGTTAAAGGGTCACTCAGAGGTATTATTAAACATGTTGACACAGTTAACCCCTGTAGTTTGTAATCTCTCACTTTCTTCCGCGTTTTATTTTTGTACGATCTATAATTTATTCGATTGAAGGTTTAAGCATTATTTAGGGATACTATACAGTATATTTACCCTTGTTGACATTTATAACCCTCGAATCTACGTACTTTCAAGGTTTGTCAAAATTAGTCCTTTATTTATTATAGATGCCACGTGTAAATAAATGACACGTGTTAACACATCATTGGACACAAAATTTCGAGGTGTTACTTCCTCACCCCCTTAAAATAAATCTCGACCCGAGATTTACTCAAATAAATAGGGGTATTTTTCTTTCATTGTAGCTTCGACTTCCCACGTATATTCAGGACCTCTACGAGCATCCCATTTGACTTTTACAATCGGTACGTGCTTTCTGCGAAGCTTCTTCACCTGTCGATCTTCAATCGACAAAGGTTTTTCTATAAACTTTAAGCTCTCATCTATATGCACATCTGTGTGTGGAATTACCAACGATTCGTCGGCGAAGCACTTCTTGAGATTGCAGATGTGGAACACATTGTGAATTCCATTGAGCTCTTCAGGCAAGTTCAGTTTATAGGCAACTGATCCGACTCGTTCAATGACCTCAAAAGGCCCTATGTATCTCGGACTCAGCTTGCCCTTCTTGCCGAAACGCATCACCCCCTTCCAGGGTGACACCTTAAGTAATACCTTTTCACCCACTTCGAAGTGAAAATCCTTACGCTTTGGATCAGCGTAGCTCTTCTGCCTATCGCGGGCAGCCTTGAGACGTTCCCGGATCTGGACAATCTTGTCCGTGGTCTGGAAAACAATCTCTGGTCCTGATAATTGGACCTCTCCTACTTCCGCCCAACAAACAGGCGATCTGCATTTCCTACCATATAATGCCTCAAAAGGCGCAGCCTTTATGCTGGTGTGGTAGCTATTATTGTAGGAGAATTCGATCAGGGGTAGGTTTTTATCCCAGTTACCACCTAGATCGATCGCACATGCACGAAGCATGTCTTCTAGCGTTTGGATAGTACGCTCACTTTGACCGTCCGTCTGTGGATGGTACGCCGTACTAAAGTTCAAACGCGTGCCCAAAGATTGCTGGAAACTCTTCCAGAAGTGAGATGTGTATCTAGTATCCCTGTCGGAGATAATAGACACAGGTATGCCGTGTAAGGCTACAATCTTATCAACATATAGTTGGGCTAACATATCGGAGCTATACGTCTCCTTGATGGGTAGAAAATGAGCTGATTTAGTCAGCCTATCGACTATGACCCATATTGTATCGTTTCCTTTCCTGGTCTTGGGTAACTTGGTTATGAAGTCCATAGTTACGCATTCCCACTTCCACTCGGGAAGTTCAGGCTGTTGTAGCAAGCCAGACGGCTTTTGGTGCTCGGCTTTGACTTGAGCACAAGTCAAGCACTTTGCTACATGGGCGGCTACAGACTTTTTCAAGCCTATCCACCAATAATTAGCCTTTAAGTCTTGGTACATTTTATCAGCACCAGGATGGACTGAGTATTTGGAACTATGGGCTTCCTGGAGAACAACATCTCGTAGTCCCCCATAAATCGGAACCCATATACGTCCATTCAGCCTAAGAATTCCATCCTTGCTAAGAGTCAACTGCTCCTCAGTTACTCCCAGCTTTTCATTAGGATAATTAGCTTCCAACACAGCCTCTCGCTGTGCAGCCAAAATCCTTTCAATCAAATTATTTTTAACTTCAATGCTCTTGGCATTGATTCGAATGGGTTTTACCCTTTCTCTTCTGCTCAATGCATCGGCGACTACATTCGCCTTGCCGGGATGGTACCTGATTTCGCAGTCATAATCATTCAGGGTTTCCATCCAACGGCGTTGTCTCATGTTCAACTCCTTCTGGTTGAACAGGTGCTGGAGGCTTTTGTGATCAGAATAAATCACAAATTTAATACCATAAAGGTAGTGTCTCCATAACTTCAGTGCAAATACAACGGCACCCAACTCCAAATCATGGGTGGTGTAATTCTTTTCATGCACCTTTAATTGTCTTGAAGCGTAGGCAATCACCTTGCCCTTCTGCATAAGCACACACCCCATGCCCGTGTGTGATGCATCGCAGTAAACTACGAATTCATCTGTACCCTCAGGTAAGGTCAATACAGGTGTGTTGCTTAGCTTCTGCTTCAGTATTTCGAAGGACTCTTGCTGCTTCGGGCCCCAAATGTACTTTTCTTTCTTCTTGGTCAAGGAAGTCAAGGGCGCAGCAATCCTCGAAAAATTTTCAATAAATCTTCGGTAGTATCCTGCTAACCCCAGGAAACTACGGATTTCGGTAGGCGTCTTTGGCTCTTGCCAGTTTATGACGGCCTCCACCTTAGCGGGATCCACCTGGATTCCACGCTCACTTACAACGTGTCCTAAAAATTGAACTTCTCGTAGCCAGAATTCACATTTCGAGAACTTGGCGTAGAGTTTCTCACGCTGAAGTAATTCGAGAATGCAACGGAGGTGCTTCTCATGGTCAGCTTGGTTTTTGGAATAGATAAGGATATCGTCAATGAAGACTATGACAAATTTATCCAAGTACGGCTTGCAAACGCGATTCATGAGATCCATGAACGCAGCCGGTGCATTTGTGAGCCCAAAAGGCATCACTAGGAACTCGTAATGACCATAGCGAGTCCTAAATGCAGTCTTGTGTATATCTTCATCTCTGACCCTTAGTTGATGATAACCCGACCTTAAGTCGATCTTGGAGAAGTAGCTTGCTCCTTGCAGCTGGTCGAACAGATCATCGATCCTTGGTAGAGGATATCTATTCTTTATGGTAACTTTATTTAGTTCTCGATAGTCGATGCACAACCGCATCGATCCGTCCTTCTTCTTTACAAATAGGACAGGAGCTCCCCAGGGGGATGAACTAGGTCTGATAAAACCTTTCGCCAGCAGTTCATCCAACTGGGTCCTTAGTTCTTTCATTTCCGTTGGAGCTAATCTGTAAGGTGCTCTGGCTATCGGAGCTGCTCCAGGAATGATGTCAATTCTGAACTCCACTTGTCTATCTGGTGGCAAACCAGGTAGTTCTTCAGGAAAAACCTCGGGGTATTCAGAAATGACTGGAAGATCCTCGATCTTCGGCTTTGGTTCTTCAATTATCACTTGAGCCATGTAAATTACACAGCCTCTGTTCAAACACCTTGAAGCTTTCAGCATAGATACGTCTTCGGGCAATCCGTAATGCGTATCACCTCGAATGGTAAGAGAGTCACCACTCGGAGTCTTTAATACTATTTGCCTTTTGCCGCAAATGATTTGGGCCTGATTACGGGATAACCAGTCCATGCCTAGCACGATATCAAAACCCGCCAATTTGAAGGGAAGTAGAGATAAAGGAAAAGAATGGTTCCTAATGGATATTTCACATCCTTCTAGAATAGTAGAGACGGTTTCTATCGTGCCGTCTGCTAATTCTACTTCGTATTTTACGTCAAGGGTTTTGATTGGCATATTTAGTAGTTGGCAAAATTTCTGGTCTACAAAGGACTTGTCAGCGCCAGAATCGAACAGTACTCTTGCAAATATATTATTTACGAGAAAAGTACCTGTAAGCACATTGTCGTCCTTGACCGCTTCCTTTGCATCCAGGCGAAAAACTCTCGCGTTTGTCTTCTTAGTCTCTTCTGCCTTCTTGGCATACTTCGGGCAATTACTCTTTATGTGCCCCTTTTCGTTACAATTAAAGCAGGTTGCGTCCTTTATCTTTTTGCACTCCACCGTCTTATGCTCCTTGGACTTGCATAGCCCACAGGGTGGAGTCCTTTGTTGCGACTGTGAACCAGACGCAAACCTACACTTCCCGGAGTGAGGTTTCTTGCAGACCTTGCAGTGAGGTCTTCCATCAGCTTGCCCCTCCTTCTTTGCCTCCGACCCTCTCTTGCCCTCACCGTTTCCACGGTGCTTTTTACCGGACTTTCGTGAGGTATCATCCTCACGTTTTCGCTTTTCAGCCTCCTTGCTCCTTTGTGCCCTCAGACGGACAGCATCAAGTGTAAGAGACAAGGAGAGGTCAGTAACTGACCTGAAGGTCGTTGTCCTAGAGGCCTTTACACTGGCCTTAATCGCCGGTTCTAAGCCCCCAATGAATCGGGCAATCCTTCTAGGTTCTGGTGTCACAAGATATGGCACCAGGCGTGACATAGTGTTAAAGCTTGTCAGATAAGCTTGACAATCCAGGTTTGTCATCACTAGTGAGACAAAATCAGCCTCAATCTTCTCAACCTCGTGCTGAGGGCAGTAGTTTTCTTTTATGAGGGTAATAAACTCCCCCCATGACATTTTGTACAAGGCAGACTTACCTGAAGCCTGCACCAGAGCTCTCCACCACGCCAGGGCCTCGCCCTTGAATGACTGGGACACAAACTTAACCACGTCCCTCTCAGCACACCCGCTGATGTCCACTATCGTGTCCATCTCGTCTAGCCAGGTGATACAGTCAACCGCACCTTTCTCCCCTGTAAATTCACGGGGCTTACATGATACAAAGTATTTGTAGGTGCAACCCTTAGCACTAGACGCATCAGTATATTCTCTATCGCGATGTACACTGTGCTCAGTAGACGAGTGCTTGTCGTCATCTTTCTTGGGTTCAGAGGGCGGTTTGGAGTGTGTCTTTGGTTTAGAGGGTGGTTTTGACACAGTTCTGCCTTGAGACTCAGTATTTTGACGATCAATCGCTGCCTGGACAGCATTGTTGATCAGAGCCTTCAGTTGTGCGCCTGTCAAATGTACTGACGCATTGTCATAGTCATCTTCATTCGTGTGGCTGTTCTCTCCATTGGGATCCGCCATTGTAACTTGAATCTGTTACAGAAGATAACAAAATTTTAATTTAGAAGATTATTATATGATTGTCTTTTATGACAATTTGTCAATCATGGTACAGAGACCATATTTGGTTAACTTTTTATTTCATTAAATATTAGGATCTGAATATATCCTATTTTAACTATATAAATAGTATTGGCGGCATAAAGCCTAATCATGATGATGTTTTATAATATTAGCCGAGATTTCATAGAATCAAAGGCATAGAGATTTGAACCGTAGTTCTTTTTATCTCTTTCTGACAGAGAGTCATAGACTACCACTGCCTTTTGTCTTTATAAGACAATTATTATGGCCCATAGGCACTACACCTCTAATGGATGTCTTAATATGGTTGGCCCGTAGGCACTACATCACTAATGGATGTTTTGATAATATTGGCCCGTAGGCACTGCATCACTAATGGATGTTTTTATAATATTGGCCCGTAGGCACTGCATCACTAATGGATGTCTTTATAATACTGGCTCTCGTAGGCATTGCATCACTAAATGGATGTCTTTATAGTACTGGCCCGTAGGCATTGCATCACTAAATGGATGTCTTTATAGTACTGGCCCGTAGGCATTGCATCACTAAATGGATGTCTTTATAGTACTGGCCCGTAGGCATTGCATCACTAAATGGATGTCTTTATAGTACTGGCCCGTAGGCATTGCATCACTAAATGGATGTCTTTATAATATTGATCACCTTCATTGGTGATTTAACCCACGATCTATATATCATTTAGTTGGGTTTTGAAATCCTCAAAGGATTGTTGTATAAGAATGACGTGCGTGATTATAACGAATCACATCTGCCATGAATGTTAACATGCGTACAGAGGTTAACAGGGAATCAGAATCTTTTCAGCTAGGTCGTACCATCTTGACTGATCTTAAAAGACCCCAAGCTAGGTTTCACCCCCTTAAGATTCTTTATTAGGCAGATCAATATAAAAGGAATGGTTTTGATTTATTTTTATATATATTAAAACAAAACTCATAACATACATTCCGAAATTTCAAATACAATTACATATTGCCCTAAACGGGTCTTTCAAATAATACATACCTCCAGAGAGGTTTAAAATAAGTGACAAGTCCACGCAGGGACTAGTACAAGATAGGTGTCCATGCAAGGACTAAAGGTAAGTCCGCGTAGGGACTGAAATACGATAAGTTGTCCACACAGGGACTTATTTCAAAAGAGAAATTACATTTGTACTACTATTAAGGGCTAGTGGTCACGTTTCTTCTTTTTGCCCTTTAGCAGATTCGCCAAGCCCTTGAGAAATCCTCGGTGGCTTTTCTTTTCTTCCTCGAACTCTCTCTCCACACGATCTAGTCGATGGAGTATTTCTTCCTGTTCAGGAGGAGAAAATCGTGGTTGTGGCGCCTGATGCGGAACTGGAGGTCTGGGAGGTATTGGATACCCATGAGCTGAGTAGTCCGGTGGTCCCATGTTTCCATGTGCTCCGTCAGGGTAGCGCGCATTATATCTAGCCGACACCACATATGGGTCGCGCTCATAGCCGTAGTTGTATTGTGCTTGTGACGGTTCAAACGGGTTGTAAGCCGTTGGACCTGTGTAAGCTGGTATGGGTTGGTCATACCCAAATGGTGGCGAATTTCGTGCAGTAGGTGCGGAGTTCGCTTCTTGTATAGGACTTGAAGGTCCTTCTTCTTGTAGCGGCGGATAGTGGCTGCTACTAGAATGTCGAGGAGTGCTGAAGTGGTTACCCCCTCCTCCTCGTGTAGACATACGAGCATTGGTCCTCCTACGCCTCGGCGGATCAGGTATTACTGGTTGTGCCGGTGGCGGAGGTGGTGGCGTAACTGCCTCAAAGCGTGAATCCTCAGAGGGATCCTGTGGATGTCTCGGTTGTTGTGTCTGATGAGATGGTGTGTTGTACCACTCATGTCGGTCAAACAAGGCCATAAAGCTATCTGGGCCTTGATACTGCGGACCATGATATGAAGATCCATCAGATACTTCTATCGGATGCGTGGGCGTACCACGAGCTGGTTCAGTTGGATCCTCATCTTCCTCCATGGGATCTTCAGAAAAATGGTCTTGTGGACCAAGCGGAACAAATCCTGAAGGTTCCTGTATGTAGTCAGCCGGATTAAACTGAGCTACGTAGTAGGGAGTAGGGTCGTCGTAATTCCGGTGCGAAACCGAACGTTGTAGAGGTATGAAGGAAGGTTGTGGGTTGTTGGGATTATTTTCTGAATCTGGCCCAAAGGAGTGCCGGTAGGATGGCGTCAAGCTGTGCGAAGTGGAATGCCTCGCTGGTTCGTAAAGATCTCTTCGTCGTTGTGGCTCTTCGCTTCGTGTCATCGAAGGATGTCTTGTACCAGATGGTCCAGCTTCTTGATCGTGATGTGTCACGATTTCTCCTCGGCCTCTTCGTCCCCTTCCTCTTCCTCGGAATATAACAGGTGGCATTTTCCTGCTCCAAAACTTATTAAAAATCAAATCGAAAAATAAAGACAAAAAGGAGTATCAATCCGAATTTGTCCTAAGTTCTTGTCTAGACTCAAGTATGTGCAATTGTGTCATTGAGATTAAACACAATAGGATAGTGTTTAATTCACTCAATGTTGGCTCTGATACCAACCTGTCACACCCCGATTCCCACGTATCTCACCGGTGGGCCCGGTGGGGGATTACCGTGACGATGTTGGCAACAATATAGTCAAACCACACAATTATATAATGCACAGCGGAAGCATAAGAAAAATATATATATTTCAACCTCTGGTGATAATATCAACGTATTACAGAAGTTGAATATCCACAGTGGATCGTAATTAAAGGTAAAGTAATGTTCCATCAGATACTGCAATCAAGCTTGCGAGGCTTATCCCGACGCTAGGGAGCTAATACCAGCCAATTACGTTTAGGTACCTGCACTTAATCTTTTTGGGGAAAATACGTCAGTTTACACTGGTAAATACATTCAACTGACACATTTGAAAATGTTTATTAAAATTGATTTGAATGCACAAGGCACAAACTCTTTTATAACTTGGGAAAATTCATAATGATCTTGTGAACGTTTTACATGTTCTTTTATGCGTTCAGTAGCCCGGGTCGTGCCGGGTTAAAGATTTATAGACACACCACGTTTGCGTAAAACCGTAGTACAGAAACCAACGGCTACGTCTTTTAGTTTTAATGTCGACACTTTATACCGGGTGTACGCCTACACCGGGATGTCGATGGTCGTGGCCATTTCGTAAAATGATGCCAAGGATATCCGGGACAACGGTCATTAAACCCCCCAAAGGCTTATAAGCAACAAAACTGTTTAAATGAGCCAATCATATTTAATCAATTAACCACCTAAGCGATGGAAGTATATAATGCTCAATCAAGCGGTATTAATATACCGTAACCCAAGCCCATATAGGGGAAATAAGTCAAAAGTATTTACCTTTGCAAGTATTAATCCTTAATTTAGATCAAGTCACCGATAGCTTTTACTGGGGCTCCTAATCTGGAACGAAGGTTTTAATTAACCTCTTAGAATCCTAACGGTCCTTGTATTAGCCGTAGCTTAAACCGGTTGATTCCGATATATGGATATGGTTAATTCGCACGAAAAGGCGAAAACCGAGAATGGAGTATGATTTGGACCCAACAAGTTCAGAGACTTGTTTTATATGGGTTTATAGTTCATACTCTGGATTTTGGGGTTCAAATAGTATACTTTGACCCATATCGGCTATTGCACGAAAACTAGTTCCGTGGGCCGTACCGTGTGCGCAAATAGGCGAAACGGTTAACCATAAGAGTCGTACGCTTATTTCCTAAGTCAATATGCCTTAAAGGTATTTTGGTATCAGTAGGATACCTTCCGTAATGCCCGTAACGAGTTTAAGTTTATATTATGCCCCGTAGGGGCTTTTCGGTCATTTTAAAGACTTTAAAAAGGCTTTTCGAGTTCTACAGGAAATCTGAGTTTCCCGAACAGCTTATAAAGCTAAAAATACTTTATTTATTATTTAAAACCAGTGGCAACTGGAATCGGGTCAAAAGACCTTGTAGAACTTCCGTTTTGGCCAAAAAGGGCATATTTGGTATTTACTGAACCGTAGCCATAACCGCAGGTTATGAGCAAGGTAAAAATTATTAAAAATCTTTAAAATTCCCAAAATATTATTTTACCACAGTGGGTAAAAGTTTTGGTGACGAAAACTTGGGTTAGATGGGCGTTATGCTAATTGCGCCGTTAATTACAAAACTTTCTTAAAAGTGCGCCTTTTAGCATAACTCTCATTCTAGACCTCGGATTGACGTGAAACTTCAGGGACATGCTTATAATTTAACAAGCAGGGTTTTGGTCCGTTCACGTGTCCGAAATACTTGTTTTAATTTTAAAAGGCCGTTACGGTCAACTTTTAGGCGAATGACGGAAATACGTAAAAGACTCGGATAACTCATGAACCGACCACAGAGGCTTATACCAACATGTGACCTGGTCCTAAGAGAGTCCTAAGGTATATTTATACCTCACTAAAACGGGTCAGAACTGAAGTCAAAGCAAAAGTCAAACTTTTGCGACATTCGGCTCCGAACCGGTTCTATATAGTAAATGATCGATTCAAACGAGCGCAAACATGTTTATATACTTATTATCATGTTTTATGATTATCAAAACAGGTTCCATAACATATATATTACAGATTATGCATAAATCGCCAAAATAGCTTTCTGTTGACTTTTTAACCGCGCGTTTGACTCGATATTTGACATAGTTAGAGTGGTGATCAGGGGGAACCCTTTTAGAGGTTTATTACCCACATAAATACCAACTCATACCCATTTTTGATTCGTCATAAGACTGAACCATTTGCAAGATATTGCAATGACAACCGTTAGTTACGACGGTTGCGTTTATGAGCTATAACTATGGAAATGTGAAACCAAAATGGTTATGAACGACTTACAGAAGTTGCTTCTTGATTATAGAACAGAAGAGAATGCTTGGGAGCACTTAGAATGATCAGAGAAGTGAGTTTTGATGTTGTGAATGTTATGAGCACAATGGTGCTATTTATAGCCAAGATCAAGGCCTAAAATCATTACACAACATGCTACTACTGATCATGATGATGGGTAGATGTCCCCTGAGTGATATGGGTCAATTGTAGGGTGCCCATGCCTCTTTGATTAAGGTTTGATCATTCAAAAGCTCCAAAAGCCAAGTAGTTACTACTATTCTGCATCTGGGCGTCGTACGCGACCCGCATGGACATTCCATGCAACTTTTACGCGGGTCGCCTGGGATCAGAAGATCAGACGCGTAGTTGAGGAAGCTCGCGGCCCGCCTCAACTTATGTTTAAACCTTACGCGGGTCGCGTGAGGTTATATTTTCTGAAATTTTCAAATCTTTTATAATGATTACAGAATCGGGCCATTAATAACGAAATCTTTCGTAATGATTCGCCTGACCTTTCGGATTTGAAGGGGTAACTTTGCGGTTTGGCCCTCGGTTATTTACCGATAGGGGCCTCGTGTTATTTACCCGCATTATTAAGTCCCCGGTTTATTTATTAATTATATTGGAAAGCCTTAACTTTCACTGTTGACGCTTTTAACCCTTCTTCTACGAATTCGATCGTAACTTTCTCGTTTCATATCGAAACTTCGCGAAATTCATATATATTATTTTAGTGAGGGTATACTACCGTTACAAAGTCTTTGGAACGTTAAAGGGTCACTCAGAGGTATTATTAAACATGTTGACACAGTTAACCCCTGTAGTTTGTAATCTCTCACTTTCTTCCGCGTTTTATTTTTGTACGATCTATAATTTATTCGATTGAAGGTTTAAGCATTATTTAGGGATACTATACAGTATATTTACCCTTATTGACATTTATAACCCTCGAATCTACGTACTTTCAAGGTTTGTCAAAATTAGTCCTTTATTTATTATAGATGCCACGTGTAAATAAATGACACGTGTTAACACATCATTGGACACAAAATTTCGAGGTGTTACAATCCTACTGATGTATTAACACATTTTAAGCATAGTAACATATGGGACTTGTATATGGTTCATTTGGTTACCCGTTATGCATTTACGCGTTCGGATCGGTTCACGTAACTAGTTTACGTAAGTTAGCCGAAACGGGTTTAACCTTATCGTTTTTACTTCAAAATCCAGAATGTACTTAGTTTACCCATATTATACAAGTCTTCGTACTTGTTGGGTCTAAATTACATTCTATTCCGGTCATCGTTTAATCTCGCGTATTGTACCGTTTTAGATACCTTAAGCTAGCCGGTCTAAGTCTACGACTTAAATAAGACCGTTAGCATTCTGAATTTGGTTATATATTACCATCAATCTAGACTAGAGCCACCCGGTAAAAGCTACCTGCATTTAGATAGATTGGATATGACTGAGTTATTTTGCTGGGAATCAAGTATTAGCTCAGGTAAATACTTTTAACTTATTTTCCCTTATACGAGCTTGGGATATGGTATTATAATAATACCACTTGGTCGGGTATGAAATCATTTAATCGGATTATGATTAATAAATTGCATAACCCGTTTTAATCTGTTTTGTTTGATAACATAAGCAATGGGGGTAATACGACCGTGTCCTGGATATCCTTGGCTCATTTCATTTGAAAATGGCCACGACCTATGCACGGGGTGTAGGCATACACCTGACAGATGCAAATGCTAATATAACCCACATGTTGGGGATAACTTCTTTGTGGGTTCTATAAGTGGTGAGTCGGTTAATCATGACCGGCTTCCAAACCGGCCCCATATGTAAGATAAACATGTAAAACTGTATACAAGATTATCTTAAATAATTGTCCCAAGTTATAAATGGTTTCGTGCCTCGTGCACTTAAATAAATTTTCACAAAACTCTTTTCAAAAGAGTCAGTTAACTGTATTTACCAGTGAAAACTGACGTATTTTCCAAAGACTAAGTGGCAGGTACTACTCATAATAGGCTGGGAGATTGCTCGGTGTCGAAATAGATGATCTTGCAAATCCTTAAAGATGCCTTAAAGTCTGCTAAACTTCATTTTATACATTCTGTAAAGATCCACCTGTGGATTTGATATTACAGGCTCGTCTATAATAAATAATTTGATATTTTCAGACATTTGAGTTTGTAATAATATTTTATATTCCAAGACTTCCGCTGTGCTATTCTGTGTATGTTTGACCATGATGATATCAAATACGTCACGACACTCCCCACCGGGCCCACCGGTAATATGTGGAAATATCGGGGTGTGACAAATTGGTATCAAGGTCATTGGTGTTCCTTTTAAAAAAAGATAATGTAGATTTTAAAAGTAGTGTAATTTAATATTTAAAGAAGGGGAAATGTCATAGAAATATAACAAAGTTTGGGGATTCTTTCAATTAAGTCATCCTAACTTTTATTGTCTTTTTAATGTAACTGAACTTTGATTTGGTGTTCTAATATTGTGTAATTACCAGGTCACCAGGTAAACAATTTTTTTCTCTTATTATTTTATATTTTGTTGATTGCCTATGTGGATATTATGTGGATTTTATTAAATCAAATCACAATTAAAACCTCCCAGCCACCATTTACGTGGATTTTATCAAATCATAAATCATGTTATCTTTCAGTTTTTCATATCTACCAAACCTTCATCCTTCGAATACCTCCCAACCCAAACCCTAGATGGCAACGAGCAAATCTTGGCTGGCGACGACCCAAACTATGAGCGGACCCAACAATGACCCAAACCTTGGACAACCTTCGAACACGCTAGGCGACGACCAGCCACGCTATTCAACCGTTGAAGGCCACTTTGACATGTTTTCGAAGGACGATTATCAGATTCAATAATTTCTAATTACGTCCTAATAATCACGGAGTATGGGAATGTCAATCGCAGTTAGGATGTTTTGATTGTTGGATTAACTCCGGAATTGCAAGGCAATCCCGCGTATAGCGCTAAAGAAAAAACTCGTCTGGTCGCTAACAAGGTACAACAAGGTACACTCAATACCGGTGTTCTGTAATCTCCATTATTATCTTTCATGACCTTAAGTTTTTCTAATTTGGAAATGCATTTATGTTGCAGATGAAAAGGACAATGTTGGTTGAGGCTTCTGTATCTCTTGAATGTGATGTTCTATGGCTTTATGTCGATTTATGTAATCATAAAATCACTGATTTCTTATTAAACTATTCATAATTTTATTTGAAATTTTGAATCCAGTTCATAAAGATAGAATGTGAATTTTAATTATATTTTTAAATTAGCCACGTTATTGTTTATATAATCCACATAAACATTGGCAAAAAGTTACATGACACGTCATCAAGCGGTAACCTGGTAATTACGCAAGATTAAAACAATAAGTGAAAGTTCAGTGACTTTAAAGTGACAGAAAAAGTTTGAATGACTTTAGTGAAACACTTGTGAAACTTTATTATTATTGTACAAAGTTACCCCTAATTTGCTAATGTGTTTATAAGGGTCATGATATACTAGGAAGTTTATTTGGGTAGAAAGACTAGGATATAATGTTGACCATCTATTAAATAATCGATGGCTAAGATTAAATGGGTGAAATTGAACAAAAAAAAAAAGAGGCGCGTGAGTTAGTTTAAGGGTATTCTAGTCCATCCAAGTCAATAGTTTCTTTCTCCTTCAATCCCCCACCGTTTTTAAAACGTTAATAACTTTTTCATACGACAATATTTTTTAATAAAATTACACCTTAAAAACGAGCGTTTTTTTATCTTTAAAACGAGAACACTATTATTATACGTTTGAAAAAAAAATTTCGAAAACCCAGATGCGTAAAACGCAATGGATAGAACAACACACTCTAACCCAGGTTCTAAAACGCAATTAGGTTTCATATGGTCGTGATTATGTTTTAACATGGTTATGCTTCTATTCTAACATGATCATGTTTATGTTTTAGCATGAACATGTTCTTTGCACTCAAATTCTGAAGAAAACGTACCTAAAACGCAATGAGTTTCACATGGTCATGTTTCTCTTTTAGCATGGTCATGTTTTTGTTTTAACATGCTCATGCCTTTGTTTTAACATGGTCATGCCTCTGTTCTAACATCCAGCTTCTAAAACGCAATGGGTTTTAACATGGTCATGTTTATGTCTTAACATGGTCATGTCTTTGTTCCAACATGATCTTGCTTCCCTTTTAACATGATCATGTTCTTTGATGTTCTTTTACACTCCAGGTCTAAAACGCAATGAAACCCAAAATCAAAATTTTGCACTACAGATTCTAAAAAGCAATGAAGTTTTAACATGACCATATTTATGTTTTAACATGGTCATGCTTTTGTTCCAACATGACCATGTTTCTATTTTGGCATGATCATGTTCTTTGCACCCCAGGTTGTAAAACACAATGAAACCCAAAATCAATATTTTGCACTATAGGTTTTAAAAAGCAATGGAGTTTTAACATGACAATGTTTATGTTTTAACATGGTCATGCTTTTGTTCCAACATGACCATGCTTCTATTTTAGCATGATCATGTTCTTTGCTCGTAAAATGCAATGAAACCAAAAATCAATATTTTGCACTGTAGGTTCTAAAAAACAATGAAGTTTTAATATGGCCATGTTTATGTTTATGTTTTAACATGGTCATGCTTTTGTCCCAACATGACCATGCTTCTATTTTAGCATGATCATGTTCTTTACACTCCAGGTTGTAAGAAACAATGTAACCCAAAATCAATATTTTGCAATGCAGGTTCTAAAAAGCAATGGTGTTTTAACATAGGTTCTAAAAAGCAGTGCGGTTTTAACATGGGTATGCCTTAGTTCTAACATGATCATGCCTCTGTCTTAACATGATCATGTTCATTGTACTGCTGGTTCTAACACGCAATGAGTTTTAACGTGGTCATGCCTTTGTTCCAACATGATCATGCTTTTATTTTAGCATGGTAATGCCTCTGCTTTAACATCCAGAAGAACAAAAATGAAAAGAACTCTAACTAAAACATAATGAGGTGAATAACACAATTAAGGTTTGATTAGCTAAAACACAATGAAAATAAAAAATAACACAACTTATAAAAGAACTCTGATTAACGACGGTGGACGGAGAAAGAACTCTGATACACCATGGGGAAACTGTTGGCGGTGGATGGTGGTGTCAGATCTGAAAAACCCAACAAGTAGTTGAAGGTGGTGGTGGTTACAGATCTAGTTTCCGGCAAGATGGTGGCAATCGTAGATGGTGGAGGTGGTGTTGGTGTTGGTTGTGATGTGGTAGTTTATGGTTTTGAAAATGTTGGATTTGTGTATATGGGGAAGAGAAATGAATTGGAGATGCTGAGTTTTTTTTGAAGATGATGAGTTTTGACTAAAATGTCTCTTCTTATATTTTTTAATCTTTATCATATGTCATCCTCTTATTACTTTCTAACCTTTCTACCTAAACTAAACTTTTCCTTATAAAACAGTATAACTTTGTGTTAGAAAGTTTTCTCACAAAAATATTTTCTTTCTTTTCTATATTTTTTTTTTGAACGGCCAACGAATCCTCCAAATGGGCTACTGGCGAAATTCACCACATCGGGATACACTCGCCTTCCGAACCGGGGAAAACTCTCACCTAGGGCCGAAGCCTGTGAACACTCGCCCGAAGGCACGACAGTGCGGTGAGGTAAAACCCGCTTTCTTTTAATTAAGGGACCCTTTAAATAATTACAGTACGACAATAAATTGCATGTTTTCAAACATGACTAATTATTCTGAAATAAAAAAGATATTATTTTATTAACATTACAATATCAATAATTAAGGTAATGATTCCTTGAAAGTGGCACCCTAGTACATGTACTGGTAGCCTTTTTTATGCCCGCTTCTCTTGTTTCTTGTCAATTAGTCAATTTAAACCATTTCCCATTTGTCTTTCCTCAATACTCCCAAAATATTACCCTACAAGGCTACAACTGACCCATTAATTTTTTTTGATTAAACACCTCTCTTTCACAGTACACTCACACCCCATTCTTCTTCTTTCAGTCAACAATGGCAAAAAGATTTCTTCTTCTTCTTCTATTCAATAAATAAGGGCAGAACCAGAAGCTTTCCATTAATTGCTTCACCAGTTTCATCTCTTGTGCTTCCAACTACCCTCCATTATTAAACATTTAAACCACCTCCTTTCATTTTCTTCTATTTATAACACTCACATTACAATTTCTTTTAATTCTTATAATAATTTATAATTAAATCCAGCCAATTATTTTGTTAGATAAAACTAATATTTTTTTTTTCATACGACAACACTTCTATATAAAAATATAGAAAATATGCCAGCAAGAAACTGAAAAACTTGGAACAATTACACCACAATGTCTCGAATGTTACCATCTCTCCACCTCTCCCGGTTTAGATTACAAAATAAATAAAAATGATAAATGAAAAAAAATAATAACTGAACTAGTAAAAAAAGTGTATTAATTGTCCCACAACACAAGTCCACAACAACTAGACATGTCTTGTCTTTGGCTTTGCTTGTTTGTTTTGTACTCTTCTCTTTATCTTCCCCTCTAAAACCAGTTTCCCAAAACATTCTCCTTTTTAACCAACTTTATCTTTCTTCATTGCTCTATTTCGATACAAACATAGCATTCATTCATTGTTACATTATCACACAAATCTTTGGCTTCAGTTTCTTATTTTTATATCTCAGATTCATGCTTTTAATGCTCTGACCACTTCTTTAACTCATTTTGAACGTTAAATTTCAAAACTTTATTCTCATGCCACACATGTGCCTTGTGACTTTGTCTTTTTATCTCATTTTCTATACTCATTTCATCATTATTTTGTGAATCTTGAGATGGGGTTTCTTAGTTCTTACTTTCTTGGGTATTTTGTATATTTCAAGAAGACTGTTTTAGGGTTCTGTTAAAGAAACATTTGGAGTCAAAATCATCTGTCAAATGGGTTGCTACTGCTCAAATTTGTTGGTGTTCATACTGTTTCTTTCATGGGGTTTCTTTATCTCAAACACCCATCAATTACAAACAACTCAAACTCTTATTCTTCTTCAAGTCAGGAAGCATTTGGAGTACCCATTGCAGTTAAGCAGTTGGGAAAACTTTAATGGTGATTTTTGTAATATGGTTTCAAACCCACAAGTGAGCATCAAATGTGAAGGTAATTCTGTTTCTGAGCTTAAAGTTATAGGGGGTAAGCTTTCAAAGGTTAGTGATTTTCATGGGTATGCAATAAGAAATCAAACTTTGTCTACAACTTTCTCCATTGATTCATTAGTTGTTACATTAGCAAGATTGAATACCTTGAGGGTTCTTAGTTTAGTTTCTTTAGGAATCTGGGGCCCACTTCCTGATAAAATCCATAGATTATCTTCACTTGAAGTTTTGGACATGAGTTCAAATTTCATGTTTGGTTCTATCCCAGATGGGATTTCAAGACTCATAAAGCTTCATACTTTGACCTTAGATGAAAACTTTTTCAATGAATCTGTCCCGAATTGGTTCGACCCGTTGTCGAATCTCACCATTCTTAGCTTGAAGAACAATAGATTAAAGGGTGATTTCCCATCTTCGATTACGAAACTCGCAACGCTCACTGATGTTTCTCTCTCACATAATAACCTCACAGGCGAATTACCCGATTTAACTACCCTGTCTAGTTTAAATTTATTGGATTTGAGGGGGAATCGTTTCGATTCTGAGCTTCCATTACTGCCTAATGGAGTTACTACAGTTCTTTTGAGTGATAACTCATTTGATGGTAACATTCCTGAAGAATTTAGCAAACTGAATCACCTTCAACACCTTGATCTATCTTCGAATTCGTTGGTGGGCCCGCCACCATCCGGGCTGTTTTCGTTGCCAAACATAAGTTACCTGAATCTTGGATCCAATATGTTAAGTGGGTCCCTTCATAATATCATCAAATGTGGGGAAAATCTTGGATTTGTTGATATTTCAAGCAACAGGTTTACGGGTAGTCTTCCTTCGTGTTTGGATACGAATTCTAGCAACAAAAGAGTTGTGAAGTTTAATGGGAATTGCTTGATCACCGATAACGAACAGCAAGATTCAGATTCTATTTGCAAAGAAGAAGTCATCAAGAAGAAAAGATCATGGGGTAGTACTACTGTTTGGATTGTAATTGGTGCTATTGGTTTAATAGTTATCTTTTTGGTGGTGGTTGCATTTGTTCGACTAGCTTGTCGTAAAAGCAAAACGCGAAGAGAAACTGTTTCTTTACAACACACGGTGCCAAAAGTTATACAGGATAGTTTACCTTCCGCGATTTCTTCTGAAGTTCTTGCAAATGCCAGTAAGTTTTGCCTGATTAGATATGCATTTTGGAATATTAGTTTTTAATGTTTGGATAAAGAAATTCTGCTTCAAGTTATCTAATTACAAATAATTTGTTTTGGATGATTAGTCTAAAGGTAAACTAAAATTACTTATTTACCCTTATAGCCTAACTTGAGAGACTTTTATTTCCATTTTAGAAAGCCCCATCACTTTTTTTTGTCCACATAAATTGTCCTTTTTTGTCTTTTTTATTTATTAATAACTTAAATAATGAGAATTTTATGAGCATTTGATTATTATTACAACTTCACACAGCATAAGCACGTCCAAAGGTTATTTTGTACACTCGTTATTCAATATCACATAATCACTTTCAAACCACACGTCCAAAAACCTATACATTATTTCAAGAGTTAATTACTGTTTTCGTCCCTATGGTTTGTCAAAAATCACTATTTCAGTCAATTAGTTTAAAAATCACTATTTCAGTCAATTAGTTTAAAAATTGCGATTTCAGTCCCCGTGGTTTCACTTTCGTAACCATTTCAGTCCACCTCGTAACCATTTCAATCCCTGTACTTAACAGAATAATGGATTGAAATGGTTACGAAAGTGAAACCACTGGGACTGAAATGGTTACGAAAGTGAAACCACAGGGACTGAAATCGCAATTTTTAAACTAATGGACTGAAATAGTGATTTTTGACAAACCACAGGGACGAAAACAGTAATTAACTCTTATTTCAATTTATGGTTGAGAGTTTATTATTGACTGAAAAAAGGTTTATTAAGGATTAATATTTGTTCTTTCTCAAATTTTAAATTTTAGGGATCATATCAGAAGCATCTAAGATAGGGACACAAGTTGCGCCATCATGTCGCGTGTTTTCAATACAAGAACTGGCTCAAGCCACTGATGATTTCTCTGCATCGTTGTTTCTAGGCGAAGGCTCAATCGGAAAGGTAATGTTAGTTTTTACTAACCAAAATGAGAAGTTTGACTTTTGAGGTCAAACCAACTAAATTTACAATTTGAAATTGATTTGCATTCTCCAATTCGCAAGAAAAACTTGCCAATATCATTAAATGATATAATACCATACTGCACCTATAAGAACATACATATAAGTATATAACATGCAATATCCAAAATGAAACTTGTATCATGTTTCTAAAATATTAAGTTTGACCTCAAAAGTCAAATTTTTGAATTCTATTTGAGGATACATTACTTTGTGAGTGTAAACAAAAAACTTGCCACTATGGTTTTAGTTGATTTAATAAACAACCTAAAAATCTACTTTTTTTGCAGCTTTACAAGGGAATGTTAGAAAATGGAAGCTGTATCGTTATTCGATCTCTTTCATTATTTAAAAAGTACTCAATCCGAAACCTGAAAGTTCGGTTGGATCTTCTGTCAAAGCTTCGACACCCTCATCTTGTTGGATTCTTGGGTTATTGCATTAGTGATGAAGGTTTAGAAGATTCAACTTCCAGCAGAGTATTCCTTGTTCATGAGTATATATCTAATGGAAATTTCCGCGCTCATCTCTCGGGTCAGTCTGCTCATAGCTAAAACTAATTATGTATATCAAGAAATTTGCATTATTTGATCAGGAAAATCGAAACTAATTTCTAACATTCAATATCAATGTTTAAGAGCCTATGTAATCAAATAAGGTATCACCCTGAAACAATAAGCTGGGACCTGATTTGATCATAAACTTACAGCAAGCAAGATGAAATAGAAATAAACTTTATACATTTTTTTTTTTTACTTTTATCGACAAATCTTTAATTAGACATAAAATAGAGGTGTTACGGTTTAATTCTAGTTGTAGCAACTAACCCTATATTATGTGTGAATTGTTGATGTGGCACTAGTTGATGTCATTCCAGATGCCATGTATGCGAAAAATGCTTACATGACAAAAAAAAAGTTTTTACCAGTTTAAAAAAATGGTAATTTTTAGAGTTATATTTACATGTATAACAAAAGATGTCACATGGCATATATGTATACACTAAAATGACAAATAACATGTCACTTTAGCAATTTTTTTAAAAATCAGCAAAAAAATGACGAGCTACAACGGTGTAACATCTAGAATTTGTAATAAATTTATAACTTGGTTGCTAAAACTGGTTATAATATGTAAGTTTTTTATGTTGTGCGCCTAAGTCTGAACCGGTTGCTAAATCAAGAAAAAGTGTAAGGTTCGTTTCTATTTCATTGGTTTGCCAATAAACTTATTACCACACCGGTTAAAACTTGAATATTAACATACATTCCTGAAATAAATAATTTAAAATCTAGTGAAACTACATTCATTTTGCATGTAATTTGGCATAATTGATTAGATTTTAATTTTTAAATTAACCAACACCATATCTTAGGTTGTTTCAGTTTTTACTATTTTTAACAGCTTCAAATATTGTTTTGCAATGATACTGCAGAGTATTCTCCAGACCAGATTCTCAAATGGCCAGATCGGCTATCCGTTCTGATTGGAATAGCTAAGGCGGTACATTTTCTGCACACGGGTGTTATTCCTGCTTCATCAAGCAATCGATTAAGAACAAATAATATATTGCTTGATGAACATTGTATTGCAAAGTTAAGTGACTATGGAATGTCCATAATTACAGAAGAATTAGAACAGTTTGAGGTTATTTTTCTTAATCCTTTGTTTTTTTATTTGATTTTTGGCTAAATTTTGTGTCATAATTTGGACTATATCGTGATGTAGGCGAAGGGAGATGGACCAAAACCATGGTAAGGTTCTTTATTAATGTTTTTGAACTAGAACATATTTGCACGAATTGCATAAAATTAAAAAATGCAACAAACATTCGCCCGAATGAGGTTTCAGCCTAACCATCTTTGTCTCTTCACATATAAAAAACTTAAATTTTCAAAACAATTTATTTAAAGTATTTTATGGGTGAGAACAAAGTTGGTTACTTACAATGGAAATCGGACCACAGTTGGTCACTGATGTAGAAATGGGCTCGAAATTAGTTACTTTTTGAATGCAATTACGCCAATAAGTTTACGCTAGTGTAGGGATTATATATGATGTATGGAGTTGAATGATGCAGGCATATGAAAAAGTTGGCTGATGATGTATATGATTTTGGCTTCATTTTGCTCGAAGCACTCGTGGGGCCAGTTGTAACAGGAAAAGGCGAAACATTTCTGCTTAATGAAATGGTATGCAAATTCTTTAAGAGATTCATAAAGATTAATACTTAGCATTTCTTTAAAAGATTCATAAAGATCAATCTTTTTATGTTTACGCAACCGAATTCTTTTGGAAGCCAAGCTTTTGTTGAAAAGGATGCATAAAGATCAATCTTTTTCATGTTTATTCAACAAATTTTATTTGGCAGCCAAACATTTCTTTTAAAAGATTCATGAAGTTCAATTTTTTTTTTGGTTTATACAACAAAAATCTTCGAAAAAATATAATAATAATTTTTTTTTTTATTATTTATGCAACAGAAATCTTTTGGAAGCCAAGATGGTAGGCAAAGAATTGTGGATCCAATGGTGTTAACAACTTGCTCACAAGAATCGTTATCGATAGTGATATCAATCACCAACAAATGCATATCTATAGAACCAACAAACCGGCCATCGTTTGAAGATGTACTTTGGAACTTGCAATATGCAGCTCAAGTACAGGCCACAGCTGATTCCGAACAGAAATCAGAAGGTGCATCTTAGTGACACGAGCTTGAAATCAACTTAATCGGTAGCAGTAGCAGATACAATCGAAATCAAGATTCATTCATATTTTAAGCACATAATTAGATGTTTAAACAGCAATAAGCCATTGATTATCGTGTTTTAGTTACTATACTTGTAACAGTTTGTAAATGTTTACTTTATTTCTATGTAATAATTTTGTTTTTTAGCGTTTGGGTAAAATGGCACTGATCAATTAGTTTCTAAAATGGGCTAAATACATAGCCCGATAAATTAGTGTTAGGCCCGTTGGGCCTCTTCCCTCCTAGCTTCTTACTTGCTCTCTATCTCTTATCATTTGTATATATCTATATGCTTATATAGTTGTATATCATGCATATGTTACATAGTTGCATACATTGAAGGGTGGTTTCGGATGATCGGATCCAATATCCTCATTTGGGTCACCTTTTAACGAGTTCATAACGAGTTGCAACATGGATTCAAACTCTGGAGTACTAGATGTGGTCTAACCCGACAAGTCGACAACAAATACCTGAAAAACGGTTTTGACCATAACTTTAGAAACCAATCCAAAGTAAGCTAAATCCTCATTGATTTGTGTTGACTAGAATTTCATACCACACAGTAATCATGTTGGTTATTTCATTTACAGAATCGTCCATGTGTTTATGAAAGGTTTTAACTTAGACGAGTTTCCGAATGATATTGGATTAAATATGATTGTTAAAATAGTCGAGCATTACATCATGGTTTTCTTAGCTAATTAACATGAGTTTCCAAAATAATCCTGCTCTTTCTATATATATTGTTGGGTTAAAATAAAAAGGTAAAAAATGGTAGGAAGGAAATCAAACCACTTTTTTTTCTTTTTTCTTTTAACGGCTAACAGAATCAATCCCGAGCACTCTCGGGGCACCCACTGAACCAAATGGAGTACTACGAGAATAACTCGAGTCCACTACCAATTCCGGGGAAACCCGGTAACCTACCCCCGTAGGCACGATAGTGAAATTACCGGTAAAACCCGTTTGGCTCAAAGATCAAACCCATGTTTCCCCAGGTCTCCTATTAAACCCATGAAATCAAACCAGTGATCTTGAAAATGAAGGAATATAGTTGCGACATGTTACTAGTAACTAGGGGGAGGGGGATGATTAAAGGGGTTGACAGGGTAGTATAGGAATTGGGAAATACATCGTTTGTTGACTTTCTTTCTTCACATGGAAGACATATGCATATTCCACCATTTGTTTTAAACATTCATAACTTTTTAATGCTTTATTATTTTTCTAAAAAAATTACACCATAATAACGAACGTTTTTTTTTTTTAATTTTAATATTAGTGTGATATTAAAAAAATACGTTTAAGTGAGATTTTTTGTTCGTTTTTTTTTTTTTTTGGTGTTCCGTTCATCGTGTTTTTCTCTTGCACATGGTGTTTTCATCTGCATATGGTGTTAGTTGGTCACGTCCATTGTGTTCTTTGGTTCTATCCATTATGTTATTAGTTATGTCAACTGTTTTTTTGGTTCCGTTCATTTTTTTAAGTTATGTATATGATGTTTTAAGATTTTGTACATGGTGTTTTACACTATTTCCATATCGAGTAATCCAATTAAAGTCGGTCTTTATATGAAATGATAGTGCCATAATTAATTCAAAAAATCCATTGAACAAAACACAATTGGTATATGGAAATAAAAACAAAAACAAAATAGATATAGGGGAAAAACCACAATCGGTATAATCAAACATTTTAATTGGTGTATGCATGTGAAGCAACAAAGTGTTTAATAACTAGGTTTACACCCCCACCGCGTTGCAGAGGGGGCTATGATCATACAGGTCAATTTGTTGACACACTAACCTTAGTACAACTACATACATTATACATCATAACATTGATTATAACTAAAAATATTACAAAATTTACAATCAATGTAAAAACTACAAAAAGAACTAACATATTAGTCTTTATTAACATTTCTAGGATGCACATAACACATAAAAAGTCAACGGCGACTTGAAGTTCAGCATGGTCTTCGCAAATCTTACGAACACACTGGGTTAGTTGATTTAACTTCTCGGTAACCAAATAATGGGACTCGGTCATATCTTCAAGTAGACGTGTAAGGCGTTCAAGAATGGCTATCTCGTCATTCGAGTTCGATATTTTTTACCTATCAATTTAGAAAACAAATTAGCCTATAGTTTAAGAAAAAAATAAAGGGAAAAAAAGTTTAAGTGATTTTCCTTTAACCTGATCATACCAGAAAAAAATAAAAATAAAATAAAAACCACTGAAAGTAAAAAAAAAACATCTAAAATAGTTAACTATAATAAAAATGCATCTGTCGTTTTAAAAATATTTCTTCAATAGGATCAGAAAGTTTTAGAAGACAATACTTTTAATTAGAGTGTTTAAAACCGGATATCCGAAATTCAGACATCCGTTCAGATAGTGAAACGGATATCTGAATTTTAAAACAAAAAAAATAATAATTTCAAATTAAAGTCTTAATACTACATAATCACTAGTCCAACATACAAACCAAATACTAAGATGTTAAAAAAAGGCAAATAAAGACAACCCGTAGTTCCAAATTAAAGACATAATAATAACATAATTCATTGTTCAAAATTAAAGACATAATCTTCTAAATAAGATAGCCCAAGATCCAATCCATCTCACAACTTCCAAGCTAACCAAAAACCCGAATACAAATAAAAAAGAAAAGTAATAAGAACAGGTGTACAACATATATGTATTTAAATTAAAATATATATTGAAATATTATATATTATAAATTTACAACAATGTTATGCATTGGGTGGTTGTAAAGCATGCTTATATGGTGTTTTCTTTGTCACGTGTTTTCTAATGCCACCCATCTCTTTTATTTACGAGACATCTGTCTCTTTGGGGGTTTAAAACCCCTTTTGGGGTGAAATACCTCTTCATTTTCAACTCAGCTCTTTCACTCCCTGGAACTCTCTCTAATGGTTGCACATATTCTCCGGCAATTGTTTGTGGCTCACCATTTACGGACCTTAGACGGTCTTATTTTGTAGAGAAACAAACGGCCATCGGGTTTCTAGAGAGAGAAACAGAGCAAGATGGGTGTTGGCTTTATGTTGACGGCAACTTTCCGGCCGTCCAGGGTGGGCGATGAACATGTGTGTTCTTCTATATGTCTCTCTTTTTAGTAACTGTTTAACGCATTGTGATGTTGTACCTTTGGCTTCTTTGGTGTTTCGGTTATGAGATACCCGTCTCTTCCCTTTGGGGTTTTAAAAACATAAACAGAGAGAGATGGGTGTTGGGTTACTGTTGTCGGCGGCTATCCGGTCGTCTATGGCTACGGCGTACCTTTGCGGCCTTCAATATCTCTCTCTTTGTTGTATTTGACTTGATGATAGTGAGCTCAGCCTCATCCAAGATGTTTATGGCTCGATAAACATTTTTTGGGTGTTGAAACTGATGATTACCTCTGTTATGACCATCATGTTTTCTTTGTAATCCGGGCTATGATGACGCTCCACTATTTGGCATGGCAACTTATTTTGCAGCCATAGATTAGTGGAGATCTGAGCCTAGATCTGTAACTATTAAACATAACATTGTTTTTTTGGATGTTATTATTGTTACTAGGTCTCAGGCGTTGTCAAAGTGCAACAATATTTGTTTATTTTTGGGTATTGTCAAGAAAAAAGAAGTAGAACCCAAGATTTTGTTGTATTCGTATTTTAAGATTTTCTTTCTTTTTCAACAAGTTTCTTTCAGTACGTTCAAGAAGATGTGTGTTTATAATGCGTTTTGTTTTCTATTGTTGCTACTAGCAAATACGTATATTAAAAATTAAAAAATGGTAACCTAAAATCATTGCTAAAATCGTGCTTTGGTTTTGCATAGCAAATAAATGCTTAAGAAGTGATAGAGTTATGTCATTACATTTTTAAAATCAAAATTTATAGCCCCGGCCTTGTAAAACATCAAAATTTATAAGCCTCGAGCTGCATCACGGCGGGGACTTTCATCTAGTTAATACTAAAAGGAATTGCTTTACTAACTAGTGAACCATATTCCAAATTTCCAAGTAGCAAGCAACCTACCAACCATTTCAAACAATAAGTTGCTTTTAACATATATCAATAAGTTTATTAAAACAACCGATACCTTATGCCGTTTCAGATGTTTCATAACTTTCATCAACCGTTTCATCAATGATAATGGTGGGTTGTTTCAAGGCTAACTCCTTCATACCTATGATATAATAGAGAAAAAAACATATTAAAATGCTCTCCATGTAAAAAAGAACACTAAAATGATATATAATAAATATAAAACTGAAATGTAAAGTAATAATTTATATAACCTTCTTCTAAGCTCTTGATGTCAAGCATGGTGTCTTCGATAAAAATCTTATTATTAGAAGCACACAACCAACCTTGTGCACATACCAACGCTTCAATCATTATTGGGGTTACTGAAGTTCGGAACGAATCAAGCACCCGTCCACCGGTGCTAAAAGCCGACTCGGAGGCAACCATAGACACCAGAATGGCGAGCATATCTCGTTCCCTTTTATCAAGAATGGGATATCAACATTGTTGAACTTTCCACCATTTTAATATGTCAAACCATGGGTCCACAGGCTCTCGATCCTCATCAAGATACTTATCTAACTCACTTTTTGTCAAAGATGTTTATGAACTTCCCATGACCATTTCAAACCGCTTGGCCATTAGTTCTTCAATGTCCATTAATTAGAACTCCCCATGGCCATTGATGCCGATGATACCATAAAGTCTTCTTCTTTTGAGGCATAGGCTTCTTATAAACATCAAAGGAAGTAAGTAAGGTAGATTCAAGACTTTAAGGACACACCCCTCTACATATTTTTCTTCAATAAGCCATTCAATATATTTCCATTTCCTTCTTGGGTCAAGAACCACAACAATGAACAAAAATGGTTTAACTTAGTAACATCCCCCAATACTTTTGATATTTACTTTTCATATCAAGTGCCATTGAACATACCGAAAGATCATCATTCATAGTGTAACTATCAATTACGGTGCCAATTCCAAAGATCTCATGCACATACGCATTAGCAGTCACATATCGAGAACCTAAAAATCTCAACGTAGTTTCATAAAATATCTTCAAAAAAGGTAACAAGCTATTAACATTGCTCTAATCTTCCTCATTAATCAAACCACCCCGAACTTTTTTAACTCTTTCTCATAACTTGAATCTTTTAATAGTAAATTGGAAAAAGCTTTCTTAAACTTAATAGCAGACTCTAGCATCAAAAAAGTGGAGTTCCATCGTGTTTCCACATCCATACAAGCTAAACTTTTACTTTCTGTTTTCTCTTCTTCAACACAAGCTATGAATTTTAGAAGTCTCGCAGGAGAAGACTTCACATATCTCACTAAGGCATGAACTTTCTCAATTGATAAAGACAAATTACTAAGACCATCTTTAACCACTAGATTCAAAACATGAGCCGCACATCTCACGTGCAAGAAAGCTCCCTTCAAGACACTACATTCCCAATGACACCTTTTGCAAGTATTGGATAGCAACATCATTTGAGCTAGCATTATCTACCGTGACAGTCATAACATTTTTTAATGGGTTAGTTTTTTTCCTGGCCTATTAGAGCATTCACATTCTATCCACCAAATCTTGAGAGATGGGTTTTTAAATTATAAAAAGTGGTTTAAGTGGTTGTGAGTGGAGGAGAGAGAAAATGTTACTGTTCATCTGTATATTTGGGGGGACACTGTTCACCGTGTATAATTTTTTAATATATTTTGAAAGTGGTTGTGAGTAGAGGAGAGAGAAAATGTAATATATATTGAAAAGGAGAGAGAAAAAATATTTGTTTTTAGTGAAAATATATTGATATAGGAGTTGTTTTTTAGTGGAATGTATGTATATTTTTAGTGGATTGGATGTGAATGCTCTTACGGGTTAGTTTTAAAAGAATAATTGATCTATTCCATGGCCTGATGGATCACAACGACGAAGATGGCACAAGAATATGTCTGCTGATGCTTGTAGGCGAAGGGTTTTTGGGATGGCAACCCTCAGATGTTATTGATAACAAACTACTAGACCTTGTGGATGATCTTGAAGAATTCAAGCAGTATCAATGGGGAAATTATTTTTGGGAGAGTACATATACAAATATATATAATATGAACTAGGTTATATACATGTGAGCTTCACGGGTTATGGGTTGTGTTAAAAATTACAGAAATTGAATTACTTAGGGCATTTACTTCACAATAAAATATCTTATTTAGTAGTGTTGACATGAACCATTTAATGAAAGACACGTGCAGGTGCTAACGTAAATAAATTACACTGAATTGAATTATCTTATTGAAATAAATAACTTAATGTAAACATCTATACTTACAAAAGGGTTCAAGTATTGTGCACGTCAAATCAGGTTGGGGTGGCATCCCGTACGACATCTTGAATACACCCGACATTTCACTTCCTAGAGCAATAACCACACTTCATGAAATATTTGTGTCTTAGGGTCACAAGTTAATACCCGTGTGATACACGAGTTCCACAATTTAAGTTATATAACACAACAATATAATTTTATATAGTTATGAAAGTTATTTTGTTAAAAGGATATCTAATTTCTTTTCACATGTTCCTTTTGTGATATAGAGGTTGAACAATTTTATTTTGATAAGGAATGAAAAATAATAAAAGAACTAAAAGACATATAAATAAATCATATAAGTTATTAAATTACAACTGTTTCCCATAAATATTAGTAGTTTACTTCATAAATATTAGTAGTTTACTTCGGCTCTACTTTTCTCTTAAAAGGGCAACACGTTTTAAATAAAAGAAATATCATTTAATCCATTATCAATAACAGATAACCCAAACGTGCATAATTTCCCCTATATGGTTTGAAATTAACCCATCTAGATGGAAACCCTACCTTTTACTTTGAATTATGAGGTCAAACTAACAAAATTGGATCATCAAAATTGAAATACGTCTGTCTATAAGGTGTGGGTTGAGGAGGATATTGGAGAATGGATACCGGACTATATTGCGGATATCAATGTCGAGCCGGTTCAATTGAATGATGAAGTTCAATAGCCGGAAGTTGATCGGAATATTGATGTACAGTCGGCTGGTGAGGGTGACAATGCCGGTGAGGATATGTTGGAAACTAATGCTCAGGATGTTCCCGTGAGTGGAGGGGATAATGTTGGTAACGATTTGCAGAGTAGTCACTGTTAATGGTAAAAGGAGAAACAGGAGGAAAGGTTTTAGAAGGAAAGGTGGTAGAACTTCTATTAATTCATCTGTGGGCCAAGAAAGACCTAAAAAGAGGCCCAGAAGTGAGACAGATCCATTTGATATTGATAGGTTTATCAGGATTTTACCTACTAGGCCTACTAATGATGGTTGTAGAGAAGAAGTGGAAGGGAGCCCAATCAAATTTTTTACTCCAGATCTTAATAAAGGTTGTGCTCAAGAGACTTCCAGGAATTGTGAGAACTCGGGTGCTGATATGGTGTTTATAGCCTCTACCGAAAATAATTGTGAGGCCGATAGCTGTGTCCAGGCGACGGGTGATCTCTCGGAAAAAAATTAACAATGAAACGACCGATACGATTCAGGTGGGAACCTTACTGGGAGCTCAGAATTTGCAGAACTTTAATCTCAGGTATGTAAATTGGTTGAGGATGAAGGTTTTCAAGGGGTGAATTTATGAATTTAATTTCTTTGAATGTTCGGGGGACGGGGGTGGAAGGTAAGGCAGGTTGGTGTAGACAATTGCGGAAAGAGCATGAAATTAATTTTATTCTCATTCAAGAATCTCTTTGTTCGGGTATGGAGGACAAAGGTATAGAGAATTTTTGGGGTAGGGGCGATTTTGGCTTCGAAGTAGTTGATCCAACAGGGAGATCGGGTGGTCTCTTTACTATGTGGGATTGTAATTTTTTTGAGCTATCTTCTGTGGTTAAAGATAGATCCTTTTTATTAGTCTCTGGAAATTTAAAGGGTAGTGGGGAGGTTGTTAATGTCTTAAACATCTATGCTCCGCAAAGAGCGGATGATAAAAGGAGATTGTGGGATACTTTGTTAGAGGTGGTGGCATCGAAGGATGGGTTATGGATTCTGGGTGGGGACTTCAATTCTGTTCGGTATATGGATGAAAGGAGGAATTTTAGATTTAATGCCTCTGCCGCAAACGATTTTAATCTTTTTATTTCTGAGGTGGTCTTGTGGAGTTCGGGTTGAAAAGTGGGAAATTCACTTATGCGGTGGGCAACAAGTCTAGTAGAATTGACAGGTTTCTTGTTTGTGAGGATTTTGTAAACAAGTGGTGTAACACCCCGTGTTTTCGAATGTCAAAGTCAAAGTCAGAGTTCAAGTCAACTTTGACTTTCTTTGACTGTAGATAGTCGATTTTGTGTTTTAGTTGTATTATGTGGAGTAAGTGTTGTATTCAGCAAGAATCGAAGTAATCGAACGTGTTTTAATGCGAACCAAACTACGACTGTGAATGATAGGAAGTAACAATGCGATAAAGTTAACCTAATCAGTAATCAAACCGATCTAACAATCAATCAAACTCGAGACTCGAATCATCGAATTATTGAATTGTGGTATTGTTATACGTGTGTGTGTGCCTTATGTGTTACTTGTGCGTGCTTACTTTATGTTTGGAGTGGTATTCAAGCAAATCAATCGAAAACCGAATCGAAACTCGAAAATCAATCAAACTCAATCGAAACCGACATCGAAACGTGACTTATAGAAGATTGTATGGTAGATATAGTGGTTGGGATTAAAGGTAATTTGACTAGGAACTCTATCGAAATCGTATCAGCGTACGTCGGAATCGAAACGTCGAAAATCGTCGCAAAATACTCGAAGTGCGTGGCGGATCGAACAGGAAACATCCTGATCGAACAGGCCAGCCGATCGGCCAGCACATTGCCAGCCGATCGAGCTGCCCACTCGATCGGAGTTCCCAGCCGATCGGCTGCCACTTTCCTGTTTTGGAAGCCTATAAATAGGGCTGTCATTGTCATACTTTCTATTTTTGGAAAGATCTAACCGAACCAGCTATCTTCTTCACCTTTTCTCAGATTTCTCTCAATCCCCGTAAGTTTTCACTCTAATTCTTGTACGATCTTGATCATTACTTGATTCTTGTTAAGATCCGAGGCTGACATGATTGTGTTTGTTTGTATGAACTTGACAGATCAATGAATATGTAACAATGTAAAGTGTAGCGGAAATGGATACAAACTGTATAAACACAATCAAGGAAGAAAATAGTTTGATAAACAAGTGCTTTTCATTGAGTTGAATGATTGAAAATACAAAGCAAATGATTACAGCATGTTTACAGAAACTAAGCTCCCCCTCAGCCAGATACCCCAAGGTTGGTTGCACAAGATGAAAGGATTAGACTGGAGAAGAAGAATCTACTCAGTCAATCAAATGTAACAGTACAGGGTACTGTTACATTTATAGGCAGTCCAAACCACTGATGCATCACAGCTGACGTCACCATGAAAGCGACATCTAACAGACTAACAAACTCTTTCTACTGTTTTACAACTACTGAGCATACAGACACTGATTATACTTAATACACTGATGTATAAACACTGATTCTTCATTCCACTGTTGTAGCCTTAGCACAGATGTTGAGTCTTCAGTGCTTTCTGCAAAGGGTGATCAGGCCTTGGAAGAGCAGTACTTTGGTTCTTCATCAATGCTTGGAATTCATCAGTAGATTGAGCTTCAGCCTTTAAACTTCATCAGTGCTTTGGCTTTACATTACATAAAGAGAATCAAAACTGCTGCTGCCTCCTTCCACTGCTGTGAACCCAGCAGCACTTGTCATGATCAGCAGTGCTTGACTCAATGCAGTAGATTGGGCAGCAGGGCTTTAGTTCTTCATCAATCTTTGACTTGATCAGTAGCTTCTAGGAACAATAGTTGTTGATAAGGGCAGTACTTGGAGCATATCAGATGTTAGGATCACTTTCAAGGGGAAAGTTTAGTGCAAACTGCTTCTTATGATGAATCCACTGTTCTGAACCAGTTTTGGCTTTACATCATCTGTTCCTCTGGTAGGGTTCAATCCCAACAATCTCCCCTTGGAACAGATGATGCCAAAACACTTCCTTATTCAGGATCTTTATTGTCTCATCAGGAGTTCCCTTTCTTGACCTTTGAATTGTAATTCAAAGTTCATGGATTCCTTATCACCCTCATCCCTGCACAGTGTAAGCTCAAGGAGATCTTGTAAATCTTCTACACCCAGGCCAAGTGCATTTTTCCTTGACATATGCTTCACCTCACCATTGGATCTGAGCAAAGTCAATACGTGGGTCCTTTGATCAGACATCCACTTTAGTATTTTTGAATCCAATGGGTTTCTTGGGAGAGGTTTATTTGATTAGATGAGTTTGGAGATTGTGGCCTGGTAATGACAACCTTGAGCAGTGTCTTGTGATTTT
The DNA here is from genome assembly GCF_002127325.2 of Helianthus annuus. Taxonomy (NCBI): domain Eukaryota; kingdom Viridiplantae; phylum Streptophyta; class Magnoliopsida; order Asterales; family Asteraceae; genus Helianthus; species Helianthus annuus. Next base: position 143,783,347 of record NC_035446.2, on the reverse strand, counting down.
GCTGTTTCTTGTAGTTCTGCTCTAAGTGTCTGAAGAACCATCTTTATGATATATTCTTCTGAGGTTTGGTCTTCTATTGATATTTCTGCATCCATCTGCTTTGTTTCCTTCTTTGATAAAGGATTGCAACAAGTTGTGGGGATGGCAGTAGTTGTGATGTGTGTCGATGTGGTATTGGAGGCTTTTGTTTAGGTGACAGATGTTGTTAATGGTGGAGGTGTAATTGATTTTGTGGGATCTTTTTCTTTTTGCAGAACTATCTTTTTCTCAACCAAAGCTCTGCTCTCATCCCTTACCCTTTTAATATCAGCAGTGGTTTTGAGATCAGCTGAATTGACTTGAACGATCCTCATTTGTGTATCTTCATCATCTGCTTGAATTTTCAGGGTTTCATCACCTCCCTTTTCCTTTTCTTTGACAGATGTTTCAGCAAAAGTTACTGAGAGATTTTCCTCAGAGTCATTTTCTCCCCCTTTTTGGCATCATCAACTCTTTCGAAGATAGTGCAGGGGTTGAAACAAATTCCACAGCTCATTTGTAGCAGGTGCTTGTGTTGGAGCAAGTGCTTGAGTTGGAACAGCAATAGAGATATCCAGTTTTTCAAGATGTTCCGTCAATTCCTGGTACTCTAAACCATCACCCAATTTAATGGGATCATCTGATTTCCCACTAGCAGTGGTTTTATCAGTGGTTGAGGTAGGGAGTGTACTCCAACCATTAACCACTGATGCCCCTTTTTCTTGGTACTGGGGTCTTCTTCCTTCAACACTTGACAACCTTTTGATGTTGCCAGTGGTCAAAATAGATCCATTGGTGGATGTCAGAGGTGCTATAGAAGGAATTGCCTCCAAGGAAGTCTTATTGATGTAACCACTGTCCAGATGCAAAAAGTGGGTTCAGCACTTGTAGTGGCTGCTTCACTTGGATTACCACCAAGAGTTACTTGTAACTCAAGGGGTGTAACCTCCTCAGTTGTTGCTGGGATAGCATAGGTATAAGCATCAGACTCAGTCACTTGTTGGAGTATACTCTCAATGATAGGTGGTTGAGAGGAACTGATTTGTGTCTGAGTTATACCCAAAGCATGCAACAAGGTCATTATTGATGGTGGTATTTGTGAAATGATGATGGGAGTTGAAAGTGAATTTGCCCCGGGCAGTGGACTGTGGATGATGAAATCAAGTGATTTCAGAGCATCATAATTTGGTGTCCCTGTTCTTACAACCTGTTCTTTTTGAGAAGAAGTAGGAGGAGTTTGAGGCATGGGTTGAGACCTTTGTACCATCTGCTGTGAGGAAGTAGCAGCAGTGGTTTATAGTGACTTTTGTGTTGTCACTGGCAGTTGCTCTGGGATCTCATCTTCCAGAGTTGCCTTTATTGTAGGTTTGGGTGGTTTTTTGAAATTTCTTTTGTTTTGGTGGGTTTAGGTGTGGGTTTCACAACAGTTGTTTTGCTGCTGTGATCACCCCCAACAGTGGGCTCAGCAGCAGATACCTGAGGAGCAGTGGTTGCTGCTAAATTCTGCTCAGGCACCTCTGCTTGTGTTTTGGAAACAGACTTTGAGGATTTATTGAAAAATTCAATTTTAAACTATTTTTAAGGTTATTTTTGATTTTTCTAAAAAAAACATTTTTATGCTATTTACACATGGAATCACAAGAAAGCTTGCTTTAATCCATGTTTAGCATTCCAATCATAGAGATCAAGTTTTTTTTTTAACAGTAGATGAATCCAATTCTTAAGTTTGTACATCTACCAACTGATCTTTAGGATGGACATGTTAAAATTGAAATCAAACCTTTTATAGTAATCCCCCACAAAGTGGTGTCTAATGACAAGTGATGATGGATGAATGAGATACTGGATTTTTGATGATATATTTCAGCTACTTGACATTCCTGCATAAAGAAGTCTTTTGAGCAATTTATATCAAAATCCAATAACATATTTTGACGATACAATCAGTTGGACTTTTCAGCAACAACAGCAGCATCATAATACTTTTCAATCAGTGGTTGTTGAAACATCTGCTGTATGTGTACAGTCAAAACACTAAGCTTATTGCCTAGGACTTGATATCCCTCTGATGTAATCCTTTCACACTCTTGGTGTCTGTACTTGTTTGAGTATGATGAGTCTTGACAAATCATGCTTCTAGCATATGCATTGTTCTTTGAGGACCCACTTTTTGCCGAAAGGATTCTCAACCTTTGGCTGTGGCACAAGTTTTACAAGCTTGTTCTCACTGAACTCCTGAAGCTCTTCCTAGAATACAACTACCCAACTTTTTGTCTTTCAATGCTTTATGGCATTTTGACTTGTTGATGGAGTGGTAGAGAGTCAGCAAGAAGACACATGTTTTAGGATAGCCTTTTTGAAAGAATCCTTTTCATTGATGTTTGCCAAGAAAATGGTGAAATGGTTGAGTTTTAAAGAGGATTGATGTTTTTAACAGGTGGAGCTGCAGATGTGAATCATCTGAGCTAACCACTGCTGGTGACTTTGATATTCAGCAGTGACTTGAAATGGATGTGAAAGGATTTGAAGGAGGGGTTTGGCACACTGATAATTTTTTTTATCCATTTTTGATGAATATTTATCAACAGTGGTTTGGTGAAGTAGTGGTAGAGAATTAGAAAGCAATTTGATCAAACACTGTTTGTATATCAGTGGATGAGCTTTAACAGCTGTTTTGTACATCTGCTGCTCTGATGATGGAAATGATTTTAGTATCATGTCCAAGATCTGTTGATGATGAATGTGGGTCACCTGCAGAACCAAATACTTGACAAACACATTTTAAATGCAAGTTTATCAAAATTAATCATAACAGCAGGGTTTACAGGGATTCTTAATTCAGAAAATTCACTTGTTTCAGCATTCAAGGTTTTACCACATGTTTGTTACAAGTTTTGAAGCTTTTATAGATTCTTGACAGTGGTTTAGTACCCCAGATGATGGAAACCTTTTTTACTATGGCTACTCATTTTGTGTCATAATATTTGAATTAGAACATGAGCATCCAAGTATTGTAAGGTCTGTTAGCAAACAATCTTTGATCAGTGTTAATATAAACTTGAGTTTGACATGACCTTGACACTTGCACCATTTCCTTTTGATCTATTTTCAAGGATAGTATCACCAAAAAAAATAAGGGTCAACATCCTGACAGGTGTTTGAACTTTTGCTATCAAAAACAAGTAAAAATACAAAATATATCATTCTTAAGGAAAAATAAAGAATAATATATCCTGTTTTATTTGGAGAAAACTTTACAAAGAAAAAGAGTAAAAGTTTTCTGATAATAAAATCAATTAGATCTGGTGTGTCTCAAGAGTTAAAATAACTTTGAATAAGGTCAAGATCACTTCATTCTCAAGCTTAGGACAATGGTCAGTGGTTTGAACCAAAGTCCTGTAACCACTGTTTGGTACTATTTCCTTGTCAGTTGATTGTTACCATGAGGAGCCTGTTCACAAAGGTTTTGAAAGTTCTTTGTGAACCTTATTACCGTGTGAATAATTTCTGAGAAATTTGGCCTATTCCTCTTTATTGAAAATTATCTGAAGATACTTTGTTACCTGAACTTCCCTGAAACAATGATTGTGCATGATTGATTGATGACATTATGTTTGACAAAAAATGTAGATCTAATTTTGGTTTTCCTTTTGTAGGATTAACCTGTGGACTCTTAAGTGTTTTGGGTTTATACTGTTTTCTTTTGAATTCAAAAGTTTTGAGATAAACACACTTTTGAGTTTTTGTAATTTTTCTTCTTTCCCTTTTTACCCTTTCCATAGAAAAGTATTGAAACTTTTACTGGAAGGTTTTCAAGGAAAGAATACTTAATCCAAAATCATTTTCAGCAATGTTTTGAGAGATTTGGACATTTTTGCACTAGCTTATGCCAAATTCCACATCACTCATGATCTGGATACTTTGACTGCTGATTTTCTTAATGTATTCTTAACATAGTTGATTTTTTGGTCCTTTTAGAGGATTTTCAACCTGTTTTTCAATACATAAGATCTAAATAGCTAAAGTTTTAATTTCCCTCTTTTTATGCTAACAAAAACACTAATGTTATCATTCAAACATAGATTTTCGTTGACATGAGGTAAACACCTTAGCAGCAGTCATGATAAAGACATCACAACCTTCATAACAACAATTGAAATCAATTTTGTAAAATAAAGAGATTATACCATAGTTATCAGACATATTTTCAGATCTGAGCACTATAGGTGTTTTATGCATGATATCACTTGTTATGTGAAGTTTGTGTGTCATATGACATCTTGGTTGTTTTACAGAGTATCTAAATAATCATTTTGAACATGATTTCTTATTGCTCTGTTTTTTTTTCAACTAAATACGACCAACCTTAGTATCAATGAATTATGAGCTGAACTGTTATGTCAAATTGATTGTTAGATCGAATTTGACTGTCCAGGCTCTGATACCAATTGTTAAGATCCGAGGCTGACATGATTGTGTTTGTTTGTATGAACTTGACAGATCAATGAATATGTAACAATGTAAAGTGCAGCGGAAATGGATACAAACTGTATAAACACAATCAAGGAAGAAAATAGTTTGATAAACAAGTGCTTTTCATTGAGTTGAATGATTGAAAATACAAAGCAAATGATTACAGCATGTTTACAGAAACTAAGCTCCCCCTCAGCCAGATACCCCAAGGTTGGTTGCACAAGATGAAAGGATTAGACTGGAGAAGAAGAATCTACTCAGTCAATCAAATGTAACAGTACAGGGTACCGTTACATTTATAGGCAGTCCAAACCACTGATGCATCACAGCTGACGTCACCATGAAAGCGACATCTAACAGACTAACAAACTCTATCTTCTGTTTTACAACTACTGAGCATACAGACACTGATTATACTTAATACACTGATGTATAAACACTGATTCTTCATTCCACTGTTGTAGCCTTAGCACAGATGTTGAGTCTTCAGTGCTTTCTTCAAAGGGTGATCAGGCCTTGGAAGAGCAGTACTTTGGTTCTTCATCAGTGCTTGGAATTCATCAGTAGATTGAGCTTCAGCCTTTAAACTTCATCAGTGCTTTGGCTTTACATTACATAAAGAGAATCAAAACTGCTGCTGCCTCCTTCCACTGCTGTGAACCCAGCAGCACTTGTCATGATCAGCAGTGCTTGACTCAATGCAGTAGATTGGGCACCAGGGCTTTAGTTCTTCATCAATCTTTGACTTGATCAGTAGCTTCTAGGAACAATAGTTGTTGATAAGGGCAGTACTTGGAGCATATCAGATGTTAGGATCACTTTCAAGGGGAAAGTTTAGTGCAAACTGCTTCTTATGATGAATCCACTGTTCTGAACCAGTTTTGGCTTTACATCATCTGTTCCTCTGGTAGGGTTCAATCCCAACAATTCTACACCTTTCTATCTTTCAAAACTTGGATTCTAACCGTGAAATCACCAAGATCTAAGTGTTCTTGGGTGATGTCATCATGGTGTTCTTGAAGAACATCATGTTTTGGCCTCATTCCACTATGATTAGCTTAGATCTAACCGAATTCCACATAAACAAGTTAAGATCCATCATAGATCTAAACATTTTCATGATGTGAAGGATTGAAAGAAGGATTTCCAACTTTCTTTCAACTCTTTTACACTCAATGCTTTCAAATCAATAGAAACGGAGCTTGAACCGGCTAACCAATCCTTCTAACAGTTAAGAGGTTCAAGATTCGGATTCTACATACAAGGTTAACCCGATATCGGTTAAACTCTAAACCGACATTCCGAACCGTTCAACCGGCCGGACTTGGGTGACTCCTGTTCGAGCCCAGGGAACAAGTAGGAACGAAGGATATCGTAGTTCAACACGTTGTCAAGCTACCTTAAAAGAATGACAAATAAACAAACAACCAAGTGTTAGACGAAAGGCCGACCAGGTCAGAAATGCTGGCCGAACGGCTAGGCTGTCAAACAGCCCAGCCGATCGGACATGCCAGCCGATCGACTGGGTCAGCCGATCGGCTAGCACATGGTCCCACATTTCCAAACTTTCTAAGTGTAGTATTGACGAAGTAATGTCCAACCAACTGGGTCGCTCGATTGGTAAACATTACTGTTCGGATCATGAGATACTATGCTTCAACACTTAACCATTTTCACAACTCGTTCGTAGTAGAGAATGTCAGCCGATCGAACAGACTGTTCGATCGAGTGACATTCAGTTGAGGACTAACTTTGAAGCTCCTAGCCGATCGAGTGAGCTAGCCGATCGAGTGAGCTAGCCGATCGAACGAACCGTTCGATCGAACGACTTGAAAAGGTAGGAACACTTCAGTGTTCTCAAATACTGCAACAAAAACATCAGAAGTCCAAATCCTCTAACACAAACACACTAGAGGAAGAAACAATCCACTCGAATGGTCCAGTCGATCGACCAGGACTGTCCAACCGGATATACTAGCCGATCGAACAGGCCGTCCGATTGAACCCGCCGTTCGATCGACCAGCCCATTGGATCCATTCACACTTGTTTACTTTTCCGCATTGCTTATCGTTATGCTATCGAACTATTTAGGCTAATCTTACTATCAGCACTCCCTTCAATCCACAATCAATCACTGTGAGTATACTCGATCCCTTTTTGCTTTAGCACTTTTGGGTGTTACATACGTTACCTATCAAATCACAATCAAACACAAACTATTTGAACGCTAACCGAATTGCATGTGCTATTTGACTAAATGAATGCTGTTTATTATGTTTACACGTGGAGTGCTATCTACCTGCCTTAGCAACATAGTACTATGGTTTGGACTCAGCACCCGTTCACACGGGGGTTGTTAAGGACAATTACTTGCATGGATTACGGTGGTAATCATGTATTGCGAACCGTCTCGGACGGTCAACCCACAGTCGATGGTACCGATGGTCCCATGTCGATAATTAACATGCATCGTTTTCCTCTCTGTACGTGCCTGGTTATGCGAAAACTATACGAACTCTATATGCTATTATCAAACTTGTGTGCTCACCTTTACATTTTATGTATTGACTTTATTTTAACGTATGTGACAGGTGATTAGGATGCTTACTTGCTAGGAAAGCGGGGCAATAATAAAGCTTTAGAGCCCATCTAGCAGTTGTAGGTCGTAGCCTACCTAGGGGTCTCTAGAAGCGAATAAACTATAGCCATGGAGCCGTTGGAGTTGTTCGATCAAGCATCAATGGCATTAGTTGTCTGTAGATCTTGTCCGGACGAGTCTTAATGACTCTGGGCAGCACTTTTAAACATTTGGCTTGTAATAAATTGAATCTGAGTTGTCGAAACAGTACTATTTGTTTAGCTGTACTCTATGATAACTTGTTTATTTATTTGGGATACGGTATGGACGTATCACTTAACTGAATTTGTAATAATAGTTGTTGTGGAAACTTCTGGACAATCTGTTTCGCTCAGTGCCGCGCCCCGATGATTCCGCCATCGGTTGGGGTGTGACAGATTGGCATCAGAGCCATAACTATAGGGAATTAGGCAGACACGACATAGTCCGGGTCGCTGTCTTAGAGACCTAGACTATAGTTAGGAACCATCAGACCCAGTTTAAGTGCCTTATTCTGCAATTCTTCACTATCACTGCACTCGAATTTCCAATTAAAGTCCGGTGATTTGGTTGGGAATAGGTGTGAAAGCCACAAACTCCTGATCAAACTACCTGACTTATGTTAATTTTTATTCGTTTATTCATGCTTATTATAATATTTTCAATTTCATATAAGGAGAATTATACCAAATCAGGAGTGGAACCCTCATTTTGATGGAAATTCTCCCTAAAAATTTCTAAAAACAAGGAAGAAATTGCTAAGCCAAGGGGTGAAACCCTAACCTTGGCAGTTTGTTCTGGATATTACTTATCTCACCAAGGCATTCGACGGACTCCAACGACCTGAACTCACGAGTATGACCTAGGAGGCGCGTGTGGAATGCCCAAGAATCGAGGCATAAACACAACCTCTAGAGTCGGAAGTGATGACAAGTCTACTGTGAATAGTCGAGTTGCCTTGGTTAGTCGATGTCTAGTAGCCGCAGACAATCTATCTCTCGATTTTATATGTTTCGAATTTGACAAGTCATCGGGTACACTTGTTGATTTTATGTGTTTAGGTGTGCTTTCTCTGTTTTGTGTTTATATTTGCTTTCTCTGTTTTATTTTGAGATGATATTCGATTCTGCTATCATTTTAATCAACAACACACGACTTGTACTGTTATTCTATCCCTAATCGACACCCAACTATCGCAAATCTAGACGGTATCATACTATGATATGCTATACGACTAAGTTAGGCTATACCATACGGTGCTATCAGATACAACATTCGAATGACACTCGAACTTTGAAGGATAGGATTCTGTTTTCTGACTGCTTCTGTGATTAAATGGTTACGTGCTTTCGTGTTTATGTGACTCTATGCTTATGTGCTTCTGTGCCCACGTGCATCTGTGGTTTTGTGCATATGTGTTTACGTGATATGTGTTTCGACGTGATTCTACGCTTAGATAGTAGTAGACGTGTGAGGTGAGATTCGATTACGTTGTGTTGAGTCCTGTGACGATGTCTATTGCAGACCATGTCGTCGTCTGGATCCCGTCAACGTCTGACCCGCCAAGAAAAGAGGGACCGACGCCTCGCTGCTATCATCTCCAAAACCGTGGCGAAAGCTGTGAGTGAGGTGTATGAAAACACTAGCAAGTCGTCAGAAGAATCCCGAACTGAGATCTCTAAAGATTCCAAAAAGGCTGCTTTCAGCTTCAAGCAGTTCAAGGCATGCAGACCGAAGGAGTTCACTGGCGAAGATGGTCCAACTGCCACGTTTCACTGGTTTGACTCGGTCGAAGTCACTCTGCGCCAGAGCGGATGTCCTAAGCATCTCCGTACTCTCAATGCTACAGGCGTCTTCCAGTCCCGTGCTCTAGACTGGTGGACGGCCGAACGAAACAAGCGCGGAAATGATGCAGCTTACGGGCTATCATGGAAGGAGTTGAAAGCTATCATGATCGAAGAATTCTGCCCTCCACATGAACGCCAAAAGCTGGAGGACGAGTTCTGGGGGATCAAGTAGAAGGATGGAGACAACGCTGCTCTCACTGCTCGCTTCAAGCAGCTTAGCATTATCTGTCCTGATCAAGTCAAGACCTCCGATCAAGCCATCAAGAAGTATATCCGAGCTCTACCCGACTGTGTAACCGACTTTGTTCATGCCGCCAAGCCAGCAACGATCGAAGAAACCTATCTACTCGCCGCTGAGATCAACGATAAGCGAGTCAAGTCAGGTTTTTGGGATAAGCAAACCAAGTCTCTGCATAAAGCCACTGCAACACCCACCGACACATCTGCTCAATCCTCCAAGTCTTCAAGAAGGAAGAAGAAGCACAACAACAACAGTTCCAGCAACAAGAGCTGTGCTGCCGCAACCACCGCTACTCCCCTACAATCTGTACCAGCTCAACAACAGCACCACCAACGCTCAGCTCCGGTGATTAATGCACCGCCAGCAAAGCGTGCATACACAGGCCCTCACCCACTCTGCCCGACATGTTCGTATCATCATCCAGTGGGTCTAGCTTGTCGTTTTTGCGCTCACTGCAACCTCTACGGTCATTTCACTACGAACTGCCGCTACGGTCCTCGTCAAACCCCAGCTCAAGCTACTGTCAACCAGGCCCTACTCCCTGCCCCTCAAGGCCAACAAGCAGCTCCAGCACCAGCAGTCAATGCTCGAGTCTGCTTTGCATGTGGTGACCCTAACCACTTTGCAAACAGGTGCCGGAACAGGGTAGTCAAGCAAGAGCCCCAACAGCAACAGCAACAACAGCAGCCTCAGCAGCAGCAGCAAGCAGCCCATGCCCGAACTTTCAACCTCAACACCCGCCAGGCTCAGGCGGATAACAACGTGGTTAATGGTACGTTCCTTGTGAATGGTATTTATGCATCATGTTTGTTTGATACTGGAGCCGATAACTGCTTTGTGTCATTTGAATTCGAGAAGCTCCTTAGTCGTAAGCGCTCTTATCTATCCTAGTCATTCGAAGTCGAAGTTGCTACAGGGAGAACCATTGCCGTTAACTCAGTACTCCGTGATTGTACTCTCGAACTCAACGATCACATCTTTCCGATCGATCTTATTCCGATGCAACTTGGCAGTTTTGATGTCATAATCGGCATGGACTTTCTTCGTGAAAACCATGCTGAAGTTGTGTGCTTTGAAAAGATGATTCGATTCTCACTCGCGAATGGTGATCTCCTATGTGTATACGGTGAAACAACGTCGAAAGGTCTTAAGCTTATGTCGTGTATTCAAGCCAACAAGTATCTCCGCAAGGAGTACCGAGCCTTCTTGGCCAACATCGTAGTAGCGGAGAAGGGAAAGAAAAAGAAAGTTGAAGTCAAAGATGTTCCAGTGGTTCGTGAATTTCCTCAGGTGTTCCCTGATGATCTCCCCGGACTACCACCAAGTCGTGATATCGACTTTCGTATCGATCTCATTCCTGGAGCTAACCCCGTTGCCAAAGCCCCTTATCGACTCGCTCCATCCGAAATGCGGGAACTCTCGAATCAACTCCAGGAATTACTCGAAAAAGGCTTTATTCGCCCAAGCACCTCTCCTTGGGGCGCGCCAGTCCTTTTCGTCAAAAAGAAGGACGAGTCGTTCCGGATGTGCATCGACTATCGGGAATTGAATAAGCTAACCATCAAGAACCGATACCCTTTGCCTCGAATTGACGATTTGTTTGATCAGCTACAAGGTGCAGCATGTTTTTCTAAGATCGATCTGCATTCAGGATATCATCAGCTATGGATTCAGGAGGAAGACATTCCTAAAACCGCTTTTCGAACCCGTTATGGCCATTACGAATTTGTTGTTATGCCCTTTGGTTTGACCAACGCACCCGCGGTTTTCATGGATCTGATGAATCGCGTGTGTAAGCCATACCTTGACCGTTTCGTCATCGTGTTCATCGACGACGTCTTGATTTATTCCAAATCGAAGGCCGAACACGCGCAACATCTACGTTTGGTTCTCGAGTTACTCCAGGGGAACCAACTCTATGCCAAGTTCTCCAAGTGCGAATTCTGGTTGGAGGAGGTTCAGTTTCTGGGTCACATAGTGAATAGTCGGGGTATCCATGTCGATCCTGCGAAGATTGAAGCTGTCAAAAGCTGGATTACGCCTAAGAACCCGTCTGAAGTTCGTTCTTTTCTCGGACTAGCGGGCTATTATCGACGATTCATCGAAGGATTCTCCAAGATCGCTGTGCCGCTTACCGCTCTTACCCATAAGGACAAGCCTTTTGTGTGGGGAAACGCACAAGAGATTGCCTTTCAAACCCTTAAGCATATGTTGTGCAACGCACCGATTCTTACACTGCCCGACGGAAGCGACAACTTCATTGTCTACAGTGATGCTTCTAACCTTGGTCTCGGCTGTGTTCTCATGCAGCGGGACAAGGTTATAGCCTACGCATCTCGTCAGCTCAAGATCCACGAGAAGAACTATACAACCCATGACCTCGAGCTAGGCGCGGTTGTCTTTGCATTGAAGATTTGGCGACACTACCTGTATGGCACTAAGTGTACAATCTACACCGATCACAGGAGTTTACAACACATCTTTAATCAGAGAGAGCTTAATATGCGTCAACGCCGATGGGTAGAACTTCTCAACGATTACGACTGTGAGATTCGTTATCACCCAGGCAAGGCGAATGTGGCTGCTGACGCTCTTAGCAGAAAGAGTTACGTGCTCAGTACTCGAAACATCCAAGCACAACACAACCTCGAAACCCTTATCCGCGAAGCCCAGCATGCTTGCTTTAATGAGCGTACATTGAAGAAAGAAAGGATCTATCACGATGGAGCTCAGTTAGTAAGCAAATCGGATGGGATATTCTATTATCTGGACCGAATTTGGATCCCTAAGCGGTCCGATTTGCGAAAGATTATCATGAACGAAGCCCACAAGTCCCGATATTCTATTCATCCCGGGGCAGATAAGATGTACCAGGACCTGCGTTATAAGTACTGGTGGCCGGGGATGAAAATGGATATCGCTCTGTACGTTGGAAGCTGTTTAACTTGTGCAAGAGTCAAGGCTGAACATCAAAGACCTTTTGGTTTACTCGAACAACCGCCGATACCTATATGGAAGTGGGAGAGTATAGCTATGGATTTCATAACGAAGCTCCCGCCCACGCCATCAGGTCACGACAGTATTTGGGTCATAGTGGATCGTCTGACGAAGTCAGCCCACTTTCTGCCTATACGAGAAGACTACAAGGTGGAGCGACTAGCCCAAATCTACACTGACGAGATCATTCGTAATCATGGTACGCCTCGTGATATCATTTCATTCGTAATCATGGTACGCCTCGTCAACTTTCCATGTCTCTAAACTCCGAAAATGCCTTGCTGATCATGATCCAATCGTACCACTCGACGATCTTCAGGTCAACGAAACGTTACACTTCGTGGAAAAGCCTGTCGAAATCATGGATCGCCAAACCAAGCAGCTCAGGCGCTCTCGCATCCCGATCGTGAAAGTCCGATGGGAAGGCAAACGAGGCGCGGAGTTCACTTGGGAACTCGAAAGCGACATGAAGGCCAAGTACCCGCAGTTGTTTAAATAAATAGATCTGAAGCATCAAATTGGTAAATCACGGTGTCGTGTAGCTTTCGAGCCTAATTTCGGGACGAAATTCCCTAAACAAGGGGAGGCTGTAACACCCCGTGTTTTCGAATGTCAAAGTCAAAGTCAGAGTCCAACTCAACTTTGACTTTCTTTGACTGTAGATAGTCGATTTTGTATTTTAGTTGTATTATGTGGAGTAAGTGTTGTATTCAGCAAGAATCGAAGTAATCGAACGTGTTTTAATGCGAACCGAACTACGACTGTGAATGATAGGAAGTAACAATGCGATAAAGTTAACCTAATCAGTAATCAAACCGATCTAACAATAAATCAAACTCGAGACTCGAATTATCGAATTATTGAATTGTGGTATTGTTATACGTGTGTGTGTGCCTTATGTGTTACTTGTGCGTGCTTACTTTATGTTTGGAGTGGTATTCAAGCAAATCAATCGAAAATCGAATCGAAACTCGAAAAGCAATCAAACTCAATCGAAACCGACATCGAAACGTGACTTATAGAAGATTGTATGGTAGATATAGTGGTTGGGATTAAAGGTAATTTGACTAGGAACTCTATCGAAATCGTATCAGCGTACGTCGGAATCGAAACGTCGAAAATCGTCACAAAATACTCGAAGTGCGTGGCGGATCGAACAGGAAACATCCTGATCGAATAGGCCAGCCGATCGGCCAGCACATTGCCAGCCGATCGAGCTGCCCACTCGATCGGAGTTCCCAGCCGATCGGCTGCCACTTTCCTCTTTTGGAAGCCTATAAATAGGGTTGTCATTGTCATACTTTCCATTTTTGGAAAGCTCTGACCGAACCAGCTATCTTCTTCACCTTTTCTCAGATTTCTCTCAATCCCGGTAAGTTTTCACTCTAATTCTTGTACGATCTTGATCATTACTTGATTCTACACCTTTCTATCTTTCAAAACTTGGATTCTAACCATGAAATCACCAAGATCTAAGTGTTCTTGGGTGATGTCATCATGGTGTTCTTGAAGAACATCATGTTTTGGCCTCATTCCACTATGATTAGCTTAGATCTAACCGAATTCCACATAAACAAGTTAAGATCCATCATAGATCTAAACATTTTCATGATGTGAAGGATTGAAAGAAGGATTTCCAACTTTCTTTCAACTCTTTTACACTCAATGCTTTCAAATCAATAGAAACGGAGCGTGAAGCGGCTAACCAATCCTTCTAACAGTTATGAGGTTCAAGATTCGGATTCTACATACAAGGTTAACCCGATATCGGTTAAACTCTAAACCGACATTCCGAACCGTTCAACCGGCCGGACTTGGGTGACTCCTGTTCGAGCCCAGGGAACAAGTAGGAACGAAGGATATCGTAGTTCAACACGTTGTCAAGCTACCATAAAAGAATGACAAATAAACAAACAACCAAGTGTTAGACGAAAGGCCAACCAGGTCAGAAATGCTGGCCAAACGGCTAGGCTGTCAAACAGCCCAGCTGATCGGACATGCCAGCCGATCGACCAGGTCAGCCGATCGGCTAGCACATGGTCCCACATTTCCAAACTTTCGAAGTGTAGTATTGACGAAGTAATGTCCAACCAACTGGGTCGCTCGATTGGTAAACATTACTGTTCGGATCATGAGATACTATGCTTCAACACTTAACCATTTTCACAACTCGTTCGTAGTAGAGAATGTCAGCCAATCGAATAGACTGTTCGATCGAGTGACATTCAGTTGAGGACTAACTTTGAAGCTCCTAGCCGATCGAGTGAGCTAGCCGATCGAACGAACCGTTCGATCGAACGACTTGAAAAGGTAGGAAAACTTCAGTGTTCTCAAATACTGCAACAAAAACTTCAAAAGTCCAAATCCTCTAACACAAACACACTAGAGGAAGAAACAATCCACTCGAATGGTCCAGCCGATCGAGCCAACCGACCGATCGAACAGGACTGTCCAACCGGATATACTAGCCGATCGAACAGGCCGTCCGATCGAACCCGCCGTTCGATCGACCAGCCCATTCGATCCATTCATACTTGTTTACTTTTCCGCATTGCTTATCGTTATGCTATCGAACTATTCAGGCTAATCTTACTCTCAGCGCTCCCTTCAATCCACAATCAATCACTGTGAGTATACTCGATCCCTTTTTGCTTTAGCACTTTTGGGTGTTACATACGTTACCTATCAAATCACAATCAAACACAAACTATTTGAACGCTAACCGAATTGCATGTGCTATTTGACTAAATGAATGCTGTTTATTATGTTTACACGTGGAGTGCTATCTACCTGCCTTAGCAACATAGTACTATGGTTTGGACTCAGCACCCGTTCACACGGGGGTTGTTAAGGACAATTACTTGCATGGATTACGGTGGTAATCATGTATTGCGAACCGTCTCGGACGGTCAACCCGCAGTCGTTGGTACCGATGGTCCCATGTCGATAATTAACATGCATCGTTTTCCTCTGTGTACGTGCCTGGTTATGCGTAAACTATACGAACTCTATATGCTATTATCAAACTTGTGTGCTCACCTTTACATTTTATGTATTGACTTTATTTTAACGTATGTGACAGGTGATTAGGATGCTTACTTGCTAGGAAAGCGGGGCAATAATAAAGCTTTAGAGCCCATCTAGCAGTTGTAGGTCGTAGCCTACCTAGGGGTCTCTAGAAGCGAATAAACTATAGCCATGGAGCCGTTGGAGTTGTTCGATCAAGCATCTATGGCATTAGTTGTCTGTAGATCTTGTCCGGACGAGTCTTAATGACTCTGGGCAGTACTTTTAAACATTTGGCTTGTAATAAATTGAATCTGAGTTGTCGAAACAGTACTATTTGTTTTGTTGTGCTCTATGATAACTTGTTTATTTATTTGGGATACGGTATGGGACGTATCACTTAACTGAATTTGTAATAATAGTTGTTGTGGAAACTTCTGGACAATCTGTTTCGCTCAGTGCCGCGCCCCGATGATTCCGCCATCGGTTGGGGTGTGACAGATTGGTATCAGAGCCATAACTATAGGGAATTAGGCAGACACGACCTAGTCCGGGTCGCTGTCTTAGAGACCTAGACTATAGTTAGGAACCATCAGACCCAGTTTAAGTGCCTTATTCTGCAATTCTTCACTATCACTGCACTCGAATTTCCAATTAAAATCCGGTGATTTGGTTGGGAATAGGTGTGAAAGCCACAAACTCCTGATCAAACTACCAGACTTATGTTAATTTTTATTCGTTTATTCATGCTTATCATAATATTTTCAATTTCATATAAGGAGAATTATACCAAATCAGGAGTGGAACCCTCATTTTGATGGAAATTCTCCCTAAAATTTTCTATAAACAAGGAAGAAATTGCTAAGCCAAGGGGTGAAACCCTAACCTTGGTAGTTTGTTCTGGATATTACTTATCTCACCAAGGCATTCGACGGACTCCAACGACCTGAACTCACGAGTATGACCTAGGAGGCGCGTGTGGAATGCCCAAGAATCTAGGCAGAAACACAACCTCTAGAGTCGGAAGTGATGACAAGTCTACTGTGAATAGTCGAGTTGCCTTGGTTAGTCGATGTCTAGTAGCCGCAGACAATCTATCTCTCGATTTTATATGTTTCGAATTTGACAAGTCATCGGGTACACTTGTTGATTTTATGTGTTTAGGTGTGCTTTCTCTGTTTTGTGTTTATATTTGCTTTCTCTGTTTTATTTTGAGATGATATTCGATTCTGCTATCATTTTAATCAACAACACACGACTTGTACTGTTATTCTATCCCTAATCGACACCCAGCTATCGCAAATCTAGACGGTATCATACTATGATATGCTATACGACTAAGTTAGGCTATACCATACGGTGCTATCAGATACAATATTCGAATGACACTCGAACTTTGAAGGATAGGATTCTGTTTTCTGACTGCTTCTGTGATTAAATGGTTACGTGCTTTCGTGTTTATGTGACTCTATGCTTATGTGCTTCTGTGCCCACGTGCATCTGTGGTTTTGTGCATATGTGTTTACGTGATATGTGTTTCGACGTGATTCTACGCTTAGATAGTAGTAGACGTGTGAGGTGAGATTCGATTACGTTGTGTTGAGTCCTGTGACGATGTCTGTTGCAGACCATGTCATCGTCTGGATCCCGTCAACGTCTGACCCGCCAAGAAAAGAGGGACCGACGCCTCGCTGCTATCATCTCCAAAACCGTGGCGAAAGCTGTGAGTGAGGTGTATGAAAACACTAGCAAGTCGTCAGAAGAATCCCGAACTGAGATCTCTAAAGATTCCAAAAGCGCTGCTTTCAGCTTCAAGCAGTTCAAGGCATGCGGACCGAAGGAGTTCACTGGCGAAGATGGCCCAACAGCCATGTTTCACTAGTTTGACTCGGTCGAAGTCACTCTGCGCCAGAGTGGATGTCCTAAGCATCTCCGTACTCTCAATGCTACAGGCGTCTTCCAGTCCCGTGCTCTAGACTGGTGGACGGCCGAACGAAACAAGCGCGGAAATGATGCAGCTTACGGGCTATCATGGAAGGAGTTGAAAGCTATCATGATCGAAGAATTCTGCCCTCCACATGAAAGCCAAAAGCTGGAGGACGAGTTCTGGGGGATCAAGTAGAAGGATGGAGACAACGCTGCTCTCACTGCTCGCTTCAAGCAGCTTAGCATTATCTGTCCTGATCAAGTCAAGACCTCCGATCAAGCCATCAAGAAGTATATCCGAGCTCTACCCGACTGTGTAGCCGACTTTGTTCACGCCGCCAAGCCAGCAACGATCGAAGAAACCTATCGACTCGCCGCTGAGATCAACGATAAGCGAGTCAAGTCAGGTTTTTGGGATAAGCAAACCAAGTCTCTGCATCAAGCCACTGCAACACCCACCGACACATCTGCTCAATCCTCCAAGTCTTCAAGAAGGAAGAAGAAGCACAACAACAACAGTTCCAGCAACAAGAGCTGTGCTGCCGCAACCACCGCTACTCCCCTACAATCTGTACCAGCTCAACAACAGCACCACCAATGCTCAGCTCCGGTGATTAATGCACCGCCAGCAAAGCGTGCATACACAGGCCCTTACCCACTCTGCCCGACATGTTCGTATCATCATCCAGTGGGTCTAGCTTGTCATTTTTGCGCTCACTGCAACCTCTACGGTCATTTCACTGCGAACTGCCGCTACGGTCCTCGTCAAACCCCAGCTCAAGCTACTGTCAACCAGGCCCTACTCCCTGCCCCTCAAGGCCAACAAGCAGCTCCAGCACCAGCAGTCAATGCTCGAGTCTGCTTTGCATGTGGTGACCCTAACCACTTTGCAAACAGGTGCCCGAACAGGGTAGTCAAGCAAGAGCCCCAGCAGCAACAGCAACAACAGCAGCCTCAGCAGCAGCAGCAAGCAGCCCATGCCCGAACTTTCAACCTCAACGCCCGCCAGGCTCAGGCGGATAACAACGTGGTTAATGGTACGTTCCTTGTGAATGGTATTTATGCATCATGTTTGTTTGATACTGGAGCCGATAACTGCACTGTGTCATTTGAATTCGAGAAGCTCCTTAGTCGTAAGCGCTCTTATCTATCCTCGTCATTCGAAGTCGAAGTTGCTACAGGGAGAACCATTGCCGTTAACTCAGTACTCCGTGATTGTACTCTCGAACTCAACGATCACATCTTTCCGATCGACCTTATTCCGATGCAACTTGGCAGTTTTGATGTCATAATCGGCATGGACTTTCTTCGTGAAAACCATGCTGAAGTTGTGTGCTTTGAAAAGATGATTCAATTCTCACTCGCAAATGGTGATCTCCTATGTGTATACGGTGAAACAACGTCGAAAGGTCTTAAGCTTATGTCGTGTATTCAAGCCAGCAAGTATCTCCGCAAGGAGTACTGAGCCTTCTTGGCCAACATCGTAGTAGCGGAGAAGGGAAAGAAAAAGAAAGTTGAAGTCAAAGATGTTCCAGTGGTTCGTGAATTTCCTCAGGTGTTCCCTGATGATCTCCCCGGACTACCACCAAGTCGTGATATCGACTTTCGTATCGATCTCATTCCTGGAGCTAACCCCGTTGCCAAAGCCCCTTATCGACTCGCTCCATCTGAAATGCGGGAACTCTCGAATCAACTCCAGGAATTACTCGAAAAAGTCTTTATTCGCCCAAGCACCTCTCCTTGGGGCGCGCCAGTCCTTTTCGTCAAAAAGAAGGACGGGTCGTTCCGGATGTGCATCGACTATCGGGAATTGAAGAAGCTAACCATCAAGAACCGATACCCTTTTCCTCGAACTGACGATTTGTTTGATCAGCTACAAGGTGCAGCATGTTTTTCTAAGATCGATCTGCGTTCAGGATATCATCAGCTACGGATTCAGGAGGAAGACATTCCTAAAACCGCTTTTCGAACCCGTTATGGCCATTACGAATTTGTTGTTATGCCCTTTGGTTTGACCAACGCACCCGCGGTTTTCATGGATCTGATGAATCGCGTGTGTAAGCCATACCTTGACCGTTTCGTCATCGTGTTCATCGACGACGTCTTGATTTATTCCAAATCGAAGGCCGAACACACGCAACATCTATGTTTGGTTCTCGAGTTACTCCAGGGGAACCAACTCTATGCCAAGTTCTCCAAGTGCGAATTCTGGTTGGAGGAGGTTCAGTTTCTGGGTCACATAGTGAATAGTCGGGGTATCCATGTCGATCCTGCGAAGATTGAAGCTGTCAAAAGCTGGATTACGCCTAAGAACCCGTCTGAAGTTCGTTCTTTTCTCGGACTAGCGGGCTATTATTGACGATTCATCGAAGGATTCTCCAAGATCGTTGTGCCGCTTACCGCTCTTACCCATAAGGACAAGCCTTTTGTGTGGGGAAACGCATAAGAGACTGCCTTTCAAACCCTTAAGCATATGTTGTGCAACGCACCGATTCTTACACTGCCCTACGGAAGCGACAACTTCATTGTCTACTGTGATGCTTCTAACCTTGGTCTCGGCTGTGTTCTCATGCAGTGGGACAAGGTTATAGCCTACGCATCTCGTCAGCTCAAGATCCACGAGAAGAACTATACAACCCATGACCTCGAGCTAGGCGCGGTTGTCTTTGCATTGAAGATTTGGCGACACTACCTGTATGGCACTAAGTGTACAATCTACACCGATCACAGGAGTTTACAACACATCTTTAATCAGAGAGAGCTTAATATGCGTCAACGCCGATGGGTAGAACTTCTCAACGATTACGACTGTGAGATTCATTATCACCCAGGCAAGGCGAATGTGGCTGCTGACGCTCTTAGCAGAAAGAGTTACGTGCTCAGTACTCGAAACATCCAAGCACAACACAACCTCGAAACCCTTATCCGCGAAGCCCAGCATGCTTGCTTTAACGAGCGTACATTGAAGAAAGAAAGGATCTATCACGATGGAGCTCAGTTAGTAAGCAAATCGGATGGGATATTCTATTATCTGGACCGAATTTGGATCCCTAAGTGGATCGATTTGCGAAAGATTATCATGAACGAAGCCCACAAGTCCCGATATTCTATTCATCCCGGGGCAGATAAGATGTACCAGGACCTGCGTTATAAGTACTGGTGGCCGGGGATGAAAAGGGATATCGCTCTGTACGTTGGAAGCTGTTTAACTTGTGCAAGAGTCAAGGCTGAACATCAAAGACCTTCTGGTTTACTCGAACAACCGCCGATACCTATATGGAAGTGGGAGAGTATAGCTATGGATTTCATAACGAAGCTCCCGCCCACGCCATCAGGTCACGACAGTATTTGGGTCATAGTGGATCGTCTGACGAAGTCAGCCCACTTTCTGCCTATACGAGAAGACTACAAGGTGGAGCGACTAGCCCAAATCTACACCGACGAGATCATTCGTAATCATGGTACGCCTCGTGATATCATTTCAGATCGCGACGCTCGGTTCACTTCGCGATTGTGGGAAACGTTTCAAGCGGCCCTTGGTACGTCGCTTAATCTGAGTACCGCATTCCACCCTCAAACCGACGGAAAGACTGAAAGAACGATCCGTACTCTTGAAGACATGCTCCGAGCGTGTGTTATAGATTTTGGTGGTAGTTGGAACAAACACCTGCCGTTGGTGGAATTCTCGTACAATAACAGCTATCATGCCAGCATCCAAATGGCACCTTTCGAGGCTTTGTATGGTAGAAGATGTCGATCGCCTATTGTGTGGCACGAGATCGGTCACTCGCAACTAACCGGTCCCGAGTTTTTACAAGAAATGACTGACAAAATCCACCAGATAAGAGACAACTTGGTAAAAGCTCGGAACAGACAGAAAAGTTATGCCGATAAAAGATTCAAGCCCCTTGAATTTGAAGTTGGTGACTACGTACTCCTAAAGGTATCACCTTGGAAGGGTGTAGTCCGATTCGGCAAGAAAGGGAAACTCGCGCCTCGATATGTTGGACCTTTCAGGATTCTGGAAAGAATCGGAAAAGTTGCCTACAGACTCGAATTACCGGAGGAACTCAGTAACGTCCACCCAACTTTCCATGTCTCTAAACTCCGAAAATGCCTTGCTGATCATGATCTAATCGTACCACTCGACGATCTTCAGGTCAACGAAACGTTACACTTCGTGGAAAAGCCTGTCGAAATCATGGATCGCCAAACCAAGCAGCTCAGGCGCTCTCGCATCCCGATCGTGAAAGTCCGATGGGAAGGCAAACGAGGCGCGGAGTTCACTTGGGAACTCGAAAGTGACATGAAGGCCAAGTACCCGTAGTTGTTTAAATAAATAGATCTGAAGCATCAAATTGGTAAATCACGGTGTCGTGTAGCCTTCGAGCCTAATTTCGGGACAAAATTCCCTAAACAAGGGGAGGCTGTAACACCCCGTGTTTTCGAATGTCAAAGTCAAAGTCAGAGTTCAAGTCAACTTTGACTTTCTTTGACTGTAGATAGTCGATTTTGTGTTTTAGTTGTATTATGTGGAGTAAGTGTTGTATTCAGCAAGAATCGAAGTAATCGAACATGTTTTAATGCGAACCGAACTACGACTGTGAATGATAGGAAGTAACAATGCGATAAAGTTAACCTAATCAGTAATCAAACCGATCTAACAATCAATCAAACTCGAGACTCGAATCATCGAATTATTGAATTGTGGTATTGTTATACGTGTGTGTGTGCCTTATGTGTTACTTGTGCGTGCTTACTTTATGTTTGGAGTGGTATTCAAGCAAATCAATCGAAAACCGAATTGAAACTCGAAAATCAATCAAACTCAATCGAAACCGACATTGAAACGTGACTTATAGAAGATTGTATGGTAGATATAGTGGTTGGGATTAAAGGTAATTTGACTAGGAACTCTATCGAAATCGTATCAGCGTACGTCGGAATCGAAACGTCGAAAATCGTCGCAAAATACTCGAAGTGCGTGGCGGATCGAACAGGAAACATCCTGATCGAACAGGCCAGCCGATCGGCCAGCACATTGCCAGCCGATCGAGCTGCCCACTCGATCGGAGTTCCCAGCCGATCGGCTGCCACTTTCCTCTTTTGGAAGCCTATAAATAGGGCTGTCATTGTCATACTTTCCATTTTTGGAAAGCTCTGACCGAACCAGCTATCTTCTTCACCTTTTCTCAGATTTCTCTCAATCCCGGTAGGTTTTCACTCTAATTCTTGTACGATCTTGATCATTACTTGATTCTACACCTTTCTATCTTTCAAAACTTGGATTCTAACCATGAAATCACCAAGATCTAAGTGTTCTTGGGTGATGTCATCATGGTGTTCTTGAAGAACATCATGTTTTGGCCTCATTCCACTATGATTAGCTTAGATCTAACCGAATTCCACATAAACAAGTTAAGATCCATCATAGATCTAAACATTTTCATGATGTGAAGGATTGAAAGAAGGATTTCCAACTTTCTTTCAACTCTTTTACACTCAATGCTTTCAAATCAATAGAAACGGAGCTTGAACCGGCTAACCAATCCTTCTAACAGTTAAGAGGTTCAAGATTCGGATTCTACATACAAGGTTAACCCGATATCGGTTAAACTCTAAACCGACATTCCAAACCGTTCAACCGGCCGGACTTGGGTGACTCTTGTTCGAGCCCAGGGAACAAGTAGGAACGAAGGATATCGTAGTTCAACACGTTGTCAAGCTACCTTAAAAGAATGACAAATAAACAAACAACCAAGTGTTAGACGAAAGGCCGACCAGGTCAGAAATGCTGGCCGAACGGCTAGGCTGTCAAACAGCCCAGCCGATCGGACATGCCAGCCGATCGACCGGGTCAGCCGATCGGCTAGCACATGGTCCCACATTTCCAAACTTTCGAAGTGTAGTATTGACAAGTAATGTCCAACCAACTGGGTCGCTCGATTGGTAAACATTACTGTTCGGATCATGAGATACTATGCTTCAACACTTAACCATTTTCACAACTCGTTCGTAGTAGAGAATGTCAGCCGATCGAACAGACTGTTCGATCGAGTGACATTCAGTTGAGGACTAACTTTGAAGCTCCTAGCCGATCGAGTGAGCTAGCCGATCGAGTGAGCTAGCCGATCGAACGAACCGTTCGATCGAACGACTTGAAAAGGTAGGAACACTTCAGTGTTCTCAAATATTGCAACAAAAACTTCAAAAGTCCAAATCCTCTAACACAAACACACTAGAGGAAGAAACAATCCACTCGAATGGTCCAGCCGATCGAGCCAACCGGCCGATCGAACAGGACTGTCCAACCGGATATACTAGCCGATCGAACAGGCCGTCCGATCGAACCCGCCGTTCGATCGACCAGCCCATTCGATCCATTCACACTTGTTTACTTTTCCGCATTGCTTATCGTTATGCTATCGAACTATTCAGGCTAATCTTACTCTTAGCGCTCCCTTCAATCCACAATCAATCACTGTGAGTATACTCGATCCCTTTTTGCTTTAGCACTTTTGGGTGTTACATACGTTACCTATCAAATCACAATCAAACACAAACTATTTGAACGCTAACCGAATTGCATGTGCTATTTGACTAAATGAATGCTGTTTATTATGTTTACACGTGGAGTGCTATCTACCTGCCTTAGCAACATAGTACTATGGTTTGGACTCAGCACCTGTTCACACGGGGGTTGTTAAGGACAATTACTTGCATGGATTACGGTGGTAATCATGTATTGCGAACCGTCTCGGACGGTCAACCCGCAGTCGTTGGTACCGATGGTCCCATGTCGATAATTAACATGCATCGTTTTCCTCTGTGTACGTGCCTGGTTATGCGTAAACTATACGAACTCTATATGCTATTATCAAACTTGTGTGCTCACCTTTACATTTTATGTATTGACTTTATTTTAACGTATGTGACAGGTGATTAGGATGCTTACTTGCTAGGAAAGCGGGGCAATAATAAAGCTTTAGAGCCCATCTAGCAGTTGTAGGTCGTAGCCTACCTAGGGGTCTCTAGAAGCGAATAAACTATAGCCATGGAGCCGTTGGAGTTGTTCGATCAAGCATCTATGGCATTAGTTGTCTGTAGATCTTGTCCGGACGAGTCTTAATGACTCTGGGCAGTACTTTTAAACATTTGGCTTGTAATAAATTGAATCTGAGTTGTCGAAACAGTACTATTTGTTTAGTTGTACTCTATGATAACTTGTTTATTTATTTGGGATATGGTATGGGACGTATCACTTAACTGAATTTGTAATAATAGTTGTTGTGGAAACTTCTGGACAATCTGTTTCGCTCAGTGGCGCGCCCCGATGATTCCGCCATCGGTTGGGGTGTGACAAGTGGCCTACTACATTATATAAGATTTTGCCCAGGGGAAAATCGGATCATAGACCGGTTTTATTGAAAACGTTTTCTTGTAATTATGGTCCCAAGCCGTTTCGATTCTTTAATTCTTGGTTGGAATGAAATGATTTCAAATCGGTTGTTTTAAAGGTGAATGGCGAGTTTTCCTTTGTAGGCCCGTCGGATGTTCGTTTAATGCATAAGTTTAGGTGCATACGTAGGGCTATTACCACATGGAGAGATGAAGTTAATGTTATTGAGAAGCAGGAGGAATCGGATCTGGTTCAGGAGATGCTATCTTTAGAGAAGATTTTGGAGGTTAGGGATTTGGAGGAGGATGAGTTGTGGATATGGGAGGAAGGAAAAAAAAAGACTGTCACAATTGGAATTTTTTCGTAATAAAGATCTTAAGCAGCGAGCTCGCAACAGATGGGCCAAAGATGGGGATGCTAATAGCAAAATTTTCCATGGTTTGATCAACAGGAGGAGATCTTCCAATTTCATTCCGGGTATGTATAGTGATGGGGTGTGGAAGTCGAAACCAAAGGAAGTGAAGAAAGTGGTTTTCAATTTTTTTAGATCTAAATTCGTGGAAGAGTTGCCTATAAGACTGAGGTTGGATTGTTTTGGACTGAAGACATTATCGGAAGACGGAGTGGTTTTTCTTTCTAGTAGATTCACACCTGAAGAAATCAAGAGTGTTGTTTTTGAATGTGGGGATGACAAGGCTCCGGGGCCCGATGGTTTTAACTTTCATTTTATTAAGAGTTTTTGGAGTTGTTTTGCAGGTGACTTTGAGGATGTGATGCAAGAGTTCTTTGTTCATGGTTGTATTAGTAAGGGCGTGGGGTCTTCTTTTGTTACTCTGATCCCTAAAGTTAAAGACCCCTCGTCTCTGGGAGACTATCGACCGATTACGTTAATTGGGGTGATTAGCAAGGTCATTTAAAAAATATTGGCTAATAGATTGAAGTCGGTGCTGGGTAACGTTATCTCTGAGGCGCAGTTTGCTTTTTTGGGTGGGCGTTTTATTCTAGATGGTCCTCTTATGATGAATGAGATTCTTTCTTGGGCTAAGAAGACGGGTAAGGAGTTATTCGTATTTAAGATTGACTTCGCGAAGGCTTATGATAATGTTAGTTGAGATTTCCTTATTGATGTGATGAAACAAATGAATTTTCCCCCGATTTGGTGTAAGTGGATAAGTGGAGTTTTGGCTTCTTCTAGAACGTCTATATTTGTTAATGGCTCTCCTACTTTCAAGTTTGGATGCTCTAAAGGCATTAGGCAAGGTGACCCTCTATCACCCTTTCTATTTCTTATTGTTATGGAGGCTCTATCAGCTATGTTTAGAAAGGCGGAGTATATAGGTGCATTTGATAGTATTCGTCTTCCGAACGGTGATTTGAGATTATCTCATCTTCTATTTGCGGATGACGTTATGGTTCTTGGCGAGTGGTCTAAATTTAATTTTATTAATTTGAAATGGATTCTGAGAATTTTTTATCTATGTTCGGGCCTTAAAATAATCTCAATAAGTCGACCATGATGGGAGTCGGTGTGGAATGGCGGGAAGTGAAAAGAATTTCAGAGGCTATGGGTTTTAAGGCGGGGTCGATTCCTTTCTCGTACCTTGGTGTTACTGTTGGGGCAAATATGAATAGGGTGGCCAATTGGCAGCCGGTGGTGGATACGGTCAGATGCCGCCGATTGAGTAAATGGAAGGCGAATACTCTTTCTATAGGAGGAAGACTTGTTCTTATCAAATCGGTTCTTGAAGCTTTGCCTACATATTATTTCTCTATATACAAAGCTCCCTTGAAAGTTATCGAAGAATTGGAAGCGCTTATGAAGTGATTTCTTTGGGGGGGGGGGTAGTAGGGATGTGAAGAAGTTACATTGGGTGGCTTGGGACACGGTAGCGAGACATAGAGATAGTGGCGGATTGGGTTTATCTCGGCTCTTAGATTGTAATCGAGCTCTTATTACTAAATGGTTATCGAGATATATCTCTGAAAAGAAGTCGTTATGGAAGATGATTATTGATGCCATTCATTACTCGAAACGGAAATGGGATATGTTCCCGGTTCACAGCACATACTCTAGTGGCTGGGTCAATATAGTCAAAGAAGGTCATAAGATTAAGGTTAATGGCTCTTCCTTTATCCATTTATTGAAATGTGAAGTGGGTTATGGGGACTGTGCTAGATTTTGGATAGACGATTGGGTTCCAAATGGCGTGTTGAAAGACAGGTTCCCAGCGCTGTTCAAGTTAGAGACTGTCAAACGGTGTACAGTGGGCGATAGAATGAAGAAGGGTGATCAAGTGATTGTAGCTTCTTGGTCTTGGAAGAAGCCTTTTTCTACGGCTGAGGAGATGGTTCAGTTTCAGGCCCTAATGTCTGTTGTGCAGCAGACACATATCAAGATGGGCGCAGACGTGTGGAGGTGGGACGACGATCCTGGTGGGTCGTTTTCGGCTGCGGCGGTCAGGAAGTGGCTCGCGGCTTCACGCCCAGGTGTAAGTAATCCAAAACTTGATTGGTGTAAATGGGTGCCCATTAAATGTAACATTTTTATGTGGCGTCTTATGTTGAAGCGGATTCCCACCAAGTTGGCGTTATTGAGAAGGAATATTAACGTTGAAAATACTACTTGTGTGTTATGTGGGGATGGTGAGGATGAGGTAGACCATATCTTTACAGATTGTGCATTTTCGATGAGCGTGTGGAATGGCGTGTTAAGATGGCTTGGGCTGCCAAACTATTTTGCTTTCAGTGTGAGCGATATTCTGGATATTCACAAGGTGGATGGGATATCGGCTACGCGCAAACATATTATTAAAGGTATGGTTATGGTTTGTTGTTGGTGTATTTGGAGAGCTAGGAATGATTGTATTTTCAACCAAAAGAGGAGCAATGTTGTGGAGGTTGTGGCTGAGATTAAAGCCTTTGGATTTCTTTGGTTTTCGAATAGGCATAAAAATTTTGTTAAGGATTGGAAAGGTTGGTCTAGTGTAATGTTATTGTAATGTTTCTAGCGACCTTCTTCTCTCCGCCTTGGAGAGTCGGAGGTTTTCGCGTATGCTAATGAAATTCACCTTTAAAAAAAAAAAAAAAAAACGGTGTGCAATGATCATGGACACCACTAAAATATCCAGTGCCAAATATAAAAACTTTGTACCAAATTTGGAGTTGCGAATTAGTCACATTTGAAACAAAAAGAGTCAACAAAAGAGGAAAGAAACTAATTCAACTAAATAAGAAAACGGAAACTGTCGTCTTTTAATATTAAAACTGAAATATTAATGTTAGTAATTTACCACTTCCTTAGTTACACAAACAGAGAGTGAGTTTTATTTATTTGATGTGGCAAAAATATATAAATATATGACATGTTATTTAAAAAAATATTTAATTAACATGTGTAATACACATGTCTCTAATCTAGTAAAGATATAAAAGAACATTCAAAATAAATAATGAGTGGAACATCACAAGTATATCAACTGTCTTGAAAATAAGCTATACAAATATTCCACCTTACTCTACTCATAAAAGTTACTCTTCTTGCTCTTGGTTCTTGCAAGAAACAACCTGACCTCCATACAACACCACCTAAATGAATTTAAAAAAAAATCAAAATCATTAGCCAATAAAGAGTCCAGTTTCAAGCATCATTTCTCCAAATCCAGACCATGTGGAGGGCATTTGGTGATCTCACTCTCCTCTTTGGATCTAACGCCACCAAAATCGGCTTTTTCAAAGTGATAAAGGAATGAAATAAACTAATTAGTTCATGAGCAGCAACAGTCTTTACCCTTGATTTCGATGAGCCATCAAGAAGTCAATGAATGTCATCCTTGCCATAGAACAAAGCCTTGAAAATCTTTAAGTTGTCCAAATGAGACATATCAAAGATTCGCATGAGCATGAGAAAATAATCATCATGTTGCTTCTCCTCTACAACAACATCATGTATGAACATTAGCTCCTTTTTCCCTATTTTAGGGTCATCAGAAGTTAAAACTACAAAGAAGAAAGACAAAAAAAAAAAAAAAAAGACTATGAAGTGGTAATATTTACATGAGAACGACTCCATGGGAGTGTTGGTACAGCAGCCACTTGTGCAATCAAAGAAGAACCAATTTTACAAATGGCAATCAAAGAGTAATATGACTATAATGACTTTTTTGAACAATGTGAGGAGTATAAAGATCACTGTAAAGGTAAAAAATAAAGACTATGAAGTAGCAATATTTACATGAAAACCACTCCCTGGAAGTGTTGGTACAACACCCATCATCTAAGCATTAATCTGATATAAACCAATAACTATAAGAGAATATGCTTATTTGAAAATGAAAATGCTGCAATGAAAGTGCCTTTTGACCGATCAACTATGTCTTTCCCTTCACGTGTCGCCCAGCTGCTACTGTCACATATGTTGATCTTTATGACTATAGGTAAGAGCTGCTCTCCAGAGTGCTAAAGAACTTTTCAACACAATAAAATCATGCAATTGGTAAGTATAGACATGTTGGTTCATACAAATTCATTTAAAAATTGGTGATAATAACTAAAATCATAATGACGTTCATATATGGTGTCATGGCTATGGTTTAATATTCAAAGATTGCTAAATCAGTAATCAACTATATACATTATTACCACTTATATCTCGGTTTATAAATTTTAACTTAGCATGAAATCTTCATCAAGTCGGCTCTCACTTTATTCGGTTATGTGAACTTGGTAATTTGAAAGCTGATTTCAAATTCAAATAAGATTCAAAAAACCGATTCAAATCCGAATAAGATAATAAGATGATTTTGAATAAAGTTATTTGAATATGTGTGTATTCGAATTAACCAAATTAGCAAACGAAAATACAAAGTTTGAAAAAATTACAAAAAAAAACATGTTCAAACACATCAGTTTGAAATAATATCATTCTGCCTATTGAACAACTTATTTCACATATAAATAGAGAGCACTTTTCTTCATCCAAACACTGAAAAGTGATTATTTACTTATAAAAGCCTCTATAATCATGTAAGTTGTTAAATAATTAGTTTCAAACCCACTAACATGCCACTTTGCTGAATATGTTAGTGCATCTATGTAAAATTTAGGACTTTTGATGTATGTAGAGTCAATCTATTCTAATTCAAAAACCTAACATAACTATGATCATTAATCCATAATTCCGGTGAAGGAGGTGATCGATTCAATATCAGGATCCAAACGCCTCGTGAGGGATTATATCGTCTCCATTCAAACGCCCGGTGAAGGAGGTAGACTATTCAATCGCAGGTGAAGTAGGTATAGATGGTAGGGAGCGTCTTAAAAAGTATTGGTTAAACTACCATATTACCCACAAGAGATCAGTTATAAGGTAGTATAGATATATAGTTTTAAAATCACTAGTGGGGAACCCGCGTGTTGCGACAGAGTCGACAATACGAGGCGGGAACATAATTCAAACCTTAAAAATATAGAAAAATCTGATATAAGTGTAAAATATAATACATAAAACAAAATGAAGTTACGTTACAAACAATCTCAGTATATGTAGAGCTATGGAAGGATCCATACAAATTCTAATCATATATTATTCTGTATAAAACATGAAATAGTAAAAAAAAAAGTAATAATAAAAAAAGAAAAAAGATAGAATGTGATTTCACAACCAGCATGAAATGTTAATGTTCTACCGCAACAGATTGCTTCAAGGTTTTCTCCAATATATGAAACAAGTGGCGAAACCTCAAGACCTTCAACATTTTAAAAATGAAGACCAGTTAGCGTAGGATATATGGTTTTCTTTTTTTTTTTTTTTTTTACAAATAACGCAGCTTAAATGTTGTGCATGTTAAATGGATTTTTATAAGTGGAATAATAAGGCACCAATTGTGTTAAGAAGTCGTCAGATGCAACCACTCGTCTAGCTAAGTTTTCAACAGTGAAAATAGAAGTTAAGGGATGACCTCAAAAAGTGTGGTTGAAGGTGCATATGGAACGATGGGATTTTCTTCTCGAATCCCGGGCAAGTGATATGTCATTTTTGCCCAAAATAAAACTATTACACATTACCAACCCGGAAACCCGGCTGGTTGGCCCAAACCGACCCCTCTAGCTAAACATGTTTGCGGGTTCGACATAAAACTAACACGAATATGTTTAGACTAAACCCAAAACCCACGAATTAAATGTTAGGCAAAGTCTCTCATGGTAATTGCTGTAAAGTCTCTCAGAAGTATATGTATACCTGGCACTCAGAGTAGAAACTTGTAAAGTTCTCTAATAAAATTCACACATTACCTTTAGTAAAAAGATTTGTGCATGCCTCTTAGACAACCTGAAATGGAAAAGGTTGTAAGTGATTTAAATTAGAAAAAGTTTAACCCTTTTGTTGCTTACTTGCAATGGTGAAGCTTGACCAAAAGTTTCGACAGAGCGTAAAGTCATGGGACTCAATTTTTTTCCTATCGTTATGTTTCGGGTCGGGCCGGCTATTCGATTCGGGTCAGGTCAAATAATAAATAATAATATTTCCAAATAAAACTAAAAAAATTTCATTCATTCAAAGGATTCGTTCTTACATATAAAAAAAAAACTAAATATTGTTTAACAAACAAAAGACCAATATATATAGAATGGTACCAGATAAATGAAGCATGGACAAAGAATTACAACTGAGCCCGATGACATTTAAGGTTTAAAGTGGTAACAAACTTTACTTTAATTTATACACTGTATAAATATTTCGGCAAAATAATTGGAGGGGCGATCCTATATAATTTTTAAAAATTTTTGGACGGAAAATAGGAAATTATACACTTCTAACCAAAACATTGGAAGGGGCGGGTGCACCCCCGGGTACCTACTAACCTACTCCCCTGCTTACTTGGACTCGTTTACCTAACCTACATGTATATGTATGAACTATGAAGTATCATTGTATAGTGCAGTTGCCTCTTTCAACAGTCTCTTGATCTCAGCACGCTACTGCAGATCCTTCTCACTCATGGTTGCTTCTGTAATAAGACAAGAAAATTTCTTACAATAAAGAAAAAAGTCAATAAACATGCTCTCCATCCATGACAACAGGGATTTTTCCTTAAAAATGTAAAAGTTAAAAAAATTATATTGTTGTGATGCTTACCCATATATATTGTATTCATATATAAACTGTAGTTTCATTGACATATAAAGCATTAAAAGATATGATGGATTAGGCATAAAAATCAACCAAAGGTCCAAAACCACATTTTAAATGGCAATTGCGTGATCGTGTAAAATAAATTATTGATAGAAGAAATTTATAAAAAGAAAAAGGTCCAAATGTAACCAAGGTTTAAAAGAACGGAAACGAGTTTCAAGGCGTTTTCCCTTCGCCTCACGAGGCGTAAGCCTCGAGGCGAAACGAGGCGTGTGGCCGAGGCGGTACTAATAAATAAATATAAAAATTATATATATTATGAAAATAATAATACTAACTAAGTTCATCATCAGATTCATCAAAATCATCAAAAACACACATAAAAAAGACATGAAATGCTTGAAATTGACACAAAAAGTCAAAAACATCAAAAACAGCTATCAAAATCCCCTGAGGCGCACCTGAGGCGCAGCTTTCTTAGCGCCTCACCCCCTCTGAGGCGCATATACATTAAAAACACCATGAGGCGCGCCTCAGACTCGTTTTTTGGCCGTTTCGCCTCAAGGCGCGCCTTGAGGCGCACGCCTCAAGCGTTTTTTAAAACCATGAATGTAACTGTGTTTCTATTTAAGATACAATAATGCTATGTAGACCCTCATAACACGCTCTAGCCATGTATCAAAATAGGACAAGCATGTTGTGAGTCCTTAGAATAATAAAATTTTATTACAAAAGAAAAATGTTTGTTTACAAATCATAGTTTTCAAAGACTTAGGTGAGGCCCAGGCAAAACGCCTTTTGTATTCCTGGATAAAATACCGGTATGGATAAGATCGGTATCGATATCGTAATGTATATTACTGATACCCAATTAGCTAAACCAAAACCGACATACCGCATTTGCTTGGTCAGTACTGGTTGTATAGTATAGTACCCATACTAAAATTGAGCTAAATTCAAAGCCAAATACCATGGCGTATGTGTTCGGTCGGTACCGGTATGGTACGGTACTGGTATATTTGGTAAAAAATGCCTCATCCCACACACTGGTAAATCACCCTTTAGTAAACCCAAAAGCAAAACGACGACAAATTATCATCTAGATCAGAAAAAGCTATGATCATGCATACATACATCATCAGATTACAAATGATTGCCTACATTGATACAAATCACAACAGTACAGGAAACATGAAATTTTAAGATAATCTTAAAAACTTACCCTGATTGAGACCGGAATGCTAAAATGCACCATCTACTATCCACGAATCCTCCATTCCTAGCTTGAAAATGCACCATCTGTTATCCATGAATCCGCCTTCCTACCTTCCAAATGCCCCATCTCCACTTCAGTTTAGTCCAACGAGCGGTACACCTACAGATGAAACTTTCTGATACATTACAAACATCACGGTGGTTAAGCAACGACACCTCTGACAACCTGATTCAATGGTGCAACACAAGCAGCAGATGAAACAGTCAACGACATGTCAACTAACAACAAATACACACAACTTTTTAAATGCTTTCCCCTGTCCGAATCCCATCCAAACGGGTGGTAGCTCAACTCCAGTTCCAACCAAGCACTTGACTTGATACGTGAAGAACTGATGTTCGGGAAAACAAGGGTAAACTGGGAATATTTTACTACTCTTCTTATCCAATTTTGGGAATCCACTGTTAAATCTTCTATTGTTTGAGTAACCAGGGAATTTAGGGCAACAAATTACACATAACCATCATCAACAAACAATATTCATATTTAAAATATCAAAAAAATAAAATGAAAACCTGCAAGAATAAGATTAAAAAAAGTACTCTGATCAACTTTGACAAAATCAGCATCAAACAACTTAAGATCTTCTTCAGCGACCTTCTCATTGGCAATCAAAGTCTCCACATGCTTCGGCACTTTCACAACCACCACCTAACACCACCACAACCAACTGCCACCCGTGGCAAAATTAGGGTTTGTAAGCAACAGAATTAGATTGAAATAAACCAAATGCATAACCAAAACCAAATGTTGATAAGTAAACAAACAAAATTAAAAAAATTAAAAAATTAAAAAAAAAAACCTCACACATCACAATCATCTCAAATTAACAGATTTGCAGAAAGAAGGTTTACCTAAGAACGGTGAAATCAGCTTAGTCCTCTAACATTGATGCCATCTTAGAAAAGAGTGAACCCTAAAGGATAAAAGATGGAGAAATCAATACTACAAAAGTACAGACTTGTTCAAAATTCATATAAAGAAGCCGAGAATCAATAGTTCTCTTACCCCGGAAAGAATTTCATTAAAATAAAGCAGCAACATACACTGTTGTGCTGCTTGGGTGGTCCGGCCTCTGGTTTCTGAATTGACGAATGTACATAGAGTATGAAGAAAAGGTGGATGAAGGGGGTAGAAATGGAA
This sequence comes from Helianthus annuus, assembly GCF_002127325.2. Taxonomy (NCBI): domain Eukaryota; kingdom Viridiplantae; phylum Streptophyta; class Magnoliopsida; order Asterales; family Asteraceae; genus Helianthus; species Helianthus annuus. Next base: position 143,749,271 of record NC_035446.2, on the reverse strand, counting down.
GAAAGGTATAAAAAGAGCCACGATCTTAGATCCATTTCAACGATCATGAAATTGGTATATAAAGAAACCCTAACCTGGAACAAGGAAACGCAGAGACGATTGGGATTCACACGATTGATTGCCAGGGAGCAGTTACGTACCAGAATTCTCTATATGAGTCTTGAAATTTTGGAACGTCTCCAAGCCCCTCTAAGACCGCCCGTAGGCGTTTTTTTTTTTTAAATTGCAAAATAACGCCTTATAATGCCCAAACCCCCATTACCACGGGGCGTTTTGGGGCGTGATTTTTGAAAAAAAAATCCTCCGGCGTTTTGATTATAACGCTTAAAAAAGAGAGGGGGCCCACTTGACTGTTTGACAACGGTAACATTGTTTAATTTTTTTTTTTAATTTAAAATATTCCCACTATAAATATATACCCCACATTCACACCTTTTTTTATAAAAAACCCACTTTCTCTCCCACTTTCTTCTAATTTTTATAAAAAAAAACCCCACTTTCTTCTAATTTTTATACAATCATGCATCCATACCGCCCCCCTTTTGGTGTCCCCGCAAGACCCACGAACCCGAACACAACCCAACCGCAAACCCCGTACAACCTTCAAGACATGGACCCGAGTTTTTTAACTTACGCGGCTTACTTGAGTGGCGCCCCTCCGTTTGTTCCTCCCACTTTCGGCTATGGTCAAGCCGGCGGGTCTCAACCGTCACAACCCGAAGCCGAACCCGATGTGGAAGTCGTACCGGAGACGCAACCCGAACCGGTGCAAGAAACATCGAAACGCGGCAAAAGGTCGCATAAGAAGAAGGAAAAGGATGCACCGCGGTGTATAAAAAATATCATTAAATGGACGAAGGAAGAGGAATTCGCGTTGACTCGGGCGTTTGTCGACATTTCGAAGGACGAAGAGACCGGTAACTATTTTATATAAATATTATTTTACTTATTTTGTTACTTTAATTTTTAACATACAACTTATTATTTTTTTTTTTGTAGCAAACTTTCAAACGGGCCCGGTTTCTTGGGATAGGGTTCGTGCACTCTTCTTTAGCACGTGGGGTCAAGGCGAACATCGGGACAAAGATTCCATTTCTAGCAAATGGACCGACATCAACAACAAGTGTCATGCGTTCCAAGAAGTCTTCCAACGTAACTACGATAATCGACCGAGCGGTGAAGGTGACGTGGGGGTTTTAACGAAGAGTTTGGAGGAGTTCGAGAGGACAAAATGCCCTTTCACGGCGATGCGTTGATCCTTGCGCAAATGCGAGAGGCGAGGCAAATGGAAAAGGACATTGAGTTTTTGTCCAAACCTATAGACCACCTACAAGGCGATGCGTTGATCCTTGCGCAAATGCGTCGCCAAAAAATTAGAGAAAAATATGGATTCTAGATCATGTTATTTTTTTTAGTTTATTTTTTCTGTTTTTTTATTTTCTGTTTTTTTATTTTTCTTTTTTTTTCTGTTTTTCAGTTTTTTTTCTGTTTTTTTTTATTTTCTGTTTTTTTTTTATTTTTATTTCAAGTAATATAATTTTATTTTTAAATTAATGAAGTTTTTTTATGTTTTAAATTAGAAAAAATAATTGTGAAATGATTGTGAAATGATTGAATGGGGGTTATTGGCATAATGCCCCACTACGCCACTTTTGCTATAATGCCCCCTTGCTGACTAGGACGCCACATGTCGGATAATGCCCCATGGTGGGGGCATTATAAGGTGTTACCACTACACATGGTCTAAACGGCTTGTTATATCTTTTATATGAAGAGAGTAGGGTAGAGTTGGAAGAAAATGGTAAGAAATTAGGTATTTAACATGACTTTTTGATTGCCATCTTAAAATTCTTAAAGAAATTACTTTTCTGTACATGGGAGATGCTTAAATATAGTATATAGATATATAGATATAGATATAGATATAGATATAGATATAGATATATGACAGGACGATAAAATAATTTTTAATAATTACCAACACTAATCTTACTTCTTACTATTATAATAAATAAAAGAGTAAATTACAAGTTTTGTCCTTTATGTATGTCCCAAATTACAGGCGCTGTCCTTTAAACCAAAACTTGACAGGCGGTGTCCTTTGTGTTTTCAAAATCTTGCACGTTTTGTCCTTTAGGCCAAACTCAGTTAGATTTTTTAGTTAAATCTGGTTACCCAAGGGCATTTTAGTCTTTCTACCCAATTTATTTAATATTATTTAAAAATAAAACAAAAATAAAACAACCCCCACCTCCCACCACCAACACCTACCACTGCCCTTCAGCCGCCACCACAACCTCCCACCACCAACCTTCAGCCGCCACATCCCATCGCCCACCACCAACACCAACACCCAACCACCACCGCTGCGAACACCCAACTACCACCGCCACCATTAGATAGTTCAAGCAGTCAAAACATAGATGCTTGCATTTTCTTTCTATGCTCATACTTACTAAAAAACTTAAGAAATTAGAAACCATTGTATGCAACAAATATAAAAAGGGAAGCAACAACAATTTCAAAAATTGTGGATGTTTACATCTAGTGGATGTTTAAGTGAACGTTCCTTCTGAGTTCTGACCAAATTTACCACCTCTGGTATCCGATTCATGACCACTAACCTTCAACGGCACCCAGATCTGGATACACGTCCCCGAATCAACTTCCTTAGGCTCCTAATCGAAAACTGGTTCCCTTGTCTCTTCCGGCTCCCTAGAAAGAAAATGCAAGTATCCCAAAAACTAGAACAAACAACATACAACAAGTTCAAACAAATAAAACACCCAAAAATAATTAAAATCCGATCGCTTGTTTTGACTGCAAACATTTGGTCTAAACCAATCAAATTTCAAGAACCACTGGAACAAACAGATTATAATTTTGAAAGATATTTCCTAAAAATTGCAGCTTTATGCTGTTCAAACTTGCTATTTGTTCAACCCACAATTAAAACAAGATTCATAAGAGTATAAACAAACTGGGTTTAAGATTACAAACACATACCTGATTGGAGTAGTGCCGACAAGAAGAACAGAGCCTTGAGAATGGTGATAAGAGGTGGTGGTTGGGTGTTGGTGGTGGTGGTGGGCGATGGGATGCGACGGCTGAAGGTTGGTGGTGGGAAGTTGTGGTGGCGGCTGAAGGGCAGTGGTAGGTGTTGGTGGTGGGAGGTGGGGGTGGTTGTAACGGGTGAAGAGAGGGAGAGAGGGAGAGGATGGAGAGGAGAATGAGAGAGAGAAGAGAGAGGGAGAGAGAGTCAGACTTTTGGTTTTTTAATATTTATTTATAATTATATTTTATTTTTTATTTTTTACTAGTTGTCCCTTAAATATCAAATTGTTTACTTAATAGTCCCTATTAAGGTAAAATGACAAAAATACCCTCATGTGCATGGCACATGATCATAATTAACTAAAAAATCTAATTGGGTTTGGCCTAAAGGACAAAACGTGCAAGATTTTGAAAACACAAAGGACACCGCCTGTCAAGTTTTGGTTTAAAGGACAGCGCCTGCAATTTGGGACATACATAAAGGACAAAACTTGTAATTTACTCTAAATAAAACTTATGGTGGGACAGATGTCACATTCTCAGGCCTTCTCAGGCTTTTTTTCCCGCTCATTTTGTCTGGGTTTTTCTTCGGGTCATGAGTGCCCCATATGCTCTCATAACCCTAATCCATTTTTCATTTCGTTAAACATTGCGCTATATGCGGTACTTTTCAACAGACTCCTCACAAACCCTAACTAAACTATCTATCTTCCCTCACAATCTCAGATGCCAAGTTTAAAACTTTCCATCATGCTATGCTGATACAGTTTCTAAAATCTTCATCTGTCATTCTCTCATGATGGCTCTGGAAATATATATTATGAACTTTGATTTGATACAGTGGCTTTCAAATCAAGGAAGAGAAAAGCTCTGCTTGGTGATTCGTTGCAGTCAAGAGAAGATTTGTCGTTGTATTGGTCCTCTAAAACACTAATTGGTGTCTCTTTGTAGATACTTATATATTTTAGTTTTTCATTATTAGATGCTATTAGATGGAACTTTTAGTATTTATTTAATTTAATTTTCAATGGCTATAGTCATGTTAAAATTTCCATACATTGAAATACGTATATTTGTCTGTTTGTATGATTTCTTTTATGATTTCAAGATGTGGGTTTGTATGGATCAACTTTTTGATGGATTAATCTTGTATAGAGATAGAAATATATATTATGAACTTTGATTTGATGATTTGTAGTAATAAAGTTGTTTTCTTATATGAACTTTGATTTGATGATTTGTAGTAATAAAGTTGTTTTCTTATTTGTTAATTATTTGAAACAAACTATTATCGAGTTTTTTCTCAAGTAGGTGTAGATGGAAAACTTATTTACCAAAATGGGTACTTTGAAAAGTATTTACCAAAATGGGTATTTTTAAAAAGTTACCTTTTGTCACTCCTAATTTTATTGGATTAAAATTACTTCTTTTTATAAATATACTAGGTTAGTTCCCCGTGTATTACACGGGTTGAACAATTTAACAGTGGTGAATTCAAGATTTTTTTATCGGGTTTCTTTTGTTAGGTTTTCACTAACTCTTACTATTTTTTTTTTCCAAATTGTATAAGGTTTCCACTAATTTTTTCATTTTTTTCCAAATCAAGGGGGTTCCTGGGAACCCCCAAAAACCCCCTAGATCCGCCACTGCAATTTAAACTATATATTAAATATTTCTTGTAAATGCAAATCAAAGACGAACACATTTATATATATTTGATAAATAATGAAACTAATATTAATAGTAAAAAAATCTCATACATGTGTATACTCATTTAAGTAATCGATATACATTTGATGTTATCCTATATTTTTTTGTATTCGATTAATATTTTTCTATTTAGTATTATCTACAATTAATAGAAGATTTATATGAAAGAAAAACGGGAAAACTCAAAAATATGTGTCTTCAATGAATGTGGATTCGCCTGTTTGATTTCAAACATCAAATAAAAAGATTGGATGAACTGAATAAATGATATAGAATAAGAATCATATAGAAATACCAGTTTAATGTTGATGATTGCAATGATTGGAACGATAGCCGTATGTGAGAGGATGAGATATTGAAACAATGGAGTTGGTCAATGCATATACCCTTTGATGTCATTTCGTGCAGCTTTGGTTATACCATCCATTAAAGCCAAATAATTAGCAACTCATTTACCAAAAAAAAAATAGGGATTTAATAAGTCTTGACGATTCAGCCGGTTAAGATCCATCCGGTTTGGTTAATAGTTTTGACGTTTTAAGTTTCAGTCCGATTTAGAACTTGTAACCAGCCAGGTAGACCAGAATACGAGTGTTGCAAATTGTACTAAAACATAATATTAAATAGAAAAATATTTATCTGATAATTATAACTCTCTTATTGAAATTTGAAAAGGGTTTCACGCTTTTTTTGCAGCTGGTCTTTTAAGTTTTAAATTCTAGGATCAGGCTAAAACACACTTTGCCATTAATCACATAATTTTTTGGATTTTATTAAAATTCATGACTACATTATATTATTATAAATATTCCAATGGTGCCCAGAGAGTGCTCGGAATTGAGTTTATTGGCCGTTCAAAAAAATAAAATAAAATAAATAAAAATAAAAGAGATTAAGTATATGTATAGGATAAATATATGATGTGATTAATAAGGGTTGAAAACATACTGATTTGCATCCTAGAATTTAACAGACGGTCCATCTGCAGTGGTTACAGGTGATTTGTTTCAAGAGTATGAGCCATTTTCCCACTTCTCACGTCCCATAGCCTGCCATAATAATAATAAATATCACATAATAATTTTTTCAAAAAAAAAAATATAGTATGAACAAATTCAAGTACCAAATGAATGAATGATTGAAGAACATATTAGGTAACATAAATGTATGTAACCACAAAAAGAATAAAATATCTAGGAGTGTTTAGATGTGAATTTAGAAAGAAAACAAAAACACCCTGCCTATAAAAATAGTGTTTGGTTGTGTTTCTCCTATTTGAAATTTTAACAATTCACATATTCAACAGAGTTATAATGGCAATTTTGAACTGTTTGACGTTTTTAAAGAAACTCGTTATCTACAATTATTTAAACATTTTTCTATTTAATATTATCTTCAAATTAGAAGATACATTATTAGAAGATAAATATGAAATAAAGGCGGGAAAACAAAAAATAGACGCCTCCAATAAATGACACGTGTCACAAATCGATTTACTTTATTATATGTATAGATTATTCCATATATAAGTTTGCAAGTTTTTTGTGCATCATTAGTTGTACATTGAGCTTTGTGAGTTTTTTTAAAAAAAAAAAACTTGATTTTTTACTTTTAACCTCAAGGTTTTTACATTTTTCAATTTTAACCTTACATAATTTGCTTTTTAACTTTAACTCAAACTTTTCATTATTTGCAATTTAACTTCGCAACTTTTGTCACATATACTTTTCATCTTTCGCAAATTTTCATTTTACGTATAGTTTTAATTTTTTTTTTTGAGTTAACACGACGCAACGTGCATGTGTGGTTCAATGTTTTTACCTCTATTGTCACACCCCCAAATAACCACCTAGGGTATGTCCCTATTGGAGGTGCAACGATCCAACAAAGAGCCACCAATCATATCAAACACAAGTTATAATGTATCGAAATACCCAATTGAAAGAAATGTATCGTTTGAAAAGTCAAACCAAAACCAAAGTATTGAGCGGAAGCATAAATGTATAAGTGTGTAAATGTATCAAAACCAAATCAATGTAATCGTTTATTATGACCATAACCACTCCAGCAGCATCAGACGACAAGTTCCCAAGTTCCTTCAATAATTACCTACAAGCATGTAAACAAGTGTGTCAGACTACGCTGGTGAGTTCAAGGTTTGCGTTTGTTTACCAAGTTGTGTTACCGATCATGTGAGTAAAACAGTTTACAAAACGATATGTTGTTTGTTGTTGTGATGTTTAATGTTTCGATGTTGTTATTACTCGATTACCGAATGGCCATATGATATGTGATTGCCAACCCCAATGCCTCTATCAAAGCATTGGTCATGTTTTAAGGTAATTAGTTCACGCCCGTTCTCCTCGAACGTCGTGAGGGTGCCAAACCTAATAGCGCTATCAACTAATAACCCCCGTTGCCCTACAAGCAACGACCCGGTAGATGTAGTGGTCTTACAATGATAGAAAACTGAGTACGATAACCAACATCCCATTACACATGCATTCCCCCTCGGAATGTTACCCGTTATCCCTTCCCTGGGATCCATGCTTGAGAAAAACAATGAACTCACCTTGATTTGCTCGGTAGGACTAGTTACTTGTTTAACAGTTGATCAACCAAACCCTAATATGGTTACCGATGACGGTCAGTTTCATAACACACAACGCAATTTGCAACACATATAGCACACGAGAGACATACACATAGGTACAAGTTGTAACAGTGACCATAGAATCCGACAATCCGGTACATACAAACATTATGTGATAAATGTCTAGACTTCACACCAGTCCGTTTACATGATCATATCTTATTGTCCACAATTCATATAAGTGCACCAGAGTAGTTTAAGTGTGCAATTGGTGACAGTCTCACATTACCATATTGTATTATATTTAGCATTATCACATAACATGCAACAACCACCTCAGTAACTCATGCAACATACTAGTTTATTATCATCATATATTTCACACATATTCTAGCTAATTAACACACCAGAGATTGTGGTTCATACTTATCATAATATATAGAATCCTTTCAATTGATGTACCGTCCATCAACACATAATTTCATATCATTCACGCGAATATACATGTCAGAATACATAAAGCCTAATGGTGCTCGAAGCCCAACATCCACGGCCCAACTTGAATGCACAATAGAGCCCCGTGATCGTTTGATGTTTGCTGTGTGGCCCATTAGCGTATCACGACCCAACCAGCTCCCCATATTTTCTAATTAACATCTACAGCAATTAAAGTGCTCATCATCATGTATTAATTATTTTAATCCTTCCACTATGCATGACTCATTAATTATGTAGGCCACAAAGCATTTAAAATCCACTCAAAGACTTATGACATGCACATGCAATCCATAGTTGTATTTAATGCAAATGGTGAGCAAATTGGATCATATGTGGGGGCATCGATGACGTGTGGTGTGGGTAAATGTGCAACCTATTTGTTTTCATACTTTGTTACAAGACCAAGATCTGCTAACTTCCGTAGTTAACATATAGCACATTCAATATAATTAGGCCCTAGTTCTCTAGCAGTTCCATTATGACTTAGAATCCAATTAAACCTTCAGCACAGTTGCTAACGAAATCATCAAACCATCAACTCAACTCATGCTATTCAATTATCAATGTTCATGCTAACAGATTAATCATGCCAGTGGGTACCGCCTACACAATTTTAATGCATATCATCATCCTTTTGTTTCAACATAATTTTACCACTAATCCTGCCAAATTCTTGGATCATATCCGAACACAAACAACACATAATTACATAGATTATATATACGACCACATGCAAACACGAAATTATATTATGGTAGACTGTACTAACCGAGAGATGAGAATGGGTGTTTAAGCACAAGGAGTTTCGGAAGAGAGGGGGGGGGGTCTCCTGTTGCCGTATGTAGATTTGAGAGAAAGATAGGGTAGAGTTTGTTATGGTTTTAAACTAGGCAGAGTTTGATTCAGAGTATAATACGTATGCTCATTACTATAATGATTAGGGTGTTGGGCCAGTTCCCCTCTTCTAAACAATAAGGGTGTTGGGCCGGTGGTTCATTTAGTGAATAAGAGTTATATGGGCCGGCTCCCTTCACCAACTTATTACTGAATTGATATTGGACTCGCTAAAGCCCATAAGGTCCGATTGGCCCATACACAAGTTAAACTTAAGTAGTTGGGTATGTGAGGTCCAACAAATGATTTCAAGTGCACACTTCGCGTTACACACTTTGCACACATAGTATTTCCAACACACACGTAAATAAATAAATTTGTAGGATCGCGAAATAAAATAAATAATTAGATACCGAGATACGCGTCAGAGGTTGTGGAATCTAAGTCATACTAACCTCAGAATTACGGGTTGTCACATCTATTTTCTCATGTTTGACAGGTTCGTCGCAACACGCATACCCTAAGTCGAGTCAGTGTTGGTGGTCGATGACGGTTGTGTGACATTAGTACTATTTGACATCGTTTTACGCCTCGCCGGAACGCGGGGTGTGCTTTGGGGTTTTTCAAAGAAAAAAATAGTTATCCATATAGTTGTCGTAACGTTGGCTTTGGGGGTTTTTAAAAAAAAATGATTTTTTTACTTTTCACCCAAAAGTATTTCATAAATTACTTTTAACCCAAAACTTTTTATCTTTTGCAATCTATTCTCATAACTTTTTTACTTTCAACTTGGTCCTTTATAGTTTTCATTTTCCGCAAATTTTTCGTTTTATGCTTGGTTCTAAATTATGTGACTTAAGACATCACAACATGCGTCTTTGGTTTAACGTTTTTACGTTTCGTTCTAATTTTGCGAGTTAACATGACGCAACGTGCGTGTGTGGGTGAACGTTTTTACATCGTCTATTTTTTCCCCGTTTGACAAGTTTAACATAACGTGCGGGTCCTAGATCGACTTAGTTATAAATAATGATTCTCCGCCGCATTGCGGCGGGTCGCAATACTAGTTATTATATTAATTAACAAGAGTTGAAGGAAAAAAATATATGGTAAACTTTGAAAATGGAATCGTGAGATTTAAAAAAAGGTTTATAAATGTTTCTTCAATTCTTTTTTAAACATTTTTCTTTAATTATTTTTGAAATTTTCTAATAAAATTTCTTTAGTTTTTTCACAAATATTTTCTTTTAACTTTGATAATTATGCTAATGTTATAAATGTTTTTTGCTTTTTACTTTTTTTTTAAAGTTACATGTATCTTCTGTTAGGAGTGTGGATTAGCAGGTCCAACCCGACATAAACCCAAGCACAACCTGAACCCGCCAATCTTTTCAAGCATACGAACCCGAACACAACATGAATATTTACAGGTGATACGAGCATAACTCATTTTAGCTCGAATTTATTTAAGTTTTGCATATAAAATCTCTAATTTTTTTACTACAAAACAAAATTCAAAATTATATTAAAAGTTATATTTTAATTACATAATTCAGTGACAATTATAAATATCTACATTGTTTTTATTAATAAGAAGCGTAAATGGAAACTTTGGTATATAGTTTAAGGGAAAAGATCAAATAGGAAGTTAATTTTCGCTAGGAAGGATAGGAAGCCATAGGATTATGACATGTGGCAAATTTTAAAATAAAGAGAAAGGGTATTTTAGTCAATCCAACTCCTTCTTCTTCCTTTTTCAAAACCCAGTAAATTCAAAAACCCACCATTTTCAAAACCCACCATCTTCAACTATTTCTTCACTTTCTATCTCAATAATCACTACATTATAGTGCGATTTTCATCACCAATCAATGATTCAGAACCCGATCAACGTGTTCTTTAGCTTTTTTTGAAGAAAACCCAGTTTAATTTCATAAAAAAATCTCGTTTTTTCCGGTGATTTTGGAGATAATCACTCGATTCGTTCGATTCGAGCGTTGATAAGTGTTTCTATCATTCAAAATTTGTCAATTGATGAAGAAATCGGCTTCGATCCATGTAAGAAATTCTTTAATTTCATTTTCATGATCTGGGTTTTTGATTTAGTCATTGCGTTTTACAATCTTTGCGGGGGTCCGGGGGCGGCAGCCCCCGGTAGCGGGGTCCCAGGGGCGGCAGCCCCTGGCGGGGTCCAAGGGGCAGAGCCCCTGTCTGGATTTTCGATTAAATTGCTGTACTAAAAACGCATCAGAAAAATTAATTTTCCATAAATTGGCTCATTTCGAAGACAGTAATTCGTAGACAATTCAGACAGTTCACAGTGACACATTTTTTAGGTGTTTTCAGTCCATTGCGTTTTAGAATGAGTCATTTTTAAGTGTTTTCTGGCCATTGCGTTTTACATATAAGACATTTCTTTGTGTTTTTGGTGCATTGCGTTTTAGGTAAAACACATTTTTATGTGTTTTCTGGCCATTGCGTTTTACAAATAAGACATTTCTGTGTGTTTTCTGGCCATTGCGTTTTACAAATAAGTCATTTCTTTGTGTTTTTGGTGCATTGCGTTTTAGGTAGAACACATTTTTATGTGTTTTCTGGCCATTGCGTTTTACAAATAAGACATTTCTGTGTGTTTTCTGGCCATTGCGTTTTACAAATAAGTCATTTCTTTGTGTTTTTGGTGCATTGCGTTTTAGGTAGAACACATTTCTGTGTGTTTTCTGGCCATTGCGTTTTACAAATAAGTCATTTCTTTGTGTTTTTGGTGCATTGCGTTTTAGAAAAATGTCATTTTTTAGGTTTTTTTTTTCATTGCGTTTTACGTAACTGGTGGTTTTTCTATTGCGTTTTACGCAACTGGGTTTTAATTTTTTTTTTTAAAATATAGCAATAGTATACTCGTTTTAAAGAAAAAAAAACGCTCGTTTTTTTGGTGCAATTTTTATAAAAAAATAATGTCGTATGAAAGAGTTATTAACGTTTAAAAAATGGGGGGGAATTGGAGGAGAGAGAAACTATTGGCTTGGATTGACTAGAATGCCCTTGAACAAACTCACGCGCCTCTTTTATTCTTTTCAATTTCCCTGATTTAATCTTAGCCCTTGATTAACTTAATGAATGGTCAAGATCACTTCCTATCCTTCCTAGCCAAATAAACTTCCTATTGTATCTCCACCCTATAGTTTAAATGCAAATAATTATTTCAAACCAAAAAGAATGAATATCTACATATGAGCAAAAAAAATATTTGTAAATCATATCTAAAATAATATCTGTATATTATTTTAAACTTACTTACATATTTGTATATGAGGGTGGAGATACAATAGAAAGTTTATTTGGCTAGGAAGGATATGAAGTGATCTTGACCATCCATTAAGTTAATCAAGGGCTAAGATTAAATCAGGGAAATTGAAAGGAAGAAAAGAGGCGCGTGAGTTTGTTCAAGGGGCATTCTAGTCAATCCAAGCCAATAGTTTCTCTCTCCTCCAATTCCCCCCCATTTTTTAAACGTTAATAACTCTTTCATACGATATTATTTTTTTTATAAAAATTGCACCAAAAAAACGAGCGTTTTTTATCTTTAAAACGAGTATACTATTGCTATATTTTTAAAAAAAAATTTTAAACCCAGTTCCGTAAAACGCAATAGAAAAACCACCAGTTACGTAAAACGCAATGAAAAAAAAATCCTAAAAAATGACATTTTTCTAAAACGCAATGCACCAAAAACACAAAGAAATGACTTATTTGTAAAACGCAATGGCCAGAAAACACATAGAAATGTCTTATTTGTAAAACGCAATGGCCAGAAAACACATAAAAATGTGTTTTACCTAAAACGCAATGCACCAAAAACACAAAAGAAATGACTTATTTGTAAAACGCAATGGCCAGAATACACTTAAAATGTCTGTTTTCTAAAACGCAATGGACTGAAAACACATAAAAAAGTGTTTTACCTAAAACGCAATGCACCAAAAACACAAAGAAATGTCTTATATGTAAAACGCAATGGTCAGAAAACACTTAAAAATGACTCATTTCTAAAACGCAATGGACACATAAAACTGTCACTGTGAACTGTCTGAATTGTCTACGAATTACTGTCTTCGAAATGAGCCAATTTCTGCAAAATTAATTTTTTTGATGCGTTTCAACCCCAGCCAGGGGCTCTGCCCCTTGGACTCCGCCAGGGGCTGCCGCCCCTGGGACCCCGCTACCGGGGGCTGTCGCCCCCGGACCCCCGCAAAGATCGTAAAACGCAATGACTAACAATTGTTAATTCCGCTTGAAATGGCTCCTGCCACTTTCAAGCAAAATCAGCTCCTCTATATATAGCTCTCATACGAAATCAGTTGTAATTGTTCATGCTTCCGGTACCGAAGTGCTGCCGAAGTGTTGTCTGATTGTAAACAATGTAATATCAATATACAAGGCAAATTCAAGTTAATTCAAGCTGTTTTCAAGTCTGTTTCTTATTTTCCGCCTCTGAAACAGATTAAGAGCTCTTCTGAACGACTCGTTTGGGTCACAAAACGATCCTACAAGTTGCATTGTTCGATTTTCGTTAATTCGAAAGTCAGGTTTTCTTGCGTCAGGAAGATTTTCTCCTTTTATAGAAAGGATAGATTCGTGCAATATCGTGAAAAGTCAGATGTACTACAACAGTTGAGAAAAGACCTTTGGATGTTAGGTTTGTTTCTTATTTTGATTAACTGTTGATGATGTTGAGAGTTTTTATTGACACTGACATTTTAGAATATTAAGATGCATGTTTATATTATTAGAATGAAACAACTACATAGAAAAATACAAATTTAAAGAAATATTTATAAAGTATCACACGCTAGAGTCAACACTTGCTAGGATTTCGTAGACTCTGGCCTTTCTCCATGTGATTTCATGATTTCTTTTGATTTTCAGGTCAGTTAGCATGTTGCAGATTTTCTGATCCTGTTTTATAAGTTGTGTCAGAAACTCTTCTGCATTCTTCTGGAACTCTGATGGAGGAGAGTGGAGGACTTCATCGAGAAATGCTATGATGTTCCAGGTTTTGTTGTAATTAGTGTCATTTATTATGTCGACTTTCCTGTTTAGTTCTTCGTCTGTTCTTTGTTCTTTGAGTGACCACATGGAGAACTGTGTTTTAACATTGTTGGTGTCTGACCTGTCACACCCCCAAAAACCACACGCGGGGTAACACCCCTTGGAGACGTGACATGACCAGGATCAAGCCACCAATCATATTGAACAATATAGTAAAGTAATTAAAAGTTCAACCACACAATATAATTGGTGTCCGAAAACAGTTTAATAAGTCTAAGTTATCAGCGGAAGCAATTAGTTCAAAACCCAAATCATAAATTAAAGTGTTTAAGTTCATCATGAACACTCAGTGTCCATACTCCACAACGACTCTTCCCCATGCAAGCCCCTTCAAAACCTAGTGACCTGCAAAGCATGTAGTAACGAGTCAACAACAAAGTTGAGCGAGTTCACAGTTAGGTGTTTGTTAAGTTATTCCAAAAACATAGTTTCCTTTAACTGGCACCCTTGCCGTGGGGGTTACCCCATAGTTGAAAACATGATTTGTTTATCCCATTTACTCTGGTAATCCAGCCGTGGGGGCTACCCCGTGTTTACACTACTAGACTCGTTACCATATCGACCACTGACGTTAGTCATGTTTATGTGCCCTTTTGCGTCAATGTCTATCATCATTGACGTGCCCAGATCCATTAGTTCACGCCCGTCCTCTGCGGCATGGTGTGAGGCTTGTCAGACCTAAATAGCGCTATCTAACTAATGACCCACTCGCCATTGGCCCGTCGATTAAGTCGATATAAAAGGAGGGACTTCGTGATAGAGTTTTGGTCTAGTGAACTTTAAACTGTCCAAGAGGACGAGGAATTACATTCCTTAACCCGTACTGTCCTACCCAAGAAGGACGAGGAATCCATATTCCTTAACCCATTCCGAACCCACTGGGAATTACCATGCTTTGTAGAAAGTGTGAACTCACCTTAGGTTAGCTCGGCAGATAAACGAAAGGTCAATCGAGCTGCTAGGGGTCAACCACGTCCTAACATGGTTATCATACAAGTCAGGTCTAGGTTCAAGTAGTGCACATAAGTTTTACACATAAACTAACAGGTTATATCACATATTGATCATGGCAAACATGTAGAATCACGTTAACAGTCAAGTACACACATAATGCCCAAATTGTGCGACTCGGATGTTTGGGCCGTTGAGCTTGTGCGAGCCCAATCATCTTGTGTGATTTAATATTAATGCCCAATGACAACCAGCCCAACCTATTGTGCGATCAGCATAACTTGTGCGATCCACAATGGGTTGTGCGATTCGATCCAAACCCAGCCCAAATAATAATGCAACCCAAAGACTGGTGCGACCCAAACATTTAGCAGTCAACTAATCTTGTGCGGTCCATTTGACTTGTGTGATCGGATTTTGGGTTATTCGGCCCAACTGCTTAACATAATAAATTATGTTGGGTGGCCCAACATCTTGTGCGATCCACAAGATGTTGTGCGACTGTGCTTTAGGAGGTTATACAAGATGCTTTAGCTGTTGTACCCTAATTAATTTAATTTGTGTGATTCCCTTGTGCGTTTGGTCTTGTGCAACCGGAACCTCTTGTGCGATCAAAAGACTTGTGTGATCAGTTATATGTTTCCTAAAATTATGCGATCAATTAACTTGTTTCCTTTTATCTTGCAAGATTAATTCTAACAGTTTCCAGCCCTTACGTTGATCGATCAAATCAAGGGTTTTTAATTAATTCTTTTGAACATTAATTACCACTTAATCATACAAACATCAAATCAAACGATTTAACTTTCTTAAATTCATATGAACATCAAAATGATTAAATCATGTATAATCACTAATCATACATCAACCGATTCATAATTATCACCCGAATCAGTTCTGCTAACAATCATCATGATCCTAGCATGCAGTTCTAATTAATCATGTATCATCACAACACCAAGATTATATCAAACATCACATATTTCGGATTCTTATGCCTTAAATCTTCTAGCATGAACAACCCTGGTTTATCACATATAATCATAGCAACCACAACATCATCTATCAAACAAATAATAGTGAAGCACTAACCGTGATGTTCGAATGAGTTGATTGGATAGACGGGAAGGGCTTCGAGTGGGAGGGGGCTGCCGTCGGTTTCCAAGAGAAGAGAGAGAGAGAGCCTTAGGGTTTTGTGTGTGCTAAGTGTTTGCAAATAATGAGGAAAACAAATCTCACAGAGTTTATGTTGGTTTATATATAAGAGAGTGGGCCGAACCCCTTTACATGGGCTGCCCCCTTGGTTCGATTACACAAGAGTGTGGGCCGAGAGTGGTGTGGAACCAAAGCCAAAGGTGTAGGATCGTTATTAAATCCAAATGAGTCAATCAGAAGAGTTGTTTATCCGATTCAAAGGCGGAATCAATGAAACGGACGCTCAAACTAATTAAAATGCTTCTTTGATTGATTTAACAACGTTTACAACCTGAAAGCAATTTGGCAGCACTTCGTTACACTTTCCAGATCCGTTGCCAAATGAACAAACAATGCACCTATATATAGTAGAGGTAGTTTCGCTTATATGGACATGTCCATATGAGCGAAACCTGTTGCTTGTGGTTTCGCTTTTATGGACAGTGTCCATATGAGCGAAACCTCTTGCTTAGCCACTAAACTTCGATTCTCGAACCTCGTGCACCGGTTATTCTAAGCCATTCTATCCTATTACATGAGACAAAGTCAATAGACGTAATGCACTAACAGACTCCCCCTCGGATATTGACGAAGTCTTCAGTGATTGTTCTCTGTTATGACACCTCTTCAGTCTTGATCATTTTGCCTTCTCATTCAGATTGTACCAATGTAAGTATTCATCACTCTTTTTCTTTGATCAGCTTCTCTCTTTGACTCTTGCATCAAAATCTCATTACTGACTTTATCATCAACAGCTTCATCATCAGCAGGCTCCCCCTTTCTTCAAGCTTCCGTGCTTTTAGGGATCGACACCTCTCTTTCCAGCTACAAGCTCTTTCTAACTTCCAACTTGTCTTCAGACTCCCCCTTAGACTCTGCTTCCGGGATCGTAGTTTGGTATCTTATCTGCAAACACTCACACATTCCAGAAATCATAATCTGACAAATCAAACTGTTTAAACACTCCCCCTATCATCAAACTTCAAATTATTTTGCAATTTCAACAAATAGGATTTTAAGCTGATTCTTTAACAATATAAGCATCCAAATCCCCCACAGTTAATCATCCAAGTCCAAATTAATGACCTTGGAGATATCACAAACTGTTTTTGAAATTTTTGATTTTTTAAAATCAAGTTTCAAATTAATGAACTTGTTTTATTTTCAGAAACACAATCAGCTTACTCAGATTTTAAAACTCAGCATGTCAGACATCGGTTGTCGAAAATAAAGCAGAAATCAAAATCTTTTTGAATTTTCTAAAAATATAAAGCAGTAAAAAATATGTACAAACATATTTACAAATAATATTTTTGTTTGAGAATGCGTGTAACAACTCTCATTAAAATTAATAATTAAAATGATAATTAGTCAATAAGAACACCCTAATTGAGACACCCAAGTGATTTGGCACTAACCCTGAAATTTCCGGAATAATCGGAATCAGGATCAGGGCCCTAAAACTCAAGGGGGCAAACCCTAGCTGATAATTATCTTAATTAAACGGTTGCTATTATTTGATTGGCTGATTTTATTGACTCAACTAAGCTACAACCGAACTCAGCTAAGCTAGGAAGTAGGCTAGACCCTTTACGGACCGTAAGGAGTTAGCCTTACGGACCGTAAGCAGACCAGAGAGCCTTACGGACCGTAAGGGGGTAGTCATACGGTCCGTAAGGGAGTCGAAATTCCTGCTATAAATAGCCGACCTTGGCATGCATTCTGTGAACTTAAATCGACGAAGAAATTCTGTCTGTGCATCGAAATATCACCGTTATACTACCAATTAAACACACACGATCACGAAACGCTGCAGCAATCAGGGTAATTACTCGATCGCTATTACGATTCAGTTTCCGGGATCAAAATATCTAAAGAATGTCTAAGTGCCGCCCACATTGGGTTATGCTTTGTCGTTTGTCGATAATTCGATAAATGAGTTGAAGCATTGTACTTTTTCGTTTGTCGATAATTCGATAAATGAGTTGAAGTACTATACTTTGTCGTTTGTCATTTTGATAAATGAGTTGAAGTATTGCACTTGATCATTTATTGTGAGAATTTGATCTCGTAAAGTTATCGTAACTGCTGTATTGATCACTAACCCTGTTTTGTGTGCATTATTGTTGAAATTAGGTTAACAGGGCTAAAATCATATTCTGTCAATACTAAATCTGCAATGTGAGTTATTCTTCTTTTATAAATTCTTTCCTCACCGTTTGTGAGTTGTTAACTGTTTTACAATACTCCAAATTTATTTTCCGAGATTATAATACCAGTGATTAAGTTGATGTAATCACCAAATTACAGCCAGTATGTGGGGTATTGTGCACATTACTACAGTTTAAATCATTTTAGGCGGGCGAACCTAATTTAATTGATTTACGTCATTCATTGGGGCAGCCAATGGTGATATGACCACTGTCACAGATCCGGTCGAGTGACAAATACTGTGGGTAGTTGGTTGATATCAGAAACATGCGTAAAAGATCTTAACACTGTGAATAATCATAAAATGTGTCGTTTTCAGTAACTAGAATAATTCACTCAGTATTTCCCGCTGACAAAATCTTTTTCAAACATGTTTCAGGTGATCTGCTGTAAATCAGGAAAAAGTGCTGAGGAGCATTTCAAGCTTAAAATAGTGGCTCAGTATAAAATAAAGAAAGATGTTGAAATAAGAATTTATCGCTAAACTTATGTATTGTAAATTATCGGGGTTTTATCCCGAATTGTGAAATAAAAATAATCGGGAAAAGTTTTAGCTTTACAACGATCCTGATATAAAAATTTCCGCTGCTAAACTCAATTAAACAAATATCACGGGGTTTCTGTCCCGCGGCTCCGGAAACGGGTTAAACCGGGTCGAGGGCCGTGACAGAAACAAGGTGGTATCAGAGCCACTGAGTTAAGCTAATTAAGTATTAAGTATTTAAACGATACTTAATTTTTCCTTATTACTATTACGTGATTATGTGGTTATGTGTTTTTAACTGATTATTTGTTAGTTACAATATGGGTAAGCAAAAGTTGCAAGATATCTATCTTAAATTAGATAGATCAATTTACGAAGAAGGAAGTTCGTCTAAAACTAAAATTTCAAAGCTCCCTACAATTCCTGAAGAAGGAATATTTGTGCAAAAAGCGAATTATGAAAATCCGCTTTCTCCTAGAAAAAGGAGTATGATTATTAAGAAAAGTAAGGAGCAAATCAGAGAAAAGAAAATTAAAAAGGAAACCCTGGAGTTACTTAAGAAATCACCTTGGGAAGATAAACTCGATGAAAAATGGGCAAATTTGTATATGTTAGCCACTGTGGCAGAACATGCAAATCTCTAAAGATGCCCTAAAATTTGCAAGCAGTACTTCTCAATAAGTAAATAAATAAAAATCTAGTAAAATAAATCTGAGTGTGTTTTCTGTATTTTGTACAAATAGTGTGCAATAAAACTTCCATGTTATTTGTTAAACTTTGTTCCAAAGTTTTAACTTGATATTTTGTGCATTTTGCATATATGCTACACAGCATGAACGAGATATCTGAAGCTTTTCAGAACCTTAATCTGTACCCAGTAAATATCGAGGTTTCTCATGAATTTACGGGATATTTTGCTGATGTGGACCAACCTGTAAAATTCCCTACTCCACCAGTGACTAAACCAAAAAGAAGGCCAAAGAAAAATTATGTATGGGGAAGCCGTATACATAAGAAAAAGTCAATTACAAAACCTCCTAGAACTAGTAAACCATTAGAAAAAGGAAAAGCGATTATAATCCAAGAAAACCCTAATCAGCAAGAACAGGAAACTGAAGCCAATACCGAGTTTAGGCAAATGGAGGAACAGTTTGATCAGTATTCTCAAGAAATAGAAATAGAAATAGGGCAAGGATCTAGGACAACTCAGGTAGAAGTGGGAGAGAGTTCTAATCAAAACAAGAGAATTACTTTTCAGGAGCAGATAGATATTTTACTAGAAAAATGTGAGACTATGCAACCTGCCAGCCCAGGTATCTTTACCTATCCTATCGAAAACCCAATTCCTATGAATTTTGCACCAACAATCACTGAACCAATAGTCCATGACCAACCTATAGAAATGGAAGAGTGGTGGACTAACGATTGGCAATTCCAAAATATTGTCAATAGCCCTTACTCGTTTCTTCCACAGTTCGACCCAGAACCCCTACCTAATCCACCAATGAGCAATGAAAATCTGGCTGAACTTCGCCATTTCGGTGAAGAATTGATGGATGCAGGAAATAGAATTAGGGAAATAGGGGGACAGATTGCCTGGAAATATGACGAGAGGGAACTCCGTTTCTAGAATGACCAGTAGGAGGGTGGTAAAGCCATCTTTGTATAATAATAAAAGTAAATAGTGAAAACCGTTGTAACATAACGAATAAAACGATGTAAAATATCGGTGTGTATTGATGCATATTATACTGATATAAAATGAAATCGAGAAATCGACAATTTTGACTTATGCGTTATAAATTGTTTGATTATTTGTATAAATTGCTAATTGCTAATTACTCCTAATAAATTATCATCAGATGGCAAATAATGATAACGAACCAGTAAATGAAGTTAATCAATCGGAGCAACACCCAGAAGATCAATATATAACCAAACAAGATATTGAAAATATGGTTGCTCAAGGAATAGCAACGCAATTCCAATGTTCGTTGCTGCTATGAAAAATCCAAACGAGCCACAACATATCATTCCTAGTAAACATACTATCGAAGATAATTTCAGTAATAGTATAAACGGGGGCAATGATCATATAAATCATGACAATGAATCTCAGCACACGCCGCGCCCTAAGAAACGAAAGGCTGCAACACCTGGTTGCACTTTCAAAGAATTCCTTGCTTGTAAACCCGCTGAATTTGCAGGAAATGAAGGAGCAACTGCAACACTGCGATGGTTAGAGAAAACCGAAGCAGTAATTGCAATAAGTAAATGTGCTGAAGGAGATCAAGTCATGTATGCCTCAAACCTGTTTAAGGAAGGAGCACTAGAATGGTGGAACACAGTGCTGCAGGCAAAAGGCAGACGGGTGGCTTATGCTATGACTTGGGACGAATTTAAAAATCTTGTCGAAAGGAAATTCTATCCTGAGTATGAGAAGGAACAAATGGCAAATAAGTTCCTCAATCATCGAATGACCGGCGTAGATTGTCGTGGATATACTTCGACATTCTTCGAATATGCGAGAGTGGTACCTAACCTGGCTTCGCCAGAACCAGTACTCATTTCTCGATATATTTGGGGATTAATGTGACACCTGTGTCACCTCGAACACCAAACAAATGCCAAACCTATGAAACATTGTCTTTCATACTTGGAATTTGTATAAATATGTGTATCTTTCGCACATATCAATTCTTGTTCAATTCCGAGCTTTAAATCGCTTTCTGGAAAGTTATAAGCGCACTGGTGCGTAAAACGTAATCAGTTTAGCGCGACAAACACTCCGGAATAGTGAAATAGGCTTAACATACCTTAAATGACCTTTACATAACTTAGAAATAAGTTTTGGAAGATTTGGTATGGCAAAAACAAGTTTATTCGATCGCAGGGACTATTTGCGTCAAACTGCGAAACTATACCGATTCGTATGGTGTCGAACAGTCCGGAACTTGATCATAAGTTAAACATACCATATATAACCTAAACATGGCTTAGAAATAAGCTTTGATAGGTTCGGTGTGCGAAAACATGCTTATGTGATCTTACAGGGACTAAAAGTGTCAAAAACGGCGTAAGTTTGCATTTTCGCGCATATCTTGCGTTCTGGACACATCTGGACATCCAAAATTTTTGTACACACTAAAATATTTTTATTTTAGTGATCGCCATGCAAAAATTCCATTCGTCGCTTAATTTGGATCGATTTTGCGTTCGTTACGACTTCCGTCGTAATTAACCGAACAACGCGATTGTACGACCAAACGAACCGACATCCGAGATATTTTCGAGCATGTTTTGAGTCCCCTATGCTTTAACTTCATTTTATAGCCTTGAAATGAGGTTAACGGGGTTTAAACGCATCGAAAAAGGCTTTAAATGCGTGCAGGGACCATTTCTGCCATTTTTGAAACTTTGCTGAATCAGACACACCGTAGCGTAGCGCGAGCCCTCCTGCCTATGCCGTCGCGCTACGCGAGCGCCACATCTGGGCAGAAAGTGTGTTTTCAGCATCAGTTTGTAAATTCAGGGGCCAATCTTGCAATTTCTTTGTGTGGTAACCAAGTTACCACCTCTCCAAGGCTTTGCACCTGCTCCTAACAAATGTATGGCTAGGATTTCATGCTTCTTGGCCACACAAACACTTGTCATGATCTTGTTGATCACCAACAACTATAAATAGCCCAAACATTTCATTGTTTCATTGCTCATTCCTTCCTTTCTCTCCTTCAAATCTGATTTGGAGAGCTCCCAAGAGTTTGGAGCTTTCTAATCTCTTTTGGGAACTTGGTTTTTCTTGTAGAAAAGATAGCAAGGACTTTAGTGAGTCTTCTTTCATACTTGTTCTTTATGTTTAAGCAGAAAGTCAAACAGTTTGACCAACAGTTTGACTTTCGGTTTTGACCATCAATTGGTCAAGTCAAGGTTCAATTGAACTTTGACACGTGATTGTAATCACGATAGTTATAATCCTTCGTGATTATAACCGCTGATTACCACGTTAACTAGGCATAGTGTCGAGTCAAAGTTTCGGTCAAAATGCGTTTTAGCACGCATTTTGCAACGGAACTATTTTAGGGTATCAAAACACTTTGTTTTGATACCAAATCAGTAGGTTAAACATGTTTTGACATGTTTAACTCGACACTATTAGTTTTGTGCTTGTTTAGGGTCGTAAGGTAAGCGGTCTAAACAACCGCTTAGACTTTCGAACCCGACCCGTTTGGTCGATCTTTAGGATCCGACCAAGCTTAGTTAGTGATCATAGTTGTATAGGGAATAACCACTGAGGTTATACCTTATGATCACATAGGATTGGTTAGTCATATGCTAGTTAGCTTGTATGCCCATAGGAAATGACCAAAATGCCCTTTTGAAGCTAAAATCCGTATTTTGATTATGTGAACATATTTTTGACATATAATCTGATTTAGTAACATGTTTAGGGATAATTGGGCATGTAAGACTTGACATAGCACATAGTTAACCATCCGAACATAGTTTTACGCAAACGACGCATTATAGTGGCTTATACTACCATAATGGGTCGAAACGGGTCAAAAGCACTTAGGTAGACTTCCAAATCAGAATGTTGGGACTATTGAATCATACCATATGAGTTCAAATACTCATTTGATTTATAGAACCTCATTCTATCCTATCTCCCGATTTAGGATCCGATTGTTTATCATAGTGATCCATTCTAGGTGCCACTTGATTCCTTGATTTTCCGAGCTTTGTTAGGACACTTAATCAAGGATACTCGCAATCTCAAGTGAGTACATAGTCCCCTCTTTTACTGTTTTCAAATGTTTTGGGGTGAAACATATATGCCTATCTGTTATTTTCCTGATTTTAAACTACATAATGCTTATTACATATTCTTCGATAAACTAAACGATTTCCTATGGTTTAAACACTGATTTTCCAAAACTTAATAAACAAATTGTTGGATTGTACCATTTTTATACATTCACCCAGCCGATTGGTAGTACGATATAGCGCTATAGGACTAGACACCCCATTCCTGTTGTATGGAATGTCAGAAACCAAATTTAAACCAAATAGAAATTGCCTTCGTGGTATTTCTATAGTCTCCAAAGTGTAGTTTGATACACTAAGGCTTTGTTGAATACCAAATCACACTCTCTTTGTATATGTTGATATACTACAAAAGTACAGTCTGATGTGCTCTCAAATGTGATCTACCAAAGTATATTTTGATATACTAAGTACAAAATCCAACATATGTTTTAACATACTTTGTTATTTTAAACTAAAGTATATTTTGATATACTATCCAAAGCATAGTTTGATATGCTACTGTTTTCCAAAGTATAGTTTG
Source organism: Helianthus annuus (assembly GCF_002127325.2). NCBI lineage: Eukaryota > Viridiplantae > Streptophyta > Magnoliopsida > Asterales > Asteraceae > Helianthus > Helianthus annuus. The sequence continues at coordinate 143,725,286 of NC_035446.2, read as the reverse complement.
ATATACTACCGACTTTGTTATTTCATAAACCAAAGCATAGTTGATATGCTATTTATTAAACCAAAGCATAGTTGATATGCTATTTTTAAACCAAAGTATAATTTGATATACTATCAATACTTTTATCCTTAAACCAAAGTATATTTTAGATATACTACCAAAACTACTATTTTAATTACTAAAGTATATTTTGATATACTATCCATTTAACTTTTTTAAAACTAAAGTATACTTTGTTATATTATTTATACAAACTTTTCAAAACCAAAGTATATTTTTGTCTATACTATAAACCCTTTTCCAAAACGACACGTTTTCAGAAACAAAACTTTTACATTAGATTCATGGCTATTTTGAAAACATAAAACCTTTTCTCGTATTATCTAAAGCCATGAATCTAATACACAAAAACCTATGTTACTCACAGGCATTTTTATGCTGACGTGTCTATTTTCATATATGTTTCAGGTACTACTATGTGATGATTGATGATGCATGCTAAACATAGGATGGACTCGTGCCTTAGTGACTTAAAAACTGAGAAACAATTATTGTGTTTAATCTAAGTTGTACAAAAACAATGAGTTCAATAATTCAATAAAACAAAACTATTTGATCCATGGTTGTGAAACAATGATTCTGTTACAACACTCCCCGACGTTTCCGCCACGATTTGTTGTTTTACGTGGTCGGGGTGTGACAGAAAAGTTGGTATCAGAGCCAATGGTTATAGGGAATTAGGTTATTAGTAATGCTTTGACCTAGACTATAACCTTCCTAGGACCCTAACACAAGTTATCTTGTGTTTAGTCTTAAAACAATACACATCACCTATCCTTAGGTGATAACCACAACGAGAACACAATAACGAATCCGCTTCGAAAATTAATCATCTATCCTTGGATGATTGATTACTAGGTTTTGAACCCTTTGTTATAAGGTTTTGAACCCTTCCAGTCTGGTTCATCTTTGGCTTTGTGCCTTTCGAGTTTTCAAAATCTTGTCAAAGTTTGGGTCTAAATAATGTGAACACATGCAAACTGGAAGAGTGAATGCCTGTACCCTGAGATTTCTGTCTAAGGCTAGAGTGTTTGTACAAATCCGCAGTATCGGACCAGTCACTCTTACCTGGGAACTCTTGGGGTGAGTGTCCACTTATAGGCGAGCATGTCTTCGCGATACATTATATTGACCCGCTTACTTTGATTAGTCACTGTCTCATTTGTTTGCCTTTGGTAACAAACAAATGGTCACAATCTTCATGCGTTGTCATTTTCCTTTGGCTATCATTCGCTTGTTTCCTCCTATGCCTTCCATTATCTTCAAGATGCCTCTTCATCGCAACAACACACGAATGTCCGAACCAGGTGCTGCAGTTACCCAGCAAATAGGTGTCGTACTCCAGAGGACCGTTGTTTTAGCTATCACCATGACTCGCCTCAGGGATGAAACCGTGTAAGGGAACTGCTCCTTGGTGCAATCAATGTAGCCGTCATCACTCGAATCAAATACCTTGTTTCAAGTGTACCCACTGTGGACGATGGGGACATTTGATTAACAGGTGCCGCTTTGCAATCCAAAGCAAAGCTGTTATAAACCCTGCTGTTGTTCAAATCTTCAAATCCTGCTTCATATGTCGCCTTGGCATATCTAGCGCCTCAACCTCATGAACTTTCTACCTTGTGTATCAACTTAAGCACGCCTAGTGCAAGGTGTTGAAAAGTTGGTACCAAAATGCTGCAAATCCTGCCGTTGTTCGAGCACAGTTTCCTCCTGGATCGTGCTATAACTGTGGTGACCTTACTCACTACAGGAACAATTGCCCAAGACTTATTAATACAAATCCAGCACGTGGACGAGTATTCAACATAAACGAGGCAAATGCAAATGACAACGCAGCAGTGAACAATTAGTCTTTTGTATTTCCTTTGTTGTTATCTTTTGACATTTGAGACAATTCAGTTATTATAAATAAAATGGTTGTTCCAATTTTATTTCCAAAACTGATCCGATTGTGTGTTGGCATACCCCTACAATACCGACACCAAAGAACCATGTTCTTTCCAGAACAAACTACTCTTGTGGTTCCTTCATTCTATGATCATTTGTGATCTCCCCAAAAATCCTAAGTACTAGTTTCTTTTAAGAAACAAAGTACATGTGCAATTCTTAATCAGATACTTGAAGTACCATTTCAAATCTTTGATTTGATAAAGGTGCTATCATAAGTCCTTAATTGGATTCTTAATCAAAAACCCAGATCATGAAAATGAAATTAAAGAATTTCTTACATGGATCGAAGTCGATTTCTTCATCAATTGACAAAATTTGAATGATAGAAACACTTATCAACGCTCGAATCGAACGAATCGAGTGATTATCTCCAAAATCACCGGAAAAAAACGAGATTTTTTTATGAAATTAAACTGGGTTTTCTTCAAAAAAAAAAAAAAAAGCTGAAGAACACGTTGATCGGGTTCTGAATCATTGATTGGTGATGAAAATCGCACTATAATGTAGTGATTATTGAGATAGAAAGTGAAGAAATAGTTGAAGATGGTGGGTTTTGAAATGGTGGGTTTTTGAATTTACTGGGTTTTGAAAAAGGAAGAAGAAGGAGTTGGATTGACTAAAATACCCCTTCTCTTTATTTTAAAATTTGCCACATGTCATAATCCTATGGCTTCCTATCCTTCCTAGCGAAAATTAACTTTCTATTTGATCTTTTCCCTTGTATATGAATGGTGAACCAAGAAAACGTTTTTAATGCTTTTTTTCCAATTAAGAAAATTATTGAAAAATTGAAAAATGCTAAAAGATAACGTTTCTAAGATTATTAAAACCACTTAAAAGATAATTTTTCTTAAATCTTATTAAATAATATACATTTATAAAAGGAAACTTAAATCTTGTTAAATGATATATATTTATAAAAGGAAATTCATTTTAGTTTATAGAATTATAAGTGAGAAAAAGTAACTTTAAAAAAAATACCTATTTTGGTAAATAAGTTTTCTATCTACACCTACTTGAGAAAAAACTCAACTATTATCCGTAAGATTTTATTTATTTACTCATGAAACAATATTTTGAAAGGATAAATATGCTATCATGAACTTAGATGGATATGCTATCATGAATTTAGATGGATAAGTATGAATATTTGAATTTCTGAAAGGATATAACTGAAGTAATTCTTTGTTTATTAACCATGGGAATAATCCAAAAACATCATTAGTTCTATATTTTATGTGTTTTGGACAGTGGCCATATGGGCTGAATTTATATGGTATGGGCTCTCAAACTCTACTCAGCTAAGTAAGACAGTAAGTGTGAATGCTGCTACTTTGAAGATACATACACTTTCCCATTCTGAGTGATGTAGGCTCCCATGATCAACTGTAATGGAAATTATTTTGTAGGAGTAAGTCGTAAAAGATTTTAAATTTTTTTAGTTTTGTTGGTAGACAAAGTTTTAAGTTACTTATTAAGTAAGGGTTAAGAACTCTGTAATGGAAATTATTTTGTATTTAATAGACCTTCTATATATTTTAGGATGTGATTGTAAATATTAATGTGCATATATCTTCATCTCATTAGGAGATCCTTTCTTGTACTATATATATTATGTTGTTGAATGAAAGAAGGGCAAGCAATTCATTCCTATATGGTATCAAACCTCACAACGATCCTACCCTAATCCCCACCGCCGGCTGCCGGCTTCTTCCCCTAACCTTCTGCCTCTCGATCTTCTGCTCTTCGTTCACCTTCTGCCTCTCGACCTCTCCCTCATGGATTCCAAAAATCACCCGGCTCTTGCCGTCTCTAATATCAAAACACATATCCCCATCACGCTTGAACAGGATTCCGCACAATATACAACTTGGTCCACTCTATTCCAAGTTCAGTGCAGGATTTTTGAAGTTGCTGATCACCTCAGCCCACCGCCGGCCGCCGCCTCCTCTTCCTCTGCAGACTCAGAAAAGAAAGCCGATGATTCAGCCGATAAGGCCCTCTGGCAGCGCATCGATGCAGTTGTTCTTCAGTGGATTTACGCCACCATCTCCCCCGCTCTTCTCCACGTTATTCTCTCTCCCGGGCAAACGGCATATGAAGCATGGACAGCCGTGCAAAATCAGTTTAATGATAACAAGACCACTCGAGCGGTGTTTCTCGGTCAAGAATTTGCTCATCTCAGCCTTGACGGTTTTTCCTCTATGGCTGAGTACTGCCAACGGGCGAAACACCTCGCTGATCAACTTAAGGCAGTCGGTTCCCCTGTTGATGACAACATGCTGGTCATTAAGATCTTAACAGGCCTCACAGAACAGTACGACAGTATCTCAACAGTATTACAGAATCGCGACCCGCTTCCTGATTTTAATGAGGTACGATCACGTCTCACCATGGAAGAAGACAAGAAGAAGCGTCAAACCGCCCGCGCGGCCCAGCTTTCCGCTACTGCCCTCGCAGCCTCTGTCTCCTCACCCTCACAGAATTCACATCAGCAACCTAGTTTCTATCCGGCTTCGGATCGCGGTCGTGGTCGCTCACGCGGTCGCGGTCGTGGTCGTGGTCGAAACTACAACAACCGCAACTATTCCAGTCGTGGCCAGCAACCTAATACTCCAACTCATCCCTACATCGTGTTCCCGAGTAATTGGACCGCCAACCAATGGGCCTCACTTTTACATGGTTCTAACTCTGCATCGTCCCCGACTATACCGCCGTGCCCATATCCCTCCAAACCAAACACTGTTGGTCCAAACTCATAGGTCATCCTCGGGCCTCGACCCGATAACAACGGCTCAGCGGCATACACGCCAACGGATATAGAGCAGGCACTGTACACCATGGCACTAAACCAGCCAGACCACGGGATCATGGACACGGGCGCAACCGCTCATTCGGCCAATGAACAAGGTATCTACTCTCCGTCTACTTTTAATAAGTGCACTGACAAAAATATTATTGTTGGTAATGGCATGGCAATTCCGGTTTTGGCACAAGGCAACCAAACTTTACCACCCCCTTTTCCACCCCTAAAACTAAATAATGTCCTTTTTGCACCTAACATTATTAAAAACCTTATTTCCGTTCGCCGCCTTACCACTGATAACCTTGTTTCCATCGAGTTTGACACTTTTGGTTTTCTTGTGAAGGATCTCAAAACTCGGGCGCCTATCCTTAGATGCAACAGCACCGGCGATCTCTATCCATTGACACAGCCTCTATCCACCATCTCTCAACCTTCCGCTCTTGCTGCTGTCACTCAAGATCGCTGGCATCAACGATTAGGCCACCCTGGCGACACTTTATTACATTCTTTGAAACTTTCTTCTCGTATTTCTTTTAGCAAACAAAACAATAAATTGTGTGAACCTTGTGTGTTTGGTAAAAGTGTCAGACTTCCGTTTTATGATTCTGTTAATTACACCCATTTACCGTTTGATATTGTGCATAGTGACTTATGGACCTCCTCTGTCCTAAGCACGGGAGGTCATCGATATCACGTCTTATTTCTTGATGATTGCACCAACTTTCTATGGACTTTTCCCCTCACCACCAAGTCATAAGTATTTGCCACATTTGTCAATTTCTACAATCACATTACCACTCAATTTGAACGTAAAATTAAACAGTTTCAATGCGACAACGGTAAAGAATATGCCAATAACAATTTTCTCCAATTTTGCAACGCACATGGTATGCACTTTCGTTTTTCTTGTCCCTACACCTCCTCCCAAAATGGTAAGGCGGAACGCAAAATCCGCACTATCAACAATATGCTTCGCACCCTCCTAGCTCAAGCTAATCTACCGCCATCCTTTTGGCACCATGCTCTCGAAACCGCCACGTACCTCCTAAATATTATTCCAAGTAAAAACCATGATTTCTTATCACCAACGTCCCTTTTATACAAGTGCACACCCGAATATCAACACATTCGTGTCTTCGGGTGTCTGTGCTACCCTCTCTTACCTTCCACTACTATACACAAACTTGCCAATCGTTCCCAACCATGTGTCTTCCTTGGATACCCGCAAAATCACTGTGGCTATAAATGTTTCGATCTCCAAACCAAACAACTTTTTACTTCCCGACACGTATATTTTGAAGAGTCCATCTTCCCCTACAAATTTTAGTCTCCTGCTAACCCTCACACCTATGACTTTCTTCACCTTCCTACGGTCCCTCCTCCACAGACTACTTTCACACCCACTACCTCCCTTCATGGCCCAAATGACCAGCCCATACACCAGCCCAGCCTCTACCCCTACGTTCACTCCTCCACTTCGCCAGCCACACCCACCTCGTCACCAGCCCAATATAACTCGCCACCTCCCACCCCTAGCCCAACAGCTACGCCACAACTTCCAACCCAACCCCAACCGACCACCCCACACAGTCCACCTCCCTCCCCTAGCCCAACGGCCCACTCTAACCACCCATCCAGCCCAATCCCGGCGTCTGGGATTCCTCTCAATACCAGCCCATCCATCCCCTCTCCACCAACCGGCCCAAACTCTTCACCTCTCCAATCGCCCACCGCCTCTGACCCACACCCAAACTCTTTGCCGGCCCAACCGACCCTCTCCCCGGCCCCTAACCAATCACCTGTCATACCCCCTCGCACCATCAGAACCCGTTCCATGAGCGATATCGTAAAACCCAAACAACTATTTAACCTATCAACCACCACCATTGCACCCATACCACGAAACCCTCAGGTTGCCTTGACCATTCCCGAATGGCATGATGCCATGACTGACGAGTTTAGTGCACTTCTTAAAAACAAGACTTGGGAGTTGGTTCCTCGGAAACCGAATATGAATATTATACGTAGTATGTGGTTGTTTAAACACAAATTTAATTCGGATGGGAGTTTGGCGCGATATAAAGCTCGTTTGGTTTGTGACGGTCGTCGTCAACAACCGGGTGTTGACTGCGGGGAGACATTTAGTCCGGTTGTCAAACCGGCTACTATTCAGTTGGTTTTATCATTGGCTTTGGAACAATCATGGACTGTTAATCAGTTAGATGTTACGAATGCTTTTCTTCATGGTACTTTGCATGAGACCGTCTACATGTATCAGCCGATGGGGTTTCGTAGTTCCGACTATCCGGACCATGTTTGTCTTCTAAAGAAATCATTATACGGTCTCAAGCAAGCTCCTCGTGCATGGTACCAGCGTTTCACAGATTTCGTGGTCTTACAGGGTTTTAAGCAGAGTAAGTCAGATAATTCTTTGTTTGTTTATCGTCATGAGCATGACACTGCCTATTTGCTCATTTACGTCGACGATATTATACTTACCACGTCTTCGGCTGTTCTTCGTGATCGGATTATGGCATGTCTGGCAGGCGAGTTTGCTATGAAGGATTTGGGGGCATTATCTTATTTTTTGGGTATTCAGGTGACACGGACCGACAATCATATGTTTCTTTCCCAGTCCGCTTATGCTAAGGATATTATTCATCGAGCCGGTATGGACTCCTGTAAGCCCGTTGCCACGCCAGTGGATACACAGTCCAAGCTCAGTGCCCATTCCGGTATTCTTCATGATGATCCTACCACACATCGTAGCCTCACGGGTGCGCTTCAGTATCTCACTTTCACCCGTCCAGACATCTCGTATGCGGTGCAGCAAATTTGCATGCATATGCACTCTCCCACAACTGCTCACTGGCATGCTTTAAAACGGATTCTTCGATATATACAGGGCACCATTGACTTGGGACTTCACTTAGATGGGACGGATACGTCTTCTTTGCGAGCTTACACTGACGCTGACTGGGCGGGTTGTCCTGACACTCGACGCTCCACCTCCGGCTATTGTGTTTACCTTGGCGAAAATTTGATTTCTTGGTCCTCGAAGCGGCAGTCGACAATCTCACGTTCTAGTGCTGAAGCTGAATATCGCGGAGTAGCGAACGTTGTTGCTGAAGTCTGCTGGCTTCGGAATCTTCTTCTAGAGTTATGTCATCCTATTTCTCGTGCCACTTTGGTTTATTGTGTTAATGTCAGTGTCGTCTACTTGTCTGGTAATCCGGTTCAGCATCAACGTACGAAGCATATTGAACTAGATATTCATTTTGTTCGTGAGCAAGTTTAGAAAGGTCACATTCGCGTTTTGCATGTCTCATCTCGTCACCAGATTGCTGACATCTTCACTAAAGGACTGTCGCGTGTCTTGTTTGATGATTTCAGATCCAGTCTCAGCATTCGGCCACCCTTCGCTTCGACTGCGGGGGTGTAATAGACCTTCTATATATTTTAGGATATGATTGTAAATATTAATGTGCATATATCTTCATCTCATTAGGAGATCCTTTCTTGTACTATATATATTATGTTGTTGAATGAAAGAAGGGCAAGCAATTCATTCCTATAGTATTATGAGTTATGATTGAAAGATCGGTTTCTATTAAGTGGAAAACTAGGGGTTTCATTTGTCATAGATTGGGTTTTAGTGCAAATATGTTCTTATTGACTGCAATCCAAACACAACACAACATAGAGGTTGAAAATTGAAGTGGATGTAAGAGGGTACTTTGTGTTTTTGTCTATAAATGTTGCTATAGGATAGGTTTGAGTTTGGGTTCAAGAAAAGGAATAGGTGTCAAGATTTTATAGATAGGTTAAGGATGAAAAGAGGGAAAGACTAAAAGTAGATTAGTACGATGGTGAGCATGAAGACTACCTTATACCGACCCTTTTAGTTCTTTTTACTTCTTTTTTTGTTTCTACCTGCAACCCTTCTAGAGAATCAAAAAATCTTTAATTTATGTATTAACTATGATCAATGAGAAATGATCAATGTTTTTGCAGGTTGGCAAACCAATCCTCCAAGCTGTTTTCTTCATTCGAAAGCAATTGGTGTCATGCCCATTATCACTCAAGTATGAAATTATGTTTCACAAAAAAGTTTATTTTTAACTATCATTGAACTTAATGACATTAGATGACAACCTCATGGAGAGAAAGATGATAAGATCATCGCATTATGTGCTGATGATCCGGAGTATAGACTGTACAATGCCTTCAAGGAGTGAATATTAATGTTTGTTTATTTTTTATGCATATGGACATCACGGACAAGCGCCTCAATGAGAGACGTTGTTATTACCTCCTCAGGGTAAACTTATGTACTCATTGTTTTATTTTATTTTGTTTTTTTATAGATATAAAAAGGCTGCAATTAAAATTGTTATGCGTGTTTGATTCACTTATACATTTTGCTGGATTAAAGGCACTTGGTGAAAGTGTTCAAAGTTATTGATGTACTATCACAATAATGTTGTTGCTACTTTAACTTTGTTGGAAGTTATATAAGCTTATTGATTCAAAGAAGGTCTTATGCACGCTAAGTTGTGGTCGCTTAGATGCTCTAAGTTGAAGTTAAGGTTTGTCTGAATGTTAATCTCACAAAAGACATTTATTAGTAATATTTTATTTCATTTATAAAAAAAAATATTTAGAGTTATGTATTACATATTTTACATTGTTCATCTCGTGTAACACACGGGTATCTAACCTAGTCTATTATATATAATAGGGGAAATGGACTGTATCACCGTCAACTATGTAAAATTGGCCAATATCACGCTCAACTTTCAAGTTGGCTCCCACCACCCTCTACTCGACAAGTTGGTGTCACTATCACCCCTTCGTTAAAAAACACTAACTGAGTTAGTATTTTAAGCCTATGTGGCATTTAAATGATGACTTGGAAGCACACGTGGACAGAGCCTCAATAAATACCCCCTTTCCCTCTCTAATCAGTTGCATTTCATCAAAACCCAGTTCACCAGTTCACTTCAATGTTGGCGATCAAACCCTAGTTCCTTGATCATCGATGATTGCAGGCAAAATTCAGACTCCCAAGAGGTAAGGTTGATTGCATTGTAATTTTACACACTGATTTAAGTTATGGAGCGTATAGATGTTATGCTTTGGTACGGTGGTTTTCTTGATTTCTCTTTTGATCAACCTCAGTATGTTGATGGTAATTCTAAGTTAATCCAAATGGATTTTGATCATATCGCATACTTTGAGCTAGTTGATTATGTAATGGAAACCAACGAGTATGAAAATAGGGATTTTTATATGTATAGGATGGATGCGGATAATGGTGATTTTAAACTGTTTCGTGATGATAAAGATGTGTTGGAACTTGCAATTAAGGCTAAAAATTGGAGTGAATCATTCATTGAAGTCTTTGTTCAACATAGCCCAATTATGTCTGAACATAAGACCCACCACTGTTCCCAACCCAGTAAACCACAGGCCCAACCCAGTTGCCAGTCCAGTACCCAGCCCATTAAACCTAAGTCTAGTTCCCAGCCCATTAAACGACAAGCCCAACCCAAAAAACTAGTACCCAAGCCCAGAAAAAAAGTAGTACACGTGAAAGTGGGTAGGGCATCTGGTAAATGTTTTACAACTCCTGAAGTCCCTAGATCTGGAAGTACATCAGCTGTTAAACAGGTTGTTGAAGAACCAGTACATGAGGCTTCATGGGCATTTGATATAGATAAGGAAACAAATCTTAAAGAGGTTGTGAAAGAATCAGTAAAAGAGGTTGTACAGGAAGAAGTCTTTGGTCAACATAGTGATAAAGAAGTTGTGTTAGAACAGGACAGTGAAGACAGTGAAGATAGTGATTACAATGAAGAGTCCAGTTGTGATGATGATGAGGATTGTTATTCTGATGAGGATGAGGTTTTGGAAGAATTGGTTGGCTTAGATTCAGACAGAGAAGATTTTGAATGGAAACAATCACAAGATGCAATTAAACAAGCTACCAAGGATGAAGAAGCAGCCACAAAGAAGATACTTGAAGAGTGTATCAAACATAATGAAGAAGAAGGTAATTTGCATGAAACTAATGATGCAGGTTGTGCACATGTAGAGGGATACAGTAGTTATGAAGAATCAGATGGTGATATTGCCACACCAGGTGATAGTGAAGAAGATGATGTTCGAGGTAAAAAGTTTAGGGAAACTGCTCCTAGTGTAAGTGCACAAACTAACTGGAAGAAGTTTGTTTGGAAAGTTGGGACAAGGTTTGCTTCAAGGGATTCCTTTAAGGAGGCAGTTAGAAGATATGCTGTGTCTAATGGCAGGAATCTTTTCATAGCAAAGAGTGATAGCAAACAAGAAGGTCGTGTAGTAATCAAGTGTGTAGCAGGGTGTCCTTTCTATCTATTTTGTTCAGTGCACACAGGGAAAGAGTGTTACATGATTAAAAGTGTGAAAAACCATCACACTTGCCAAAGAAACATGATAAAGAACAGGCAACTAACTGCTAAGTTTATAGGTGATGAGTTCCTACCTTTATTTAAGGCCAAACCACACTGGTCTGCAAAGGAAATCATAACTGCTGTCAGACAAAAGTACAAGGTGATTATAAGTAAGTGGTTGGCTTATAAGGCTAAGAAAAGTGCACATAAGAAGCTTCATGGATCAATGAGAGATCATTACAGTAAGATTGGTTCATATCTGAATGCATTAAGGAAAGCAAATCCATCATCAACTTTCAAGTTGGAAATTGCTCCACCAGGTTTCATTAATCTAAATCTAGAGGCCACATGTGAAGCATTCTTCAGACTGTTTGTATGTTTTGATGGTCTTAAAAAAGGGTTTCTAGCTGGATGCAGGAAGGTGTTGTGCTTAGATGGGTGTTTTCTAAAGACCTTCCTTGGAGGAATGTTGTTAATTGCTGTTGGGAGGGATGCTAATGACCAAATGTATCCTGTGGCTTGGGCAGTTGTTGAAGGAGAAAACAATGACAGTTGGGAATGGTTCATGCATGAGCTACTGCTATGTTTGGAAGTAAATGATGCTGGGCTTTCATGGACATTGATTTCTGACCAGCAAAAGGTTGTTACTCAATTCTGTCTTCTTAAATCAGTTATTTAGTGATTCATTACTTATGTTTAAATGCTTTGGCAGGGTCTGTTAAATGCTGTTTCAATGATGTGGTCCTATGCAGAGCATAGAAACTGTGAAAGGCACATCTATGCAAATTGGCACAAATCATTCAAAGATGAGGAGCTGAAAGAGTTGTTTTGGAAATCAGCTAGGGCTTACTCTGAAAGTGACTATATACAAGCAATTGAAGACATGAAAGCAATCAATCCTGATGCTGTAGAGGCCTTACTGAAGCAGAATCCCAATTGGTTTAACAGGTGCTATTTGAACACCCACACCAAGTGTGATGTAATAGTAAACAACATGGCAGAAACCTTTAATGGTTTTATCATTAATGCAAGGTCAAAACACATAATTCATATGTTAGAGGATATAAGGATTCAGGTCATGAGTAGGTTAGTGACAAAAAGGACAGAAATGGCTGCCAGAGATGTTATCATATGCCCTAAAATCCAGGAAAAACTTGAATTTTCAAAAGCTGCTTCTTATAGATGTGAGGTGTATCCCTCATCATATCAAGTTTTTCAAGTAAGGGATTTTGATGATGTCTCTGTGGATCTAGAAAAGAGAAGCTGCACATGTAGAAAATGGGATTTAAGGGGATATCCTTGTAAACATGTATGTGCTGTTGCTGGTTTTTTACATAAGAATGCTGAAGACTATGTTGATGTGTGTTATCACAAAGATACATACATGAAGGCTTATGAGTTCTCAATACCTCCATTGCCTAGTGAAAGGTATTGGACCAAGATCAATCAGCCAATGGATCCACCACCAATCAAATCTGCTCCTGGTAGGCCCAAGAAGAATAGGAAGAGGGATCCTCATGAAGATCCAAAAAGGCCTGGGAAACTCACAAAGCATGGGGTTATAATGAAATGTAGTAACTGTGGGGCTAGAGGTCACAACAAAAGAAAGTGCACTGAGAAGGGGAAAACAACTAAAGGTAAATGTTATTAAGTTTAAGTTTATTCTTTTGTTAATTACATGGCTTAAAGTTTGTGTCTCAGGTGGTTCTGCTCCAAAGAGACAGAAGAAGTCAACTAAAAAGGCAACAAAGCAGTCCACTCAAGAGGCAACCCAGCAGTCCACTCAAGAGGCAACCCAGCAGTCCACTCAAGAGGCAACCCAGCAGTCCACTCAAGAGGCAACTCAGAAATCTACTCAAAAGGGAACCAACAAGTCAAGTCAAAAGGGAAAGAGAAAGACCAATCAAGGCTGAAGTTATATGTGATCTTTTGTGTTTGTGGCACTGTTATGTATGACTTAATTAAGTAGACAATGTTATGTATGACTCTAATATTTTGTCTAAAAACACCTTCTAGTAATGTGGGACCAGTTAAGTAGTCAATCTATGACTTTTCTATGTTGTTTGACTTTTTCAGTGTTGTTTGACTTTTTCAGTGTTGTTTATTGAGTCACATATTGGTGTACATATTCCATTATGGTCATTGTGTTCACTTTAACATGTTGACTCAAAAATTGATGACCATGCTTTCTGTTTGGTATGTTTTGGTCAGTCTGCAGTTTGGTTTGGTGATTCTGCTGTTTGGTTTGGTGATTCTACAAGTGCACTTGGAAGTGCAGTTGCACTTTGGTGGGAGCTTTTGGCCAACTATGCACCTAGTAACAGTTTGACTGCAAATTGGTCAAACTTTGGAAGTGTAGTTGCACTTTGGTTCATATTTGGCCAACTATGCACCTAGTAACAGTTTGACTGCAAATTGGTCAAACTTTGGCCAAAATTCAACTTACAGTTTGGTCTGCTGTTTCTACAAGTTCACTTGCAAGTGCAGTTGCACTTTGGTTCATATTTGGCCAAATGCACCTAGTAACAGTTTGACTGCAAATTGGTCAAACTTTGGCCAAAATTCAACTTACAGTTTGGTCTGCTGTTTCTACAAGTTCACTTGCAAGTGCAGTTGCACTTTGGTTCATATTTGGCCAACTATGCACCTAGTAACAATTTGACTGCAAATTGGTCAAACTTTTGCCATTTTGGCTTCATATGCAGTTTGTAACAGTTTGACTGCAAATTGTTTCTACAAGTTTGTGAATTTTGGCTCAAACAGTTTGACTGCAAATTGTTTCAGTCACTTGCAAGTATGGTCAACATGTACATTAAGTTATATGTCCAGTTGAGTCAAAGAAACAAAACACTTCATTTCATAACAAGTGGGCACAAATGGTTACAACTACTAAATACCACAACAGTTCATTATCAATAAATACTAATTCCACAAATACAACAATATGGCAATTGCAATTACAAAGGTTAGCACATATGGTTTCTTCGACTTCGTCTTTGTGCCAAATCTCATTGCTTTCAAGTTCTTGTTCTCTTCTATTAACAACATATTGTGTAATTCAAGGTTCTTTATCTTCAGGTCTTTAAACGTTACTTGAGTTGAGGTGCCGTATGAACGTTCAACGAACATCTTATCAACATCTTCTTTCCAGAGGAAGAATTTGCAATCCCCTCTCTACAAAACACAACAACTATAAGGAAATTGCAATGGAATATCTCCTAAACACCAAATTGATATGCAATTTCAACTTACAGGCCAGTGAGAACAGCCGTAAAATTCTTCACCATGTCGTTCACTTTTACGACCAGCTACTCGAAGAACAGCAACAACATCGTGATGACAGTACAAATTGCCATCCAAATCGACCTTGAATACTTTAGGTTTTCGAATTACAGCAGAGGTAGAAGAAGACGACATGTTGACTGAATGTTTCAATGGGCAATTAGGGCAAGATCGGCTATGGGGAGGAGGTATTAGGGCAAGAACGGCGATGACCCTCTACCTGCAATTGATCTTCGTCACCAATTTGATGGGGGAGAAGATGAGTTTGTTTGGGAATTAGGGTTAAATGGTTGAATTGATGGTAAACAGATGATATATCAAGTTTCTGTCCATGTGTGCTTCCAAGTCATCATTTAAATGCCACATAGGCTTAAAATACTAACTCAGTTAGTGTTTTTTTAATGAAGGGGTGATAGTGACACCAACTTGTCGAGTAGAGGGTGGTGGGAGCCAACCTGAAAGTTGAGCGTGATATTGGCCAATTTTACATAGTTGAGGGTGATACAGTCCATTTCCCCTATATAATAAACATGTTAAATAAGGGCTGACGTAGCGCGTGATAAGGGCATCTAGATGTGGGTTTGGGAGGGAAAAAATTCGGGTCTTTTTTTCTTGATATGGGCAAACACGGGATCCGGGTTCTGACCCGGATATAAATACCATCTAAATCACGCTCCTTTTGTAATCCCTGTTCTAAACCCTAGCCTCTCCATCCTTCCTCTTTCACCGCCGCTTCTCTTCGTGCCCTGAAACCTTCCTTCCCCTTTGTTGTTCTACTTCATCATCTTTCTATTATTCTCGGTGAACTATGACATCTTCTTCTTCAAATCACTGACCTTTATCTTCAAGTAACAACCATTATCTAATCGATTCACACAAAAACCCTAACCTCTTCATTTAAATCCAACTCTTTACCCTTCTAATCGGCGGCTATGTACAATCTGTTCCGAATCAAACTCCAATTTCTTCATGTCAAGGTACAGTCTGTCTCATCTTTAGTCTTTAATTCAACGTACGATCTTTCTCATCTTCATTTTTTGGACACCCATATAAACCCTAATTTTGTAACCAGTATGAATTTTCTGTATGTTTGATTCCAGGAAAATCGTTTTTTTTTTCTCCGGATAGTATGACTTCGCTTCCATGGGATGATCGGAAATCGAAATCGGTGGCTAGGATGAAAAGAGCGAAGGTATGTAACTCAATCGACGGTAACCGGTGTGATTTCATTATTTTGTTGTTTATTTGATTCTTCATTCTTTGTAATTTTGTCCATCATGTGTTTTGATCGATAGGGAATTTGGCGATTTCGAAGAACAGTTCACGGTATCTCTTACATCAACGGTATGTTTATAGTCTACTTTTTATATAAAGAATCAATGTTTTTTATTTTTGTTTTGTTTTGTTATCGTTTAAATAATGGTCTGCATGTTTGATTTGGATATGTTTTTTTGAAGTTATTTAATTTGTTTCGTTGATGTTTGTAGTATGAAAAAGGTTATATAGTTATATCTTCATCTTCTACTTCTACATCCTTTAACCCTAATATTTGTTCTTTTTTATTAGTTTTCTTTTCGATCTTCTCTTCAATTGATTGATCTGAGGATGCTTTTTAATTATCAAAGGATCCGAGTACTCAGTTGCTCGATTGCTTTTCATTTGTTGAATATCCAGGTTTTATTATGATCGAATTATTATTAGGATTTATTAAAATCAAGAAGTTTTTTTAGGATTCAAAAAAGTACTTTCATTTGTTTCAGTGATTCCGATTGTACAATTTTTGTTTGTTTGTGAGTTTATATTGTTCAATTAAAGAGACCCATACATATTGATTAATGATTTTTTGAAAGTGTTTTGTGCATGTGTATATATATGAATTTCTCAAAATGCTTATCTCCATTGTTTTTTTCCTTCATCGACCTACTATATTTACATCTATGCCTAACATGTCCAGGTCAGTATCTCCGATATTTGCTCCTTTACCGCCCGAGTAGCCAACATTAGTACTGCCCAAAGCAAGGGGCCATGGACGACAAACTAGAAAGTTGATAATCTTAGCGTCTCACTTACTATGCTCCTTTTATTTAGATTGATATGTTTGTGTATCACTTTGACAGTTTCTAGAAATTTTGATATCTATGTGAGATTGAGGTGTGAATTATTATATTTTTTTTATATGTAGAGGTTTGCAGTTGCACAAGTTTGTATTGGAGGAGGATGTACTAGCTCATTGAACATCAATAGGGTAATTTGCTTGTGAGTAGGTAAATTTTTTTGTTGATTAAGTAGATACGTATTATATTTCTATAACATTATTTATGTATACCACTTCTTATTTTGTATGGTTTATAATCTGATGCTTTGTAATCTATTTTATGCTATTCTAACATAAAGTATTGTAGGGTTATGTTGTGCTTATCGAAGGTTTGAGCACAAGAAAAGTTCTCTTTGCAATGAGCTCTTGCAGCTTCTCAAGTTCTCAGAGCATTGTTAGCCACTATGGGCTCAATATGCATAATTTAAAAAGGTTAATAATTTCAAAATCCATATAATATTGTATATTTTCACTTTCCTTTGTAATTGTTGGCAGTTGATAGTGATGATGATGAATGGTGGGCAATAGATACTCCCACGTTATCTTTGATGCATAATATTTGTCATCTCAGTATTATATTATTGTAGAAGTGTAAACGAGCAGAGCTATTTGAGATCGGCTCGAAAAAAACAAAGTCAATTAGCCGAGTTCGAGCTCGAGTAGGCTCGCGAGCCTAAACGAACTTATACACATACAATTTTTTTATTTTATATAATAAATAAATATATTAATTATTATTTATAACATTATGGTAAGTGTTTTCTGCTGTTTTTTAAATAAAAAGGTTTACTCTCCTCGCCTACAAAAGCAGGGTATTTAGCAATTCTCAAGTGGGATGAAGTTTTATTTTATCAAGATTTAATCTGGATAATTTATTGTAGGATGATGATGAATTTATGCAATTCTCAAGTGGGAAGCGTACACCAACTTTTTTAAGTATTTAAGCTGTGCAATGAAAATACCTGGTCACTGATGAGAGCTTTCTACCTTTCATTGAACTTCTCTTACAGATCTTTGTTGTGATGAGCGTTTTTTGGCAGGTTCTGGGCATGTTTTGGGTGGAGATCTTGCTGGTATGATACAAATATAATATAACCTTTTTCATACTATATTCACAACTATTATTAGCCTCATGTCAGTTTTTAGCTTCATTTACTCTCTTAACAGTATCTGAACTAAGTTTGCTTCACTAATTCTAAGCTTTATAAACGTTCTATTGCCAAAACTAATCAGAATATGATTTTAGAAACCTTGCACGATACAAATTTGTATTGTTTATAAATGACAACGGAGGATGTTCTTATTTTCTCAGGTTCACCAAGTCTGAAGTGGACATTCGGATTAACCTGGCAATAGCAGCTGCATTTGTAAGTGTAGATATTGCTTAATAATATGTGAATTATAGATATTTCAAGGTCATTTTTTGCATCACATATAGGCTGTTTTGAAAAGAGAAAACTTACCGTTCTTTCTGCAGATTGCTTGGATTTTTATTGCGCACAATGCTGAGTGGAAACTTGTGCAGTTTTTTTTAACAAGCAATCGTTTGTAGTGTCTATGAGTTAGATTTACTTACCCAAGACAATGCTTATTATGATGTAATTGTTAATTATACGAACTCATTTAATATATGAATGCTTGCGCTCACGCTCGGTTCGGTTTGAGCTTTGTTTCCAAAGCTCGAGCTTGGCTCGGGCTCGGCACATTTATTATTTCCAAAGAGGATTACGTATGCATAACATAATGCACAACCATATTACAACCTGGTTGGTATATGATTGGTTTAGGAATATTTTAGAGCAATTATACCATAAGAGTTATTTTCAAAAGACACTAAGACTTTATTTATTCTGTCGCTATTCCTCATTTGTTGCATTGTGAGATTTATAAGATGAAAAAAATTACTCTTTCATCACCAATATAGTTTGCGTAGGCGTATTATGGCTGGTAGGATTCAGTATTACATGTGTGGTAACCTTAACTAATGGTGGAAAAATTTGTGGGTCGGCTCAGTTAGATAATAGGCTAATGCATTATGGGTATAATTTTTGAAATGAGTCAAGATGGGTAAACATTTTGACGCTGGTTCAAAGGGGGCATCCTTCACAAATGAATCACTTTATTCACATTAGCATTGTAGTTGGTCATGTTGGGAAAAATGCTTAGTTAGGTTAATTTTTTGGTATTCAGTTTTCTTGTAATGGGCTAACCATGTCTTTAATCAATTTAAATAAAGATATTACAAGGTGCCAGCTAGGTAATGGAACATTCGACTGGTTTTAGGTTGTCTTTAATAAGATTCGCCTTTTCTTCACCTATTTTTTTTCTATCTTGAGGTTTATCTCTACCACAAGTTGTGTACTATTTGTGCTTTCCTTTTATTCATAATATGTGAAATATGACTTTTCTGCTCTATTTTATGCCCACCGATGGTTATGCATTTAACTTTCTTTTTTCAAATGGTTAACTGGGAAGTAGTCAATAATGTTACTCTTCAAGCTGGTCCTTCTCAAGGTCCATTTCTTTTACATTATTGCCATTTCATACAAAACCAACTTATTATTGACATGTCTTCCACGGACATGACATCGTAATTAAAACTCACAGGGTTTTTTCTTTATATATATGTGTAAAAGAAGCTATATTCAATCACAATACTTTAATAGGACAAAGATCCGTTAGGAACCACCCTTTATTGCGAGAACCGCGAGAACCAGTGTGAACACAAACAGTAATACCTAAAAAAATCTAAAAAACACCCAAAAATTTCTTTTTACTATTTTTTTTTGTAAAAATCGCTATATTTTGTTTACAATAAAAAATTAAAAAAAAAATCGAGTCACAGTTGTCCATGCACATGTGCATTTGTATCATTTCTTTGACAAATTCCGTAATTCATTACAAATATTAGACAATTGCACTTTCATTTACACTACCACGTGTAATACACTACTTTTTACGTTACCAATATTAGAAATGCACATGTGCATCTATATGTATCAACATGAAATAAGGTGTGTTGGTACATTACTTTCTCTTTCATCTGTCATTCCATCCATAATACACAAGCATGCACATGTGCATTTTTGTCATTTATTTGACAAATTCCGTAATTCATTACACATATTAGACAATTGCACTTTCATTTACAATACCATATGCAATACATTACTTTTTACATTACTAATATTAATAATGCACATTTGCATTTATATGTATCAACATGAAATAAGGTGTTTTGGTACACTACTTTGAATACACTTTCCCTTTCATCTATCATACCATCCATAATACACTACCATTACCTCCTACGATCCATAATACAATCCCATTACCGATATTTTCACTTTATTACATGTATGTAAACACCATTTATACCACCCAATCAACATATTACATCATAAATTGACAACTATAACCAAACCATCAACCACTAGATATAACTAACAAAAAAACATGTATATGGGCCTACTTCTCCATTCAAAATCACAAACTTTTTGTAGCAAAACACGTTATATCATGATTATACCTAATGATGCACATGTGCATTTTAAATATTGGTAATGTAAAAAGTAGCGTATTACGAATAGTATTGTAAATTAAAGTGCAATTGTCTATTCCTGATAACGTATTACCGAATTTGTCGAAGTAATGATACATATGCACATGTGCATAGATATCTGTTACTCGAAAAAAAAAGTTTTTTTTAATGGTAACGAAATATAGCGATTTTTTGAAAAAAAATATTAAAAAAAAAATTTGAGTGCTTTTTTGTTTTTTTTAGAATTTATTTTGTGTTCACATTGGTTCTCGCGGTTCTCGCTATAAGGGTGGTTCTCGCATGAACCTTACCCTACTTTAATATATATATATATATATATATAGGATAAAGATCCGTTAGGAACCACCCTTTATTGCGAGAACCGCGAGAACCAGTGTGAACATATGGCAATTTTGTAATTATAATATGTTTAATATAAAACACGCCCATTCCTTTTGTTGTCACTGTTCTCCATTTTAGGGTTTCAAGGGGTTTCATCAGTTCACAGTTTTCACAAGTGGCAGAGACGCATTCACGGTGGTTTCACGGCGGAGTAGAGGCGTTCATGGTGGTTTTCACGGCGGCGTTCACATATTTCACGGTGGTGGCAGTCGGCACAATGTTTACGGTGGTATATAGCGTCTTCGGATTCATCAGGTATCGATCCTCATACATCTATTGATCCTCCTCATACTTTGTTCCTCCTGTAACCCTAATCGTGTCATTCCTCCTACCATTGTTCCTCCTGGAACCCTAATTGTGCCACACTCCTCGATAATTCTGATCGTGTTTCCCTAATTACGAATGGAATACTCGATTACGAATGGATTGGGCTAAAATATTAATACTTAGGTTGGTAGTTCATTGTCTTGGTAAATATAAACGAACCGTTTTGACAAAAGCAATGGCCTTGGTGCACCTGTGGTCAACATAGTAATTTGCTAATTCTTGTGATACTAGATTTGGTTAATTAATAAGTACTTTTCGTAAGAACAATGATAAGGGAGATAAACACCCATGTAGACATCTACTTCTGTAATTAGAAGTCTTAGTTAGGTTGAGTGATTGGATCAACTTGATGCAGGACTGTATTACTGGTTAATTGGTGTCAAATTACCAGATTTGAAGCAATGGTAAGTAGTTTTTTGTACCAGCAATGATTAGGGAAATAAATATGTTTGATTCTCCAAGGTAATCGTGTATGAACACTTCTGTAAATGTCTACTGCTGCAATTAAAAGTATTAGTTAGTTTAGGTGATTGGATAATTATGTTGCTCAAAGTTAGACACCCCTATAGACAATTTTTGCCCATGTTACCCTCCATTAATGATGGTATCTCATTTTGTTTTACCTTTAAACTTAGGAGATACTTGTGATATTCTTTATTTTTCTTAAGTATCTTTTTTTTTATCACCTAGACATATGCACCAAATTATCCAGATCTGATGACTGATGCTATGTACATTGGCTTAGTAGTTCCATAGGGTATTCTATCAGCTACTCTTCATTAGATAAAAATAACCTTTTAAAGTTTATGTAACACTAATAAATAATAAAATGTTTGTGTTAAGCTACCCACGAAATTCGCAGGTTCTTAGACTAGTATATGATATATGATTATGTTCTTATTGCAATAATACCGATTATAATACGAATTTTGGAGCACTACCCTCAATTATATGACGAAATTGAAATGTTTGATGGTAAAATCGATATGACGAACGGTTTATGGTGTATCGTTATCGCTACTGATATAATCGAGACGAAGACGACGAAGACGAAATACAGAGAACTGCTAATGCTTGCGAACTGAGAACTGCTGATGTAATTCGAGTGTCAGACGTGATTCTTGTATAAATACACCATCCTGCACATGTGCAGCACTTTACCATTACCCTATAACCATCACCAATAATCTACATCCTGCACATGTGCAGCATGTTACCATTATCCTATAATCATCACCAATAATCTGTTTATCATTTATACAACATTCTTACACATAACATTTACCTTATTAAATATCACTTTTTACCATTTCTTTATTCACTTTTTAACATTCTTTCTATATTTTCAGGAACATTCATACACAATGAAGCTGCTACCATTGCTGCTGGAATTCTGTACCCCCCCTAACGATGAAACCAATTCTTATTCCGATGATGATAATGATACTAATGAAGATACGTATGATGATTTTGAATACCCTTCACATACAAATGTACATGAACAACCCCTTAGACGCTTATCCAGACGTCATAATGCATCCAACCATCAAAAATTTGATTAAGTTCGTCGTCAATATATTGATCATTTTGTTTTATTATTCGTTTTACATTTAATCTGAACTGTTTACATTCAAGTTGCTCACCTACGTTGAACTCTTGTTTACACTTAATTTGAAACGTCTGCGTTCATTTTGATTATGTTGAATTACTGTTTACATTCAATTTGACCTACACGTTTACGTTGAACTACTCGGTTAAACATCATTTAAACTATGTATTCCGATATTATGATTACAAATTCCGATGTTAATGATTGCACTTGCACTGTTTATGATTGCACTTGCACGGGTGATACTTTTTTTATCACTCACATTGTTATTGTTTCTACCAATGCACATGTGCATACATGAATATTTTACCTACATATAACCCGTTTCCTTTACATATACATCAACATATGTAATGTGGTACCCCATACATAATAGGGTACCACATACGTAATATCATATGAACAAATATACAATATCTTACAAAATACATAAATTCATTACTACCATGTTTATTGTTTTTTTATTAATACACAGGTGCATTACCAACATTAACACACTATCACACAACTTTTGTATAACAAGTAAATATAACACCCTTATCATAAGGAGTCACATAATCAGAAGAACAATCGTTATTACACATATGCATCACCAGCATATACTATACTAAACAAAATATGACATCCTAAATTAACAAATGTTACCATTCGTAATACATTATACAATACCAATATGTATGTTATATCAAACTTTGCACATGTGCAATACCAACATTACCTCTACCAAACAACATAATACATCATATATTAAAAGACATGATCATCTGTATTGCATGTCCACAAACTACCTACACATAACATTCGCTTTAGTTCGCAACCTCACACCTTCTGCTCTTCTTTCCAATTTCTATGCATCTTCCAACACTCCTCATGTTTCAATGCATCTTCGTCTATCGTTTTCCGATAATTTTTCATCCGTCAACCTATTAATCAAATACATCCTTGTTGTCAATCCATGAGCAGTTTCGAATATTTTTTTCCTGCATACATTACATCAATTATTTCATGTATGCACATGTGTAGTAATCATATTACATACAATATGTACAATGCTTATGTTTAAAGGTAATAATGCACGTTTGCATATATCGTAATACATTCATATTAACTTAATCTGACAAAATATGCACATGTGCATAACTATGCACATGTGCATAACTATGCACATGTGCATTAACATGACTGACCTTATCAACAGGTTTGTTTCAATAAAAAAAATTAACCCTTACCAAATCAAAATTCGTATTACCACCAATCATATTTAACATCAATTAGTAACAAAACTATTATGACAAACTATGCACATGTGCATAAATTTTTTTTAATGCAAATGTTATTCATGGAAGCTAACCTCCAAAACAGAGGCGGTCGAACCAACCACTACAGCAAATCGAAAAACAACAACTCAACACAAGAACCTAAAGACAGAAAAAGAGCAGCTACCTTATATCGAACCTACACCATTTTTCCCAACTCACAGGCCTATTTTTGGACCGATTCTTATACCATAAAAACCGACGGACTTAATATTACGGATAATATCTCCGGGAACCTTTTATTGTTCCTGACTAACCATATACACCAATTTGTCACGAACATAATGCCATATAAAGCTTCTTTCACTTCTCTATCCAGATGGTAAAACTCAGAGGCAATTACGATATCTTTAGCTGAAAATAGAATAAAAGGACTCACCTTGCACCACTGACTGATGTGATACCAGACAGTTTACGCTACCCTGCACGAACAAAGAAGGTGTTCAGCTGTTCCATCGCCATCTTCACACAGACAACATTTCACGTCTCCGCCCCAACAGTTCCGATCCCAGAGTGAAGTCAGCGTGGAATACGATCTAAAACCTCCCTCCAAACAAAAATATTGCATTTTTTGGGACCCATTTCGACCATTTCACAACGTGCCTGCTGCTGAAATCAGAGCCGCTATACAGGAAGTTCTTGACAGCATTGACTGAAAAATCAGAGTCATTACCTCCCAACCATTCCCAACCATCTTTGCCATCGGACAAAGTGACATTATCAAGGAGCCCGATCAACTCGTGCCATTACAGTAATTATTCGGCAGAGCTTGGGTTTCTCGACAAATTCCAAACCCCCATAAAGTTTATATTATCCTGATTGTACTGGTCCGCCATCAGTCGTCGTTTCTCTTGTTCCATTCTAAATATATTTGGGAAACGGGTTTTGTGCATAATTATGCACATGTGCATTAACATGACTGACCTTGTTAGCATATTATGACAAACTATGCACATGTACGTCAACATGAATGACCTTATTAACCTATTCTATCAAATTATGCACATGTCTGTATATCACCCAATGCTACCTTATTATCATATTCAACCATGAGTTACAGGTTCATATAACTTCATAATATAATTGATTACATAATAATATAACTAGATAACTGTATGTCATAACAAAAAACAACACCAAAATAACAATACATACAAATTATCTATCATTTATGAATAAATAATTGAGATTAGTATTCAAATTAATGTGCATATTAACAAACTATGACAATTTATGCATACGTGCATAACTATATAAAACACAAAATCACCTTATTATATTGATTTATTAAGTGAATCCTATTCAAATTCTTGTACACGTTAACATACTATTATGTTTTATGCACATGTGCATAACTATGTATCACACACCTCATTGTCTTATTCAGTGTAATCGTAATTTGTCAAACCTTGCACATGTGCATAACTGTATAGAACATAAAATTAGTTGATTCATGTTCCGTATAAACCTATTATGTATAAGCCTGTTATGTCGTGTTAATGCACATGTGCATTAACTGTATATATCATAAAATTATCTTATTATCCTGTTTCGTATAAGCCTATTCTGCCTTTTCTGTATAAGCCTATTCTGTCGTGTTAATGCACATGTGAATTAACACCACATAACTTGTCGACAGTCATAATTCAGTACTAAAACCCTATCACTTACCAAATCAACTTTTGTGTTGCCAATCATATCCAACATTATGCATATAACATCATTATTTAATAAAAAAATACATAAAACAACACATCAGAATCACATTACACATAGTTCATCACAACATTAGCCCTTCTATTCACTCAAAAATCTGCACTAATTGTATATATATCATAAAATTATCTTATTATCCTGTTTCGTATAAGCCTATTCTGCTTTTTCTGTATAAGCCTATTCTGTCGTGTTAATGCAGATGTGCATTAACACCACATAACTTGTCGACAGTCATTATTCATTACTAAAACCCTATCAGTTACCAAATCAACTTCCGTGTTGCCAATCATGTCCAACATTATGCATATAACAACATTCTTTAATAAAAAAAATACAAAAAACAACACATCAGAATCATATTACACATAGTTCATCACAACATTAGCCCTTCTGTTCACTCAAAAATCATATATATATACCACGATTTTCAATAATTCATTTATGAAAAACTGTTTAAATGTAATAACCACATTAACATGTCTGAATCGACTGTTGATAGTTGTTTTATCATATACGAGTACAAAACAAGGTGTATGAACTTACAATTTCACGGAACGGTGCAACAGAGGATCGATAGTCCGTTGGATGACTTGTGTTCTTCCGATTATCCCTATCTGTGCATTACGATCGTTTTGCCCTAATTTAGACTGGAATACAAATGTGCAATCAGTGATTATGTTGTTAATGCACTGATATATACTAATTTTGATGACGAATACATGATGAATTATAAGATCGAGATGATGAATTTTGGGGGATTTGGAGTGTGACGTGAACTGAGCTGATGAATTGTGTAGAGATTGGATCTGAGATGATGAATGGATGTGAACTGAATATAAATGATGGTTTAATCTGATGTTTGAAGTCCAGGAGGAGGAGAGGCAGCTGATTTATTTTTATTATGTATTTACAATAATGCCATGTGTTCACATTGGTTCTCGCGATTCTCGCAATAAAGGTGGTTCTCGCATGAACCCTACCCTATATATATATATATATATGCGTTCAAAAAACACATTAGTGTATATAAAATAAAAAGCATGTTGGTATTTTTTTTTAGGTAACCTTTTCAATCGTTTTTACCAAAAACATGGGTGATCCGGTTTATGTTTATCTTTAGTGGATCAAGTGGGTAAACTTTTAAATATTGTATAAAGATTGAACAAATCAAATGGGTCAAAAGGGATGATTGAGTCAAAGTTTGATACGACGGTTTTTACTTCATCAGAAGCTTTGGTTGGTCCTCCAGAACGACGTCTTGTATCTGTTAAACAAGAAGTTTAGTCTCCAGTTATATCATATTTCTTGATTTTTTTGTACACAACTTATAGAGAAAACATGAATACAATCCAATTTGTTAGTAAATTATGTAATATGTCACTTTATTGCATTAATTTTATCTATACACTTGGAGGTCCTTTGAGTAAGATCAATACCCAAAAAACAAGTTGCTACATAATCATGTTGATGAACATTGCGGATGGCGCTAAAATATCTAATGTGTCAAAGGTGATATGGTTTAGTGATTTTATTCTCTTATTTGCTTTCTTTATGGTAAATGTTGTTGTTGATGACTGATAATGGAGGATCTTGGTGGCTCGGTTACTTCTGACAGAAGAGTTAGCACACATGTAATAACATAACGAAAAAAGTCAGAACCGTATTTTACCATCATAAATTATCAAGAAACACTAATATGGATAACACGATCAACTGGAGCTTGGGATATATCTTCTGTTTGGCTAAAAGAAAGCTTAAGAGAAGGTCGATTTAAAACCATCATTTACAAAGTTGCTCATCATTTACAAGAATCAAGATTTGGGTTCTCATATGTGATAAAATGGAAAAAAGCAACTAAATATGGTAAGTTTTGTCTTTATTGTGGTGATGATGGATGCGCGACATAACGTCAACTTGTAATATATATAAATCAACAAATATCTCAGCAAGCTTAGTATCGACACCAAAGTTTATATCATATAGTATCGACACTAAAGTTTATATTATATATTTAAACACTTATAATTTGGTTATTTTTTTTTGTAGAGGGAACTCAATTTACTAAGAGAAATATTTTGGTAACTCGAAGGATATGCATCTTCAAAGGGACTCGATTATCTTTAAATTGTATATCAACTGTATCACTAATTTATGTAACATGAGACTTTGTATTTTATTTTATTTATACACTTGATATTTATCTTAATAGTTTTCTCCAACCCGGGAATATATATCTATTTTCTTCTTAGTATTAGTAATTATATGGTAATTGTTACCATTCATAAATTACATTGTTTGCATAAATTGTATTATATACGATTAACATTGAATCATATTATATATATCACCATAAATTTTATAAAACGGACCATTGTAATAAATTTAATAAAATATTAGTATCCTTAAAAATAGAGCGACCCGTGGGTACCACGGGTTATAACCTAGTTAAGAGAATAAAGTAAGTAAAACATAAAGGAGAAATCTCAACTTCGATAGCTTTCTTAATGTAAACGAAATGGGCCAAGAAAAACTACTGAAGTGAAGATATAAGCTCACTAAATTTGTTTTAGCCACTTACGCAGGGGAGGAGGTTAGAGGAGGCCGGACCGGGCCTCGGCTCGTGCGGTTTTTTTGCCCAGTAGTGTTAAATTTTAGGTTTTTGAGAATTTTTTCAAATGTGTATTGGTTCAGCCTAGGCTGATTTTATCTCCAAAAAACATCGGCCCATGCTGAGTTTTAGGTCAAGATCCGCCACTGCCATGGGCGTAGCTTTGAAGGGGCCGGGAGGGGCGCCTGACCCCCCGAACTTTTCGCTCAGTAGTGTTATGTATGTACGTTTCGTATAGAATTTTTTAGATATATACGTTTTCGACCCCCCGGTTTTATAATTTTTAAGGTATAATTTTAGGTCCGGTGACTTCCGACCCCCCGGTCGGAAATCTTAAGCTTCGCCACTGGCCACTGCACTTACGCTATTGTTGTGAAGTCCATGTGGAATTCTTAAATCAGACAATAGAATGATTTAAAGCTAATTTTACATTTATATTGATCATCAGTTGATTAAATTGACTTACAAGTAATGCAATTTCGAGGAAGCCGGTTTGCCAATCATAGAAGCTTCGTACATATAATCAAAAAAGAAATTGAATTAGCTTAGCACTAAAAATCCTTAAGACGACTTATTAAAAGATCTGTAATGATTGTATAAATCGATTAACAATAACTAACCATCTGTAGTGTTCTAGTGTTCAACCAAAAATAAACAAAGTAATAAACCATAGCAATTAAAATAGCAAAAATCATAACTGAAGTAGCAGGAATATTTTTAAATTGATTATTATAGTAACAAATGCTAGAGAAGCCAGTTGTTTACCTTACAAAGCGGAGAAGCCACACCTCAAAATCATGATCTTTATTATGTATAAAGAAGGCTTTAATTTTTTAACACAACAATTATACAGTTCATTAATTTGCATGCATCCCTGGTTATCATCAGAACAATTGTTTCTTTATTTATTTATTTATTTTTAACGGCTAATTTTTCCCCTTAAATACTTACACCTTCCAAGGATTGAACCTTGGTCTCCCCACAAGAGATAATTTCTCTTGACCACTAGGATATAACCTAATTCTTTATTACATCAAGATAGCCAAGGAAACAAAAAATGGAGAAACCCGAAAAACTGTCAGCATAGTTGTCCAATCGGCATCATCATATTCTTTTATAATTAAATTCATGAAGTAATAATCATATCAAACTCTAGCCAAGATGGGGTTCGTTTATATGCTTCTGAGGTGGTGTGTGTTTAAACTGATTATTGTGGTTTATATCTAGAATTGTAATTTAAGGGGCGAGCCTTGGAGCAACGGTAAGGTGGTCGTCAGGTGATCGGAGTGTCGTGCTCCGGTCAAAGATAATATTTATAACCCTATTAACCTTAACAATTAGCTAGTGGTAGTAAGGGGTTGAACCACGAAGAGTATGTGGTTTGCGAATGGACTTGAATGGATTCTTAAAAGGTGTCACAATTATGAAGCTTGCTAACTTGTTTTTTTAATTTTTGTTTGATGAAGAGATGTTGAATAAAATTACTAAAGTGATTGGTTTGATTAACTACCAAAAATTAACAATCGCTAAAATGTAATTAAATGTTTTAAAAGATAGAGAAAAAGGGTTCACACCCGGTTTCGGTAATTGCAAACCTAGGTTCCTACACGTTTTAGAATTGACCTAATTGGATAAACGATTAACGGATTTAGTACCGTGACTTAGGTGCCAATAACTATCAACATTCCAAAGAATGGACAAGAATGCACTTTGTAATCAATACAAGTAAATCCTAACCAAGATAACGCATAAGTGCACAAATTCATTTCACAAAGTCATAACTTTATCATCGTTCGACAATTTGTAAATTCAATTCAAATACACGATAATTATCAAAGGTGTTCAAAATCAAAACACAATTTGTCACACAAGTCAAAACTAAACACGAATCGAAACTCTAGATGATACAACTACCTACACCGGGGTGAAACCAAGGTGATTAGCCGCTCATGGTTGAAGGAACTTGATCACCGGACGCTTGGAACTCGAATTGAACAATCTTGAATCTTGTGAAATGGTGGAATGGTGAGGATTAGGGTTTTGGTGGATGATGAGGGTGAAAGGAATGACGGATTGGATGAACTAGGGTTTTAGGATGGTGATTGTGGATGATGCTTGATGATTCGGGTGATGATGGATGGAATAGAGATCAAGTGATAGGTGAATTGTGGCTCCAAGATGAAGATTCAAACTCCAATCAAGTGTAACCCCCGACTTGAATGCGAAAAAGGCCGATAAAATTCGTTTTTCAAACCCAACTAACCAAATTTCGCGTTTAAACAAAACAAGGCCCGTCGCCGACGGCCTCTCCTGAGCTGGAACCTCTCCGACGGCTTAAATCACTGGTTACGGGCAAAGTGGCTAACGGGACTTTCCACAGGGCATCGCCGACGGCCTCCCCAATTCCTGTTTTCTCTTTTTCACTCCTTGAGTTCCCATGTGACCCGTAATGCATCCCGGTGTTTTTCATCCCAGTAGCTCGTGAAGCTCCCAAAAAGCTCCTTAAACTCCATCAAACCTGCAAAACACATTTTCAATTAAAAGTAAGCTATCCGGAATTAAAACTCATGTAAAAACATCAAGTCACACTATTAGGAACACCGGTTTTCGACCACGTATCGCATCCCCACACTTGTCTTTTGCTTGCCCTCAAGCAAATCTGTCTTTTACTTTCACGTGGGTCGAACAAAGAATACACTCCCCATTCCCGAGACGAAGGTTAAGGTCAATTGTCATACAAAAGTTCAAACTTTTTATAATTTTCAACATATTTAACGGTAAGGTGAATAATCACATATAAAATGGTTATTCAAGATTAACCCGCCCGTGAAACCAACAATTCATGCACATCCCTTACAATGTTCTCTCCACTCGATTTATAAATTGGCTAATATTCATAATGAATTAGCACTTCAAAGAATAACCGCTCAAAACCGATTAGAACACGTACCCGCATAGGCTTGCAACTCAATCATTCTCCACCACCGAACACGAATACTAAGCACAAGTCATAAGGTCTTTGTAATGGTTGTAACGGGGCTAGGCTAAGGGTAGGAAATAAGATATTTTAAAGTGGCTAAGGTGATAAAAATTTGATTTTTATTACAAAACAACTATTCTAACAAAACGAAGAGGTAAATTGATTTTTACTTGTTTGAAAACTTCCCACAACTCTTCTTGTAGTGGACCTCTTTTTTTTACAACCTTCTTCACGGGTCCCTTCAATGCTTTGGGATAAGGGGCGGTACTAGCCTCCACACCCTTTCCTTAGCTTTAGGGACGGGGATGGTCACAACGGGTGTGTTATTATTAATTTCTAAATTATTTTTGTTTTGACCCGTTTGACCATCCTCACATTCTTCATCACTAGCATCCTCCACCACCCCTTCAACAAACTGGGGTGGTGGTGTTTTGACACTATTATCCACAATTCGACCACTGCGTAAAATTATTTGATTAATTGGTACCTCACGTGTGTTCTTTGAGCTTGACCCTTGATGCTTAGGGTTCAACGTGGTGTCACTTGGAAGCTTTCACATGCTTCCCCTCATTTGAGCCATTTCCACCACGAGTTGGCCCACTTGCTTTGCCAATGCTTCGTGCGATTTGTCCCGAATCTCATTCTCTTTCTTATACTCCTGCATCATCAAAAGCATCGCATCCATCTTTGCATTCAAATCATTACCACCCCCTTGGTTGTTTGACCCACTTCCATTACTGCCTTGGGATACCCACCTTGATAATTATTATCTCTACCTTGGTACACTTGGTTGTAATTACGTTGGTAACCCCCTTGATTACCACCTTGACGATTTTGATACGATGACCTGATTTGGTTACTCGGTTGAAAATTCGGGTTCATTTGATTCGCGGCATTCCCATATCGGAAGTTGGGATGGTTTCTCAATCTGGGATGATAAGTTTTCGAATTCATATCATTGTTCTTTCTATCACTGAACACTTGATTTACCTCTTCGTTGTAGTCACCCGATCCCGTTTGACATTGATCGGTCCGATGACCAATCTCCCCACAATCTTCACAAACCGCAAAATGTACCGCATTTACCTCCTTCCTCTTCGTTCGAGCCAACTCCCGTTCTAAAGTGGAAATCCAATCTTTAGAGTCAAGATCGGGAAGTGACTGGGAAACGGGATGTTTCTTAGCTCTATCGGCCGATTCCTTTGACTTCGACCGCTTGCTCATCCGCTCAAGGAAATCCCAATCATCATCTTCATGGTTACTCAACAATGTTCCATTGTTTGTTGACTCGAGATGATTCCATGTTTCGTCATCCAATCCTCTCACAAAGCATTTAACCAACTCCCACTTTTCGATTTGATGATGTGGGCACTTTCGAACCAATTCCTTGTACCTTGTGAAAGTTTCATGCAATGGTTCACTTGAGAGTTGGCGGAAAGACCTAATTTCATCTCTAGCATCATCGGTCTTTACCACTCGTCAAGAAAACTTGTTGCATCTCGCCCCATGTCCGAATACTATTTGCCGGAAGTGTAAGAAACCATTGTTTCGATTTATCTTTTAGCGAAAACTGAAATAACCGCAACTTGACCTCTTCCAATGCAAAATCATGCCCCCCAATAGTGCTACATATGGCCGAAAACTCCACCAAATAAGTGTCTGGTTCATTATTAGACCTCCCATTGAAGTGGGGAAGAATATTGATGTAGTGGGGCTTGCAATCAAACATCCTTCTTTCACAAACTATCGGAGAGTCATTGTCGGTGACCACCGGCCTAAAACGGTCATTTACTCCCCGTGGAGGTTGTTGACGAAGACGTGGACCGTTAACTTCTTGATCAACCGGCCTTCGATTCTCCCTTCGATCACCTCCTCTATTACCTCCTCGATTTCCACCTTGGTTACCTCCTCCCACGAAACAAGGAATCCGATTAGGGTTCCCATTTTTGTTATTGTTGTGGTAGAACCCATCATTCCGGTTTCTTTGATTATTGTTTCGTGGTTGGCGGTTGTTCCCATAACCGTCATTTCTCACATTTCCATACCCATAATTGTTATCCCCCACGAAATAGGCATTTTGATATCCAAATTCATCATCTTCGAACCCTCTCGCGTTGTAGACATTCCCCCAGTTCACATATCCCCAACCGTCGTCATCGACCCTGTCATCATAATTACCCCCATCATCCGAGTAATCCGAGTGAATACTCACATGTTCCGGCGATTGGTAACCGGGAACACTAAACAGCTCATCATCGGGGATAACGTTTCTCAAACCATATATGTTAAAGAACGGGTCTTCATTCGCGGGATTGCCAAGTTCTCGGTTGCCTCTACGGTCGGAATTAACATTCTGGTCATCAAGGTTATTGGGTAAAGAGTTATGTCGGTGAAGGTTTTCTTGTTGGGGTGTTCTTTGGGTGTTGTTACGATTTTGGTTTCGGAAAGGTGGTGTGGGTGGTCCAGAGTTGTTATAACCACCCGGTTTCTCTTGAGGTATAAGTTGGACATTTTGGGCGGGACTGAAGTTTCCTCGAGTTTGGAATTGGTTTTGATTGAGGTTTGGGTAATTGAGGTTTTGGTTGGAGTTTTGGTTTTCCATTGAATCGGTTTCAATGGATGGTGTAAATTGTGGTGTTTGGGTGGTTTGGTTAGAAACAAGGGTTGCTTCTAACCGGCTTGCTGGGTTTCTTCTTGCAACTCTTTCAATCTCCGGCTCGTAGAATAACGGTGAAGTTCTCCCGGAGTTCCGTGTACGCATGCACTACCTGTAATCAGCACAAGTAACACAACCCGCGTAACAAGGAAAAAGACAAAGTATAAAAAGAAACTAGACAAATTAAACAGTTAATCACGCAAATTCAAACAATATCCAAACACAAAGCGCACGCACTCCCCGGCAACGGCGCCAAAATTTGATCGGAGTGTCGCGCTCCGGTCAAAGATAATATTTATAACCCTATTTACCCTTAACAATTAGCTAGTGGTAGTAAGGGGTCGAACCACGAAGAGTTTGTGGTTTACGAATGGACTTGAATGAATTCTTAAAAGGTGTCACAATTATGAAGCTTGCTAACTTGTTTTTTTAATTTTTGTTTGATGAAGAGATGTTGAATAAAATTACTAAAGTGATTGGTTTGATTAACTACTAAAGATTAACAACTGCTAAAATGTAATTAATGGTTTTAACAAGATAGAGAAAAAGGGTTCACACCCGGTTTCGGTAATTGCAAACCTAGGTTACTACACGTTTTAGAATTGACCTAATTAGATAAACGATTAACGGATTTAGTGTACCTTGACTTAGGTGCCAATAACTATCAACATTTCTAAGAATGGACAAGAATGCACTTTGTAATCAACACAAGTAAATCCTAACCAAGATAACGCATAAGTGCACAAATTCATTTCACAAAGTCATAACTTTATCATCGTTCAACAATTTGTAAATTCAATTCAAATACACGACAAAGGTGTTCAAAATCAAAACACAATTTGTCACACAAGTCAAAACTAAACACGAATCGAAACTCTAGATAATACAACTACCTACACCGGGGTGAAACCAAGGTGATTAGCCGCTCATGGTTGAAGGAACTTGATCACCAGATGATTGGAACTCGAATTGAACCATCTTGAATCTTGTGAAATGGTGGAATGGTGAGGATTAGGGTTTTGGTGGATGATGATGGTGAAAGGAATGACGGATTAGATGAACTAGGGTTTTAGGATGGTGATTGTGGATGATCTTGGATGATGCTTGATGATTCGGGTGATGATGGATGGAATAGAGATCAAGTGATAGGTGAATTGTGGCTCCAAGATGAAGATTCAAACTCCAATCAAGTGTAACCCCCGACTTGAATGCAAAAAAGGCCAATAAAATTCGTATTTCAAACCCAACTAACCAAATTTCGTGTTTAAGCAAAACAAGGCCCGTCGCCGACGGCCTCTCTTGAGCTGGAACCTCTCCGACGGCTTAAATAACTGGTTACGGGCAAAGTGGCTGACGGGACTTTCCACAGGGCGTCACCGACAGCCTCCCCAATTCCTGTTTTCTTTTTTTCACTCCTTGAGTTCCCATGTGACCCGTAATGCGTCCCGGTGGTCCGTTTTTCATCCCGGTAGCTCGTAAAGCTCCCAAAAAGCTCCTTAAACTCCATCAAACCTGCAAAACGCATTTTCAATTAAAAGTAGGCTATTCGGAATTAAAACTCATGTAAAAACACCAAGTTACACGATTACAAACACCGGTTTTCGACCACGTATCACCAGGTCACGTGTTCAAGTCGTGGAAACAGCCTCTTGTAGAATACATAGGAAGCATGGGTATATCAGGCCCAACGTGACCCAACCCCGCGTATGCAGGAGCCTTGTTCACCGGGTTTGCCCTTAATATCTAGGATTGTTTCAAACCGTAATACAACCTATACTTTTATATTTGCAGACTCTAAAAATTTAACATATTTGGTCCTTTAACATCATCAGAACATATCAGTGATTTTAATTATGATCCAAGAAAGACTTTTCCTAAATTTGTATTGTTGAGCATTAATTTATGTATCTGATAAACAAAAAAAACTCCTTTATCAGACAAATAATTTGGTGCAACAACTACCAATAATTAACTTTAAAAAGTTACGCAATCAAAACAAATTAAGAATCAAACCCACATAAATTAATTACTCATTGATAACTACAACACATTAAACAGATTGAAATGAAGTCAAAGAAGCAAGCAAAATGAATGAATCCACCTACCACAATTGAAATTTCAAATAAAGTCAAAAAAAAAAATAAAAAAAGATGGCAAGTAATAATGAAATGTGGATGGTGAATGGATATACCTTGTCGTGGACGATGAGCCAGCAATCTTTGGGAGTGTTGTGTTCAGCAACCTCCTTCAAGATTCTTGAAAAATCATAATAAATAAATAAATAAACAAACAAATAAATATATAAAAAATATACCTGGCCTCTAACAGGCTCATGCAAATTCCAATCCACCATCCTTAGATTTCTGTATAAGCCATGCCCACATCTGCAAATTCATTTTATTTTAATAAACTTCAAACTAAAAAAACACGAAATGTATGTGTGTGTGTCGGTGGTTGAACTATTGACATGTGAACTGTACTACTGTTTATCATCAACACTTACATCTGGTGTACTCCGGGGATAATGAATAGAACCAGAAACTAACACCCGTCGTTTGTCGTCAATAACTAACGGCCGGTGATCATACGTCACATTCACCGCCGTCGCCACAGTTACCGTCACCAGCAACCAAACAATGAAGAACTTCATCCTTCTTTCAAATATGACAAAACCAATACCTCTCAGCCTCTTGTTCATTTGATTGTAGCCCCCTAAAAGTGATTTCAGGTCGAAAATCCTTCAAGATCTGACTAATTTTGTGTTTTAGGGTTTCTCTGGCAGAAGCAGAAGATGAAGATGAAAGAGTAGTGAAAGAAACTAAAGTTGATAGTGAGAAAATATGGTAATGGGTGTCTTGGGATGTGGGATGAGTAAAGGAATTCAAAAATTGAATGCAGAGATGTGGCCGCCCAAAAATTCGTTTGGCCGCCTAAAGCTTTAGGTTTTTTTATTTAAAAAAAAGAAAAAAATCCAGGAAATGACACATAGGATTACAATAAAGGAGAAGATGACACATAGGAGAGAGATAAGGGGGGGGGGGCTTGTAATATTGACACACCAGATTTTATACCTTTGCTTTATTATATTTAGAGATAATCAACAAAAGGAACACACCGAAGGGTTTTCGTTAAAAGGATTTGTCTGGCCATTCAAGGTACCCGCAAAGCTGAATTATTACAGTTATCTATATGGAATTTAAATTAATAGTTTAAAACATTTTGCAGATGTGAATTTTGGAGGTCTTTCTTGAATTAAAAAATAGAAGAGACTTTTTCCAATCTCAGACGATTCCTAGATTTTTAGGATGAGGAAAAGGACAGAAGTTCATGAAGCCCAGCGTCGACCGCTTGCTCGCCAATGCAATAAAGGTAACATAGTTAATGTTATATTTTTTTAAACATTTAAATATTTCATTTCAATGACTTATTTTTTTTAAATATAACTTTTATTAAATTATTTTCAATTTATAGATAACTGAATATAAACCGCTTATGTGCATACTTCCCACCGACATTGAGGCCTAAAGCAACTGGTACATATCTAGTTCAGATTATTTGGATCTTGAACGTACCTTTTACGAACCTGCAATGCCGACTGTTCATTGACATGGGAAGAAGGAAACATACAGGATGCTTGTGTCAGATACAAACGCTACATGGTAGATGAACTCTACGTCGGCAGCTACACACCTACTAATATTTGATGACTGTTTGTATGCATTTAAAATATTAAATCGATTATGAGTACTAGTTTGTATTGCAATTAAATATATTTGTTTTGTTACATGATTTTCCATACTAAAATATACAAAAAAAAACAAGACTATTACTAAAATATTAAAATTAAAATACACAACTATTATTAAAATATTAAAATAGACAAAAGAAAACAATATTGTTAAAATTCTGCTAAGTTGTACGACTGGAAGTCATAATTAGATGGACACTCAGTACATTGTTCAAGATCTAATCTTTCTTTCCCTTTCCCTTTCCTTTTCTCGTTCCCTGATGCTTTACGACGATGAATTTGTGACCGCATAGGGTCTGGACAAACGTCACGACGATGGCCGTATGATTTACACCGGGAAAAATATACCCGAGTGGGTTATTCCCCGTGGGAAAGGATTCTGTTGTTTTCTCGAGGACGACCAGCTTGACGTTTTGTAATATGCGGTGGGTGAACAGTTATAAGGTCTTCTGGTATCTCCCATTCAGACTTATGAGGAAGATGATTAATCGCTTCTTCATATGTTTTTTGTATACTTCGTTATAATAACACGGGAAAGCATAATGACTGCAATAAATTTCTCCTAAAAATTTTGAAACAACAATCACATGCCCACTGGTATACCAGAAAATTGCCAGACACGGCAGCTGCATGATTGATTCGAAAAATCAACTAAACCCCTCTTCTAACCGTCCTCAACATCGAAAATGTTTACCCCGATGCCAGCAACAGTCCAGGTTCTAGACCCTTCAATTTTCTTTACAGTTTTCATCTGTGCCCACTGAGTAAGTAAGTGTTTCTCCTGAATACCCTCCAATCGGCGTTCATAAAACCATTTTTGTAGAGACTGACGAAAGAATTATATAATTTGCATTATCGGCATTTTACGTGGGTGTCTAGATAAAGCATTCATAGACTCCGCACTGTTAGATGTCATATAATGATATCGATTGCCAGGACAATGCGCTCTTGCCCATCTACCAAACTCGATACTTGTTAGAGTGTGACGTATTCTAGGAATGGCAAGACATAGCGCGTTGAACGACTCATTAATATCAGACATCCGATAAGATTTGCATGTCTTCCACCACAGGGCCTCGTATTCTTTTTTATTCGACGGCAAATGTAAATTCATCATTAAATGACGACAACACTACCCATGATAAACATGTGGAAACACGTTTCTAACAGCTACGTGTATAGAATTCTCCCTATCGGATATGATCGCCATATCTGGTATTTCAGCAACACACTCTCTATGCTTTGAGAGAAACCATGTCCAAGATTCACCATCCTCTAATTTTTCCTATTCCATAAGCGATTGGTAAAATCTGGTTATTTCCATCCATGCCAACCGCTAAAATGAACGTTCCCTTAAATTCACCTTTTAAGTGGGCGGCATCAATGATAACGACAGGTCTTAGATTAAACATAAAACTACAAATCTGAAAATAAATAATTACAAAATAAGGACAACATCGATTTACTTTAACAAGACAAATAAAAAGTAAACCGTATAACTTACCGCAACACCTATCGCCACAAAAACCATTTCAAACCGACTATCTTCGTCAGTCAAGATGTGAGTAACGGTTCCAAGATTTGTACGCTCCAGATTGTAATAGTAAATTGGTAGTTCAGCAAACGAATCTCGACTTGTTCCTTGTAGAAGCTCTAGTACATGGCTTTTTCCACGCCAAGCTTGAAGTTTACTTAACTCAACCTGGAATCTTTGTCTAAAATATTTGACTATCTCTTTGCAACGATAGATTCTACCACTGTCTTTTAATGGTTCCTTTAAATAGTGACCCAAAACCTTTGGGTTTGCCTGACGAAGATGCGGGTATGTTAGCGTCTTCGAACAGGTGTGTTTATCATTCATATGTCTAACAAAAAATAAACTACCACCAGGTACAGTGTATGCCCTAAATCTCCACTCACAACCATCACCCAGACATGACACTTCGTATCGTGTTTTAGAAGATCTATCTACTTTAAACTCAAAATGGTCTAACAAACATTTTTTTCCCAACTCAATCTTCATCTCTTCTTTGTTATTGAATATATGGCCTGGCTCAACACAATTGATGAAGAAGCAGATTGTATCTTACTTGGTAAGTTAGAGGGGATTGATTTTTCGAAAACATTTTCAAAATTTGGACCATAATCATTTTAAAAATCAGCATCTTCATTAACAGAGATATTTAAATCACGAACTTTGAAATGGTTTAAAGATGCACCACTAGATGAACCTACACCAGACTCTTCAATGACGTATAATTTATATAACTCAAATGGATTTTGCATCGCCAGATTAAATAAAATGTAAGATCGTGATCATTAACTATACCGATCAGATCAGTAAACGTAGACATCCGGTAGGACAACCGTGTAATTGATCGGAGTGTCGCGCTCCGGTCAAAGATAATATTTATAATCCCTAATTACCCTTCACGATAGCTAGTGGTAGCAAGTGGTCGAACCACGAAGAGCAAGTAAACGTAGACATCCGGTAGGACAACCGTGTAATTGAATGGACTTTGAATGAATTGTAGTAGTTGTCACTTTTATGAAGCTTGCTAACTTGTTTTTATGTTTTTTTGTTTATTAAAGAGATGTTGAATAAAAGTACTAAGCTGATTGGATTGATTATCTATTAGAATTAAGAAATGCAAAAACACAATTTGATAACTTAAACAATAATGAGAAAAAAAGGGTTCACACCGGTTTCGGTAATTGCAAGCCTAGGTTCCTACAAGTTTTAGAATTGACCTAATTGGATAAGTGATTAACGGATCTAGTGTACCGTGACTTAGGTGTCAATAACTATCAATGTAACGACTCGCACAAAAATATCCTAGAACGCTCCGTAAGTGGAAACCCGAACCCCTGAAACCCTAATGTACATGAAAAACCAAGAAAACAAGAAATTTGGGTTTTAGGCGGGCCGCGTAAACGATAAGAAGAGTTTACACGGGCCGCGTCAACTTAAAAATTATTCCGGATAAGCAGGGAGGCTTCACACGGGCCGCGTAGGTGTTTCTCCAAGTTCACGCGGGCCGCAACAGCTCAACGATGAGCGAAAACCTGGTGCCGCCACGTGTCGATGACTCAGCCGCCTATCTAACCCTCGCGGGCCGCGTAAACTCTTCTTAAGTTGTCACACCCCTATTTTCCACGTGTCACCGGTGGGCCCGGTGGGGAGTATCCTGACGTAGTTGATATCATCTTAGTCAAACAACACAATTTAAAATGCACAGCGGAAGCAAAAGATGAATGTATTACAATCCGATATAAAGTAATATCAAAGTATTACAAACGGAAAGTAAAGGATCCACAGGCGGATCAAAGATAAACGAAACATTGTTCAACAGACTTTAGGCATCTAAGCTTGCGAGACTCTTTATTGATGCTAGGAGTAGCCAGCCTATTCCGTTTAGCACCTGCACTTAGCCTTTTTGGAAAATACGTCAGTTTTCAATGGTAAATACAATTTAACTGACTCATTTTGAAAATGTTTTAAAAATTGATTTGAATGCTCAAGGCACAAAACTTTTTATAACTTGGGATAATTAATCAATTTTAAACTTGTAAAAGAATTACATGTTCGTTATGCGTTCAGTCGCCCGGTTCGTGTCGGGTTTAAGATTAATAGACACACCACATAGTATAAACCCGCGGCAGGAAACCACTGGGTATACCTTAATAATTATGGACACACTCTCGGGTGTACGCCTACACCCGCGTGTCAAGGTCGTGGTCATTTCGTAAAATGATGCTAAGGATATCCGGGACATGGTCATTAAGCTCCCAAAGGCGTAAAACAAACAAAACCAGTTTTCAAACGGGTCACATTGATAATACCCAACTGCTAATGAGTTAGGGTCAATTGCCCGACCAAGCGGTATTTTATATACCGTACCCCAAGCCCGTATAAGGGAAAATAAGTTAAAAGTATTTACCTGAGCAAATTTATACAATTTATCCCAGCCGTATACCACCAAGCAAATACAGATAGCTTTTACTGGGCTCCTAAATCTGGAACGAAGGTTTTTAATAACCTATTAGATTCCTAACGGGTCTTAATTAAGCCTATGCTTAGACCGGTTAGTTTTAAAGGAGGATACGGTTCAAAACGCATGATTAAGCGAGAACCGGATTAGAATGTGATTTAGACCTGACAAGCTTGTATACTTGTGTGATTAGGGTAAACTAAACACATTCTGGATTTTGAGATAAGAATGATAAGGTTTGACCCGTTTCGGCTAATTTATGCAAACTAGTTACACAAGCCGATCCGAACGCGAAAAGTGCGTAACGGGTAACCAAAAGAATCATGAATAGGTTTCCTAAGTTAATATGCCTTAAATATGTTGTGATATCAGTAGGATATCTTCCGTTATGCCCAAAACGAATTTAAAACCAATTTATGCCCCGTAGGGGTATTTTGGTCATTTTAAAGATTATAAGAGAGATTAAATATCATTCTGAGTTACAGGTCTGATTTAAATCAGTAAATATACTTAATTTAATACGTTATAATAGGAGGGTATCATATATATGTGAAATTTATTAATTATAACCATACTATGCACCGAAGGGGCATTTTGGTAATTTCACATAGGCTTAAAAGGTCAAAACTGAAAACCTGAGCTTAAAACTTTTCCTTACTGTTAAAATA
Organism: Helianthus annuus; assembly: GCF_002127325.2. NCBI lineage: Eukaryota > Viridiplantae > Streptophyta > Magnoliopsida > Asterales > Asteraceae > Helianthus > Helianthus annuus. Next base: position 143,683,099 of record NC_035446.2, on the reverse strand, counting down.
TAAAAAGTTACTGAATATGTCAGTAGGCATCAACCCTTATATGTTTAAAATAGTTTTGATACATACTATGCGTTAAAAATGCTTAAAAAGGCGATTTGGAGCCATTTCCGGGTTTTCAAAGAAAAACTGATATTTTTATTATTCCAGAAGGCTCAAAACAATTTATTTATCATATTAGATCAGTAGAAAAAGGTTTGACATCAAAAGGATTTGTAAAACTCATTTTATAGCCCAAAAGGGCAAAATCGACACTAACCGAACTAAGCTTAGAACTCTAAGTTATGCTCAGCCTAAAAATAAATAAAAATATCCAAAAATCCCAAAATATTATATTACATCAGTGGGTAAAAATTGTGATATCAAAAATTGGGTTTAGATAGGCTATACGCTAATTATGCTTTTTAATTAATAAAAAGCTTTCTATTTACGCTAATGAGCATAACTCTTAATCTAGACCTCAAACTGATGTCAAATTTTAGGTACAAGTTTATAAATCAGTAATAAAGATTATTGTCCTCTCACATTTTCAAAAATATCGTTTTAAGGTCAAAAAGGCATAACGGTCAACATTTAGACATTTGACGAAAACATGCATGAACTAGGATTTCTATGGAACCAAGTTGTATAACCTTGGAGGGTTATACTAACTTATAATATGGTCCTAATGGAATCCTAAGGCATAACTAAACTAAGCTAAATCGGGTCAGAACTGAAAGTCAAAGCAAAAGTCAACTTTTGCGACTTTCGGTTCCGGACAGAGCCTATACTTAGAATTGTCGGGTTGAATCATGCTTAGACATGTTCAACTAATATTTACCAAGTTATAGAAGTGACAAAACTGATTTTATAGCTTCTATATTATTAGCTATGAATTTTATTTAAACTAACCGATTGACCTTTATTTGACCCGACAATTAAACTAAGTAAACGTGGTAATTAGGAGGTGCCCTTTTAAGGGTTTAACACCTACCTAATTACGGTCGCGTAGCCACATTCGATACGAACCATGGCTCAACCATTTAAAAGTCAAAGCTTTTATCGAAACATTTGACTTTTCGGCTTTAAGAGCCAAATAAAATGAACTAGCCAAGATAGGACACTTACAAAAGGTCCAAGGACAGAAGATGACTCAAAAGGAGGTTCCCCAAGGTCAGGATCCTCAGATTTGAGAAGAGAGAGCAAGAACTCAAATATGGTGTGAAAAGAATGAATGATCAAAGGCCCTTTATATAGGTTTTTGGATTGCATAGGATCATTACAAGTGTTAGAGGGGTTTAACCAGATCATAACAAGTGTAATACCATGTTTCTAAACCATCAAAGGCCCCTGGTATCAAATGTGTGAGACAAGAGGCAAAACCAAAGCTGGTTTCTGATTTTCTGATACTGGGCACGGACCGTAAGGGATGGTATACGGTCCGTAAGGACCATGCCAGATCACCAGAACTTTCAAATGTTGACATATTAGGCCCCTACACTTGATAAATGTCATTCTCGACACATTTGAGGCCCGTTAAACCATTTTTAAGGCTATACAATTATGCCTAAGCATAGGGAACATGAAACATGCTAAAAAATATGACGGATGTCGGTTCGTTTGGTCGTACAGTCCCGTTGTTCGGCTAATTACGACGAAACATGGACAGACGCGAAAAATGAACCAAATTACGCGACGAATAGAATTTTATCAAGCAAAACACTAAAATAAAATATTTTAGTGCTTACATAAATTTTTGGGTGTCCGAGGATATTCAGAATGCGAGATATGCGCGAAAATGCAAACTTGTGCCCCTTTTTGACACTTTTAGTCCCTGCATGACATAAAAGTTTATTTTTGCGCACGAAACACCCCTAAGCCTATATCTAAGCTATATAAAGAATAAATAAGGTATTTTTAACTTATGGTAATATTCCGGAAGGTCCGATTCTATACGATCGACATACTTTTGCAGCTTGACGCAACTAGTCCTTTAATTACGCAAAGTAGCGTGGAATGTCGTTTAATGACATCCAAGCCTTCCATGGCCCATAATAGGCATTCCCATGCATATGTTTAAATATTACTATGCTCCCGTTCACTTAAATGGTCATCGAAAGGCGTAGATTCAAAAGTTGACGCTTTAGGTCCCTCTAATGCGCAAACTTGCGCATTTCATTAATTAATAGCATTGAAGCCTTACTTAATTCATATTAAGAATTCTTGGGAGTATTATTAAACACCTCAATGCTTCGGATTCCCTAAAAGGTCATTCAGAGATATAATTAAACATATTGACACTTTTAGTCCCTTATATTTACAAAGTTGCGCGTAACGTCACTTAAAGGCACAAAAGCCTTGATGGACAACGATTGGCATTCCCGAGAGTATAATCATATATCATGAAGCTCTCAGTTTATTAAAAGGCCACTCAGAGGTAAGAATTAACATGTTGACGCTTTTAACCCTTTGTTGCGCAAACTTTTAATTAATTACACAAACGGCTACACTTGATCAACAAGTGGCTCATTCGTGAATATAAAACCATAAAAGGTTATTTAAAAACTGAAGGGGTAAGGTCCCAAAAACCTCATAAAAAGGATTTGAGACCATACCACAAACTGGCCTTTCAACCTTTTAACCTTGCGCGACCGCGCATTGGTCTTACAAAAGGGAGAAAGTAATCAACAATTTATAGTCGCGCGCCCAAAGGAAAGCATAAAATCCTTGCGCCTTCTTCCATTAGCAAAGGATTGAAATCCTAAAGATCAATACTTCCACCCAAATATCCAAACTTGGTTATTATTTTGCCCAAACTTGGGATTTACACATCTGTGTCCACACAGTAAGGTGTCACACTAGATTACAGCAGTAATCTTCTAGAAAGAATATGATCGTACACCACCCAGACGGTTACAACCGTCTGGACACGTGTCATTACCACAGGCATCCCTGAAACCACAACGAAAGCATGCAATTGGAGAATGATCTCCACTTAATCACTTTCCACGTGGCAATCCCCCAGCCTTAGATCAAACCACGATCCGTGTGCATTCACATCGGATCAAGGCAACTTGACGTGGGATCAAAGAATTTAACGGAAGAAAATATAACCGCTACGGCGTTAGCATCTTCCGTCATCTTTTCAATAACAGATTTTCCCTCCCAAACTCCCGGTTATAAATACGAGAACTGTTCAGGTATAAACTCAGATCACAGTCACTTCTCAAATACTATCTCTTCTCCATTACCAATACTTATTCTCACACCGGAGTCGGGTCAAGGAGAGAACCCTCTTCTCCCCTTGGCGAGGCTAACGGTGCTCTTTTTTTGCAGAATCACCGGAGAAGAAGTTCGGTAGCAACTGAATCAACCGAGAGAGAGCTAACCCTTTTATGCGGATTCAAACCCCCTAGATATTTCGGTTCCGACCATTTATCTAGTGTTTCTTCATTGGCGCCCACCGTTTTCTCAGTTTTTCTAGTTTCTACCTCGTTTCGATTCAGTTCATTCCATTTTTCTGTTTTTGCACATGGCAGAAAATTCGTCATCTCACCGGCAATCTGGTCCTCGACCAAACGTCGGAAACAATTTACCAGTGGAAGGGATTGTAGAAGAGGCCTCAGACGATAATGAGGTTCAATCCAATCGAGCAAATGATCTTGTTACTCCAGGACTGTTACCAGCAAATCCCGCTCAGTCAATTTACCACCAGGAGAAACTCCGGTATCATGGTATGTCCGATCACAAGGGGCATTAAACGCAGTGTACACACAGTTGTGTGCTCAAACTGCTCCCGTGACCCAATCACGAATGCCAGGATCTAGAGTTCATGCTTCCCAGCGAGAAGAATCAACTTATGATGATACATGCAGTTATCAGAGACAACACCGTGGTGAACCACACCCTCGTCAAAGGCAATCGGTTCATGATAGGTTGGGTTCCCAACGTGACACTCACACTGATGAATCCGATTAAACATATCGTTTGAGTGCAAACACTAGCGTATTCAACAGACTGCAGCCAAACTATAACAAATGCAGGCCTCGAGCGGTTTATAACCCTGAGGCAGAGCATAATTATGACTTAGTTTACCGCCCTGAAGAAGCAGCAGAATACTCGAAGTTCATACTGGAGATAGCTCTGGCTCCATTGGAGAGGGCAAAATTACCATCTAACGTTGGGAAATTCAATGGGTTAACTGACCTCGATGATCATCTAAGAGTATTCACCAGCGCAGGGTTGGTTGGCGGTTGGACTCTTCCGCTATGGTGTCATTTGTTTGTACAAACATTAACCGGCCCAGCGCGAATCTGGTTTGATAACCTACCGACGGGACAGATCGAGTCATGGAAAGATCTGCGTAAAAAGTTTTTAACACACTTCAGCCAACAAAGGCGTTCCATGCGTGATACATCCGACGTCATGAACATCTGGCGCCGCGATGATGAGAATCTGGAGGATTTTATCACCAGATAGAATAAAGAAGTGTTGGAGATTGGCGGTGTTAACGAACAACTAATCCGTGCTCAGTTTAAGTACGCGGTTAGATGTGACGACATGGTCAAGGTATTATCTGGAACAGAGGGCCTCCCCAAGAGTTGGGAAAAGATAATGGCGGCGGCCAAGGTTTATGCGCAGACTGAGAAAAACCTTACTACAAACAGGCCACCACCACCACACAACAGGCCTGCAGACTTAAGTGCAACCGGTGAGAGAAGGTTCAAAAAATCATGGCGCGAGTCATCAGGAAGTCGTTCCTCTGAAGATGCCCGCACAACAATCAACAAGCTCTCTGCACAAAGGAAAAACAAGCACGAAAATAGGGAGAGGCAGTGGACTCCCCTAACAAAGACCCCGGCGGAGGTTCTGAGTATTGAGGACTACCAGTTCAAACCTCCGATTCCGATGAAGAGTAAACGTGGTCAAGACCCGGCGCAATACTGCGAATATCATAAAGACAACGGGCACACCACGAATAACTGCATATCTCTGCGCACAGAAATAGAGAAAGCCCTCAAAAATGGAGAACTTACGCATTTACTCCAGAATATGCGCAAGGAGATTAAGCAGATTACCCGGGGAGAAGAAAGCTCAAGCAAACGGGCCAAAACTTAAAGGACTCTATAGGTTTTCCGCAGAAAGGACGTGACTTATCAAATGCGGCGGAACTATCAGGGAGTAAGTTAAGTTCCATTTAATTATCAAAAAAACTTTGTAACGCCTCTGAGCTTTATCCATGAATAAAATTACAAAGTTTCTATTATTTTTGTGTTTACAAAGTGCATGCAATTTCTTTTTAGTAAGCGCAAAAGCATTATGGTAGTATAAAACAAGCTCCATGCGCGGTCAGTGATCACGTCACAAACGACCATAAACTCACACATGAGCTTCATACCAACTTCATTCGCCTTACTCAAGTAAAAGCAATTGTACTCATGCAATATATTGTAAAGTCATTTAACAAAACAAATAGAAACATACTATCTTCAGCGTACAAATACGCCCTAAAGAGCTTCAAACACAGCAGTGTTTCGAATTCTTGCGCAACAGCAAAACAAGGATCTACATCCCACAAAAAACAAATTGTTCAAAACAATTACATCCTACTCTAAATGTTCACCCTCATCCGGAAAGATTTCTTTAAGTTGCGCCACTTGATCATCCGATTGTAGCTCCACATTTATCAACTCCATAACTGGAAGTTGCAAATTATTAAACTCTGTCTTCAGGGAAGCAAGCGCAGCGGCAGTATCTACGCCAAAGGTAGCAGACTTGCTATCATCCCAGTTAACCTTCAGCGCGCTATTCACATGTTGGGAGCATTCCGCGTAACCTTGCGCGTACCCATCTCGCCGTGCAGCAACCATCAAATTAGCAACAGTTTTATCCAGTTCTTCAAAGTTTAACACAGATTCAGCAACCTATGAAATCAAGCGAAAATAAGCATAAAAAAAAAGAAGCGCATATATGATTTCGCAACAAAAAAGGGAAAAGGAACTTACACAAGCAATCCCGCGATCCTTCAACCAGGCCATATCATTCTTTAAAGGGTCAAGCTCGCTTTCCGCTGTGACCCACGGCGTTTCTGAATTTTCCAGTTTCTCTTCAACCTCAGTCAAACGGCGGGAGGTTTCAGTATTTTCGGAATGCGCAAGTTCCAGATCCTTCTTCAGTTGTTCCTGGTCAGAAACCAAAGCAGTAAGTTCCTCTAATTCTTTATCTCTAACGGCAAGAGTGGTTAAAGCTTGTACCTCCCGTTGCTCACTTCGTTCCCTATGAGAACGCGCCTCCACCAGCGCAGCTTCCATATCCGCTTTTTCTTTCTTCAATCTTTCTACCTCCGCATCTTGGTTCTTCAGATTTTCAACTACAGCCTTGAGGTTATTAATGATATTACGAAGGTTTGCCTTCTCAGCATTATCCTTTTCGCAAATTTTTCTCCAATTTTTACGCTCCTCGGAAAGGAGAGCAGCTTCAGCCTCCGCTTTTCTTCTCCAACCAGCAACGGACCATTCCTCAGTCTTACGCTCAGTTTCAAACTTGGCTTGATCAGCTTCTAATTTAGCCATTAACTGAGCCAGACGTCTCTCATCTTTGGCGAATTTCTTCTGAGCCGCCATAAAGGATTTCTGTTCCTTATGCATGTTGTACCACTCACGAACAATACGGTGGGTGGTAGAGACATGAGAAGCAGTTTCAGCAAAATAAGACTGGTAGGTCTGCTCATAAGACCGATCTTCCTGAAACTTGACCTCCCCAGGTGGAAGTATCCCTTGCAACTAATCTTGGCACACATGCCAATCCGCGAAAGTATCACCTTTCTTCAAATTCCAAACGGGGGCATGAGGCTCAGCAGCATCCTTCTCCGTATAGGTCCGATAGTAATAATCTCCCAAGGTTTCCTCTGGGCGGATGGGAGATTGTTTACTAACACCAGCAGACGAATCTTGCTCTTCAACTGTCACCTTCTCAACATGCTTCGGCGCAGTGTCCGAAGGTTTAGGGGAAGGAGTAGAAGTTTTTTCAGTTGCCCCTTCCCCCAGGTCTTGAACAACAACCTCAGGGGTTGGGGGATTATCAGCATCACCCATCACACTTGGGTCAGCTTCAACAGGCTCCTCAGCTTCAACGGTCTTCTCCACACCATCAACCTTTGTAGGTTCCAGCTGATCAGCAACAGAAATGTGTGGAGGGGTAGAGGGAAGTTCTTTATTCACCACAGATGGCAAGTTTGTGGGAATTGGAGCAACAGTGTCACACCCCGATTTCCACGTGTCTCACCGGTGGGCCCGGTGGGGGATTACCGTGACGATGTTGGCAACAATATAGTCAAACCACGCAATTATATCATGCACAGCGGAAGCATAAGATAAATATTTAAATTTCAACCTCTGATTGTAATATCAAAATGTATTACAGGGGTTGGATATATCCACAGTGGATCGTAAATAAATATAAAGTATTGTTCCATCAGATACTGCAATCAAGCTTGCGAGGCTTATCCCGACGCTAGGGAGCTAATACCAGCCAATTTACGTTTAGGTACCTGCACTTAATCTTTTTGGGGAAAATACGTCAGTTTACACTGGTAAATACATTCAACTGACACATTTGAAAATGTTTATTAAAATTGATTTGAATGCACAAGGCACAAACTCTTTTATAACTTGGGAAAATTCATAATGATCTTGTGAATGTTTTACATGTTCTTTTATGCGTTCAGTAGCCCGGGTCGTGCCGGGTTAAAGATTTATAGACACACCACGTTTGCGTAAAACCGTAGTACAAAAACCAACGGCTACGTCTTTTAATTTTAATGTCGACACTTTATACCGGGTGTACGCCTACACCGGGACGTCGATGGTCGTGGCCATTTCGTAAAATGATGCCAAGGATATCCGGGACAACGGTCATTAAACCCCCCAAAGGCTTATAAGCAACAAAACTGTTTAAATGAGCCGATCATATTTAATCAATTAACCACCTAAGCGATGGAATTATATAATGCTCAATCAAGCGGTATTAATATACCGTAACCCAAGCCCATATAGGGGAAATAAGTTAAAGTATTTACCTTTGCAAGTATAAATCCTTAATTTAGATCAAGTCACCGATAGCTTTTACTGGGGCTCCTAATCTGGAACGAAGGTTTTAATTAACCTCTTAGAATCCTAACGGTCCTTGTATTAGCCGTAGCTTAAACCGGTTGATTCCGATATATAGATATGGTTAATTCGCACGAAAAGGCGAAAACCGAGAATGGAGTATGATTTGGACCCAACAAGTTCAGTGACTTGTTTTATATGGGTTTATAGTTCATACTCTGGATTTTGGGGTTCAAATAATATAATTTGACCCATATCGGCTATTGCACGAAAACTAGTTCCATGGGCCGAACCGTGTGCGCAAATAGGCGAAACGGTTAACCATAAGTGTCCTACGCTTATTTCCTAAGTCAATATGCCTTAAAAGTATTTTGGTATCAGTAGGATACCTTCCGTAATGCCCGTAACGAGTTTAAGTTAATATTATGCCCCATAGGGGCTTTTCGGTCATTTTAAAGACTTTAAAAGGGCTTTTCGAGTTCTACAGGAAATCTGAGTTTCCCGAATAGCTTATAAAGCTTAAAATACTTTATTTATTATTTAAAACCAGTGGCAACTGGAATCGGGTCAAAAGACCTTGTAGAACTCCCGTTTTGGCCAAAAAGGGCATATTCGGTATTTACCGAACCGTAGCCATAACCGCAGGTTATGAGCAAGGTAAAAATTATTAAAAATCTTTAAAATTCCCAAAATATTATTTTACCACAGTGGGTAAAAGTTTTGGTGACGAAAACTTGGGTTAGATGGGCGTTATGCTAATTGCGCCGTTAATTACAAAACTTTCTTAAAAGTGCGCCTTTTAGCATAACTCTCATTCTAGGCCTCGGATTGACGTGAAACTTTAAGGACATGCTTATAATTTAACAAGCAAGGTTTTGGTCCGTTCACGTGTCCGAAATACTCGTTTTAATTTTAAAAGGCCGTTACGGTCAACTTTTAGGCGAATGACGGAAATACGTAAAAGACTCGGATAACTCATGAACCGACCACAGAGGCGTATACCAACATGTGACCTGGTCCTAAGAGAGTCCTAAGGTATATTTATACCTCACTAAAACGGGTCAGAACTGAAGTCAAAGCAAAAGTCAAACTTATGCGACTTTCGGCTCCGAACCGGTTCAATATAGTAAATGATCGATTCAAACGAGCGCAAACAAGTTTATATACTTATTATCATGTTTTATGATTGTCAAAACAGGTTCCATAACATATACATTACAGATTATGCATAAATCGCTAAAATAGCTTTCTGTTGACTTTTTAACCGCACGTTTGACTCGATATTGACATAGTTAGAGTGGTGATCCGGGGGAACCATTTTAGAGGTTTAATACCCACATAAATACCAACTCATAACCATTTTTGATTCGTCATAAGACTGAATCATTTGCGAGTTATTGAAATGACAACCGTTAGTTACGACGGTTGAGTTTGTACTCTAAAACTATGGAAATGTATGACCAAGATGAGTATGAACGACTTACAGAAGTTAAATCTTGATTAGAGAACAGAGGAGAATGCTAAGGAGCTCTTGGAATGATCAGATGGAAGTGTTTGAGTTGTGTGAATGTTGTAACTACAACATGGCTATTTATAGTGCATTTTAGGCTCCAAGATCATTCCACATTGCCCTACAACTGGTCATGGATGATGGGCAGGTGTCCCTAAGGGTTATGGGTCGTGTAGGGGGCGCCCATGCTCCATTAATTGGTGTTTGATCGTTCAAAAGCTCCAAAAGGCAAGAAACTACAAAGTTTCTGCATCTGGGCACTTTACGCGGCCCGCATGGGAGTTCCCATGCATTTTAATGCGGGTCGCCTAAAGATCAAATATCAGTTGCGTATTTGAGGTGGCTCGCGGCCCGCCTCAACTTAACTATAACCTTCACGCGGGTCGCGAGAGGTTAAGATTTCAGAATTTTAAATCTTTTGTTATGATTACAGAATCTGGCCATTAATAACGAAATCTTTCGTAATGATTTACCTGACCTTTCGGGTTTGAAGGGGTAACTTTGCGGTTTGGCCCTCGGTTATTTACCGATAGGGGCCTCGTGTTATTTACCCGCATTATTAAGTCCCCGGTTTATTTATTAATTATATTGGAAAGCCTTAACTTTCACTATTGACGCTTTTAACCCTTCTTCTACGAATTCGATCGTAACTTTCTCGTTTCATATCGAAACTTCGCGAAATTCATATATATTATTTTAGTGAGGGTATAATACCGTTACAAAGTCTTTGGAACGTTAAAGGGTCACTCAGAGGTATTATTAAACATGTTGACACAGTTAACCCCTGTAGTTTGTAATCTCTCACTTTCTTCCGCGTTTTGTTTTTGTACGATCTATAATTTATTCGTTTGAAGGTTTAAGCATTATTTAGGGATACTATACAGTATATTTACCCTTGTTGACATTTATAACCCTCGAATTTATATACTTTCAAGGTTTGTCAAAATTAGTCCTTTATTTATTATAGATGCCACGTGTAAACAAATGACACGTGTTAACACATCATTGGACACAAAAATTCGAGGTGTTACATCCTCACCCCCTTAAAATAAATCTCGACCCGAGATTTACTCAAATAAATAGGGGTATTTTTCTTTCATTGTAGCTTCGACTTCCCACGTATATTCAGGACCTCTACGAGCATCCCATTTGACTTTTACAATCGGTACGTGCTTTCTGCGAAGCTTCTTCACCTGTCGATCTTCAATCGACAAAGGTTTTTCTATGAACTTTAAGCTCTCATCTATATGCACATCTGTGTGTGGAATCACCAACGACTCGTCGGCGAAGCACTTTTTGAGATTGCAGATGTGGAACACATTGTGAATTCCATTGAGCTCTTCAGGCAAGTTTAGTTTATAGGCAACTGATCCGACTCGTTCAATGACCTCAAAAGGCCCTATGTATCTCGGACTCAGCTTGCCTTTCTTGCCGAAACGCATCACCCCCTTCCAGGGTGACACCTTAAGTAATACTTTTTCACCCACTTCGAAGTGAAAATCCTTACGCTTTGGATCAGCGTAGCTTTTCTGCCTATCTCGGGCAGCCTTGAGACGTTCCCGGATCTGGACAATCTTGTCCGTTGTCTGGAAAACAATCTCTGGTCCCGATAATTGGACCTCTCCTACTTCCGCCCAACAAACAGGCGATCTGCATTTCCTACCATATAATGCCTCAAAAGGCGCAGCCTTTATGCTGGTGTGGTAGCTATTATTGTAGGAGAATTCGATCAGGGGTAGGTTTTTATCCCAATTACCACCTAGATCGATCGCACATGCGCGAAGCATGTCTTCTAGCGTTTGGATAGTACGCTCACTTTGACCGTCCGTCTGTGGATGGTAAGCCGTACTAAAGTTTAAACGCGTGCCCAAAGATTGCTGGAAACTTTTCCAGAAGTGAGATGTGTATCTAGTATCCCTGTCGGAGATAATAGACACAGGTATGCCGTGTAAGGCTACAATCTTATCAACATAAAGTTGGGCTAACATATCGGAGCTATACGTCTCCTTGATGGGTAGAAAATGAGCTGATTTAGTCAGCCTATCGACTATGACCCATATTGTATCGTTTCCTTTCCTGGTTTTGGGTAACTTGGTTATGAAGTCCATAGTTACGCATTCCCACTTCCACTCGGGAAGTTCAGGCTGTTGTAGCAAGCCAGATGGCTTTTGGTGCTCGGCTTTGACTTGAGCACAAGTCAAGCACCTTGCTACATGGGTGGCTACAGACTTTTTCAAGCCTATCCACCAATAATTTGCCTTTAAGTCTTGGTACATCTTGTCAGCACCAGGATGGACTGAGTATTTGGAACTATGGGCTTCCTGGAGAACAACATCTCGTAATCCTCCATAAATCGGAACCCATATACGTCCATTCAGTCTAAGGATTCCATCCTTGCTAAGAGTCAACTGCTCTTCAGTTACTCCCAGCTTTTCATTAGGATAATTAGCTTCCAACACAGCCTCTCGCTGTGCAGCCAAAATCCTTTCAATTAAATTATTTTTAACCTCAATGCTCTTGGCATTGATTCGAATGGGTTTTACCCTTTCCTTCCTGCTCAAGGCATCGGCGACCACATTCGCCTTGCCGGGATGGTACCTGATTTCACAGTCATAATCATTCAGGGTTTCCATCCAACGGCGCTGTCTCATGTTCAACTCCTTCTGGTTGAACAGGTGCTGGAGGCTTTTGTGATCAGAATAAATCACAAATTTTAATGCCATAAAGGTAATGCCTCCACAACTTCAGTGCAAATACAACGGCACCCAACTCCAAATCATGGGTGGTGTAATTCTTTTCATGCACTTTTAATTGCCTTGAAGCATAGGCAATCACCTTGCCCTTCTGCATAAGCACACACCCCATGCCTGTGTGTGATGCATCGCAGTAAACTACGAATTCATCTGTACCCTCAGGTAAGGTCAACACAGGTGCGTTGCTTAGCTTTTGCTTCAGTATTTCGAAGGACTCTTGCTGCTTTGGGCCCCAAATGTACTTTTCTTTCTTCTTGGTCAAGGAAGTCAAGGGCGCAGCAATCCTTGAAAAATTTTCAATAAATCTCCGGTAGTATCCTGCTAACCCCAGGAAACTACGAATTTCGGTAGGCGTCTTTGGCTCTTGCCAGTTCATGACTGCCTCTACCTTAGCGGGATCCACTTGGATACCACGCTCACTCACAACGTGTCCTAAAAACTGGACCTCTCGTAGCCAGAATTCACATTTCGAGAATTTGGCGTAGAGTTTCTCACGCTGTAGTAATTCGAGAATGCAACGGAGGTGCTTCTCGTGGTCAGCTTGGTTCTTGGAATAGATAAGGATATCGTCGATGAAGACTATGACGAATTTGTCCAAGTATGGCTTGCAAACGCGATTCATGAGATCCATGAACGCAGCCGGTGCATTTGTGAGCCCAAAAGGCATCACTAGGAACTCGTAATGACCATAGCGAGTCCTAAATGCAGTCTTGTGTACATCTTCATCTCTGACCCTTAGTTGATGATAACCCGACCTTAAGTCGATCTTGGAGAAGTAGCTTGCTCCTTGCAGCTGATCGAATAGATCATCGATCCTTGGTAAAGGATATCTATTCTTTATGGTAACTTTATTCAGCTCTCTATAGTCGATGCACAACCGCATCGATCCGTCCTTCTTCTTTACAAATAGGACAGGAGCTCCCCAGGGAGATGAACTAGGTCTGATAAAACCTTTCGCCAGCAGTTCATCCAACTGGGTCCTCAGTTCTTTCATTTCCGTTGGCGCTAGTCTGTAAGGTGCTCTTGCTATCGGAGCTGCTCCAGGAATGATGTCAATTCTGAACTCCACTTGTCTATCTGGTGGCAAACCAGGTAGTTCTTCAGGAAAAACCTCGGGGTATTCAGAAATGACAGGAAGATCCTCGATCTTCGGCTTTGGTTCTTCTATTATCACCTGAGCCATGTAAATTACACAACCTCTGTTCAAACACCTTGAAGCTTTCAGCATAGATACGTCTTCGGGCAATCCGTAATGCGTATCACCTCGAATGGTAAGAGATTCACCACTCGGAGTTTTTAAAACTATTTGCCTTTTACCGCAAATGATTTGGGCCTGGTTATGGGATAACCAGTCCATGCCTAGCATGATATCAAAACCCGCCAATTTGAAGGGAAGTAGAGATAAAGGAAAAGAATGGTTCCTAATGGATATTTCACATCCTTCTAGAACAGTAGAGACGGTTTCTATCGTGCCGTCTGCTAACTCTACTTCGTATTTCACGTCAAGGGTTTTGATTGGCATATTTAGTAGTTGGCAAAATTTCTGGTCTACAAAGGATTTATCAGCGCCAGAATCGAACAGTACTCTTGCAAATATATTATTTACGAGAAAAGTACCTGTAAGCACATTGTCGTCCTTAACCGCTTCCTTTGCATCCAAGCGAAAAACTCTCGCATTCGACTTCTTCGTCTCTTCCGCCTTCTTGGCATACTTCGGGCAATTACTCTTTATGTGCCCCTTTTCGTTACAATTAAAGCAGGTTGCATCCTTTATCTTTTTGCACTCCACGGTCTTATGATCCTTGGACTTGCATAGCCCACAGGATGGAGTCTTTTGTTGCGACTGTGAACCAGACGCAAACCTACACTTCCCGGAGTGAGGTTTCTTGCAGACCTTGCAGTGAGGTCTTCCATCAGCTTGCCCCTCCTTCTTTGCTTCCGACCCTCTCTTGCCTTCACCGTTTCCACGGTGCTTTTTCCCAGACTTTCGTGAGGTATCATCCTCACGTTTTCGCTTTTCAGCCTCCTTGCTCCTTTGTGCCCTCAGACGGACAGCATCAAGTGTAAGAGACAAGGAGAGGTCAGTAACTGACCTGAAGGTCGTCGGCCTATAAGCCTTTACACTGGCCTTAATCGCCGGCTCTAAGCCCCCAATGAAACGGGCAATCCTCCTAGGTTCTGGTGTCACAAGATATGGCACCAGGCGTGACATAGTGTTAAAACTTGTCAGATATGCTTGACAATCCAGGTTTGTCATCACTAGTGAGACAAAATCCGCCTCAATCTTCTCAACCTCGTGCTGAGGGCAGTAGTTTTCTTTTATGAGGGTAATAAACTCCCCCCATGACATTTTGTACAAGGCAGACTTACCTGAAGCCTGCACCACAGCTCTCCACCATGCCAGGGCCTCGCCCTTGAATGACTGGGACACAAACTTAACCACGTCCCTCTCTGCGCACCCGCTGATGTCCACTATCGTGTCCATCTCGTCTAGCCAGGTGATACAGTCAACCGCACCTTTCTCCCCTGTAAATTCACGGGGCTTACATGATACAAAGTATTTGTAGGTGCAACCCTTAGCACTTGACGCATCAGTATATTCTCTATCGCGATGAACGCTGTGCTCAGTAGACGAGTGCTTGTCGTCATCTTTCTTGGGTTCAGAGGGTGGTTTGGAGTGTGTCTTTGGTTTAGAGGGTGGTTTTGACACAGTTCTGCCTTGAGACTCAGTATGTTGACGATCAATAGCTGCCTGAACAGCATTGTCAATCAGAGCCTTCAGTTGTGCGCCTGTCAAATGTACTGACGCATTGTCATAGTCATCTTCGTTTGTGTGGCTGTTCTCTCCATTGGGATCCGCCATTGTAACTTGAATCTGTTACAGAAGATAACAAAATTTTAATTTAGGAGATTATTATATGATTGTCTTTTATGACAATTTGTCAACCATGGTACAGAGACCATATTTGGTTAACTTATTATTTCATTAAATATTAGGATTTGAATATATCCTATTTCAACTATATAAATAGTATTGGCGGCATAAAGCCTAATCATGATGATGTTTTATAATGTTAGCCGAGATTTCAGAGAATCAAAGGCATAGAGAGTTGAACCGTAATTCTTTTATCTCTTTCTGACAGAGAGTCATAGACTACCACTGCCTTTTGTCTTTATAAGACAATTATTATGGCCCATGGGCACTACACCTCTAATGGATGTCTTAATATGGTTGGCCCGTAGGCACTACATCACTAATGGATGTTTTAATAATATTGGCCCGTAGGCACTACATCACTAATGGATGTTTTAATAATACTGGCCCGTAGGCACTACATCACTAATGGATGTTTTAATAATACTGGCCCGTAGGCACTACATCACTAATGGATGTTTTAATAATTCTGGCCCGTAGGCACTGCATCACTAATGGATGTTTTAATAATACTGGCCCTTAGGCATTGCATCACTAATGGATGTCTTTATAATATTGATCACCTTCATTGGTGATTTAACCCACGATTTATATATCATTTAGTTGGGTTTTGAAATCCTTAAAGGATTATTGTATAAGAATGACGTGCGTGATTTTTAACGAATCACATCTGCCATGAATGTTAACATGCGTACAGAGGTTAACTGGGAATCAGAATCTTTTCAGTTAGGTCGTACCATCTTGACTAGATCTTAATAGACCCCAAGCTAGGTTTCACCTTTTAAGATTCTTTAATTAGGCAGATCAATATAAAAGGAATGGTTTTGATTTATTTTTATATATATTAAAACAAAACTCATAACATACATTCCAAAATCTCAAATACAATTACATATTGCCCTAAACGGGTCTTTCAAATAATACATACCTCCAGAGAGGTTTTAAAATAAGTGACAAGTCCATGCAGGGACTAATACCAGATAGGTGTCCATGCAAGAACTGAAGATAAGTCCACGTAGGGACTGAAATATGATAAGTTGTCCACGCAGGGACTTATTTCAAAGTAGAAATTACATTCGTATAACTATTAAGGGCTAGTGGTCACGTTTCTTCTTTTTGCCCTTTAGTAGGTTCGCCAAGCCTTTGAGAAATCCTCGGTGGCTCTTTTTCTCTTCTTCGAACTCTCTCTCCACACGATCTAGTCGATGGAGTATTTCTTCCTGTTCAGGAGGAGAGAATCGTGGTTGTGGCGCTTGATGCGGAACGGGAGGTCTGGGAGGTATTGGATACCCATGAGCTGAGTAATCCGGTGGTCCCATGTTTCCATGTGCTCCATCAGGGTAGTGCGCATTATATCTAGCCGACACCACATATGGGTCGCGCTCATAGCCGTAGTTGTATTGTGCTTGTGATGGTTCAAACGGGTTGTAAGCCGTCGGACCCGTATAAGCAGGTATGGGTTGGTCATACCCGAATGGTGGCGAATTTCGTGCAGTAGGTGCGGAGTTCGCCTCCTGTATAGGACTTGAAGGTCCTTCTTCTTGTAGCGGCGGATAGTGGCTACTACTAGAATGTCGAGGAGTGCTGAAATGGATACCCCCTCCTCCTCGTGTAGACATACGGGCATTTGTCCTCCTACGCCTTGGCGGATCAGGTATTACTGGTTGTGCCGGTGGCGGAGGTGGTGGCGTAACTGCCTCAAAGCGTGAATCCTCAGAGGGATCCTGTGGATGTCTCGGTTGTTGAGATGTCTATCGAGACGGCGTATAGTACCATTCATGTCGGTCAAACATCGCTTGGAAACTGTCAGGTCCTTGGTAGGGCGTTCCATGGAAGGATGACCCATCAGAAACTTCTATCGGATGCGTGGGCGTACCACGAGCTGGTTCAGTTGGATCCTCATCCTCCTCCATGGGATCTTCAGAAAAATGGTCTTGTGGCCCTAGTGGAACAAAACCTGAAGGTTCCTGTATGTAGTCAGCCGGATTGAACTGACCTATGTAGTAGGGAGTAGGGTCGTCATAATTCCGGTGCGAAACCGAACGTTGTAGAGGTATGAAGGAAGGTTGTGGGTTGTTGGGATCATTTTCTGAGTCTGGCCCAAAGGAGTGCCGGTAGGATGGCGTCGAGCTGTGCGAAGTGGAATGCCTCGCGGGTTCGTAAAGATCTCTTCGTCGTTGTGGCTCTTCGCTCCTTGTCATCGAAGGATGTCTTGTACCAGATGGTCCAGCTTCTTGATCGTGATGTGTCACGATTTCTCCTCGGCCTCTACGTCCCCTTCCTCTTCCTCGGAATATAACAGGTGGCATTTTCCTGCTCCAAAACTTATTAAAAATCAAATCGAAAATAAAGACAAAAAGGAGTAATAATCCGAATTTGTCCTAAGTTATTGTCTAGACTCAAGTATGTGCAATTGTGTTATTGAGATTAAACACATTAGGATAGTGTTTAATTCACTCAATGTTGGCTCTGATACCAACCTGTCACACCCCGATTTCCACGTGTCTCACCGGTGGGCCCGGTGGGGGATTACCGTGACGATGTTGGCAACAATATAGTCAAACCACGCAATTATATCATGCACAGCGGAAGCATAAGATAAATATTTAAATTTCAACCTCTGATTATAATATCAAAATGTATTACAGGGGTTGGATATATCCACAGTGGATCGTAAATAAATATAAAGTATTGTTCCATCAGATACTGCAATCAAGCTTGCGAGGCTTATCCCGACGCTAGGGAGCTAATACCAGCCAATTTACGTTTAGGTACCTGCACTTAATCTTTTTGGGGAAAATACGTCAGTTTACACTGGTAAATACATTCAACTGACACATTTGAAAATGTTTATTAAAATTGATTTGAATGCACAAGGCACAAACTCTTTTATAACTTGGGAAAATTCATAATGATCTTGTGAACGTTTTACATGTTCTTTTATGCGTTCAGTAGCCCGGGTCGTGCCGGGTTAAAGATTTATAGACACACCACGTTTGCGTAAAACCGTAGTACAAAAACCAACGGCTACGTCTTTTAATTTTAATGTCGACACTTTATACCGGGTGTACGCCTACACCGGGATGTCGATGGTCGTGGCCATTTCGTAAAATGATGCCAAGGATATCCGGGACAACGGTCATTAAACCCCCCAAAGGCTTATAAGCAACAAAACTGTTTAAATGAGCCGATCATATTTAATCAATTAACCACCTAAGCGATGGAATTATATAATGCTCAATCAAGCGGTATTAACATACCGTAACCCAAGCCCATATAGGGGAAATAAGTTAAAGTATTTACCTTTGCAAGTATAAATCCTTAATTTAGATCAAGTCACCGATAGCTTTTACTGGGGCTCCTAATCTGGAACGAAGGTTTTAATTAACCTCTTAGAATCCTAACGGTCCTTGTATTAGCCGTAGCTTAAACCGGTTGATTCCGATATATAGATATGGTTAATTCGCACGAAAAGGCGAAAACCGAGAATGGAGTATGATTTGGACCCAACAAGTTCAGTGACTTGTTTTATATGGGTTTATAGTTCATACTCTGGATTTTGGGGTTCAAATAATATAATTTGACCCATATCGGCTATTGCACGAAAACTAGTTCCATGGGCCGAACCGTGTGCGCAAATAGGCGAAACGGTTAAACATAAGTGTCCTACGCTTATTTCCTAAGTCAATATGCCTTAAAAGTATTTTGGTATCAGTAGGATACCTTCCGTAATGCCCGTAACGAGTTTAAGTTAATATTATGCCCCATAGGGGCTTTTCGGTCATTTTAAAGACTTTAAAAGGGCTTTTCGAGTTCTACAAGAAATCTGAGTTTCCCGAATAGCTTATAAAGCTTAAAATACTTTATTTATTATTTAAAACCAGTGGCAACTGGAATCGGGTCAAAAGACCTTGTAGAACTCCCGTTTTGGCCAAAAAGGGCATATTCGGTATTTACCGAACCGTAGCCATAACCGCAGGTTATGAGCAAGGTAAAAATTATTAAAAATCTTTAAAATTCCCAAAATATTATTTTACCACAGTGGGTAAAAGTTTTGGTGACGAAAACTTGGGTTAGATGGGCGTTATGCTAATTGCGCCGTTAATTACAAAACTTTCTTAAAAGTGCGCCTTTTAGCATAACTCTCATTCTAGGCCTCGGATTGACGTGAAACTTTAAGGACATGCTTATAATTTAACAAGCAAGGTTTTGGTCCGTTCACGTGTCCGAAATACTCGTTTTAATTTTAAAAGGCCGTTACGGTCAACTTTTAGGCGAATGACGGAAATACGTAAAAGACTCGGATAACTCATGAACCGACCACAGAGGCGTATACCAACATGTGACCTGGTCCTAAGAGAGTCTTAAGGTATATTTATACCTCACTAAAACGGGTCAGAACTGAAGTCAAAGCAAAAGTCAAACTTATGCGACTTTCGGCTCCGAACCGGTTCAATATAGTAAATGATCGATTCAAACGAGCGCAAACAAGTTTATATACTTATTATCATGTTTTATGATTGTCAAAACAGATTCCATAACATATACATTACAGATTATGCATAAATCGCTAAAATAGCTTTCTGTTGACTTTTTAACCGCACGTTTGACTCGATATTTGACATAGTTAGAGTGGTGATCAGGGGGAACCATTTTAGAGGTTTAATACCCACATAAATACCAACTCATAACCATTTTTGATTCGTCATAAGACTGAATCATTTGCGAGTTATTGAAATGACAACCGTTAGTTACGACGGTTGAGTTTGTACTCTAAAACTATGGAAATGTATGACCAAGATGAGTATGAACGACTTACAGAAGTTAACTCTTGATTAGAGAACAGAGGAGAATGCTAAGGAGCTCTTGGAATGATCAGATGGAAGTGTTTGAGTTGTGTGAATGTTGTAACTACAACATGGCTATTTATAGTGCATTTTAGGCTCCAAGATCATTCCACATTGCCCTACAACTGGTCATGGATGATGGGCAGGTGTCCCTAAGGGTTATGGGTCGTGTAGGGGGCGCCCATGCTCCATTAATTGGTGTTTGATCGTTCAAAAGCTCCAAAAGGCAAGAAACTACAAAGTTTCTGCATCTGGGCACTTTACGCGGCCCGCATGGGAGTTCCCATGCATTTTAATGCGGGTCGCCTAAAGATCAAATATCAGTTGCGTATTTGAGGTGGCTCGCGGCCCGCCTCAACTTAACTATAACCTTCACGCGGGTCGCGAGAGGTTAAGATTTCAGAATTTTAAAATCTTTTGTTATGATTACAGAATCTGGCCATTAATAACGAAATCTTTCGTAATGATTTACCTGACCTTTCGGGTTTGAAGGGGTAACTTTGCGGTTTGGCCCTCGGTTATTTACCGATAGGGGCCTCGTGTTATTTACCCGTATTATTAAGTCCCCGGTTTATTTATTAATTATATTGGAAAGCCTTAACTTTCACTATTGACGCTTTTAACCCTTCTTCTACGAATTTGATCGTAACTTTCTCGTTTCATATCGAAACTTCGCGAAATTCATATATATTATTTTAGTGAGGGTATAATACCGTTACAAAGTCTTTGGAACGTTAAAGGGTCACTCAGAGGTATTATTAAACATGTTGACACAGTTAACCCCTGTAGTTTGTAATCTCTCACTTTCTTCCGCGTTTTGTTTTTGTACGATCTATAATTTATTCGTTTGAAGGTTTAAGCATTATTTAGGGATACTATACAGTATATTTACCCTTGTTGACATTTATAACCCTCGAATTTATATACTTTCAAGGTTTGTCAAAATTAGTCCTTTATTTAATATAGATGCCACGTGTAAACAAATGACACGTGTTAACACATCATTGGACACAAAAATTCGAGGTGTTACAAACAGGAACTTCTGGAAAAGTAAAAATCCATAAGGATCTAGTCCGCATAAAGAAAACAAGGAAAGATGCTACTTACCAGGAACAGATTCCGTAACAAAGGCATCAAGATTCCCTCTTCGGGTAATTTTCTTCCTCTGAACTTTTTTAGGAGGTTGACCCTCCGCGTCAGTGTCAGCTTGCTTCCTTTTACCAGCCTTCCTATGCACCAAATGCTCAGGACTAGAATCCAAATCGATAGGCTCGTTTGGATTGGAAGGGGGAACGTCAGCAGAGTCCCCCGGCTTAGGTTTCGGTTCTCGAACAGTCACTACAGGAGCAAGACCCTCCAAAGAATCAGAAACCACCACATAATCACACCTGGAGTCAGGAGAACGGCGCGTACCTTTCTTCTCTGCAACATTCTTCATCTTCAACGGTTGAACTTTAACAACTTCACCCCTCTTCGACGAAGAAGCAGAAGTGGTCACGCACCTTTTCTTTTCAGGGCCTGTGCCCAAATTCAACAACTCACCTGCAAAGGCGCAGAATAAAGAATTTACCCACAACGCGCAAGAATAGGAAACAGAAACAAATGTAACTTACCCGCACCAGCAGCCGGGTGAACAGATAAATCCGCATCCCGCGGAAGAACAAAATTTCCCACAATGTGGTGGTACCAAATGTCACGGCCCCCGACCCGGTTTGACCCGTTTCAGGAGCCGCGGGACAGAAATCCCGCGGTATTTTAATTTAAGTGACAGCGGAAGTCTTTTTAAAACAGGATCTTTAGTATTTAAAACTGCTCATTACATAATTTAGGGATAAAACCCAGTAATTTACAATAATGTGATTTCCATGGAAATCTTTATTTTTAAAACATGTTCCTTTATTTATTTACACTGAGCCACTTTTCTAAGCTGGTAGTGCTTCCTGGCACTTTTCTTTGCTCACAACAGATTACCTGAAACATGTTTGAAAAAGGTTTTGTCAGCGGGGAAATACTGAGTGAGTTCATTTAGTTTTTAGGAAATGACCCATAGTTATAAATTACAGCATAAGAGCGATTACAATGGTTTACATCTTTATCTTTATCTGGCTTTCTGCCACAATGGTGACAAGTCACAATGGTGACGATGGTCATACCACTATTAGGTTAATGAACTCTAATAGTGACGTTTCTCCCTAGTAGGTCAATGAACCTAACTGGGAGAAATAGTAATGTGCACAATACCCCACTAACCAATAAATCAAGATATCCACGACTTAGTCCCTGTAATTATAACACTTTGAAAATAATTTGGAGTATTGTAAAACAGTTGATAAAAAGAAGAATGACTCACAAACTGTGAGAAAAGAGTTTACAAAAGAGGAATGACTCACATTGCAGATTTAACGAGCAGTGTATAAGCCTACTGATTAGCCTTGATTATTTCTAATTTAACAATAACGCACACAAAACAGGATTAGTGATCAATACAACAGTTACGATAATTTCCCGAGATCAAATATTCGCAATGAATGACCAAGTGCAATACTTCAACTCATTTATCAAAATGACAAATGACAAAGTATAGTACTTCAACTCGTATATCGAATTATCGACAACGACAAAGTACAATGCTTCGGCTCATTTATCGGATTACCGACAAACGATAAAGCATAGCCCAATGTGGGCGGCACTTAGGCATTCCTTGGATATATTGATCCCGGAAACTAAATCGTAATAGCGATCGAGTAATTACCCTGTTCTGCGGCAGCGATTCGATAATTGTGTGTGTGTGTTGGACTGTTTTGCTTATAACTCGATCTACGTAACTCCGATTTTCGTCGTTCAAGTGCCAAATTTCAAGTCCCAACCCCTGCTATTTATACTGAAATTTTGACACCGTCGCGTAGCGCGAGGGGGTACCCCTTTAGGCGTCGCGCTACGCGAGTGACCACCCTATTTTCATAGAGTAGCCCTTCGTGCATGTAGGCTTGCTGTGTCGACGGTTTTTAATTTTTCGAATTTTATAATTAGTTATGAAGATAATCGTTGGCTAGGGTTTATCCCCCTCTGAGTTTTAGGGGCCCTGATCCTGATTCTGATTGTTCTGGAAATTTTAGGGTTTGCGTAGAATCACTTGGGTGTCTCAATTAGGGTTTCCTTAATAGCTAATTACTATCCTAATTAGGGATTTTAGTGACAGTTGTTACATCCTCCCCACCTTAAGAAAAATCTCGTCCTCGAGATTCACTGAAATAGATGAGGGTATTTTCACTTCATTTCTGATTCCAGTTCCCAAGTATACTATGGTTCTCTTCTGGATTCCCATTGGACTTTCACTAACACTAGTCGTTTGTGTTTGAGAAACTTAATTTTCCGATCTTCTATTTGTAGGGGTTTTCTCTATCATTTATCTCTATATCTTGAAGAGGTACTATCAAGGATTCGCCTGATAGATGTTTCTTGAGATTGGATACATGAAACACATCATGTACTTCAGCTAATTCTTCTGGTAGTTGTAAATGATAAGCTACTGGTCCTATGTGTTGGATTACTGGTAATGGTCCTACGTATAAGAGACTTAGCTTCTTCTCTTACCGAATTTATAAATTCCTTTCAAGGAAATACTTTCAATAGCATTTTGTCTCCAACTCGGACTTCGACGGCTTTTGTTTATTATTTGTATAGTTCTTCTAACCGTCTTCAGCCTTTCCTTCGTGATACTGAATATCACAGTCGTAATCATCGAGGATTTCCCTTTTTCCTCATGTTTAATTCTTGTTGCTCAAATATGTATCTTAAATTCTTATGACTCATCTGGATAGTAAGCTTGCTTAGATAATGTTTCCTAATCTTAAGGATAACTTGTGGTTTCTAATTTTTAGGCTTACAAGTGGTAAGGCTTTCTTCGTGCTTTTGCAATTGCCTTGATGCATACACAATTACTTTTTTTTTGTGTCGCATTACCATATATCAAAATTTTTTAACTTTGAAGCATTAAAATCTTCTGTTCCTTCTGGTAAGGCTAGCTAGAGGCTTCTTTTTGTTTAGGTTCTTATTTTAGAATTAACTGTGTTAACTTAGTTAAGGATGTATCTATCTAAAAGAATCCTTAATAAACTGCCTATAGTATCCGGCTAAATTTACAAAATACCTATTTTTCATTTAAAGATTGCGAACTCTTCCATTGCTATCTTAGCAGGATCTAAGTGAATATCTTCATGATTTATTATGTGACCTTACGTGGTTTATTTCCTATAATCATAAATAATTCTCCGGCGGTTACCTGGATTTTCTATAAAGTTCTTATCACAGAGAATTCGAGTAGGGTTGGCTACTAACCAATCTATTTCTAACATAACATTAAACTTGGCTAATTTCATAGGAATTAGGTTAGCGAAGAATTATATGACCTGAGAGTTATATTTTCCTTTTTGCATGTTTTGACTGTAAAGGTTTGTCTAAGTTAAGAGTTTGATAGAATGAAGTATTTATAAAACTTTGGTGTGTATCAGAGTCAGTTAATACTTTTTGTGTAAACGTTGTAACCTAGGACGTACCGGCTATTACATCTGGAATGAGCTCTGTCTCCTGAGCAGTCAATTGAAAGGCTCTTGCATTCCTTTTTGCTTCTTCTGCAGGTTTGGCTTTAGTGTCAGATGGTTTGTTCAGTTTTGGACAATTTGGCCTAAGATGTCCAGTTTCTCCACAGTTGTAACAAACTGAAAATTTCTTCCTCCTGCAGTCTTCTTCCTGATGCCCCGGAATTTTGCAAAAATTGCAGTATCCTTTGCATCTTCCAAAATGTTTTCTTTTGCAAAAATTGCAAAATGAACTAGTAGAAGATTGCCCATTCCCTCCTTTCTTAAAATCGTTATGGTTATCCGAACGGATTACCTGGGTAATCTTTTGGGCTACTTCCTTCCTTCTATTTTCTTCTCTTGTCCGTACTAGTTCGTCAGTCAGAGTATTGGCTAAATCTACCGCATCATCAATCGTGCGAGGTTTCGCAGCCTTGACGATGTTACGGATTTCAGAAATCAATCCCCAAATATATCGAGAAATAAGTACTGGCTCTGGCGAAGCCAGGGTTGGTACTACTCGAGCATATTCGAAGAATGTCGTAGTATACTTTCGACAATCTACATCAACCATTCGGTGGGTTAAAAACTTGTTTGTCATTTGTTCTTTTTCATATTCGGGACAGAATTTTCTTTCTACCAAGCTCTTAAATTCTTCCCAGTTCATAGCATACGCCATCCTTCTTCCTTTTGATTGTAACACCGTATTCCACCATTCTAGCGCTCCTTCTTTGAAAAGGTTTGACGCGTACATGACCTGATCATCCTGAGCACATTTACTTATGGCAATTACTGCCTCAGTTTTCTCTAACCAACGTAGTGCCGCAGTCGCTCCTTCGTTGCCTGCAAACTCAGATGGTTTACAAGCAAGAAATTCCTTGTAAGTGCAACCAGGTGTTGCAACTTTCATTTTCTTAGGGAGCGGCGCTGGTTGTGGTTCATTGTCATGATTAACATGATCATTGCCTCCGTTTACGCTATTACTGAAGTTATCTTCAGAAATTACGTTTGCTAGGAACGGGTTGTTGTGGTTCTATTGGATTTTTAACAGCAGCAACGATGGCTGGAATAGCGTTGGCTATCCCTTGAGCTATCATTGTTGGAATAGTGTTGGCTATCCCTTGAGCAACGATATTTTCTATATCCTGCCTAGTCATATATTGATCTCCCGGTTGTTGCTCAGAATCATTAACCTCATTAACTGGTTCATTATTAGCGTTTTCCATTTGACAACTAAGTTATAGATAAATAATTAGTATACAAGAAATAATCCAATATCATACTTAATTGCACATAATCACGTATATGAACAAAATTTGTAAATTTTCTAAAATTTCATGCTTCTATATACAACCGTTTTATTATTTATCTTACACATACTGATTTTACTATTACTATTACACAATAACAGTTTCATAAATCCCCTATCCTTTTTGTCAACGATATTCTAGTAACTGTGTTCCCTCTTATCGTAGTTCCAGGAGATCTGTCTCCCAATCTCTTGGATCCTATTCCCAGTATCCCTTAGTTCTTTACCAAAGCGAAGTTCAGCCTTATTCTTGTTACTCATTGGTGGATTTGGTAAAAGTTCTAGATGGAACTTGAGGAAAAAGCTTATAGGGATGGTTTTGTAACTGTATTTCATTAATTAACCATTCGTTTATTTGCGAGTGGATTGAAGGGTTTGGAATAGATGGTTCTAAGTTCATTGGTAGTTGTGCTTCGAGAGAGCGATTAAAAATATTTTCATTAACAGGCTTAATAGTATTATGGCTTGCCATTATAGAATCTAACTCTTCCTGAGATGGTAACTTTTCAATTTGCCTAGAACTTTCTCCAATTTCTATTTCCTTGGGCTTGGGTTTCTCGAGAGGTAAAGCATCGAATTCTATAGGTTCTTCTATATCTAGTATATACCTATTGAAATCTCTGGAAACTTCTACTCTTACTGGATAGAGATTTAAATTCTGAAGGGCCTCAGACAAGTTACTCATGCTGTTTAAAAATAGACATAGTCAGAATTCATAAAATTTATAGAAAACTTTTTTAAATATTAGTTCCTACTGGGTACTATTGAAATTTACATCATACGAGGTTTTATTTGAAAATTTTATGATTTTCTTGATAAGACTTCTAGATTGTAGATAATAAAGGTACTAATACTTGAGTCAAATTATTTAAGAATTTGCATGACTTACTACATTGACTAGCATATAAAGATCTGCTCATACTGTACATAATTAGTCAGATGAATAAACAAATAATCACAAAATAGCAATTAATGGAAATTAAGTTTTTTTCTAAATACTTAATTGGCTTAAATCAGTGGCTTGAGAAGTGGCTCTGATACCACCTTATTTCTGTCACGGCCCCCGACCCGGTTTGACCCGTTTCAGGAGCCGCGGGACAGAAATCCCGCGGTATTTTAATTTAAGTGACAGCGGAAGTCTTTTTAAAACAGGATCTTTAGTATTTAAAACTGCTCATTACATAATTTAGGGATAAAACCCAGTAATTTACAATAATGTGATTTCCATGGAAATCTTTATTTTTAAAACATGTTCCTTTATTTATTTACACTGAGCCACTTTTCTAAGCTGGTAGTGCTTCCTGGCACTTTTCTTTGCTCACAACAGATTACCTGAAACATGTTTGAAAAAGGTTTTGTCAGCGGGGAAATACTGAGTGAGTTCATTCAGTTTTTAGGAAATGACCCATAGTTATAAATTACAGCATAAGAGCGATTACAATGGTTTACATCTTTATCTTTATCTGGCTTTCTGCCACAATGGTGACAAGTCACAATGGTGACGATGGTCATACCACTATTAGGTTAATGAACTCTAATAGTGACGTTTCTCCCTAGTAGGTCAATGAACCTAACTGGGAGAAATAGTAATGTGCACAATACCCCACTAACCAATAAATCAAGATATCCACGACTTAGTCCCTGTAATTATAACACTTTGAAAATAATTTGGAGTATTGTAAAACAGTTGATAAAAAGAAGAATGACTCACAAACTGTGAGAAAAGAGTTTACAAAAGAGGAATGACTCACATTGCAGATTTAACGAGCAGTGTATAAGCCTACTGATTAGCCTTGATTATTTCTAATTTAACAATAACGCACACAAAACAGGATTAGTGATCAATACAACAGTTACGATAATTTCCCGAGATCAAATATTCGCAATGAATGACCAAGTGCAATACTTCAACTCATTTATCAAAATGACAAATGACAAAGTATAGTACTTCAACTCGTATATCGAATTATCGACAACGACAAAGTACAATGCTTCGGCTCATTTATCGGATTACCGACAAACGATAAAGCATAGCCCAATGTGGGCGGCACTTAGGCATTCCTTGGATATATTGATCCCGGAAACTAAATCGTAATAGCGATCGAGTAATTACCCTGTTCTGCGGCAGCGATTCGATAATTGTGTGTGTGTGTTGGACTGTTTTGCTTATAACTCGATCTACGTAACTCCGATTTTCGTCGTTCAAGTGCCAAATTTCAAGTCCCAACCCCTGCTATTTATACTGAAATTTTGACACCGTCGCGTAGCGCGAGGGGGTACCCCTTTAGGCGTCGCGCTACGCGAGTGACCACCCTATTTTCATAGAGTAGCCCTTCGTGCATGTAGGCTTGCTGTGTCGACGGTTTTTAATTTTTCGAATTTTATAATTAGTTATGAAGATAATCGTTGGCTAGGGTTTATCCCCCTCTGAGTTTTAGGGGCCCTGATCCTGATTCTGATTGTTCTGGAAATTTTAGGGTTTGCGTAGAATCACTTGGGTGTCTCAATTAGGGTTTCCTTAATAGCTAATTACTATCCTAATTAGGGATTTTAGTGACAGTTGTTACAGCAAAGCTCTTCTTCTGGTTTTTCTTGATTGTACCCATTCGACCGCCTTCCCTCTTGAAGGCAACGACATACAGAGAAACGACTACATTCGAAGAAAGCAGCGGGTCAAAAAAAAAAAAAGAGAGGGGAAGAATCCCAAACTTACTATGACCATCCTCCGTATATACAGGTTTGTCGTCACGCTCCATCTTCCAGTTTAAACTCATGCCGGCTCCAACAAGAGCTTTCTCCGGCAACACAATATTAGGCACATCTTTCAAATCTTGATACCAGTTCTCACTAACGGGGGTCTGAAGGGTTTCAATCGGAACATCATCCTTCCCCCTTAGAACCATCTTCATCGGAATCACTCCAGCCTTGATAAAGAAAAATTTTTGCTTCCAATCATGGAAAGATTTCGGGGGATGCAGTAAAATTTTCTTAGCAGAAACCCTCTGAACGAACGAATAGAACCCTTGGGTACAATGCATCTGATGAAAAACCCTAAATCGGGGGACGGTTGGTTCAACATACATTGTCCGACACACGAATTCAAAATGTCGAACCCTAACCATACCAATAGGGTGAAGTTGGGAGATATGCAGGTTGTAAAACTCAAGGATTTCAAGAAAAAATCTAGTGACAGGCAAGCAAAAATTACCATCACAGAAAAAATCCCAAAAGAGGGTAATATACCCAGCCGGAGCATCTGCCGCCGTCTGCTCCTCTTCAGGGTACAGAGCACCCCAGCTTTCTGGAAACTTGAAATTCTGAACTAAATCATCAAAAGACGCTCTAGTCCACTTCAACGGTGGAAGTTCAGTCGACATCTCTTCAGCAAGACCTTCTTGATGTTCTTCGGTTGACATAAGAAGGGGAACAGTGGATTTTCTTTTAAACAAAGAAGGGGGAAAATTTTTCAACAAAACAATAATTACACAAGAGAGGTTACCCAAACGTTATATATACTTATCGCAATAAATAGCATCGGTAACCGTCACAGCGACTGTTCCGGGTATCATAGTTCCCCAAACAGCAGAAAAAAGAAATGTCAGAACACACACGCGTTTACATGCGCGCGTGTAAGACACGGACAGTAAAAAACAACTGAAAATGACAGGTTGTCAAATCAATTTACTACACCAGCCTCGTTGAAAGTCAAAGATTTTCCATAAAAAATCTTTACAAAAAATTCAATCTTCTCACAGA
Source organism: Helianthus annuus (assembly GCF_002127325.2). Taxonomy (NCBI): domain Eukaryota; kingdom Viridiplantae; phylum Streptophyta; class Magnoliopsida; order Asterales; family Asteraceae; genus Helianthus; species Helianthus annuus. Next base: position 143,653,328 of record NC_035446.2, on the reverse strand, counting down.
AGATTTCTTATTTTTTCGCGCCCAAAAACATTTCTCTCTCTTAAGTCCAGTGCTCCACTTATTTGCATAAGTACAACACTAGACTGGGGGGACTTGAAGGGGTAAGGTCCCAAAAACCTCATAAAAAGGATTTGAGACCATACCACAAACTGGCCTTTCAACCTTTTAACCTTGCGTGGCCGCGCATTGGTCTTACAAAAGGGAGAAAGTAATCAACAATTTATAGTCGCGCGCCCAAAGGAAAGCATAAAATCCTTGCGCCTTCTTCCATTAGCAAAGGATTGAAATCCTAAAGATCAATACTTCCGCCCAAATATCCAAACTTGGTTATTATTTTGCCCAAACTTGGGATTTACACATCTGTGTCCACACAGTAAGGTGTCACACTAGATTACAGCAGTAATCTTCTAGAAAGAATATGATCGTACACCACCCAGACGGTTACAACCGTCTGGACACGTGTCATTACCACAGGCATCCCTGAAACCACAACGAAAGCATGCAATTGGAGAATGATCTCCACTTAATCACTTTCCACGTGGCAATCCCCCAGCCTTAGATCAAACCACGATCCTTGTGCATTCACATCGGATCAAGGCAACTTGACGTGGGATCAAAGAATTTAACGGAAGAAAATATAACCGCTACGGCGTTAGCATCTTCCGTCATCTTTTCAATAACAGATTTTCCCTCCCAAACTCCTGGTTATAAATACGAGAACTGTTCAGGTATAAACTCAGATCACACTCACTTCTCAAATACTATCTCTTCTCTATTACCAATACTTATTCTCACACCGGAGTCGGGTCAAGGAGAGAACCCTCTTCTCCCCTTGGCGAGGCTAACGGTGCTCTTTTTTGCAGAATCACTAGAGAAGAAGTTCGGTAGCAACTGAATCAACCGAGAGAGAGCTAACCCTTTTATACGGATTCAAACCCCCTAGATATTTCGGTTCCGACCATTTATCTAGTGTTTCTTCAAAAACTTATTTAAGTTATGTTAATACTTCCAATTTGTTTATAATTAAAGTTTTTCGATTTTTCGAAAAATTAGTCCCTTAAGTTCAAGGTTTGACTTTATTAGGGTTTATTACACGTGTCAATACATCATTGGACGTGATTTTTACGAGGTGTTACATCCTCACCCCCTTAAAAGAAATCTCGACCTCGAGATTTGCTAAAATGATGGAAGCACTTCTTGTCGCATAATAGACTTAACTTCTATAGCATATCTGGGGCTTTTCCAAGCACTCCAGTTGACCTTTATAAATTAATAGGTATACGTATTCTTTGGAGCTTTTTAACCTGTCGATCCTTGATTGATACAGGTTTCTTATCATATCATAAATCTTCATATCTTTATATGATAATACATTTTAACTTATCGGCGAAACATATCCTTACATCATCAGTGTGGGTCGCATTGCGAGCTCCACTAAGCTCCTTATATAGGTTTTAGCTTATAAGCTATTTGATCTTAATACATTCGATTCCTTCGAATGGTTCTACATATTCAGAGCTCAACTAGCCTGATAATTAACAGATTGGTACATCCTTCCAGGGCGATATCTTTGTTGAACTTTATCCCTCAATCAAAAACTTAGGAGGGTTGCTACATTCATTAATCCTTGATTTTTCTGCCGAATACTGGCAACCTATAGATGATTACGGATTTGCACGATCTTATTTGTTGTTTCCCAGGCAACTTTCAGATCCTGATAATTGGACTTACCAATTTTCTGTCTAACAATAGATGTTTAACATCTCATCTATACAAGGTCTCCCAAGGAGCAACCTTAACACTTATATCAACTATTATAGAAAAGCTTATCATAAGGTGAGATGGTTATTCCAACCACTGCTTAAGCTAATCTTAAGGAATAGCTAATCCTTTCAGTTGATCGAACAAATCGACGATCCTGGGCAACTGATAGCAATTCTTAATTGTTGCCTAATTAGGGTTGCGGTAATCAATGCATAAGCAAAATGAACCGTCTTTCTTAAATAACTATATCGAATTTTCAGGATATCGAGTTAGGCTATATGAATCCTTTATTTTAAAACTTACTTAATCAGGGTTTCGATTCTTCCAATGATGGTACTAGCTACCTTGGAGATTTCATAATAGAACAACCCTAAATAGGATATAAATCTCAACTCTACTTGCCTCTCAAGAGGTGAATAGGGTAATCTTAGGAGAAGATAATCAAGATACAAGGAGATTACAAATATTTTCCAAATCTCAGGCTCCAGTTCATCCATCATTGCTCGTGTCAAATAAGTGACACGTTTATGTTACAAGTCCACGAATTCCTTATTCGGGGACATTTACTTGGACAATTCCATTATGGATATCTTCTTTGAATACCATTAGTTGATTTTTTAGTACCGTATGACCACCGGGATATCTTTGTGGTCCCATGCATTAAACCTCCATACTGATCAGGCATGGAAGGAATCTATGGAACATATTAAGATACACCAATCCTCATATGGCGCTATTATCATACTGTCTGGTATTCGTAATCGATAGAGATTAAAGAGATATCAATTATATGTGATGACACACTTCCTCTAGAGAGAGGATACTTCTAGAATTCTGCAATTGGAAGTTTCTGACAGGAACAGAAGGAATGGTTCTTATGATTTCGCTTGTAAGTTTTACCTTACACTTAATGTCTGGGGTTCTCACGGGAGAATTTCTTAAAATTTTGCTAAGCTTATGGTCTTCTGAGAGACTTAACAGCACCTGAAACCAACCGAAATTCTTAGCAATAAAATCACAATAAGGGGGGTTTATCTAGGGTCATTATTAATGCGAACTGCCTCTAATCATTCATCAGGAGGGTTCAACGCCTCCATTCTTAATCCCTTTAAATTTAGCTGCGAAATCTTTACAAATTTTAGGGTAGTCTCAGCTTTGACTGGTTATTTCTTATTCTATAAAACGCGAGCGGCTGAGGTAGATCCATAATGGATTTAAAATGAGCAAGCTTTGAGACCTATGAAATTAATTTATCTAGAAACAACCGGCTAATTTATCGGACATTTATCGTATTGATTCATGGTCTTGGGATTTACATCTTGGGTCGCTCAGAGGTATTTTAATAACATGTCACCCATGGGTCGTTCAGAGGTATTTAAATAACATGACGCCCCTTTGTAAATCCTACCACACGTCCGTATTTGATCCGGGTCCCTGACACGTTTGTCCCACGTGACACGTGTCTTTATTTTATTGAACACGAATTTTCGAGGTGTTACCTCTGCTAACCACCATCAATTGCTTGCATCCAAGCTTAGATTTTTGGGTAATTGGAATAGGGTACTATCTTAGTCAAAGAATTAAAATTTGCGACATACTGTCGACATCCTAGAACTTTTCGATGCGAATAACAGATCTTTCTAATAAGGTCCTTAAAACTTTGTCCATCTCATAGTGTACAAGAGGATCTTTCTTGTGGACTTCATTAATATCCTCATTAATTAAGGGTATTACCGTCGAATGGCTGTGATGCATACCTCACAGTGTTCTTTTCAGCGTAACCACGAATACGCCTAATGGATTCTACTTCATCAATTAATTTCCTGCAATCGATGGTCCCCTTTTTACTATTGAAGTCTCTGGACTTCCCAGAGACGAAGTACTTGTAAGTACATCCAAAAATAATGGACTCCTTGCCATGTTTGCTTTCGCTGGGTTTATTCTTCGTATTTGAAGCATAAATGAAACTCTTCTCATGAGCAGCGACATGGGTTTTAGAGCAAACAACATTCAGCTTCTTGAACCTTTTATGACTTTTCTCATAGCCTTTCCGACAGTTGCGTTAATCACAATTTTGGAGATTAGCTCCATTAACATCGAGGTTCACATTTGGTGCACCATTAACATTTGTCGCATCCCTAACATCGCGACTTTTGTTTGTCTCTTCTGAGTTTTCCATACTCGAAGCTTTGGTATTAAATACCAAATTCAGCAGATACATAGGCAATCCATACCATATGTCTTCTTGAATTTTCAAAGGCTCACCATAAGGAGTCTTGTTAACTACTTGCTTCTCATCACCAATAATATGGGCTTAGCTATAAGATGACCAATCCATTCCTATCACTATATCGAGTCCCTCTATTTCAACGGAAACAAGGGTAGTGGAAAAGAATGGTTCCTAATGGATACAAAACATCCATCTAACATTGCCGAAGCAGACTCTGAAGTACTATTGGTCAATTCTACTTTATTCTTGATGCTTAGAGTTTTTAACAGGCAGCTTTAAGGATTTACCAAATCCATTGTCTATGAAAGACTTATCTGAACCTGAATAATACTCTAGCATGAGCGTTATTGACAAAGAAAATACCTATTGTGACATTGTCATCCTGACTAGCCTCTTGAGCATCCCTTTGAGAGCTTCCAGCTTGGGTATTCTTAGCCCTACTAGGCTTCTTGGTTTTATTTGGGCAATTAGTCCTGATATGCCCCTTCTCGTTGCACCCATAACAGGTCGCATCTTCCAACTTCTTGCAATCCAAGGTTTTGTGGCCCTTGGTCTTGCAAATCCCACATAATTTAGCACGTGGGTCTATCGTGCATTTTCCAAAATGTTGCTTTCTGCAGTTACTGCATTTGGGTTTTGCCTCCTTTGGCTTGGACTGGTTTGAACCGGTCTTATGTCACACCCCGATTTCCACGTGTATCACCGGTGGGCCCGGTGGGGGATTACCGTGACGTAGTTGGCAACAATATAGTCAAACCACACAATTATACGAATGCACAGCGGAAGCATAAAGATAAATATAATTCAACCATTGATTGTAATATCGAATGTATCACAAATAGTCGAATGCTATCCACAGGGGGATCAAAATAATAGAAAGTATTGTTCAACAGACAAGGCATCAAAAGCTTGCGAGACTCTTTAAGATGCTAAGGAGCTATAGCCAGCCGATTACGCTTAGTACCTGCATTTAATCTTTTTGGGAAAATACGTCAGTTTACACTGGTAAATACATTCAACCGACACTTTTGTAAAATGTTTATTAAAATTGATTTGAATGCACAAGGCACAAACTCTTTTATAACTTGGGAGAATTACTTAATATTATAATCTTGTGAACGAATTACATGTTCCTTTTGCGTCTGGTAGCCCGGATCTAGTCCGGGTTAAAGATCAATAGACACACCACATAGCATATAACACCGTGGCGGGTAACCAACGGCTATGCTTTTATAATTATGGACATAATGCCGGGTGTACGCCTACACCCGAATGTCAAGGTCGTGGCCATTTCGTAAAATGCTGCCAAGGATATCCGGGACATGGTCATTAACCCCCAAAGGCTTTTAAGTAACAAGACTGTTTAAACGAGCCGGTCAAATTATTCAATTAACCACCAAACGATGGAAGATTTGATGCTCGATCAAGCGGTATTTTATATATACCGTAACCCAAGCCCGTATAACGGAAAATAAGTTAAAAGTATTTACCTTTGCAAGTACAGTCCTTAACTGATTAAATCACAGATATCTTTTACTGGGCTCCTATTCTGGAACGAAGGTTTCAAAATAACCTATTAGAATCCTAACGGGTCTTTATATTAGCCGTAGCCTAGACCGGTCAGTTTCAAAGGATAGATACGGTTTAATCGCGTGAAAGGCGAAAACCGGGAATGGAATGTGATTCTGACCCAACAAGTTTGAATGCTTGTTTTATATGGGTTTAATATTCACACTATGGATTTTGGGGTCAAAATAATATGGTTTGACCCGTAGCGGCTAATTTATGTAAACTAGTTACATAAGCCGAACCGTGCGCGCAAAAGGCGCAACGGGTAACCGTAAGAGTCCTACACTTGTTTCCTAAGTCAATATGCCTTAAAGAGGTTGTGGTATCAGTAGGATACCTTTCGTGATGCCCTTAACGAGTTTAAGTTCATTTTATGCCCCGAAGGGGTATTTCGGTCTTTTTAAAGATTATTAAAAGAGGTTTCTGAGTTCTACAGGAAATCTGAGTTTCCCGATCAGTTTATAAAGTTCAAAATACTTTATTTATTATTTAAAATCAGTAGCAACTGGAATCGGGTCAAAAGACCTTATAGAACTCAAGTTATGGCCGAAAAGAGCATATTCGGTATTTACCGAACCGTAGCCATAACCGCAGGTTATGAGCAGGTTAAAATTAATTAAAAATCTTTAAAAATCCCAAAATATTATTTTACAACAGTGAGTAAAAGGTTTGGTGTCGAAATCTTGGTTTAGGTAGGCGTTATGCTAATCGCGCCGTTTATTACCAAAGTTTCCTTTAATTGCGCTATTTAGCATAACTCCTATTCTAGACCTCGGATTGGCGTGAAACTTTAGGGACATGCTTAGAATTTAGTAAGCAAGGTTATGGTCCCTTCACGTGTCCGAAATACTCGTTTTATTTTGAAAAGGGCGTTACGGTCAACTTTTAAGCAATTAACGGAAAGGCGTAAAAGACTCGGACAAACAACGAACCGGTCACAGAGGGTGATACCATCACGTGAACTGGTCCTAAGAGAGTCCTAAGGTATATCTACATTGCACTAAAACGGGTCAGAACTGAAGTCAAAGCAAAAGTCAAACTTTTGCGACATTCGGCTCCGAATCGGGTCAATATAGCAAATGGCCGAATCAAACGAGCTTAGACAAGTTAGTATACTTATTATCATGTTTTATGAGTGTTCAAACAGGTTACATATCACCTACATTACAGATTATGCAAGAATCGCAAAAATGGCTTTCTGTTGACTTTTTAAGTATACGTTTGACTCGACATTTGGCCTAGTTAGAGTGGTGATCAGGGGGAACCCTTTTAGGGGTTTATTACCCACATAAATATCAACACATAACTACTTTTGATTCGACAATTAACTGGACCATTCGTGATTTATCGCAAAGTCAATCGTTAGTTACGACAGATTGACTTTTAGGCTAAACTAAGCAAAAACAAAGCCATAGAAGGTTTGGCATACTTATAGAGGCTTAGTGCACGACTTAGGATTATAGAAGAACACTTGGGAGCTTCAAGAATGATCAGAAGATGTGTTTTGAGGTGTGGTGAACTTATGCACAATGTAGGCCTATTTATAGTGAAAGAATGGCCTCTAGATCATTACAACTCAGGCTACAAGTGAGTATGGATGTTCAGCAGGTGTCCTAAGGTGCTAGGGGTCAGGTAGAGGGCGCCCATGCTTCATTGATTGCTCACAAGTTCGTCTACAAGCCAAATCATTGAAGCTGCCCATGTTTTCTGTTACTGTGTGTCTCACGCGGCCCGCATTAAGAGTTCATGCATCTTGGTCGCGGGCCGCCTGAACCCATAAGTCAGAAACCGGATTAACAGGTGGCTCGCGGCCCGCTTTAACTAACCCTTAACCTTTACGTGGCCCGCGTCAGGTCTATTTTTCAAGATTTTTGAATCTTTTATAATCATTGCCTAAATCTTGGTAATTAATAACGAAATCTTCGGTAATTAATAACCTGACCTTTCGGGTTTGAAGGGGTAACTTTGCGATTTGGCCCTCGATTATTTACAACTAAGGGCCTCGTGTTATTTACCCGCATTGTTAAGTCCCCGGTTAGTTTGTTAATTATTCGGAAAGCTTTAACTTTCATCGTTGACGCTTTTAACCCTTCTCATACGAATTTGATTATAACTTTCTCGTTTTAAAACGGAGCTTCGCGAAATTTATATAGTACATTCTAGCGAGCATATTTTACTGTTACAAAGCCTCGGGTACGTCAAAGGGTCACTCAGAGGTATAATTAAACATGTTGACACAGTTAACCCCCTACAGCTTGTAATCTCTCACTTTCTTCCGCGTTTCGCTTCCGTACGATCCATGATTTATTCGTTTGAAGGTACGAGCATCGTTTAGGGTTACTATACAGTATATTTACCCTTGTTTGACATTTATAACCCTCAAATTTACACATTTTCAAGGTTTGTCAACTTTTGTCCTTTGTTTAATATTAAACGCCACGTGTAAACTCAAGACACGTGTCAATACATTATTGGACACAAAATTTCGAGGTGTTACATCCTCACCCCCTTAAAATAAATCTCGACCCGAGATTTACTCAAACAAATAAGGGTATTTCTCTTTCATCGTGGATTCAACTTCCCACGTGAATTCGGGACCTCTCCGGGCATCCCATTTAACCTTGACTATAGGTACATGCTTTCTTCGAAGCTTTTTCACCTGTCGGTCTTCAATCGACAAAGGCTTCTCCACAAACTTCAAGCTCTCATCTATATGCACATCTGTGTGTGGGATCACTAATGATTCATCAGCGAAGCACTTCTTTAGATTGCAGATGTGGAACACATTGTGAATTCCATTGAGCTCTTCTGGTAAGTTCAACTTATAGGCAACTGACCCGACACGTTCGATAACCTCGAAAGGTCCTATGTATCTCGGGCTCAGTTTGCCCTTCTTACCGAAGCGCATCACCCCCTTCCAGGGTGATACCTTTAGTAACACTTTTTCACCTACCTCGAAGTGAAAATCCTTACGCTTTGGATCAGCGTGACTTTTCTGCCTATCACGGGCAGCTTTGAGACGTTCTCGAATCTGGACAATCTTGTCCGTCGTTTCGAAGACTATCTCTGGTCCTGATAATTGGACCTCTCCAACTTCCGCCCAACAAACAGGCGATCTACACTTTCTACCGTATAATGCCTCGAAAGGCGTAGCCTTTATGCTGGTATGGTAGCTATTGTTGTAGGAGAATTCGATTAGGGGTAGGTTCTTATCCCAACTACCACCCAAATCGATAGCACATGCCCGCAGCATGTCTTCCAACGTTTGAATAGTACCCTTACTCTGACCGTCTGTCTGAGGATGGTAAGCCGTACTAAAATTCAAGCGTGTGCCCAAAGATTGCTGGAAGCTTTTCCAGAAATGAGACGTGTACCTAGTATCTCTGTCTGAGATAATGGACACAGGTATGCCATGTAGGGCTACAATCTTATCAACATATAACTGGGCTAATGTGTCGGAGCTATAAGTCTCCTTGATGGGTAAGAAATGAGCTGACTTAGTCAGTCTATCGACTATAACCCATATTGTGTCGTTTCCTTTGCTCGTCTTGGGTAACTTGGTGATAAAATCCATAGTTACACATTCCCACTTCCATTCAGGAAGTTCAGGCTGTTGTAGCAAGCCAGATGGCTTTTGATGCTCAGCCTTGACTTGCGCACAAGTTAAGCATTTGGCTACATAAGCGGCTACAGACTTTTTCAAGCCTATCCACCAATAATTTGCCTTTAGATCCTGATACATTTTGTCTGCTCCAGGATGGACAGAATATTTGGAACTATGGGCTTCCTGGAGGATAACATCTCGTAGTCCTCCATAAATTGGAACCCATATTCGCCCATTCAATCGCAAAATTCTATCCTTGCTAAGAGTTAACTGCTCCTCAGTTACTCCTAACTTTTCCTTAGGATAATTAGCTTCCAACATAGCTTCTCTCTGTGCAGCTAACACCCTTTCAATCAGATTATTCTTTACTTCAATGCTCTTAGCATTGATTCGGATGGGTTTCATCCTTTCTTTCCGGCTCAGGGCATCAGCGACTACATTCGCCTTGCCGGGATGGTATCTGATCTCACAATCATAATCATTTAAGGTCTCCATCCAACGGCGTTGCCTCATGTTTAGCTCCTTCTGATTAAACAGATGTTGAAGGCTCTTGTGATCTGAATAGATCACAAACTTGATTCCGTACAGATAATGCCTCCACAGTTTTAGTGCGAACACAACGGCACCCAACTCCAGGTCATGGGTGGTGTAATTCTTTTCGTGCACCTTTAACTGTCTCGAAGCATAGACAATCACCTTGCCTTTCTGCATGAGGACACACCCCATGCCAATGTGTGACGCGTCGCAGTAAACTACGAACTCTTCGGTACCTTCCGGTAGTGTCAACACAGGGGCGTTGCTTAGCTTTTGCTTTAAAATATCAAAGGACTCTTGCTGCTTAGGGCCCCAAACAAACTTTTCCTTCTTCTTGGTCAAGGAGGTTAAGGGCGCAGCAATCCTTGAGAAATTTTCAATGAATCTCCTGTAGTATCCTGCCAACCCCAGGAAACTACGAATTTCGGTAGGTGTATTTGGCTCTTGCCAATTCATAACCGCCTCTACCTTAGCGGGATCCACCTGGATACCACGCTCGCTGATGACATGTCCAAGAAATTGGACTTCTCTAAGCCAGAATTCGCATTTAGAGAATTTGGCATAGAGCTTCTCGCGATGCAGCAATTTGAGAATACAACGTAGGTGTTTCTCATGGTCAGCTTTGCTCTTTGAGTAGATAAGAATGTCGTCGATGAACACGATGACGAATTTGTCTAAGTACGGCTTGCAGACGCGATTCATGAGATCCATGAACGCAGCCGGTGCATTTGTGAGCCCAAAAGGCATCACTAGGAACTCGTAGTGACCGTAGCGAGTCCTAAATGCTGTTTTATGTACGTCTTCATCTCTGACTTTCAGCTGATGGTAGCCCGACCTCAAGTCGATCTTCGAGAAATAGCTAGCCCCTTGCAACTGATCAAACAAATCGTCGATCCTTGGCAATGGGTATCTATTCTTTATCGTGACCTTATTAAGTTCACGATAATCGATGCACAGACGCATCGATCCGTCCTTCTTCTTAACAAACAGGACAGGTGCTCCCCAAGGGGATGAACTCGGTTTAATGAAACCTTTAGCCAGCAGTTCATCGAGCTGGGTCCTTAATTCCTTCATTTCAGTTGGCGCTAGCCGGTAAGGTGCTCTTGCAATAGGAGCCGCGCCAGGGATGATATCGATCCTGAATTCCACTTGCCTATCTGGTGGCAAACCAGGCAGATCTTCGGGGAAAACTTCTGGATACTCCGAAATGACTGGAATGTCTTCTATCTTTGGTTTGGGCTCTTCAATAATCACCTGTGCCATGTAGATGACACAGCCTCTTTTTAAACATCTTGAAGCCTTGAGCATAGTTACATTCTCGGGCAATCCATACTGCGTATCTCCTCGAATGGTGAGCGATTCACCAGTCGGGGTCTTTAGCACTATTTGTTTTCTGTTGCAGACGATCTGGGCCTGGTTGTGGGATAACCAGTCCATGCCCAGAACGATGTCAAAACCAGCCAGTTTAAAGGGAAGTAGAGATAGAGGAAAAGAGTGGTTCTTAATGGATATCACACACCCATCTAGTATAGTGGAGACGGTTTCTACTGTGCCGTCTGCTAGCTCTACCTCGTATTTCACATTTAGGGTTTTGACAGGCATATTCAGCAATTTGCAAAATTTTTGGTCTACGAAGGACTTGTCAGCGCCTGAATCGAAAAGTACTCTTGCAAAGATATTATTTACGAGAAAAGTACCTGTGATTACGTTGTCGTCTTGCAAAGCTTCCTTCACATCCATCTTGAAGACTCTAGCATTGTTCTTCTTGGTTTCTTCTGTCTTCTTGGCGAGTTTGGGGCAGTTGCTTTTAACGTGCCCCTTCTCATTGCAGTTATAGCAGGTCGCATCTTTTATCTTTTTGCAGTCCACAGTCTTGTGGTCCTTGGACTTGCACAATCCACAAGTATACGACCTCGACTGAGACTGTGAGTTCGACCCAAGCCTGCATTTCCCAAAGTGGAATTTCTGGCAGTTTTTGCACTTGGGCTTCTCTCCGGATTGTTGCCCATCTTTCCTCGACTCTGACCCTCTCTTGTTATCACTGTTCCCACGGTGTTTCTTGCCTGACCTTCGTGAGGTATCGTCCTCACGCTTCCTCTTCTTGGCCTCTTTGTTTCTCAGCGATCTCAGTCGGACAACGTCCATTGTGAGGGACAAAGAGAGGTCAGTTACAGACCTGAAGGTCGTTGGCCGAGAGGCCTTCACACTTGCCTTTATTGCGGGTTCTAACCCCCCGATAAAACGAGCGATTCTCCTTGGCTCCGGGGTTACCAGGTATGGAACCAACCGAGACATCGTGTTGAAGCTCGTTAAGTAGGCTTGGCAGTCCAGGTTTGTCATCACTAATGATACAAAATCGGACTCTATCTTCTCCACCTCATGTTGAGGGCAGTAATTTTCTTTGATGAGAGTAATGAATTCCTCCCATGTCATGCTGTATAGCACAGCTTTTCCCGAGGCCTGAACCAACGCCCTCCACCAAGCCAGGGCCTCGCCCTTAAACGATTGCGACACAAACTTTACCACATCCCTTTCCGCACAGCCACTGATGTCCACCACGGTGTCCATCTCATCCAGCCACGTCATACAATCGACGGCACCTTTCTCCCCCGTGAAGTCTCGGGGTTTACAAGACATAAAGTACTTGTAGGTGCAGCCCCTGGCACGGGAAGCATCAGTATACTCCCTTTCACGACGAACACTGTTTTCATTGGACGAGTGATTATCGTCGTCCTTCTTGGGCTTTGACAGGGGTTTACTGTGGGATTTTGAGTGTGTTTCGGCTTGGAAGGTGGTTTGGATACGGTTCTGCTCCGAGATTCGGTGTATTGTCGATCTAGGGCTGCCTGAACAGCGTTGTCGACGAGAGCTTTTAATTGAGCGCCCGTTAAATGTACTTGGGCATTATCATATTCATCTTCACTCGTATGACTGTTTTCTCCATTAGGATTAGCCATGGTAACTTGAATCTGTTACAGAAGATAATGAAAATTTTATTTAGGAGTTTATTATTGAATTGTCTTTTATGGCAATTCACTAACCATGGTAACAGAGACCATATCTGGTTAATTTGTTACTCACTTTTATTTAGGATTTGAACATACTTATCCTAATTACAATTAACATTGCTAGTGGCATAAAAGCCTAGTCACGAGGACGTTAGATAATATTAGCCGAGATTACAGAGAATCAAGGTATGAAGGTTTGAACCGTAGTTCTTTTACCCTTCTTGACAGGGAGTCATAGACTACCACTCGTCTTTTGTCTTATATGACAATAATTATGGCCCATAGGCACTACATCTCTAATGGATGTTTAATAAGGTTGGCCCGTAGGCACTACATCTCTAATGGATGTTTAACAAGTGATCACCTTTATTGATGATTTAACCCATGATTTATCATATCATTAATTTGGGCTTTGAAATCCTTAGAAGGATTTTTTTTATAAGAATGACGCGTGCGATTTTAACGAATCACATCTGCCATGAACGTTAACATGATTACAGAGGTTAACTGGAATTCTGAATCTTTTTCAATCAGGTCTTACCATCTTGGCCGGATCTTATAAAGACACCTGGCTAGGTTTCACTCTTAAGATTCTTTATTAGGCAGATTTAATTTAAAAGGAATGATTTTGATTTATTTCATATATAGTAATAACAAAAATGAAATTATAACATAACATTCCAAAATTTCAAATACGATTACATGCTGCCCTAAACGGGACTTTTAAACTAGTACATACCTACACAGAGGTTAATAAAGAGACAAGTCCACGCAGGGACTAATACAAGATAGATGTTCGCGCAGGGACTAAAAGATAAGTCCACGTAGGGACTGAAATACCATAAATGTCCACGCAGGGACTTTATTTAAAATAGACATTACATTAGAACATACATAAGGACTAATGGTTACGTTTCTTCTTCTTGCCTTTCAACAGGTTCGCTAGACCCTTAAGGAATCCCCTGTTGTTCTTTCGTTCTTCCTCGAAATCCCGTTCCACACGAGTTAAGTGGTGGAGGATTTCTTCTTGTTCGGGCGGAGAAAAACGTGGTTGTGGCGCCGGTTGCGGAACTGGAGGTCTAGGAGGTGCTGGATACCCATGAGCTGAGTAGTCCGGTATCCCCATGTTTCCAAAAGCTCCGTCGGGATAGCGGGCATTATACCTAGCCGCTACCACATATGGGTCGCGCTCATAGTTGTAATTGTAATGTGCGTGCGACGACGGTTCGAACGGGTTGTATGCCGTTGGACCTGTGTACGCAGGTATTGGGTGGTCATACCCAAATGGTGGCGAAGATGGTGCAACTGGTGCGGAGTTCGCCTCCTGTACTGGACTTGAAGGTCCTTCTTCTTGTAGTGGCGGGTAGTGGCTACTACTAGAGTGTCGAGGGGTGCTGAAGTGGAATTCCCCTCCTCGGGTGGACATACGAGCACCCGATCTTCTACGCCTCGGCGGATCAGGCATTACTGGTTGAACCGGGGGCGGTGGTGGTGGCGTAACTGCCACGAAACGTGGATCCTCGGAGGGATCTTGTTGTTGTTGCTGCTCGTGTTGCGATGTTTGATGGGAGGGTGTGAAGTACCACTCATGTTGATTGAACAGCGCTTGAAAGCTATCTGGCCCTTGGTAAGGTGTGCCATGAAAAAAAGATCCATCTGAGATCTCGATAGGATGTGTGGGCGTACCACGAGCAGGTTCGATTGGATCAGTGTCCTCATCCATATGGTCTTCTGAGAAGTGATCCTGTGGTCCTAACGGAACAAAGCCTGCAGGTTCCTGAATGTAATCTGCTGGGTTAAACTGGCCCCTGAAGTAAGGAGTGGGGTCGTCAAAAGCACGGTGCGATACCGAACGCTGTAGAGGCATGTAGGAGGGTTGAGGGTTATTGGGATCATTTTCAGAATCTGGCCCGAACGAGTGACGATACGATGCCGTTGAGCTGTGCGAGGTGGAATGTCTCGCAGGTTCGAAAAGGTTTCTCCATCTCTGTGGTTCTTCACTCCTTGTGGTCGAAGGAGCTCGCGTATTTGAAGGTCCAGCTTCGTGATCATGGTGAGTAACGATCTCTCCTCTGCCTCTTCTTCCTCTTCCTCGGAAAATTACAGGTGCCATATTTCCTGCTTTTAAAACTTTAAATAACAATAACAATAAAAAGACAAACTTGGAATAACAATTCGAATTTGTCCTATGTTCTTGTCTAGACTCAAGTATGTGCAATTGTGTCACTGAGATTAAACACATTAGGATAGTGTTTAATTCACTCAATGTTGGCTCTGATACCAACCTGTCACACCCCGATTTCCACGTGTATCATTGGTGGGCCCGGTGGGGGATTACCGTGACGTAGTTGGCAACAATATAGTCAAACCACACAATTATACGAATGCACAGCGGAAGCATAAAGATAAATATAATTCAACCATTGATTGTAATATCGAATGTATCACAAATAGTCGAATGGTATCCACAGGGGGATCAAAATAATAGAAAGTATTGTTCAACAGACAAGGCATCAAAAGCTTGCGAGACACTTTAAGATGCTAAGGAGCTATAGCCAGCCGATTACGTTTAGTACCTGCATTTAATCTTTTTGGGAAAATACGTCAGTTTACACTGGTAAATACATTCAACCGACACTTTTGTAAAATGTTTATTAAAATTGATTTGAATGCACAAGGCACAAACTCTTTTATAACTTGGGAGAATTACTTAATATTATAATCTTGTGAACGAATTACATGTTCCTTTTGAGTCTGGTAGCCCGAATCTAGTCTGGGTTAAAGATCAATAGACACACCACATAGCATATAACACCGTGGCGGGTAACTAACGGCTATGCTTTTATAATTATGGACATAATGCCGGGTGTACGCCTACACCCGAATGTCAAGGTCGTGGCCATTTCGTAAAATGCTGCCAAGGATATCCGGGACATGGTCATTAACCCCCAAAGGCTTTTAAGTAACAAGACTGTTTAAACGAGCCGGTCAAATTATTCAATTACCACCAAACGATGGAAGATTTGATGCTCGATCAAGCGGTATTTTATATATACCGTAACCCAAGCCCGTATAACGGAAAATAAGTTAAAAGTATTTACCTTTGCAAGTACAGTCCTTAATTGATTAAATCATAGATATCTTTTACTGGGCTCCTATTCTGGAACGAAGGTTTCAAAATAACCTATTAGAATCCTAACGGGTCTTTATATTAGCCGTAGCCTAGACCGGTTAGTTTCAAAGGATAGATACGGTTTAATCGCGTGAAAGGCGAAAACCGGGAATGGAATGTGATTCTGACCCAACAAGTTTGAAGGCTTGTTTTATATGGGTTTAATATTCACACTCTGGATTTTGGGGTCAAAATAATATGGTTTGACCCGTATCGGCTAATTTATGTAAACTAGTTACATAAGCCGAACCGTGCGCGCAAAAGGCGCAACGGGTAACCGTAAGAGTCCTACACTTGTTTCCTAAGTCAATATGCCTTAAAGAGGTTGTGGTATCAGTAGGATACCTTTCGTGATGCCCTTAACGAGTTTAAGTTCATTTTATGCCCCGAAGGGGTATTTCGGTCTTTTTAAAGATTATTAAAAGAGGTTTCTGAGTTCTACAGGAAATCTGAGTTTCCCGATCAGTTTATAAAGTTCAAAATACTTTATTTATTATTTAAAATCAGTAGCAACTGGAATCGTGTCAAAAGACCTTATAGAACTCAAGTTATGGCCGAAAAGGGCATATTCGGTATTTACCGAACCGTAGCCATAACCGCAGGTTATGAGCAGGTTAAAATTAATTAAAAATCTTTAAAAATCCCAAAATATTATTTTACAACAGTGAGTAAAAGGTTTGGTGTCGAAATCTTGGTTTAGGTAGGCGTTATGCTAATCGCGCCGTTTATTACAAAAGTTTCCTTTAATTGCGCTATTTAGCATAACTCCTATTCTAGACCTCGGATTGGCGTGAAACATTAGGGACATGCTTAGAATTTAGTAAGCAAGGTTATGGTCCCTTCACATGTCCGAAATACTTGTTTTATTTTGAAAAGGGCGTTACGGTCAACTTTTAAGCAATTAACGGAAAGGCGTAAAAGACTCGGACAAACAACGAACCGGTCACAGAGGGTGATACCATCACGTGACCTGGTCCTAAGAGAGTCCTAAGGCATATCTACATTGTGCTAAAACGGGTCAGAACTGAAGTCAAAGCAAAAGTCAAACTTTTGCGACATTCGGCTCCGAACCGGGTCAATATAGCAAATGGCCGAATCAAACGAGCTTAGACAAGTTAGTATACTTATTATCATGTTTTATGAGTGTTCAAACAGGTTACATATCAGCTACATTACAGATTATGCAAGAATCGCAAAAATGGCTTTCTGTTGACTTTTTAAGTATACGTTTGACTCGACATTTGGCCTAGTTAGAGTGGTGATCAGGGGGAACCCTTTTAGGGGTTTATTACCCACATAAATACCAACACATAACTACTTTTGATTCGACAATTCACTGGACCATTCGTGATTTATCGCAAAGTCAATCGTTAGTTACGACAGATTGACTTTTAGGCTAAACTAAGCAAAAACAAAGCCATAGAAGGTTTGGCATACTTACAGAGGCTTAGTGCACGACTTAGGATTATAGAAGAACACTTGGGAGCTTCAAGAATGATCAGAAGATGTATTTTGAGGTGTGGTGAACTTATGCACAATGTAGGCCTATTTATAGTGAAAGAATGGCCTCTAGATCATTACAACTCAGGCTACAAGTGAGTATGGATGTTCAGCAGGTGTCCTAAGGTGCTAGGGGTCAGGTAGAGGGCGCCCATGCTTCATTGATTGCTCACAAGTTCGTCTACAATCCAAATCATTGAAGCTGCCCATGTTTTCTGTTACTGTGTGTCCCACGCGGCCCGCATTAAGAGTTCATGCATCTTGGTCGCGGGCCGCCTGAACCCATAAGTCAGAAACCGGATTAACAGGTGGCTCGCGGCCCGCTTTAACTAACCCTTAACCTTTACGCGGCCCGCGTCAGGTCTATTTTTCAAGATTTTTGAATCTTTTATAATCATTGCCTAAATCTTGGTAATTAATAACGAAATCTTCGGTAATTAATAACATGACCTTTCGGGTTTGAATGGGTAACTTTGCGATTTGGCCCTCGATTATTTATAACTAAGGGCCTCGTGTTATTTACCCGCATTGTTAAGTCCCCGGTTAGTTTGTTAATTATTCGGAAAGCTTTAACTTTCATCGTTGACGCTTTTAACCCTTCTCATACGAATTTGATCATAACTTTCTCGTTTTAAAACGGAGCTTCGCGAAATTTATATAGTACATTCTAGCGAGCGTATTTTACTGTTACAAAGCCTCGGGTACGTCAAAGGGTCACTCAGAGGTATAATTAAACATGTTGACACAGTTAACCCCCTGCAGCTTGTAATCTCTCACTTTCTTCCGCGTTTCGCTTCCGTACGATCCATGATTTATTCGTTTGAAGGTACGAGCATCGTTTAGGGTTACTATACAGTATATTTACCCTTGTTTGACATTTATAACCCTCGAATTTACACATTTTCAAGGTTTGTCAACTTTTGTCCTTTGTTTAATATTAAACGCCACGTGTAAACTCAAGACACGTGTCAATACATTATTGGACACAAAATTTCGAGGTGTTACATCTTACCCTTTTTGCAACCTTTATTTTGGGTATTATTACACTTCCGCTTATGATCCTTTAATACGCGGTCTACGGCTTCGTTTATGGCTGTATCTATCATAGCCTGTAATTCGGAGCCTGCTAAGTTCAATCTTGTATCATCATTCTGATCGACTTGATGATTGCGCGCTTCAGAGGGGTCAACCATTGTGAAGCTTTGAAGGCTACTAACCAAGTAGTAATAATTGGATTAATTATATAGGGAATTGTCGAGTTTGATGATCAAATAGCCATGGTGCAAATAAACCATATAGGCCAATAGATAGTATTAAATTTATTTGATTATGTTTTGCCTAGGTTTTTAAATAAACCATCTTAGGCGTTTAAACGGAATGTAATCCTTCATATTTATTAGACAGGGAACATCAGTCACAACTATCGATGTCGTACTGACATTTTATATAGCACAAAGGCTTGTTCCAAAGGACTTTAGATGGCACAGAGGCCTCGTCACTAGGGAAATTTTTAAAACATAATCAATGATTCCTTTGGATTGGAAGATTTCACAGTTCTTTGTTTGACAAGAAGTCATGAAATAAAACTATCTTTTTCATATATACATCTTTGCTCGAAGGCATACATTTCAAATGAATGTCTTGATGTATTCATCATGTTCGACGTTTATTAGCCATGATTCCTATTAATCATTTATGCTAATTAAGGGGTTCGGAAAATTCCTAATATAAAGATGACAAGTGTGATTTTATCGCATCACTATTGTCAGGAGTGTTAACATGTTTATCAAGGAATTGAATCTCTTTTAAACAGGTTTTACCATCATAGCTAGATCTTTAATGACATTCAAGCTAGGTTATACCCTTTGAGATTCTTTTTAATATAAATACTGGCAGGAAAGGAATGATATTTATTTTATTCAGGATTTTTATTATAATTATCCTGGATTTAATTAAAATACAACCATGGCACAAAAGGCCAAGTCACAAGGGTAATTACAAACGATGATTTTGTAGAATCAATGTATTTAGGCTTGAACGTTGTTCAGTGCCTTTTCTTAACAGGAAGTCGTAGCCTACGACTGTCTTTTGTATTTTATGACAATGAATATGGCCCGTAAGCCGTTATATCCCTAATGGATGATTAAATCATAAAATAAGGAAGGATTTCGGGAGAATCCAGTATAAGGAGGATTTATGTGATTTTATCGAACCACGTCTGCCAGGAATGTTATCATGTTTACAGGTGTAAACAAGGATTTCGAACCTTTAGAATAGGCTCATATGAATTCACTAAAATTTATAACCTATGGTTTTTCAATAACCATTTTAGTTAATTTGTTAAATATATAACTGTTCAGGATCCTTATCATGAATCCTATATTATAAGTTAATAATGGCACACAAGGCCTAGTCACATGGACAAGTTTAATTTATAAACCAGGATTTTACAGTATCCAGGTATTTAGGTTTGAACCACAGTTCATCACCTTTTATTAACAGGGAGTCGTAAGCTACCAATGTCTTTAGTCACAGGGGACATTTAATTATTACCCGTAGGCACTTCATCCTCAAGGGATGGTTATATAATTACAGGGATTTATTTTAACCCAATTTAAAAGATGGCCTGTGTGACTTTACTGATTCACAGTTTGCCAAGAATGTTAACATACTTACAGATGTTAACAAAATTTTGGAATTTTTTGGACAGGTTTTACCATCTTGGCCATGTCTATAATGACTCCTGGCTAGGTTTTAACCCTAAGATTCTCTTTTAATATTAAACGCTGAACAATCCTAAGTTGAGATGTTAATTATGGATCTGAATCTAATTATGGAGATACCATCTTGGCCTTGTCTTCAAATGACACATGGCTAGGTCTTGTCCCTTTTTAGATTTTGCCATTTTTATAATAATGGTAGATCTTATAATAGGAACGTTATTTTAAATCTAACTGTCCCTTTAAAACTTAAAAAGGTACATGGTTGCCCTAAACGGGACTTCTAAGGAATAATGCTGTCCTCAAAGGGACTGAAAGATAAATATGTCCTTATAAGGACTTACTAAGGAAACGAACTTCAGCAAAGGAGTTTCTTCTTCATTTTATTTCTGAATGTTTTCTCCTTGGTTGCACGTTCATCTTGGTCGCAGTACAAAGCTCAGCATTTCTAAGGCTTCAAATGGGGAGAATCTCCATTACGGCTTCTTTGCTTGGCGACGAATTAAAAATATAGAATTTAAAGCAACAATTCACCGAATAGAGACGGGAGTATTCCTATGTTAAGTCTAGACTCAGAAGGTCAAGAAATGTGCTAGTGTGTCACTGAGATTAAACACAAAAGGCTAGTGTTTAATTCACTCAGTGTTGGCTCTGATACCAACCTGTCACACCCCTATTTTCCACGTGTCACCAGTGGGCCTGGTGGGGAGTATCGTGACGTAGTTGATATCATCATAGTCAAACAACACAATTTAAAATGCACAGCGGAAGCAAAAGATGAATGTATTACAATCCGATATAAAGTAATATCAAAGTATTATAAACGAAAAGTAAAGGATCTACAGGCGGATCAAAGATAAATGAAACATTGTTCAACAGACTTTAGGCATCTAAGCTTGCGAGACTCTTTATTGATGCTAGGGGTAGCCAGCCTATTCCGTTTAGCACCTGCACTTAGCCTTTTTGGAAAATACGTCAGTTTTCACTGGTAAATACAATTTAACTGACTCATTTTGAAAATGTTTTAAAAATTGATTTGAATGCTCAAGGCACAAAACTTTTTATAACTTGGGATAATTAATCAATTTTAAACTTGTAAAAGAATTACATGTTCGTTATGCGTTCAGTCGCCCGGTTCGTGCCGGGTTTAAGATTAATAGACACACCACATAGTATAAACCCGCGGCAGGAAACCAGTGGGTATACCTTAATAATTATGGACACACTGTCGGGTGTACGCCTACACCCGCGTGTCAAGGTCGTGGCCATTTCGTAAAATGATGCTAAGGATATCCGGGACATGGTCATTAAGCTCCCAAAGGCGTAAAACAAACAAAACCAGTTTTCAAACGGGTCACATTGATAATACCCAACTACTAATGAGTTAGGGTCAATTTCCCAACCAAGCGGTATTTTATATACCGTACCCCAAGCCCGTATAAGGGAAAATAAGTTAAAAGTATTTACCTGAGCAAATTTATACAATTTATCCCAGACGTATACCACCAAGCAAATACATATAGCTTTTACTGGGCTCCTAAATCTGGAACGAAGGTTTTTAATAACCTATTAGATTCCTAACGGGTCTTAATTAAGCGTATGCTTAGACCGATTAGTTTTAAAGGAGGATACGGTTCAAAACGCATGATTAAGCGAGAACCGGATTAGAATGTGATTTAGACCCGACAATCTTGTATACTTGTGTGATTAGGGTAAACTAAACACATTCTGGATTTTAAGATAAGAATGATAAGGTTTGTCTAGTTTCGGCTAATTTATGCAAACTAGTTACATAAGCCGATCCGAACGCGAAAAGTGCGTAACGGGTAACCAAAAGAATCATGAACAGGTTTCCTAAGTTAATATGCCTTAAATATGTTGTGATATCACTAGGATATCTTCCGTTATGCCCAAAACGAATTTAAAACCAATTTATACACCGTAGGGGTATTTTGGTCATTTTAAAGGTTATAAGAGAGATTAAATATCATTTTGAGTTACAGGTATGATTTAAATCAGTAAATATACTTAATTTAATAATTTATAACAGTAGGGTATCATATATATGTGAAATTTATTAATTATAACCATACTATGCACCGAAGGGGCATTTTGGTAAATTCACATAGGCTTAAAAGGTCAATGTCACACCCCCAAATTCCACCTGCGGAGTAACATCCGCTTGAGGGCGTGACTGACCAGGATCCAGCCACCAATTATACTAAGCATTGGTTAATAGTAAATTAGTTGCTATCTAAAGTAGTTAGCAACATCGTAGTTTAAGTTCGATAGTAAGTTTAAACAAAACAGCGGAAGCATAAACCAAATAGTTTTAAAAGATAGTTCATGGTTCAAGATAAGTAAAACCCAGCACACGGGTTTTGACGAACACTACACATCCCCAAGCAGCAGCTCCTCAGTCACTGGTTACCTGCAAAGCATGCAGTAAGGTGTCAACAATAATGCTGAGTGAGTTCACTAGTTGTCCAGTTTTAATTGCCAAAAACTTGTTTCACCAGTTAATTTACTCGTTTATACATGCCATGGGGAGCTACCCCAAAAGTTAGCGACTAAACTGTTTTTCCAATACCGAACACTAGGTAACCGTTTGCGTTTCCGCAGGATGCCCCGATGTCAATGTTCTATCATCATTGACGGATGCCTGAGTACATTAGTTCACGACCGATCCCAAACCATGGCACGGTGTGAGGTTGGTAAAACCTAAATAGCGCTATCAACTAATAACCCGTTCGCCTGGCCCCGGCGACTAATCGGTATTATGTAGTAGGGACTTGAGTGATAGAGTTTCGTTTAGTGCTGTTGGTTGCAATCCGTATAAACAGTAATTAACTAAAGGTTCCCAATAACAAGGGAAGAAAAGTAAGTTGTATCCCTCATAGGGGATAGTGTTGTTTGTAATTCCGTTTCCCAAACCACCGGGAACGCATGCTTTAGGTTGTGAACTCACCTTGGGTTGCTCGGTAGATTAAATACCCGGTCAATCACGTTGGTCACCACGTCCTAGCATGGTTACCAAATATAGGTCAAGCAGGGGTACAAGTAATCACGTACAGCAAACACGTATAGGAGCACTAAGTATGCATACAATCAAACAGTTGGGTTATTGGGCCTGTCCTAACATTTTCACAAACAGTAGCAGATACACATGTAGTTCAGTCAACAGATAGCCCAACAAGTCATGGCCCAATAACACTTAGGCAGCCCAGTCGAGACAAGGGTGGTTTCGACTCGAAAATGCACAGTTTCGAGTCGCAACCAAGGGATTCCGACTCGCAACCTCGGTCTCGGTTCATCACGCTTTGGTTTCGAGTCGCAACCAGGGATTCCGACTCGCAACCTTGGTTTCGGTTCATCATGCTTGGTCTCGAGTGTGCTGTTTGCGAGTCGCAACTGGGAGATCTCGACGAATCACGTTTTGGTCTCGAGTCGCAACCAAAGGTTCCGACTCGCAACCACTGTTACGTGCACCTGAATCCTTCTAGAACCTGTTATGTACTAACCAATAGGATTTCGATTTCATGATAATGTTGTACTATCCAGTAATATTACACAAACATGTCTCTTTGTCTATTCCTTGTCTAAAACAGATCAAAATCACATAATTTTGAATATTCATACAACCTTCAAACTGTTCATCAATTATCATAAATTGTTCATCATAAATATGAACTTTCAAGTCCTAAATCTAGCATACACAATCCGAAACAGCATGTTTACACAAGGTTATCCATCAATATTCATTTTTCAGTTATGCATAACATTCGGTAACAAACCATCTAACCAAACATCTATCATTAATCGGATAACATAGCTATTTAACAACTCATCTTATGCATCAACCGGATGATACAACCATTTCTCACATTCAAGACATTCAATCAACACATAGGCCTCATTTAGTAACAAGAACCATTTAAACAATCATTCTCATCATCAATCATCCTAAGCATAATGGTTCATCTATCATTTAACCAATCAAGCAAAACAACTATAATATATATATCTACTAACCGGTTGAAGAGAGTATAAAGCTTCTTAAACGGGTGTGTGTGAGAGTTGATCCGAGAGCTCCTAGTGGTCACCGATTTGATCCGAGAAGAAGGAGATGAGAGGAGGTGATCTTGGTTTGTTAAGGTTTAGGGTTTTAGTGAAGGAGAAAGGGTGAGAGTGAAATGAGGGAGAGTGTAAAGGATAGAGTGTGAGAGTTTGGGGCTATATATAGCCAAGGGTGCATCCTTAAAGGTTTCCGAAATGGGCTAAGGGGAAGTTGCGGCCCAACCGGCCCAACCGTTCACTGTTTACCCAAGACCCGGTGGTCTCGAGTTGAGTTTCGTGGTCTCGGCTCACATGTAATACTCATACATAAATATATAACATACATACATACAACACACTTAGCATAAAGGATCACATAGAATCATCAAGATAACACGCAACTTTTCATTTAATAACGTATATACACATAAGGCTATTACAAGGTATATGTTCGGGAAAACCTAGAGTGTCACATTATCCCCAAGTTTTAGGAACTTTCGTCCCGAAAGTTAAGGCAGTCACTGTCAAGCCCGTATAAGTGAGAGCGTTTCAACGGGGTGTCACATCATCCCCCCGTTAGGTTGGAATTTCGTCCCGAAATTCGGTTGTAGCTTCAGTGCTGGGATTTTCGTTTGGGAACAACTGGGGATACTTGTGCTTCATCTGGTCTTCCCGCTCCCAGGTAAACTCTGGGCCACGTCGCGAGTTCCAACGGACTCGTACAAGAGGGATTTGGCTACGTTTGAGGGTTTTGATCTCTCGATCAGTGATCTCAATCGGTTCCTCAGTAAAGTGTAGCTGTTCATCAATAGTTAGTTCCTTGAAGGGAATTATGAGCGTTTCATCTGATAGACACTTCTTCAGATTAGATACGTGAAATACGTTGTGTACCGCACTCAGTTCTTCAGGCAGGTTCAATCTATAAGCAACCTTACTGATTTTCTCGGTAATTTTGAATGGTCCGATATATCGCGGATTAAGCTTGCCCCGTTTACCAAAGCGAACCACACCCTTCCAGGGTGAGACTTTAAGTAGAACCCGGTCACCGACCTGGAATTCCAATGGTTTCCTACGCTTATCAGCGTAACTCTTCTGACGGTCACGAGCTGCCGCCATGCGTAGCCTGATCTGGGCAATCTTTTCCGTTGTATCTACCACCATCTCTGGGCCCGTGATTTGACTATCACCGATTTCCGCCCAGCAGAGAGGTGACCGGCATTTACGACCGTACAATGCCTCAAAAGGTGCTGCCTGAATACTAGTGTGGTAGCTGTTGTTGTAGGAGAACTCTACTAGCGGTAGATGCTTTTCCCAATTCTTGCCAAAATCGATCACACACGCTCTAAGCATGTCTTCTAGGGTTTGGATGGTGCGCTCGGACTGTCCATCCGTTTGCGGGTGATAAGCGGTGCTCATGTCCAAACGTGAGCCAAAGGATTTGTGCATAGCTTGCCATAATTCCGAAGTAAAACGAGCGTCTCGGTCGGAGATAATTGAGGTTGGCACCCCGTGCCTCGAGACTACTTCCTTTAAGTAAATCTCCGCCAAGGTAGAAAACTTGTCTGTTTCCTTAATAGCCAGAAAGTGTGCGGACTTGGTCAATCGATCCACTATTACCCAAATGGTGTCATTTCCGCGTTGAGATCTAGGTAGCCCTGTAACAAAATCCATGGAAATTTGCTCCCATTTCCATTTCGGGATTTCTGGTTGTTGAAGTAGGCCTGCTGGCTTCTGGTACTCTGTCTTGACTCTCGCGCAAGTCAAACATTTGCTGACATATGTAGCTATGTGGGCCTTCATGCCAGGCCACCAATATGTAGTCCTCAAGTCGTGGTACATCTTGTCCGAACCAGGATGTACTGAGTAGCGGGACTTATGGGCTTCGTCTATCACGAGTTCACGTAGGTCTCCATAGAGTGGAACCCAAATGCGCCCTGTTACATAGTAAGCACCATCTTCCTTCTGTTCTAATCGCTGTCTCGATCCTCGCAGAGACTCAGCCCTGATGTTTTCCGGCTTCAATGCTTCGACTTGAGCATTACGGATCTGGGTAGGGAGGTTAGACTGGATGGTAAGTTGCAATGCTCGCACGCGCTTTGGTATAGTGTCCTTTCGGCTGAGGGCGTCTGCCACGACATTGGCTTTGCCCGGATGATACTTGATGGCGCATTCGTAGTCATTCAAGAGTTCGACCCATCGACGTTGTCGCATGTTTAATTCCTTTTGCTAAAGATATGCTCGAGACTCCTGTGATCGGTGTAAATAGTGCACTTGGTACCGTACAGGTAATGTCTCCATATCTTAAGAGCAAAGATCACTGCTCCCAGTTCCAAATCATGCGTAGTGTAGTTCCTTTCATGCGTCTTAAGTTGTCGAGAGGCGTAGGCAATAACCTTCTCGCGTTGCATTAACACGCAACCGAGCCCATGGATAGACGCATCGCAGTAAACCACAAAGTCGTCAGTGCCTTCAGGCAACGAGAGAATATGAGCGCTACAGAGGTTATCCTTTAGCCTTCGAAAGGCCGACTCTTGAGCTTCATTCCACTTGTAAACAATGCCTTTCTGAGTAAGAGTCGTGAGGGGTTGTGCGATCTTTGAGAATCCCTTGATGAATCTGCGGTAGTATCCTGCCAATCCCAAGAATTGGCGAACTTCGGTTGGGGTCTTGGGCGTAGGCCAATTCTTTATCGAGTCGATCTTAGCGGGGTCGACGTGAATGCCGTCCCTGTTGACCACATGCCCAAGAAAATGGACCTCTCGAAGCCAAAAGTCACATTTCGAGAATTTGGCGTACAATTGCTCGTTGCGTAGGAGTTCGAGAATAAGGCGTAGGTGTCGTTCATGCTCTTCCTGACTTTTCGAGTAGATCAGGATGTCGTCGATAAACACAATCACGAATTTGTCGAGGTAAGGCTTGCACACTCGGTTTATGAGATCCATGAAGACTGCAGGTGCGTTTGTCATTCCAAAAGGCATAACGAGGAACTCGTAATGACCATAACGAGTCCTGAACGCAGTCTTAGAGATGTCTTCATTACGAACTCTCAGCTGATGATAGCCTGATCGCAGGTCAATCTTAGAGTAGTAGCTCGATCCTTGCAACTGATCGAATAGGTCGTCGATGCGCGGGAGAGGGTAACGATTCTTGATGGTGACCTTGTTCAACTCACGATAGTCGATGCACATTCGGAATGTGCCATCCTTCTTCTTGACAAAGAGTACTGGCGCTCCCCAGGGTGATGAACTAGGACGGATAAATCCTTTATCCAATAGTTCTTGTAGTTGCGTAGAGAGTTCTTTCAGTTCTGCAGGGGCTAGACGGTAAGGTGCACGAGCTATGGGTGCTGCTCCGAGAGCTAGCTCGATTTGGAATTCGACCTGACGGTGGGGAGGGAGTCCAGGTAGTTCCTCAGGAAATACCTCGGGATAGTCACGTACTACAGGGAAATCTTCAATCCTCTTTTCCTTTTCGTGGGTGTCGGTGACAAGTGCTAGGATAGCGGTGTGCCCTTTTTGTAAACACTTCTGGGCTTTTAAAAGCGAGATAATGCCTGTGACTTCTCCTCCTTTGTTGCCTTGAACGATGAGGGGTTGGCCAGAACAGCGAGGAATACGAACCGCGTTCTCTTGACAGAGGATCTCAGCGCGATGTTTGGATAACCAATCCATACCGATGACGACGTCGAAGCTTCCAAGTTTGACGGGGAAAAGATCGATACTAAACGTGTGGCCAGACAATTCTAGTGTGCAGTCGTGGATCACGTGCGCGGCCTCGATGTTCCTACCATTAGCTAACTCGACGACGTGCTTAGAACTTAGTAATACAGGCGGGTGTTTAAGTTTCTTACTAATGCGAAGGGATACATAACTGGCATCGGCACCGGAATCAAATAACACAGAAACATAACGATCGTCAAGTAGGAACTTACCCGCCACGACGTTGGGGTCGTTCCTTGCTTCTCCAGCTCCAATCACAAAAGCTCTTCCCCTTGCACCATTTCCAGCATTGTTGTTTTGCTCATTGTTCCCAGCCCCCGGATTGTTGTTGCGATTCTGATTCAGTTCAGGGCAATCCTTTCGCATGCGCCCTGTTGCCCCGCATTTAAAACATGCTCGGTTGTTTCCCTGCTGCTGTTGCTGTTGAGGTTGTTGCTGATTCTGCCTTGCTGGGAACTGACTTCTACAATCCTTGGCTTCGTGCCCCATCTTGTGGCATCGCTGACACTGACCCTTGTTACATGCCCCATTGTGGTGCCTGTTACACTTGCTGCACTTAGGGTAGCTTCCCCGGTAGCCACCCTGTTGCTGAGTGCCCTTGTTGTTGTCAGTTTTCCTTTGCTGAGCTGGGGCCTGAGTAGAGTTAGCATCTTTGCCCTGATTTCCATCCCACTTTCGTTTGCCATCACTAGAAGTTCCTTCCGCAGCACTGATCCTTTTGGGCAACCTGCCCTCTTCCACAGCCTGGTTAGTGAGTTTGTGGGCAAGACGGACCACAGGCTGTATGGTAGTGAGGTTGGCCGAGGTCACATGGCTCCTGATTTCTGGGGCTAATCCTTTGATGTACAATTCGATCCTTCGATACATGGGTCGGGACATGTTTGGGCAAAGAGCAGCATAGTCGTTGGACAGCTTGGTGTAGGTCTCAATCTCTGACCCAACCATCTTGAGTTCATAGTACTCGTCCTCGAGTTTGTGGATGTCATCCCTGTGACAGTACTCTTCCTTGATCATATCCTTGAAATCTTCCCATGCAGTAGCGTTAGCAGTCTCCAAACCAAGCATTTGAATTTGCGCCTTCCACCACGAAAGTGCGCTTCCCTCAAGAGTACCAGTAGCAAACTTCACCCAATTAGCAGGGGGACACTCGCAGACGGCAAAGACGGCTTCGACCTTCTCGATCCAGTGCAGAAGACCTATGGCACCCTCAGTGCCACTGAATGGGAGAGGCTTGCAATCCATGAAGGTCTTGAAGGTACAGACACGTGGTTGCACAGGCGCATGCTGACCTGTTGTGGGAGCGATACGAATAGGTTTAGAGGTGAAAAGACGATGTGGCGGTAGGATCTAAACATCCTAAAACAACAAGCTTACCTCCTGGGTGAGCTGCGAAAGCTGCAGCCACCGTGTTGATCAGGTTAGTGAACTGAGCCTGAGTCATGTTGACGTTTCCTCGTCCGCGTCCACTCATTGTCTTCATAACCAGAAAACATAGTATGAGTGTGGTGTCGTAACATAGCGAGAATGAGATAGAAAAGGGGAGGCGTATCTATCTTAATCAGGCAAACTAGTACGTATAGTAAAGCAGAAAGCATAAGACAAACAAGCAAGTAAATATGGGTCCGAGCTATGAGGTCAGATAAGTCGAGCCTTGCACTTGGAGTGTAGTGTCGTCACGAGTCACGGGTTATAGTCTGGTTTTTCTCAAAAAGATTTTCCCCTTTTTAAAACCAAGTTCACTATAACCAATGGCTCTGATACCAATCTGTCACACCCCCAAATTCCACCTGCGGAGTAACATCCGCTTGAGGGCGTGACTGACCAGGATCCAGCCACCAATTATACTAAGCATTGGTTAATAGTAAATTAGTTGCTATCTAAAGTAGTTAGCAACATCGTAGTTTAAGTTCGATAGTAAGTTTAAACAAAACAGCGGAAGCATAAACCAAATAGTTTTAAAAGATAGTTCATGGTTCAAGATAAGTAAAACCCAGCACACGGGTTTTGACGAACACTACACATCCCCAAGCAGCAGCTCCTCAGTCACTGGTTACCTGCAAAGCATGCAGTAAGGTGTCAACAATAATGCTGAGTGAGTTCACTAGTTGTCCAGTTTTAATTGCCAAAAACATGTTTCACCAGTTAATTTACTCGTTTATACATGCCATGGGGAGCTACCCCAAAAGTTAGCGACTAAACTGTTTTTCCAATACCGAACACTAGGTAACCGTTTGCGTTTCCGCAGGATGCCCCGATGTCAATGTTCTATCATCATTGACGGATGCCTGAGTACATTAGTTCACGACCGATCCCAAACCATGGCACGGTGTGAGGTTGGTAAAACCTAAATAGCGCTATCAACTAATAACCCGTTCGCCTGGCCCCGGCGACTAATCGGTATTATGTAGTAGGGACTTGAGTGATAGAGTTTCGTTTAGTGCTGTTGGTTGCAATCCGTATAAACAGTAATTAACTAAAGGTTCCCAATAACAAGGGAAGAAAAGTAAGTTGTATCCCTCATAGGGGATAGTGTTGTTTGTAATTCCGTTTCCCAAACCACCGGGAACGCATGCTTTAGGTTGTGAACTCACCTTGGGTTGCTCGGTAGATTAAATACCCGGTCAATCACGTTGGTCACCACGTCCTAGCATGGTTACCAAATATAGGTCAAGCAGGGGTACAAGTAATCACGTACAGCAAACACGTATAGGAGCACTAAGTATGCATACAATCAAACAGTTGGGTTATTGGGCCTGTCCTAACATTTTCACAAACAGTAGCAGATACACATGTAGTTCAGTCAACAGATAGCCCAACAAGTCATGGCCCAATAACACTTAGGCAGCCCAGTCGAGACAAGGGTGGTTTCGACTCGAAAATGCACAGTTTCGAGTCGCAACCAAGGGATTCCGACTCGCAACCTCGGTCTCGGTTCATCACGCTTTGGTTTCGAGTCGCAACCAGGGATTCCGACTCGCAACCTTGGTTTCGGTTCATCATGCTTGGTCTCGAGTGTGCTGTTTGCGAGTCGCAACCGGGAGATCTCGACGAATCACGTTTTGGTCTCGAGTCGCAACCAAAGGTTCCGACTCGCAACCACTGTTACGTGCACCTGAATCCTTCTAGAACCTGTTATGTACTAACCAATAGGATTTCGATTTCATGATAATGTTGTACTATCCAGTAATATTACACAAACATGTCTCTTTGTC
This sequence comes from Helianthus annuus, assembly GCF_002127325.2. Taxonomy (NCBI): domain Eukaryota; kingdom Viridiplantae; phylum Streptophyta; class Magnoliopsida; order Asterales; family Asteraceae; genus Helianthus; species Helianthus annuus. Next base: position 143,622,240 of record NC_035446.2, on the reverse strand, counting down.
TATTCCTTGTCTAAAACAGATCAAAATCACATAATTTTGAATATTCATACAACCTTCAAACTGTTCATCAATTATCATAAATTGTTCATCATAAATATGAACTTTCAAGTCCTAAATCTAGCATACACAATCCGAAACAGCATGTTTACACAAGGTTATCCATCAATATTCATTTTTCAGTTATGCATAACATTCGGTAACAAACCATCTAACCAAACATCTATCATTAATCGGATAACATAGCTATTTAACAACTCATCTTATGCATCAACCGGATGATACAACCATTTCTCACATTCAAGACATTCAATCAACACATAGGCCTCATTTAGTAACAAGAACCATTTAAACAATCATTCTCATCATCAATCATCCTAAGCATAATGGTTCATCTATCATTTAACCAATCAAGCAAAACAACTATAATATATATATCTACTAACCGGTTGAAGAGAGTATAAAGCTTCTTAAACGGGTGTGTGTGAGAGTTGATCCGAGAGCTCCTAGTGGTCACCGATTTGATCCGAGAAGAAGGAGATGAGAGGAGGTGATCTTGGTTTGTTAAGGTTTAGGGTTTTAGTGAAGGAGAAAGGGTGAGAGTGAAATGAGGGAGAGTGTAAAGGATAGAGTGTGAGAGTTTGGGGCTATATATAGCCAAGGGTGCATCCTTAAAGGTTTCCGAAATGGGCTAAGGGGAAGTTGCGGCCCAACCGGCCCAACCGTTCACTGTTTACCCAAGACCCGGTGGTCTCGAGTTGAGTTTCGTGGTCTCGGCTCACATGTAATACTCATACATAAATATATAACATACATACATACAACACACTTAGCATAAAGGATCACATAGAATCATCAAGATAACACGCAACTTTTCATTTAATAACGTATATACACATAAGGCTATTACAAGGTATATGTTCGGGAAAACCTAGAGTGTCACAGTCAAAACTGAAAACTTGAGCTTAAAATTTTCCTTACTATTAAAATATAAAAATTTACTGAATATATCAGTAGGAATCAACCCTTATATGTTTAAAATAGTTTTGATACATACTATGCGTTAAAAACGCTTAAAAAGGCGATTTGGAGCCATTTCCGGGTTTTCAAAGAAAAACTGATATTTTTATTATTCCAGAAGGCTCAAAACAATTTATTTATCATATTAGATCAGTAGAAAAAGGTCTGACATCAAAAGGATTTGTAAAACTCATTTTATAGCCCAAAAGGGCAAAATCGACAATAACCGAACTAAGCTTAGAACTCTAAGTTATGCTCAGCCTAAAAATAAATAAAAATATCCAAAAATCCCAAAATATTATATTACATCAGTGGGTAAAAATTGTGATATCAAAAATTGGGTTTAGATAGGCTATACGCTAATTATGCCTTTTAATTAATAAAAAGCTTTCTATTTACGCTAATGAGCATAACTCTTAATCTAGACCTCAAACCGATGTCAAATTTTAGGTACAGGTTTATAAATCAGTATTAAAGATTATTGTCCTCTCACATTTTCAAAAATATCGTTTTAAGGTCAAAAAGGCATAACGGTCAACATTTAGACATTTAACGGAAACATGCATGAACTAGGATTTCTATGGAACCAAGTTGTATAACCTTGGAGGGTTATACTAACTTATAATATGGTCCTAATGGAATCCTAAGGCATAACTAAACTAAGCTAAATCGGGTCAGAACTGAAAGTCAAAGCAAAAGTCAACTTTTGCGACTTTCGGTTCCGGACTGAGCCTATACTTAGAATTGTCGGGTTGAATCATGCTTAGGCATGTTCAACTAATATTTACCAAGTTATAGAAGTGACAAAACTGATTTTATAGCTTCTATATTATTAGCTATGAATTTTGTTTAAACTACCCGATTGACCTTTATTTGACCCGACAATTAAACTAAGTAAACGTGGTAATTAGGAGGTACCCTTTTAAGGGTTTAACACTACCTAATTACGGTCACGTAGCCACATTCGATACGAATCATGGCTCAACCGTTTAAAAGTCAAAGCGTTTATCGAAACGTTTGACTTTTCGGCTTTAAGAGCCAAATAAAATGAACTAGCCAAGATAGGACACTTACAAAAGGTCCAAGGGACAGAAGATGACTCAAAAGGAGGTTCCCCAAGGTCAGGATCCTCAGATTTGAGAAGAGAGAGCAAGAACTCAAAATGGTGTGAAAAGAATGAATGATCAAAGGCCCTTTATATAGGTTTTTGGATTGCATAGGATCATTACAAGTGTTGTTGGTGCATGTTTGTGACAACAGCTTAGATTTGGTCTTTGGATATCTTGTAATTAGTTAAACGATAAACAGTTAGCGGGTTTAGCTTTGTAATAGTTAGTTGTAATGTTTGGGCTAACTAAACCCAAAGGATTGGGTGATGGGGGCGAATTGGGCCTGTCCAATTCGTAGCCCATGTTGTTTGACCTAGCCCACTTGTAAACCTTGTGTTATATAAACAAGGTTAGACATTAGGGTTTAGGTTAATCAGCCAAAAACAGTTTGTGAGAGAGAGAATTCGTGAGAGCTAGGGCTTGGACGAATTTGTGGTCTTGATTGATTGTAATTCGTCAAGATTGATAATCAATAAAGACCAGTTTGAAAGTGAATTGCTGTTTCTGTTTCCTACACGTTTTCTGCTAATTCTGATCAAGAGAATTCCGCACTCTTGATTGGAAAGACGATTCTGTGAAGATCCATAAGAATAAAGGGGGGCCTACAAGTGTTAGAGGGGTTTAACCAGATCATAACAAGTGTAATACCATGTTTCTAAACCATCAAAGGCCCCTGGTATCAAATGTGTGCGACAAGAGGCAAAACCAAAGCTGGTTTCTGATTTTCTGATACTGGGCATCCTTTACGGACCGTAAGGGATGGTATACGGTCTGTAAGGACCATGCCAGATCACCAGAACTTTCAAATGTTGACATATTAGGCCCCTGCACTTGATAAATGTCATTCTCGACATATTTGAGGCCCGTTAAACCATTTTTAAGGCTCCACAATTATGCCTAAGCATAGGGAACATGAAACATGCTCAAAAATATGACGGATGTCGGTTCGTTTGGTCGTACGGTCCCGTTGTTCGGCTAATTACGATGAAACACGGACGGACGCGAAAAACGAACCAAATTACGCGAGGGATAGAATTTTATCAAGCAAAACACTAAAATAAAATATTTTAGTGCTTACATAAATTTTTGGGTGTCCGAGGATATTCAGAATGCAAGATATGCGCGAAAATGCAAACTTGTGCACTTTTTGACACTTTTAGTCCCTGCATGACATAAAAGTTTATTTTTGCGCACGAAACACCCCTAAGCCTATATCTAAGCTATATAAAGAATAAATAAGGTATTTTTAACTTATGGTAATATTCTGGAAGGTCCGATTCTATACGATCGACATACTTTTGCAGTTTGACGCAACTAGTCCTTTAATTGCGCAAAGTAGCGTGGAATGTCGTTTAATGACATCCAAGCCTTCCATGGCCCATAATAGGCATCCCCATGCATATGTTTAAATATTACTACGCTCCCGTTCACTTAAATGGTCACCAAAAGGCGTAGATTCAAAAGTTGACGCTTTAGGTCCCTCTAATGCGCAAACTTGCGCATTTCATTAATTAATAGCATTGAAGCCTTACTTAATTCGTATTAAGCATTCTTGGGAGTATTATTAAATACCTCAATGCTTCGGGTTCCCTAAAAGGTCATTCAGAGGTATAATTAACATATTGACACTTTTAGTCCCTTATATTTACAAAGTTGTGCGTAACGTCACTTAAAGGCACAAAAGCCTTGGATGGACAACGATTGGAATTCCCGAGAGTATAATCATATATCATGAAGCTCTAAGTTTATTAAAAGGCCACTCAGAGGTAAGAATTAACATGTTGACGCTTTTAACCCTTTGTTGTGCAAACTTTCAATTAATTACACAAACGCCTACACTTGATCAACAAGTGGCTCATTCGTGAATATAAAACCATAAAAGGTTATTTAAAAACTTATTTAAGTTATGTTAATACTTCCAGTTTGTTTATAATTAAAGTTTTTCGATTTTTCGAAAAATTAGTCCATTAAGTTCTAGGTTTGACTTTATTAGGGTTTATTACACGTGTCAATACATCATTGGACGTGATTTTTACGAGGTGTTACATAAGTTTTACGCGGGCCGCGTAAAACTCAAAAATCAGCTATAAGTAGCCGGGGCATGGGACTTTCACCTGTGCACGAAAATCTCATTCTAAAACGAAGTGTACTGCTCAAATTCGAATTTCCAAGTAGGGAAACGCTGCTACGAATCCAGGGTATTAACTCGATCATTGCTACGTTTCAAACTATTCAATTCTTTTCTTTCTTTCAGCTTTTATTATTGAAAATAGTAGCTCGGGATTATACTTTCTAAATCCCGAAACTCTGCCCGTTATTAGAGTAATAACTCTAATCACTGGTACGATACTTTATCCGATCGATTGAAACTATCCGATGGATGTTTAAGTGTTGCTCCAACTCTGGTTATACTTTGTCATTCGTCGTGAATTCGATGAATGTTTAAGTATCGCACTTTGTCATTCGTTGTGAGGGTTTTTATCTCGTGATTATCGTTAAAGTTGAATTGAGTTAATACACTAATACGAGTTCCCTCGTATCTAGAAATTAGAACTCGTAAGCAGAGAATTGGTAGAATACTTAATAGCTAAGTAAACTTAGTTGTTAAGGAAACTTAGCAGTTAAGCTAGTTGAGTAGATTAATTAATCTGCTAAATAAGTTAAGTAATCAACTAAGCAAATTATAAGAGTTAAGATAAATTAATTAGTTAGTTGATTAATTAAGTTAAGAAAGGTTAATTCAGATTAATTAAGCTAAGCGAGATTAATTAAGCTAAGCAAGATTAATTAAGCTAAGCAAGATTAACTAAGCTAAATAAGATTAATGAAACAACTAAGTAAGTTATTTAGTTAAATGGATAAGTAAACTTAATGGTTAAGGAAACTTAATGGTTAAGGAAACTTAAATGGTTAAGGAAACTTAATGGTTAAGGAAACTTAATGGTTAAGGAAACTTCCTAGCTAAGGAATGAATCTACCTTACCTATAAATAGGAAGCTTAGGATTCATTTTCCTTTGTTCATTTCTTCTATTCTTCTTTCTATACGTTGGTGTTCTAACCAATAATCACCAAAGCGATGTTCTGTCCGATCAATTCAGGAACCATCTAACGAATACCAAAGTGTTGTACTTTGTGAATTTCGTTAAATGGAATCCAAAGTACTATACTTTGTGAGTTCATTAAATGGATACCAAAGTACTGTCTGATTAAGACTATACTTTGTGAAATTCGTTAAGGTTCGAATCTCGTGATCATCGTTAGGTTTGATATGGTTTTACACAAATACGTATTCCATTCTGTTAAACTATATGTTTAACCATCCGAATACTCCCAACTATACGCTTACAATCAAAATGGATGCTTAATCATCAGAAGATCCAAAATAATAAAGTATATGCTTAATTATCAGAAGGAGTAGAACCAAGAAGCTTGTTAAATCAATACTGCATGCTTATACTGTGAGTCATTCTCTTTTTATCAACTGTTTTACAATACTCCAAATTATTTTCAAAAGTTATAATTACAGGGATTAAGTCGTGGTTATCTTGAATCACTGGCTAGTGGGCTATTGTGCACATTACTAATTTCTCACGGTTAGGCTAATAAGCCCTAACAGTGACAAAACGTCACTACTTGGGTGACTGGACCCAATAGTGGTATGACCATCGTCACACGGGTGGCAAGGCCAGATAAAAATAAGATAAATGCCATTGTAATCGCTCTTATGTTGTAATTTATAACTATGGGTCATTTTATAAAACTTGAATGAACTCACTCAGTATTTCCTGCTCACAAAACCTTTTTAAAACGCGTTTCAGGTAATTACAGTAGATCGGAATAAGAGTTGGATACGGCGCCGACAAGACTTACAGAAGTGGCTCATTTTATCAATTAAATTAAATTAAGAAAAGTTATTTTATGTATTCGGGTTTATCCCATATTTAAAGCTACCTTTGTAAAAACATGGGTTTTATCCCATTTATTTAATAAATAAAAATCCGGTGTTTCTAAACTCTGATATTTTTCCTAACTCACGGTTCTGATGAAATTTCCGCGGCAATGTTTTTCTAAATAACCACCGGTACCACTTGGCTGCTTGCGGCTCTCGATTCCATCCAGGGTGGGGTCGGGGGTCGTGACAGAAGGTGGTATCAGAGCCACTGACTTAAGCCAATAGGTGTTGTGATAATAATACCTAAGCTTAAATAAAAGAGTTAGGAAATTGCTATTAACTGGTAGCATACATGATAGCATTTAGACTTGAACTTAAGAAAAGATGCCTTAGTATAAGCTAAGCTAAATACTTGTGTAAATAAAGTGTGATGGGCTGGTATACCGTAAGGATAATAAATAGAACGTTGCAAGTATAATAAATAAGCAATAACACTTGACCACTGTTATTTCTTATTTATTAGTACTACTTTGTTCTAAAATATGATATGTCATAAGAAAACTAATTTGCTTAGTCTTTGTTGAAAGTCATAATGCACTTTCCCAATCATGATTTAAGAAAAATATTATTTATCGGAAATACAAAAATTTTCTCCAACAAGACTGGGTATGGTGTAGCAGACTCTCCAGTTTGCCCGGATATAATAAGGTTACCTCTCCGGCGAGAACCGGATAAGAGGGGGATATAACATGTCAAGCAAGTGACAAAAATTCCCTAAATAGTATCATGACCAGATTTCTGACTGGTTCTTGGAAAAATGAATTTGTTAAATACATTGACCTTATAAAGGGTATGTATATTACAGCCTGTGAAATATATAATTATATAGATATGTATATCTATAAGGAATTCCAAAAGTTAATTAAGAATAAAGCACAAGCATATGTGTCAATAATAAATCTAGATTTCTTTATCAGGAATCTCTTACATATATCGATATCAAACATTATTTCGTTTGATCATAATGTTTGATCATCTGCCTCGTAACTCGTGCGATAATATAAACAACGGAAACCCTTTAAGATTGGCACACCATCAAAAGTATAAGAATTTCCAATGCATTACCCTAAACTATTAAAGCAAGTAAGAAGCATGTAAAGTTGTTCTAATGCACAAGAAAACACATGAAACTTAAATTATACGTCCACAGACGTTGAAGTATATCACATACGACTTTCAAAGCAAGACCTTTGGAAAATATAATTGGGTACGACGACACCAATGCGAATCCCGTCAGTGGAAGAATTACTAATCAAAAAGCGGCACTCTACCACATGATCCTACAAACGACATGAATCTCGCCGAGGTTCGTTGGAACAAGATTTTTTTTACAACCATCGGTGCACAGTCTAATCAAAGTCATAATTATTGGCACTGTAAAAGAAGTCACATATCGATACAATCCCCCTATTTCATTGACGACAAATATGCAATATTCGACATTCCATGATAATGTCACTTAACAACGGTTATCACACGAAATTCCAGATAAAGTTCTTATATTTCTTTCATTGAAATCCTGACTTCTGCATATAATGAATTGACTTTCGCAATTCCACTTCCCCTAAATGGTCATCATACCATGAGGATTTCTTTCATAGTAGCAATTATTGATCTATTTCATTTCTTGGTAAAACCACACGTTACACATGCACTGTTGTTGCGCATGTGGTTCGTTTGATTTATGAAGAGCATAGGAGGGCTTCAATCCAATTTAATGTTTTATCAAAAGTTCAAATCTCGTTTTGCTTGATCTTTGCATTGTAAACCTCATTTTTGCAAAACGATAATTCTTTGATATTGAATCGATGAATTTCCTGAAAAAAACTCGATTTTCTTTTGAATGGTATACATGGTTTTTGTTGTAACCATGTCAGAACTTTCATATCAATATATGAACTCGTTGTGATTAAACCAAGTTCAATTGCTTGAACTTGCTCGCATTACGTATTCAATTCAAGTTCCCATATGATGGATTGCAGCTATCATATTCAAAATAATTCCAACAAGCACTTCATTTGTTTTGAACCATAACATGCTTGTTTGGTCTCCGTCTTCATTGAATCGTTTCTTTGATCACAATCACCTTGTGGTGACGTTTTCACAAGTTTGAAGCCTGCGCTAATCTCGTTACTCACACTATGCTTCGGATTTAATTATTTAATTATTTATTGTGTATTGATATTAAATCCGCTTGTTCGCTCTATGTATTATCAATCTTAATGCAATTGTGTGTTAAGATAATGGTTCCCCAGTTCGTGTTAAATATTCCGGTGTACCTCTTAACGGTTCTTTCATCATCGAGCGAACATTTCGTGATATTCATTGTCTTTCCTCTTCGCTCAAAAATGCTGTTTATTCGTTCTATTTTCTATGAAAATTATTTGAAACAAATTTTCAGATCTACTTTTATAACAACCCTCCGTAAAACCGACACCCTCATAATAATTTTGATACCCTAATATATCTTGAAATGTATCAATATATGCACCTCGTATATGAAAACCGAGCCCAAATTAGATTATAATATATAAAATAAATTAAAAATCATAAATATTAAGTTGAGGCGGGCCGCATAGACCCACCCCAATCACCTACGCGGGCCGTGTGAGTGTGTAACCGGACTCCGCTGAAATCCTTAGTTCATGCGGGCCGCTTATGAGTTCGTCTAAGTTCATGCGGGCCGCGAGTGACCCAAGTTGTGGCACAGCCCGGTGAGGACACGTGTCATAACGCGTGTTGAACCTAAGTGGTGACCCGGATCAGCTACGCCTAGACCCCTAGGCCATGCGGGCCGCGTAAGCCTTGGCCCATATCCCACGCGGGCCGCGAGAAAGTCCGATAGCAGCCCTATAAATAGAAGGCAACGGGCCTTCAGTCTGCTCGCTCATTTCCTTTCTTTCTTTCTAAATTTCTGTAGTGGCGTTATTATACCCAGGCATTATACCCCCTAATTAGCGAGGTTCTGCTACGATGTAAGTATTATAACCCCTGGAGACGTATTAGATACGCTGCCCGATTGATCTAGGGTTCCGTAACGGCTGTCGTGGTTCTGCCCGACGTAGTCGTTGGAATACCGTCTCGGGGAGGGTATTACTAATGTTAAAATGGGTTATCATACTAACACACGTGCATTTGTGTAAATTATAGATATTCACCAGGAAACCCTAAAGAATAACCTAAGACAGCAATGTGAGTGATCCTTCTTTTTATGAACTCATTTTAGTGAGTTGATCCACTTTTTGTTAAATGTTTTTACAAAACCTTACATACTTTTCCATGCGAATAACAATTATTGAGTATTTGTAAGAATACAATTATCGTGGGTATGTTGGGGTTTTGTATACAAGATTTGTTATCTCCTGGTTAAGGAATAACATTTCCACAAGTCAGGACTGACAGTACCAACGGGTGATAATTGATATAACTTGGAAACAAATGTAATTGCGGGATCGCCCTCAATACTGTTCACTGTGAAATTATTTTCTTTAAATTGATTAAAATGGGATTCACTCACCAGTATTTCCCACTGACAAAATGTTTTTAAAACGCGTTTCAGGTAACAAAATGTGAAAGCCAAATAGAAGCCAGCTGGACAGCACTGAAGGCTTGGAAAAGTGGCAATAAAGTTACCTAAGAATAAAATGGATGTTTTTATTAAATAAATAGGATTTATTCCTATAAAATGTGTATACTGAAAACTTGGGTTTCACCCATATGTTTAATGTTACAAAACATGGTGGTTTACTCTGATTAAATATTTCCTAACTACGGTCCTGATGAAAATTTCCGCTGCCAAATTGGATAAATAAGCGTGATACCACCGAAACTGGCTCACGGTCGCCCGTTCCCGGGAACTAGGGATCGGGGACTGTGACAGAAGGTGGTATCAGAGCCATGCCACTGATTCAGCCACAGAAGTGTTCTGCTGACATCAAAATTCAAAGTGTTAGAAAATAAATTACGGGAATACGTGCATAATTGTATTTTCTTGCTATGTGTTATCTGACTATTTGTTAGTTTACAGTATGAGCGACTAAGGACCCCCTGACGCCTATCGTCAACTGTCTGGTTCGCCTAGGAGCGAAGGCACCTCCTCTTCTCAGCCTGCCCTCTCAGGGTACTCTGCTGATATAGAAGAAGGAATCTTTGTTATAACAACCCTCGGTAAAACCGACATCCTCATAATAATTCTGATACCCTAATATATATTGTAAATATATCAACTTGTCTTTATATGCACCCCGTATGTGAAAACCGCGCCCTTGAACTAGATTATATTATATAAAACAAATAAAAACAATAAACGTTAAGTCGAGGCGGGCCGCGTAGGGCCTCACCTCAAGTCCATGCGGGCCGCGCGAGTAGTAACCAGGATTTGCCAAAACCCTAAGCCCAAGCGGGCCGCGTACATGGTGGATTAAGTCCATGCGGGCCGCGAGTGTCCGGAATTGTGGCGTGACCCGGAGCGGCCACGTGTCCAAGTCGTGTCGAACCTATAAGATGACCCGGATCAGCTAAGCCTAGGCCTTAGGCCATGCGGGCCGCGTAGAACCAGGCCCAATCTTCACGCGGGCCGCGTGGGGACGCGATTTCACAACTATAAATAGAGGGCAACGGCCTTCAGTCAGTTTCGCTCAATTTCTTTTCTTTCTCTCTAGCTTTTAAATAGCGGGCATTATACCCGAGTCCAATACCCCCTAAAATAGCGAGGTTCTGCTACGATGTAAGTATTATAACCCCTGGAGACGTATTAGATACGCTGCCCGATTGATCTAGGGTTCCGTAACGGCTGTCGTGGTTCTGCCCGACGTAGTCGTTGGAATGCCGTCTCGGGGAGGGTATTACTAATGTTAAAATGGGTTATTATACTAACACACGTGCATTTGTGTAATTTATAGATTATCTCCAGGAAACCCTTACGAAAAACCTAAAACAGCAATGTGAGTGATCCTTCTTTTTATATGCTCATTTTTGTGAGTAAACCTTTTGTTGAATGTTTTTACAAAACCTCACTTAATTAAATATATACAAAGCAGTTTTTGAGTATTTGTAAAGAATACAATTATAGTGGGTATGTTGGGGTTTTGTATACAAAATTGGTTACTGGCGTGGTAACATCCCATAAGTTGAGTATGACCGTACCACTGATGTTAATTGTGATGTCTTGGATACAAATGTAATTGCGGATGTGCCCTCAATACTGCAAATTGGTTTTTACTCAAACTTGATTAAACTGGAATTCACTCACCAGAATTTCCCACTGACAAAATGTTTTTAAAACGCGTTTCAGGTAACAAAATGTGAAAGCCAAATAGAAGCCAGCTGGACAGCACTGAAGGCTTGGAAAAGTGGCAATAAAGTTACCTAAGAATAAAATGGATGTTTTTATTCAAATAAATAGGATGTATTCCTATGAAACGTGTGTATTGAAAACTTGGGTTTTTACCCATATGTTTAATGTTATAAACATGGTGGTTTACTCTGATTAAAATATTTCCTAACTACGATCCTGATGAAAATTTCCGCTGCCAAATTGAATAAATAAATGTGATACCACCGAAACTGGTTCACGACCGCCCGTTCCCGGGAGATAGGGATCGGGGGCTGTGACAGAAGGTGGTATCAGAGCTATGCCACTGATTCAGCCACAGAAGTGTTCTGCTGACATCAAAATTCAAAGTGTTAGGAAATAAATTATGGAAATACGTGTATAATTGTATTTCTTGCTATATCTAACTATTTGTTAGTTTACAGTATGAGTGACCAAGGACCTTCTGACGCCTATCGTCAACTGTCTGGTTCGCCTAGGAGCGAAGGCACCTCCTCTTCTCAGCCTGCCCTCTCAGGGTATTCTGCTGACACAGAAGAAGGGATCTTTGTGTTTAAGGCTCAGTCTGAAGAGCCATTTCCTCAGAAAAAGAGGGGATGGTTCAGTAGGGGAGCGCACGAGCGTAGGAAAAGAATGAAAAAGTTGCAGGAACAGCGAGTGTTAGCCGCAGCAAAAAGAGAAACTGATGCTTATAATCAGGATATGCTCAATAGGGGTATCGCTAATATCCATATTTTAGCAACCACTGCTGCTGACCCAAACCTGGAACAAATGCTAGCACCACAACCACAAAATCCTGATCAACCCATGGAAATAGAAAACCAGATAGAAATGCCTGATTTCAACCCAGAGGAGATACCTAGGGTACCTGCACCTGATCCTTTAGACCCAAACAATTACGACCCCTGGTGGGACAATGTTAGGGACTACGTGCAACAAAACCCAATTCAGGAAAATGTGCCAATACCCAACTTAGGAGCTTACCCAGGGTTAGATCCTCAAGATCCCTACAACATTAGTGATGCATATGTTAGGGAAATTTTAGAAAATCCATACCCGTACCAAGCCCCTATGCCTCCGTATCAGGAACCCGTACCTCAGTTTCCAAACCCAGTCCTAGAACCTGCACCCCCAATGAGTGCAGAAAATGTCCAGGAACTTAGGACTTTTGGGGAAGAGATTTTAGAAAGCAGTGAGCGTATGCGACAGGTGGGAGAACGCCTCGTATGGAAATACGATGAGCGTAATATGGATTTTTGGATGAATCCATATCAGTAAAGGTGATGGTAGAAACAGTAATAATAATAATAATAAAATAATATATGTGTGTATGTGTAAAAAAAAAAAAAAAAAAAAAAAAAAAAACTACGGATGCATACTATTAGTATTGTAGCTTTACATTTCAGTCGGTACTGTAATTTTTATTTCTGTACTGGTGTGTATTGATGCATACTATATAAATAGAGTAAAAGTCGCAATGCTCGACGTTTTTGGATAAACGTGCGTGTTATGTGATTGGATATATTCAAATATTAATTGTGATATTAATATTTGGTAAATGTCTAAAATTCAGATGGCCGACGCGGGAAATCAAGAAAATCTGAATAACGATAACCAGAGTAACATTAACGTGGTTAATGAGAATTCGGACAATAATAACAACGGAAACCAAATGGATAATAGTGCCGTTCAGCATATTGTGGCACAGGGAATTATAGATGCGATGCCATTTATTATTCAAACAGTTCAGGAAGCGAATAATAAAAGTAAGCATAGCAGTAAGCGACCAACTGAACCAGAAAACAGCGTGAACAATGGACCCATACTTCAAGCGCCCGTTCCCAAAAGAAGAAGAACCATGCCACATGGTTGTTCTTACAAGGAATTCTGGTCCTGCAAACCAACAGAATTCTCGGGCAATGAAGGACCCATTGCAGCTTTACGCTGGATAGAGAAAACTGAGGCAGTTCTGAAAATAAGCAAGTGTGCTGAAGAAGATAAAATAATGTTTGCTTCAAATCTGTTTAAAAATGCAGCCTTAGAATGGTGGAACACTATCCTCCAATCCAGAGGAAGTGATAGGATTTATAATATGGAATGGGGAGAATTCAAGAACATGGTAGAAAGGAAATTCTGCCCTCCCAATGAAAAAGAACAGATAGCAAATAAGTTTCTGAATCTAAGAATGACCGGGGTAGACAGTAAGGGTTACACTACCACATTCTTTGAATATGCTAGGATAGTACCTACCCTTGCATCACCTGAACCAGTGTTAATCTCCCGTTACATTTGGGGATTAATTGGAGAAATTAGACATGTAGTAAAGGCAGCTAGACCCAAACCATAGAGGAAGCTGTAGAACTAGCTAATACCTTGACAGATGAGTTAATCCGTACTAGAGAAGAAGATCAGAGGAGAAACCTGACCCAAAGGCTTACTCAAGAATTCCGTTCTGGGAATTCCAATCGTAGGAATGTAGGTTCTACCTCTGCACCCTACTGCAAAACCTGCAGAAAGAAGCATTCTGGAAGATGCTCTACTTACTGTAATTTTTGCAAGGCCCCAGGACACAAGGAAGAGAATTGCAAGAAGAAATCCAGTAATGGAATGTGTTTCAATTGTGGGGAAAAAGGTCACATTAGGACAAACTGTCCGAAATTGGCTCCAGCTGCAACCAACAAAAATCCTAAAAATGCCAGAGCATTCGTACTAACTACAGAGGAAGCCAGGATGATTCCAGACGTCATTGCTGGTACGTTTTTAGTTAATGATATTTTTGCTAAAGTATTATTTGACTCTGGTGCAAACCAAAGTTTTATTAATACTTCGTTTTGCAAACTCCTAAATCAATCATTAACTAAACTACCACAAGAATGTCTAGTGGAAACCGCAAATGGAGAAACTGTTAAGATTTCTGAAATCTTGCAGGAAGCAAGAATAGAAATTTTTAATCAAAAATTTATGGCAAACCTTTACCCAATGAATCTGGTTGGATTTGATGTAGTATTAGGAATGGATTGGTTAATAGCCAATAAAGCCAGTATTTTATGTGATCAAAAGACAATTCAATTAAAATCACCAAGAGGTGAAAAGATCTCAATTAAAGGAGATAAACCTTTTAGATCCACTAAATTCATCTCTGTGATGAAAACTGCAAGTTGTATAAGAAAAGGATCTATAGTGTATTTGATTTCTATAATCACTAACACTAAAGGAAAAGAAGTAAAAGATATCCCAGTGGTATCCCAATTTTCAGATGTCTTTCCAGAAGAATTGCCAGGACTACCGCCAGACAGGGAAGTTGAATTCAGAATTCATCTGTTACCCGGAACAGCACCAATTGCCAAAGCACCTTACCGTTTAGCACCCGCTGAAATGCAAGAACTGAAGAAACAACTAGACGAGTTGTTGGAAAAGGGATTCATACAGCCAAGCTCATCGCCATGGGGAGCGCCGATTTTATTTGTTAAAAAGAAGGACGGATCAATGCGTATGTGCATTGACTACCGTGAATTGAACAAAGTCACGATTAAGAATCGGTACCCATTACCGAGGATCGATGATTTGTTTGATCAACTTCAAGGAGCTCGATTTTTCTCTAAAATCGATTTAAGATCAGGATATCATCAATTAAAGGTACAGGAAGAGGATATTCCTAAAACCGCATTCAGAACAAGGTATGGTCATTATGAATTTACTGTCATGCCATTTGGTTTAACCAATGCCCCAGCCGCATTTATGGACATGATGAACCGAATATGTAAGCCATATTTGGATAAATTCATAATTGTCTTCATAGATGATATTCTAATTTACTCTAAAAGTAAAGATGAGCATGCAAAGCACTTGCACTTACTTTTAAGATTATTGAGAAAAGAGAAGCTTTATGCTAAGTTTTCAAAGTGTGAATTTTGGTTAGAACAAGTGCAATTTCTCGGACATTTGGTGAATCATGAAGGAATTCATGTAGATCCAACGAAAATCGAGGCAATTATCAAATGGAAAACCCCAGAGTCACCAACTGAAGTTAGAAGTTTCTTAGGATTGGCCGGTTATTATAGAAGATTTATTCGAGATTTTTCTAGAATAGCCATTCCTTTAACTAAACTAACCTGTAAATCTGTTAAATTTGAATGGGGACCAAAACAAGAAGAAGCCTTTAGAATCCTTAAGCAAAGATTAACCCATGCACCCATACTAGCGTTGCCAGAAGGAACTGAAGACTTTGTAGTCTTTTGTGACGCTTCTAAATTAGGTTATGGATGCGTATTGATGCAACGTCAAAAGGTTATAGCTTATGCATCCAGACAGCTTAAGAGTCATGAAGGAAATTATTCAACCCATGATTTGGAATTAGGAGCTATAATTTTTGCCCTTAAGATTTGGAGACATTATCTTTATGGTAGTAAGTTTACCATATTCACAGATCATAAGAGTTTAAGATATGTTTTCGGGCAAAAAGAGTTGAATATGAGACAGAGACGCTGGATGGAATTGCTTAGTGATTATGATTGTGATATCCAGTATCATGCAGGAAAAGCAAATGTGGTGGCTGATGCTTTAAGTCGAAAATATCACGAAAAACCAAAAAGGGTACGTTCTCTTAAATTAAATCTACAAGTAGATTTAAACAATCAAATTAGAAAAGTACAAGAATCAGTAATCAAGGAAGATACTGAAAAGTTAAAGGGAATGATTAAGGAATTAGAACAAGGAACGGATGGAATTTGGAGGTTCCATAAAAAGAGAATGTGGATACCTAAATTAGGAAATTTACGTCACCGTATATTAGAAGAAGCCCATAAGTCTAAATATACGATGCATCCAGGAAGTGATAAAATGTACCAGGATTTAAGGAAAAATTTCTGGTGGATAGGAATGAAAAAGGACGTAGCAGCTTATGTTTCTAAATGTTTAACTTGCTCACAAGTTAAAGCTGAACATCAGAAACCCTCAGGATTGTTACAACAATTAGAAATACCAGTTTGGAAATGGGAATGGATAACAATGGATTTTGTTACCAAATTGCCTAAAACAAGGAAAAGTAATGATACAATCTGGGTGATTGTAGATAGATTAACCAAGACAGCTCATTTCTTACCAATGAAGGAAACCTTTAGTATGGAACAATTAGCCAAATTATATGTAAATAAAATCGTTTCATTACATGGCATTCCTTTATCAATTGTTTCTGATAGAGATAGCCGTTTTACTTCTCATTTTTGGTCAAGTTTCCAAAAAGCAATGGGAACCAGGTTAAATCTAAGCACAGCTTATCATCCTCAAACAGACGGACAAAGTGAAAGGACAATTCAGACAATGGAGGACATGCTTAGAGCTTGTGTAATTGATTTTGGAGGTAATTGGGACGAACACTTACCTTTAATAGAATTTTCTTATAATAACAGTTATCACACAAGTATCAATGCTGCACCATTCGAAGCACTTTATGGACGAAAGTGCAGAACCCCAGTCTGTTGGGCAGAAATTGGGGAAAAACAATTATCTGGACCTGAGATAGTACAAGAAACAACTGATAAAATCATTCAAGTCAAGGAACGACTGAAAACAGCACGTGATCGCCAAAAGAGTTATGCTGATAACAGACGCAAACCCTTAGAATTTCAAGTGGGAGATAAAGTATTATTGAAAGTCTCTCCCTGGAAAGGAGTGGTAAGATTCATCAAAAGAGGAAAGCTAAGCCCCAGGTATATTGGACCTTTTGAAATTATTAGAAGAATCGGACCTGTAGCTTATCAGCTACGACTGCCAGAGGAAATGGCAGGAATACATGATGTGTTTCATGTATCCAATCTTAAAAAGTGTCTAGCTGATGAATCACTCGTAGTACCTCTTAAGGATATAGAGGTTAATGAGCAACTCAAGTTTGTAGAAAAACCACTGCAAATTGAAGATAGGAAAGTTAAGAATCTCAAGCATAAAAGACTAGTGTTGGTCAAAGTGAAATGGGACTCCAAAAGAGGACCCGAGTACACATGGGAACTAGAATCAGAAATGCAAAAGAAATATCCACACTTGTTCCAGTAGATCTCGAGGACGAGCTCTAAAACAAGGTGGGGAGGATATAACAACCCTCGGTAAAACCGACATCCTCATAATAATTCTGATACCCTAATATATATTGTAAATATATCAACTTGTCTTTATATGCACCCCGTATGTGAAAACCGCGCCCTTGAACTAGATTATATTATATAAAACAAATAAAAACAATAAACGTTAAGTCGAGGCGGGCCGCGTAGGGCCTCACCTCAAGTCCATGCGGGCCGCGCGAGTAGTAACCAGGATTTGCCAAAACCCTAAGCCCAAGCGGGCCGCGTACATGGTGGATTAAGTCCATGCGGGCCGCGAGTGTCCGGAATTGTGGCGTGACCCGGAGCGGCCACGTGTCCAAGTCGTGTCGAACCTATAAGATGACCCGGATCAGCTAAGCCTAGGCCTTAGGCCATGCGGGCCGCGTAGAACCAGGCCCAATCTTCACGCGGGCCGCGTGGGGACGCGATTTCACAACTATAAATAGAGGGCAACGGCCTTCAGTCAGTTTCGCTCAATTTCTTTTCTTTCTCTCTAGCTTTTAAATAGCGGGCATTATACCCGAGTCCAATACCCCCTAAAATAGCGAGGTTCTGCTACGATGTAAGTATTATAACCCCTGGAGACGTATTAGATACGCTGCCCGATTGATCTAGGGTTCCGTAACGGCTGTCGTGGTTCTGCCCGACGTAGTCGTTGGAATGCCGTCTCGGGGAGGGTATTACTAATGTTAAAATGGGTTATTATACTAACACACGTGCATTTGTGTAATTTATAGATTATCTCCAGGAAACCCTTACGAAAAACCTAAAACAGCAATGTGAGTGATCCTTCTTTTTATATGCTCATTTTTGTGAGTAAACCTTTTGTTGAATGTTTTTACAAAACCTCACTTAATTAAATATATACAAAGCAGTTTTTGAGTATTTGTAAAGAATACAATTATAGTGGGTATGTTGGGGTTTTGTATACAAAATTGGTTACTGGCGTGGTAACATCCCATAAGTTGAGTATGACCGTACCACTGATGTTAATTGTGATGTCTTGGATACAAATGTAATTGCGGATGTGCCCTCAATACTGCAAATTGGTTTTTACTCAAACTTGATTAAACTGGAATTCACTCACCAGAATTTCCCACTGACAAAATGTTTTTAAAACGCGTTTCAGGTAACAAAATGTGAAAGCCAAATAGAAGCCAGCTGGACAGCACTGAAGGCTTGGAAAAGTGGCAATAAAGTTACCTAAGAATAAAATGGATGTTTTTATTCAAATAAATAGGATGTATTCCTATGAAACGTGTGTATTGAAAACTTGGGTTTTTACCCATATGTTTAATGTTATAAACATGGTGGTTTACTCTGATTAAAATATTTCCTAACTACGATCCTGATGAAAATTTCCGCTGCCAAATTGAATAAATAAATGTGATACCACCGAAACTGGTTCACGACCGCCCGTTCCCGGGAGATAGGGATCGGGGGCTGTGACATTTGTGTTTAAGGCTCAATCTGAAGAGCCATTTCCTCAGAAAAAGAGGGGATGGTTCAGTAGGGGAGCACACGAGCGTAGGAAACGAATGAAAAAGTTGCAGGAACAGCGAGTGTTAGCCGCAGCAAAAAGAGAGACTGATGCCTATAATCAGGATATGCTCAATAGGGGTATCGCTAATATCCATATTTTAGCAACCACTGCTGCTGACCTAAACCTGGAACAAATGCTAGCACCTCAACCACAACCACAAAATCCTGACCAACCCATGGAAATAGAAAATCAAATAGAAATGCCTGATTACAACCCGGAGGAGATACCTAGAATACCTGCACCAAATCCTCTAGACCCAAACAACTACGACCCCTGGTGGGACGATGTTAGGGACTACGTGCAACAAAACCCAATACAGGAAAATGTGCCAATGCCCAACTTAGGAGCTTATCCAGGGTTAGATCCTCAAGATCCCTACAACATTAGTGATGCATATGTTAGGGAAATTTTAGAGAATCCATACCCGTACCAGGCCCCTATGCCTCCATATCAGGAACCCGTACCACAAATTCCAAACCCAGTCGTAGAACCTACACCCCCAATGAGTGCAGAAAATGTCCAAGAACTTAGGACCTTCGGTGAGGAAATTTTAGAAAGCAGTGAGAGAATGCGACAGGTGGGAGAACGCCTCGTATGGAAATACGACGAGCGTAATATGGATTTTTGGATGAATCCATATCAGTGAATGTGATGGCAGGAACGGTAGTAGTAATAATAATATAATATAATATAATATAATATAATATAATATAATATAATATAATATAATATAATATAATATAATATAATATAATATAATATAATATAATATAATATAATATAATATAATATAATATAATATAATATAATATAATATAATATAATATAATATAATATAATATAATATAATATAATATAATATAATATAATATAATATAATATAATATAATATAATATAATATAATATAATATAATATAATATAATATAATAATATATGTGTGTATGTGTTAAAAAAAAACACTACGAACGCCTACTACTAGTGTTGTAGCTTTACATTTCAGTCGGTATTGTAATTTAAATTCCAGTACTAGTGTGTAATGATGCATACTATATAAATAGAGTAAAAGTCGCAATGCTCGACGCTTTTGGCTAAAAGTGCGTGTCATGTGATTGGCTATATTCAAATATTATTTGTGATATTAATATTTGGTAATTGCTTAAAATTCAGATGGCCGACGAGGGAAATCTAGATAATCTGAATAACGATAACCAGAGTAACATTAACGTGATTAATGAGAATCCGGACAACAGTAACAATGGGAACCAAATGGATAATAGTGCCGTTCAACACATAGTGGCACAAGGAATTATAGATGCAATGCCATTTATTATTCAAACGGTTCAAGAAGCGAATAATAAAAGTAAGCATAGCAGTAAGCGTCCAAGTGAACCGGAACACAGCGTGAACAATGGACCCATACTTCAAGCGCCCATTCCCAAAAGAAGAAGAACCATGCCATATGGTTGTTCTTACAAGGAATTCTGGTCCTGTAAACCAATAGAATTCTCGGGCAATGAAGGACCCATTACAGCCCTACGCTGGATAGAGAAAACTGAGGCTGTTCTAAAAATAAGCAAATGTGCTGAAGAAGATAAGATAATGTTTGCTTCAAATCTGTTTAAAAATGCAGCCCTAGAATGGTGGAACACTATCCTCCAGTCAAGAGGAAGTGATAGGATTTATAACATGGAATGGGAGGAATTTAAGAACATGGTAGAAAGGAAATTCTACCCTCCCAATGAAAAAGAACAGATAGCAAATAAGTTTCTGAATCTTAGAATGACCGGGGTAGACAGTAAGGGTTACACTACCACATTCTTTGAATATGCTAGGATAGTACCAACCCTTGCATCACCTGAACCGGTATTAATCTCCCGTTACATCTGGGGATTAATTGGAGAAATTAGACATGTAGTCAAGGCAGCTAGACCCCAAACCATAGAGGAAGCTGTAGAACTAGCCAATACCTTGACTGATGAACTAGTGCGAACTAGAGAAGAAGACCAGAGGAGAAACCTAACCCAAAGGCTTACTCAAGAATTCCGTTCTGGGAATTCCAACCGTAGGAATGTAGGTTCTACCTCAGCACCATATTGCAGAAACTGCAAGAAAAAGCATTCGGGAAGATGCTCTACTTACTACAATTACTGTAAGGCGCCAGGACACAAGGAAGAAAATTGCAGGAGAAAAACCAGTAATGGAATGTGTTACAACTGTGGAGAAAAAGGTCATATTAAGACAAACTGTCCAAAATTGGCTCCAGCTGCAAACAACAAGAATCCTAAAAATGCTAGAGCATTCGTTCTAACTGCAGACGAAGCTAGGATGATTCCGGACGTTATTGCTGGTACGTTTTTAGTTAATGATATTTTTGCTAAAGTATTATTTGACTCTGGTGCAAACCAAAGTTTTATTAATACTTCATTTTGCAAACTCCTAAATCAATCATTAACTAAACTACCACAAGAATGTCTAGTAGAGACAGCAAATGGAGAAACCGTTAAGATTTCTGAAGTCTTGCAAGGAGCAAGAATAGAAATTTTTAATCAAAAATTTATTGCAAACCTTTACCCAATGAATCTAGTAGGATTTGATGTCGTGCTAGGAATGGATTGGTTAATATCCAATAAAGCCAATATCTTATGTGATCAAAAGTCAATTCAAGTAAAATCACCAAGAGGTGAAAAGATCACAATTAAAGGAGATAAACCATCTAGATCCACTAAATTCATCTCTGTGATGAAAACTGCAAGTTATATAAGGAAAGGATCTATAGTGTATTTGATTTTTATAATCACTAACACTAAAGGAAAAGAGTTAAAAGACATTCCAGTAGTGTCCCAATTTTTAGATGTCTTTCCAGAAGAATTGCCAGGACTACCGCCAGACAGAGAAGCTGAATTTAGAATTCACCTGTTACCAGGAACAGCACCAATTGCCAAAGCACCTTACCGTTTGGCACCCGCGGAAATGCAAGAACTGAAGAAACAACTAGACGAATTGTTGAAGAAGGGATTCATACAGCCAAGTTCATCGCCATGGGGAGCACCGATATTGTTCGTCAAAAAGAAGGACGGATCAATGCGTATGTGCATTGACTACCGTGAATTGAACAAAGTCACGATTAAGAATCGGTATCCATTACCGAGGATCGATGATTTGTTTGATCAACTTCAAGGAGCTCGATTTTTCTCTAAAATTGATTTAAGATCAGGATATCATCAATTAAAGGTACAGGAAGAGGATATTCCTAAAACCGCATTCAGAACGAGGTATGGTCATTATGAATTTACTGTCATGCCATTTGGTTTAACCAATGCCCCAGCCGCATTTATGGACATGATGAACCGAATATGTAAACCATATTTGGATAAATTCATAATTGTCTTCATAGATGATATTCTCATTTACTCTAAAAGTAAAGAAGAGCATGCAAATCACTTGCAATTGCTTTTAAGTTTATGGAGAAAGGAGAAGCTTTATGCTAAGTTTTCAAAATGTGAGTTTTGGTTAGAACAGGTACAATTTCTCGGACATTTAGTTAACCATGAAGGAATTCATGTAGATCCAACAAAGATTGAGGCAATTACCAAATGGAAAACCCCTGAATCACCAACCGAGGTTAGAAGTTTCTTACGATTGGCCGGTTATTATAGAAGATTTATTCGAGATTTTTCTAGAATAGCCATTCCTTTAACTAAGTTAACCTGTAAATCTGTTAAGTTTGAATGGGGACCAAAACAAGAAGAAGCTTTTAAAATCCTTAAGCAAAGATTAACCCATACACCCATACTAGCGTTACCGGAAGGAACTGAAGACTTTGTAGTCTTTTGTGACGCTTCAAAGTTAGGTTATGGATGTGTATTAATGCAACGTCAAAAGGTTATAGCTTATGCCTCTAGACAACTTAAGAGTCATGAAGAAAATTATTCAACCGATGATTTGGAATTAGGAGCTATAATTTTTGCTCTTAAGATTTGGAGACATTATCTTTATGGTAGTAAGTTTACCATATTCACAGATCATAAGAGCTTAAGGTATGTTTTTGGGCAAAAAGAGTTGAATATGAGACAAAGACGCTGGATGGAGTTACTTAGTGATTATGATTATGATATCCAGTATCATGCAGGAAAAGCCAATGTGGTGGCTGATGCTTTAAGTCGAAAGTATCACGAAAAGCCAAAAAGGGTACGTTCTCTTAAATTAAATCTACAAGTAGATTTAAACGATCAGATTAGAAAAGCACAAGAATCAGTAATCAAGAAGGATACTGAAAAATTAAAAGGAATGACTAAGGAGTTAGAACAAGGAATAGATGGAATTTGGAGGTTCCATAAAAAGAGAATGTGGATACCTAAATTAGGAAATTTACGTCACCGTATATTAGAAGAAGCTCATAAGTCTAAATATACAATGCATCCAGGAAGTGATAAAATGTACCAGGATTTAAGGAAAAATTTCTGGTGGATAGGAATGAAAAAGGATATAGCAGCTTATGTTTCTAAATGTCTAACTTGCTCGCAAGTTAAAGCTGAACATCAGAAACCCTCAGGACTGTTGCAACAATTAGAAATGCCAGTTTGGAAATGGGAATTGATAACAATGGATTTTGTTACCAAATTACCCAAAACAAGAAAAGGTAATGATACAATCTAGGTGATTGTAGATAGGCTAACCAAGTCAGCTCATTTCTTACCAATGAAAGAAACCTTTAGTATGGAACAATTAGCCAAATTGTATGTAAATGAAATCGTTTCTTTACATGGCATTCCTTTATCAATTGTTTCTGATAGAGATAGCCGTTTTACTTCTCATTTTTGGTCAAGTTTCCAAAAAGCAATGGGAACTAAGTTGAACTTAAGCACAACTTATCATCCTCAAACAGACGGGCAAAGTGAAAGGACAATCCAGACGAT
This sequence comes from Helianthus annuus, assembly GCF_002127325.2. Lineage (NCBI taxonomy): Eukaryota > Viridiplantae > Streptophyta > Magnoliopsida > Asterales > Asteraceae > Helianthus > Helianthus annuus. The sequence goes on along the minus strand of NC_035446.2, from coordinate 143,598,273 downwards.
GGAAGACATGCTTAGAGCTTGTGTAATTGATTTCGGAGGTAATTGGGACAAACACTTACCTTTAATAGAATTTTCTTATAATAACAGTTATCACACAAGTATCAATGCTGCACCATTCGAAGTACTTTATGGACGAAAGTGCAGAACCCCAGTCTGTTGGGCAGAAATTGGGGAAAAACAACTATCTGGACCCGAGATAGTACAAGAAACAACTGACAAAATCATTCAAGTCAAGGAACGACTGAAAGCAGCGCGTGATCGACAAAAGAGCTACGCTGATAACAGACGCAAACCATTAGAATTTCAAGTAGGAGATAAAGTACTATTAAAAGTCTCTCCTTGGAAAGGAGTGGTAAGATTCATCAAAAGAGGAAAGCTAAGTCCCAGGTATATTGGACCTTTCAAGATTCTTAAAAGAGTAGGACCTGTAGCCTATCAGCTACAACTGCCAGAGGAAATGGCAGGAATACATGATGTATTTCATGTATCTAATCTCAAAAAGTGCCTAGCCGATGAATCACTCGTTGTACTTCTCAAGGATATAGAGGTAAATGAACAACTCAAATTTGTAGAGAGACCTCTACAAATTAAAGATAGAAAAATTAAGAATCTCAAGCATAAGAGATTAGTTCTGGTCAAAGTGAAGTGGGACTCCAAAAGAGGACCTGAATACACATGGGAGCTTGAATCAGAAATGCAAAGGAAATATCCACACTTGTTCCAGTAGATCTCGAGGACGAGCTCTAAAACAAGGTGGGGAGAATATAACAACCCTCGGTAAAACCGACACCCTTATAATAATTTTGATACCCTAATATATCTTGAAATGTATCAATATATGCACCCCGTATATGAAAACCGAGCCCAAATTAGATTATAATATATAAAATAAATTAAAAATCATAAATATTAAGTTGAGGCGGGCCGCATAGACCCACCCCAATCACCTACGCGGGCCGTGTGAGTGTGTAACCGGACTCTGCTGAAATCCTTAGTTCATGCGGGCCGCATATGAGTTCGTCTAAGTTCATGCGGGCCGCGAGTGACCCAAGTTGTGGCACAGCCCGGTGAGGACACGTGTCATAACGCGTGTTGAACCTAGGTGGTGACCCGGATCAGCTACGCCTAGACCCCTAGGCCATGTGGGCCGCGTAAGCCTTGGCCCATATCCCACGCGGGCCGCGAGAAAGTCCGATAGCAGCCCTATAAATAGAAGGCAACAGGCCTTCAGTCTGCTCGCTCATTTCCTTTCTTTCTTTCTAAATTTCTGTAGTGGCGTTATTATACCCAGGCATTATACCCCCTAATTAGCGAGGTTCTGCTACGATGTAAGTATTATAACCCCTGGAGACGTATTAGATACGCTGCCCGATTGATCTAGGGTTCCGTAACGGCTGTCGTGGTTCTGCCCGACGTAGTCGTTGGAATACCGTCTCGGGGAGGGTATTACTAATGTTAAAATGGGCTATCATACTAACACACATGCATTTGTGTAAATTATAGATATTCACCAGGAAACCCTAAAGAATAACCTAAGACAGCAATGTGAGTGATCCTTCTTTTTATGAACTCATTTTAGTGAGTTGATTCACTTTTTGTTAAATGTTTTTACAAAACCTTACATACTTTTCCATGCGAATAACAGTTATTGAGTATTTGTAAGAATACAATTATCGTGGGTACGTTGGGGTTTTGTATACAAGATTTGTTATCTCCTGGTTAAGGAATAACATTTCCACAAGTCAGGACTGACAGTACCAACGGGTGATAATTGATATAACTTGGAAACAAATGTAATTGCGGGATCGCCCTCAATACTGTTCACTGTGAAATTATTTTCTTTAAATTGATTAAAATGGGATTCACTCACCAGTATTTCCCACTGAAAAAATGTTTTTAAAACGCGTTTCAAGTAACAAAATGTGAAAGCCAAATAGAAGCCAGCTGGACAGCACTAAAGGCTTGGAAAAGTGGCAATAAAGTTACCTAAGAATAAAATGGATGTTTTTATTAAATAAATAGGATTTATTCCTATAAAATGTGTGTACTTAAAACTTGGGTTTCACCCATATGTTTAATGTTATAAAACATGGTGGTTTACTCTGATTAAATATTTCCTAACTACGGTCCTGATGAAAATTTCCGCTGCCAAATTGGATAAATAAACGTGATACCACCGAAACTGGCTCACGGCCGCCCGTTCCCGGGAACTAGGGATCGGGGGTTGTGACAACTTTGTGAACCCTTCGCTTAATTTCAAAACACGGTGATACTTGTTTGATCACTTCTATTATTGCCTTGTTTCAATCACTACGACACCTTGTGGTGTTGGTGTGAACTTGCAACTTGTGCTAAATTACTATTAGTCGTTTTATGCGGAACTATTTATGCTTTTCATTTGCACACGTTATATACGGATTTAATTATTTATTTGTACTGAATCTGCTTTGTTGGTTTATCCTATAAAAGCAATCTTAACACAATCGTGTGCTAAGATAATGATACACAAATTCATGTCATATCTCAGTGTATCTCTTAATGGTTCTTACAACATCAATTGAGCACTTCATGATAATTATTGTTTTATCATTTTCGATCAAAAAACATTATTCAATCGGAAATCCTACTAGAATTGTTTGAAACAAACATTCGGATTTATTTCGTTGAACTTTCATTTGGTTTCAAGCATGGTGAACTCATTCAATCTCCGCTATTATTATTTCGATCACTACGACACCTTGTGACGTCGGTATAAACTTGTAGCTTGGGCTAATCACAATCATACGAATCCTTCAAAACCACGTATGTCTTTCCTTTGATTCATCATTCAAAAGTAGTCATAATACACTAAACTCTATTGTATTTCGGTGTATCCTTGCAACCAATAAATGTCAACCCATTGATTTTTCTCATGTCATAATTCAACAGTTGACAAATCATTTTCGTACTTCTATTTCATTCAAGCTTGTTGATTCTGAGTCTTCCTCAGTTGACAATCAGGGTAAGTTTTCTATTGACGGTAAATTCTATTGTTTCTAAAAATCATTTACAAATTGTAAACATTCACATCATTGATCATATATTTTTTGGCTTGAACCTAATCACCTTGGAAACTATATCTTTTCACCTCATTCATTTGAACATCTCATCTTTTGAAATATCCAGATTCGCTTCCTTGAAACTCTCAGTTAATTTCGAAGATTTATTCGGTCACAATAATTATTGAATTCTTTCAATCATTACAACACCTTGCAGTATCCGTAAAAATTTGTAGCCTGTTCTAATAATAAACCCTATTCATACGTCATTCGTTTGATTCGTCATTTTAATAGTCTTGATACAGTTATGTATTCAGACCATGATACACTAAATTCTATTGTATTGTCCAGTGTATCTTTACCATTCAGTAAACGATATTGATTTTCGGGTTGATCAATGACAAATCATTTTTTCATACTTCCATTCACAAACAAATAGAGATTTATCAATTCAGAATCTCCCTCAATTGATCAAAGTAAGTTCTTTCCTGACATTGAATCCTATTATTTCTACAAGTCATTTTCTTTCAAAATTCATGTCTATCAAATATCTTTTGATTTCTTCCCATGATATATTGTTTTTACAATAATTAAAAGGAGTAACGTAAACCCAAGAAGATATCATAGCCCAAATCTCGAGGACGAGATTTAAACCAAGGTGGGGAGGATGTAACGACTCGCCCAAAAATATCCTAGAACGCTCCGTAAGTGGAAACCCAAACCCCTGAAACCCTAATGTACATGAAAAACCAAGAAAACAAGAAATTTGGGTTTCAGGCGGGCCGCGTAAACCATAAGAAGAGTTTACGCGGGCCGCGTCAACTTAAAAATTATTCCGGATAAGCAGGGAGGCTTCACACGGGCCGCATAGGTGTTTCTCCAAGTTCACGCGGGCCGCGACAGCTCAACGATGAGCGAAAACCTGGTGCCGCCACGTGTCGATGACTCAGCCACCTTTTCTAACCCTCGCGGGCCGTGTAAACTCTTCTTAAGTTTTACGCGGGCCGCGTAAAACTCAAAAATCAGCTATAAGTAGCCGGGGCATGGGACTTTCACCTGTGCACGAAAATCTCATTCCAAAACGAAGTGTACTGCTCAAATTCGAATTTCCAAGTAGGGAAACGCTGCTACGAATCCAGGGTATTAACTCGATCATTGCTACGTTTCAAACTATTCAATTCTTTTCTTTCTTTCAGCTTTTATTATTGCAAATAGTAGCTCGGGATTATACTTTCTAAATCCCGAAACTCTGCCCGTTATTAGGGTAATAACTCTAATCACTGGTACGATACTTTATCTGATCGATTGAAACTATCCGATGGATGTTTAAGTGCTGCTCAAACTCGGGTTATACTTTGTCATTCGTTGTGAATTCGATGAATGTTTAAGTATCGCACTTTGTCATTCGTTGTGAGGGTTTTTATCTCGTGATTATCGTTAAAGTTGAATTGAGTTAATACACTAATACGAGTTCCCTCGTATCTAGAAATTAGAACTCGTAAGCAGAGAATTGGTAGAATACTTAATAGCTATGTAAACTTAGTTGTTAAGGAAACTTAGCAGTTAAGCTAGTTGAGTAGATTAATTAATCTGCTAAATAAGTTAAGTAATCAACTAAGCAAATTATAAGAGTTAAGATAAATTAATTAGTTAATTAATTAATTAAGTTAAGAAAGGTTAATTCAGATTAATTAAGCTAAGCGAGATTAATTAAGCTAAGCAAGATTAATTAAGCTAAATAAGATTAATGAAACAGCTAAGTAAGTTATTTAGTTAAATGGATAAGTAAACTTAATAGTTAACGAAACTTAATGGTTAAGGAAACTTAAATGGTTAAGGAAACTTAATGGTTAAGGAAACTTAATGGTTAAGGAAACTTAATGGTTAAGGAAACTTCCTAGCTAAGGAATGAATCTACCTTACCTATAAATAGGAAGCTTAGGATTCATTTTCCTTTGTTCATTTCTTCTATTCTTCTCTCTATACATTGGTGTTCTAACCAGTAATCACCAAAGCGATGTTCTGTCCGATCAATTCAGGAACCATCTAACGAATACCAAAGTGTTGTACTTTGTGAATTTCGTTAAACGGAATCCAAAGTACTATACTTTGTGAGTTCATTAAATGGATACCAAAGTACTGTCTGAATAAGACTATACTTTGTGAAATTCGTTAAGGTTCGAATCTCGTGATCATCGTTAGGTTTGATATGGTTTTACACAAATACGTATTCCATTCTGTTAAACTATATGTTTAACCATCCGAATACTCCCAACTATACGCTTACAATCAAAATGGATGCTTAATCATCAGAAGATCCAAAATAATAAAGTATATGCTTAATTATCAGAAGGAGTAGAACCAAGAAGCTTGTTAAATCAATACTGCATACTTATACTGTGAGTCATTCTCTTTTTATCAATTGTTTTACAATATTCCAAATTATTTTCAAAAGTTATAATTACAGGGATTAAGTCGTGGTTATCTTGAATCACTGGCTAGTGGGGTATTGTGCACATTACTAATTTCTCACGGTTAGGCTAATAAGCCCTAACACGTCCCGGTTGTCCGTTTTTCATCCCGGTGGCCCGTAAAGCTCCCAAAAAGCACCTTAAACTTCTCTAGACCTGCAAAATATAAATCTAATCAAAAGTAGGCTTTTCAAGATTAAAAGTCAAGTAAAAATCCAAACTTAAACATACACAAGCACCGTTATTTGACCACGTATCAGTAATGTTTGGAATATCACACATTTTAGAAACACAACTTAAAAACTGATGTATGAATGATTGGTCTCAATCTCTAAACCACGTCTACTAGCACCGACATTAGTAACATACTCGATATTCCCATTAACAACCTGCCACTTTCCACCCATATATACAACAAAATTAACCTTCATGTTTGTAAATTAACTACCAAAAAACGTGATTTTACTGATTGTGACAAAAAAAAAACTTTTAAACTTAGACTTTATAACATGTGCACTAGAAATAAATATCAAAAGCATGACCCACTTGGAAAAAAACTCGGAATTGTACGGATTCGGCTTAAAAATGTACGGAAACGGCTTAAAATGGTAGTGTACGGAAACGGCTTCAGCCGTGTGGAAAGATCTCGGCTAAGAACTTTCATCCGACTTGAGATGCTAAAAGGGCTTAAGCCATGTGGAAAGATCTTAGCTGAGAACTTTCAACCAGCTCACCACCATTGAACCGACTCAACCCACAAGCATATTGAAACGGCTCGGCCGAGATCTTTCAAGCAAATGACGGCGTTTGAAATGGATGTGAGCCGTTTCATGACTTTGTCGGACACGTTGAAAGCAGAGATTGGGGGAAGCCTAAGCCGTTTCACAGCCATGAAACGACTCGTAACGACGGTTCACATGGCTATTTTTGAAAAAAAAAGACTGGTCAACGGCTAGTTTCGAGATTTTCCCGTTTTTTTTAATCTGGGATAAGGAGGTGGGTGGTGGAGGTTGATTGAAGAGAGTGGGGGGACAGTTTGACCAGTGGATTTATGTGAATCATATATAATTTTTTTATTTACTTTTTTAAATAAACGAGTAAATTACTGATCTATCCTCATGTGCAAGTCACATGACCAGACTTCACTTAAAATTTTAAGTTGGTTAGTGTTAAAGGACAAAATGTGTAGTGAGTTTTGCAAATAAAGGATTATGACTGTAATTATTGAAGTTAAAAGCTATCCGTTGCAATCCGGTATAAACATAAAGGACGAAAAGTGAAATTTACCCTACAAATTATATTATATATACAACTAGGTGATGTCCCGCTCGCGTTGCAGGGCGATGGCCGAATAATTTTCAACTAATTAAAAAACAGTACTATAGTTTTGCTTAAAAGAAAAAGTAAAAAGAGTTTTAGGTAGCTCATTGACACGATTTTTAGCAAGTCATATTTTTATTTTTACTTGTGGGAAAAATAAAATTTTTTTCCCGAGGGTAAAATCCTAATTTTTAGCTAGGGAAAACCATATTTTTATTTTGCACTGGGGGCAAAAACTTAATTTTGAACTGAGGGTGATATCGTAATTTTGAACCGGGGGGGTGGGGGAATCGTAATTTTGAACTGGGGGCAAAGACATAATTTTAAACTAGGGAAAAAACCGTAATTTTAAAGTGGGTATAAAATAATAAACTGGTGTAAAATCGTAATTTTGAGACGGAGGAAAAACAAAATTTTATTTTGAACAGGGGGAAAACGTAACTTTAGCTGAGGGTAAAAGCGTAATTTTTTTACCAAGGGCGAAATCGTATTTTTTACCTCGGTGCAAAATGTAACACCTCGAAATTTTGTGTCCAATAATGTATTGACACGTGACATGAGTTTACACGTGGTATTAAACATTAAATAAAGGACTAAAGTTGACAAACCTTGAAAGTATGTAAATTCGAGGGTTAAAATGTCAACGAGGGGTAAATATACTATATAGTAACCCTAAGTGATGCTCGTACCTTCAAACGAATAAATCATGGATCGTACGGAGCGAAACGCGGAAGAAAGTGAGAGATTACAAACTACAAGGGTTAAATGTGTCAACATGTTTAATTTATACCTCTGAGTGACCATTTGACGAACCCGAGACTTTGTAACAGTAAAATACGCTCACTAGAATATACGATATAAATTTCGCGAAGTTCCGTTTTAAAACGAGAAAGTTATGATCAAATTCGTATGCGAGGGGTTAAAAGCGTCAACAATAAAAGTTAAGGCTTTTCGAATAGTAATTAAACTAACCGAGGACTTAACGGCACGGGTAAAAGTCACGAGGCCCTTATTCGTAATTAATCTAGGGCCAAATCGCAAAGTTACCCCTTCGAAACCGAAAGGTCAGGTTAATGATGATAAAAGATTTGAAAATCTTGGTTTACAGGCCTCAGGCGGGCCGCGTTAGTGAAACAAGAAAGCTAATGCGGGCCGCGAGCCACCTGCAGATCCGTTTGCTGACATTAAGATTCAGGCGGCCCGCGTGAGCCAAGCCTGAATCCTGATGCGGGCCGCGTGAGAGTGCCAGATGCAGAAAGTTTGGACAGATTCAATGTTTGAGCTTGTAAACGATCATTGATGCATTAATTGAAGCATGGGCGCCCTCTACATGTCCCCTAGCACCCAGAGACACCTGCTAATCATCCATGAGCAATCCTAGAGTGAGTTGTAATGATCTTGTGCACCATAATTCACTATAAAAGGCAAGGCATTGCACCAATGTGAAACACACCTCAAACCTGCCTTCTAGTTCATATCTGGAGCTCTCAAGCATTCTTCTAACATCCCTAGTCGTGCACCAAGCTTCTGTAAATTGCCTAACCCTTTGTGGTTTCGTTTTTCCATAGTTTTAGCTTAAAAGTCAATCCATCGTAATTAACGATTGACTTTACGATAAATCACAAATGGTCCAGTGGTTTGTCGAATCAAAGGTAGTTATATGTTGGTAATCATGTAGGCTCTAAACCCCTAAAAGGGCACCCTCTGATTCCCACTCTAACTAGTCCGAATGTCGAGTCAAACGCGCTTAGAAAAAGTCAACAGAAATGCTATTTTGCGATTTAATGCATAATCAATAATGTAGATGGCATGTAACCTGTTTTGACACTCATAAAACATGATAATAAGTATATTAACTAGTCTAAGCTTGTTTGATCCGACCATTTACTGTTTTGACCCGGTTCGGAGCCGAAAGTCGCAAAACTTTGACTTTTGCTTTGACTTCAGCTCTGACCCGTTAAAGTATGATTTAGATATGCCTTAGGACTCTCTTAGGACCAGGTTACATGATGGTATAACCCTCTGTGACCGGTTCGTTGTTTGTCCGAGTCTTTTACACCTTTCCGTTAAATACTTAAAAGTTGACCGTAACGCCCTTTTTAATTTAAAACGAGAATTTCGGACATGTAAAAGGACCATAACCGTGGTTACTGATTTCTAAGCGTGTCCCTAAAATTTCACGTCAATCCGAGGTCCAGAATAGGTGTTATGCTAAATAGCGCAAATTACGGAAACTTTAGTAATTAAATAGCGCAATTAGCATAACGCCTATCTAAACCCAGATTTCGACACCAAACCTTTTACACATTGATGTAAAATAATATTTTGGGATTTTTAAAGATTTTTAATTATTTTTAACCTGCTCATAACCTGCGGTTATGGCATCGGTTCGGTAAATACCGAATATACCCTTTTCGGCCATAACTTGAGTTCTACAAGGTCTTTTGACCCGATTCCAGTTGCTACCGATTTTAAATAATAAATAAAGTATTTTGGTCTTTATAAACTGTTTGGGAAACTCAGATTTCCTATAGAACTCAGAAACCTCTTTTAAAATCTTTAAAAAGACCGAAATACCCCTACGGGGCATAATATGAACTTAAACTCGTTACGGGCATTATGGAAGGTATCCTACTGATACCACAACCTCTTTAAAGCATATTGACTTAGGAAACCTATGTAGGACTCTTACGGTTACCCGTTGCGCCTTTTGCGCGCACGGTTCGGCTTATGTAACTAGTTTACATAAACTAGCCGAAACGGGTCAAACCATATTGTTTTGACCCCAAAATTCAGAGTGTGGTTATTATACCCATATAAAACAAGTCTTCAAACTTGTTGGGTTCAAATCACATTCCATTCCCGGTTTTCGCCTTTCACGCGATTAAACCGTAATTATCCTTTGAAACTGACCGGTCTAAGCTACGGCTAAATTAAAGACCCGTTAGGATTCTAATAGGTTATTTTAAACCTTCGTTCCAGAATAGGAGACCAGTAAAAGCTATTTGCAATTTATTCGATTAAGGATTTATACTTGCAAGAGTAAATTGCCATTTTAGTCCCTGCGTTTTGTCCAAATTTGCCATTTTAGTCCAAATAGTTTTTTTATTGCCACTGGGTCCCTGACTTTTACATTTTGTTGCCATTTTGATCATTTTGCCTAACTCCATCCAAAAACCCAGTTTGTAACAGGGGTATTTTGGGGATTTCCTTAAAAAATGTTTTCAGTTGCCATTTTGATCCAATTCCAAAAAATCAAAAAAAATCCAAAAAATCAAAAAAATTCCAAAAAAATCTAAAAATAAAAAAATTCTAAAAAATCATAAAAATTCTAAAGAATTAAAAAAAAATCTAAAAATAAAAAAATCTAAAAAATTCTAGAAAATCAAAAAAATTCTAAAAAATCTAAAAATCATTAAATGTTTCGGCACGAACCGTTTCGACCCGTACCGTTTCGAACCCGAACCGTTTCGAGCCAAACCGTTTCGACGCGAACCGTTTCGACCCGTACTGTTTCGACACGAACCGTTTCGAACCGAACCGTTTCGACGCGAACCGTTTCGAGCCGAGCTGTTTCGACACGAACCGTTTCGATCCGTACCGTTTCGAACCCGAACCGTTTCGAGCCGAACCGTTTCGACGCGAAGCATTTCGACGCGAACCGTTTCGACCCGTACCGTATCGAACCGAACCGTTTCGACGCGAACCGTTTCGATACGGTACGGGCTCCGTTTCGACGCGAACCGTTTCGATACGGTACGGGCTCGAAACGGTTCGCGTCGAAACGGTTCGGTTCGATACGGTACGGGTCGAAACGGTTCGGTTCGAAACGGTTCGTGTCGAAACGGTACGGCTCGAAACGGTACGGGTCGAAACGCTTCGCGTCGAAACGGTCCGCGTCGAAACGGTTTGGCTCGAAACGGTTCGGGTTCGAAACGGTACGGGTCGAAACGGTTCGTGCCGAAACATTTAATGATTTTTGGATTTTTTAGAATTTTTTTGATTTTTTTAGATTTTTTTATTTTTAGATTTTTTTGAATTTTTTAGATTTTTAGAATTTTTTTATTTTTAGATTTTTTTGAATTTTTTGGAATTTTTTTAATTTTTTGGAATTGGATCAAAATGGCAACTGAAAACATTTTTTAAGGAAATCCCCAAAATACCCCTGTTACAAACTGGGTTTTTGGATGGAGTTAGACAAAATGATCAAAATGGCAACAAAATGTAAAAGTCAGGGACCTAGTGGCAATAAAAAAACTATTTGGACTAAAATGGCAAATTTGGACAAAACTCAGGGACTATAATGGCAATTTACTCTACTTGCAAAGGTAAATACTTTTAACTTATTTTCCGTTATACGGGCTTGGGTTACGGTATATAGCATACCGCTTGATCGGGCATCAAATTCTCTACCGTTGAGTGGGTAATTGAATAAATTTGATCGGCTCGTCTAAACAGTCTTGTTACTTAAAGCCTTTAGGGGGTTAATGACCATGTCCCGGTTATCCCTGGCAGCATTTTACGAAATGGCCACGACCTAAGCGCGGAGTGTAGGCGTACACTCGTCAGTGCATAAATAGTTGATGTGGTGTGTCTATTAATCTTTAACCCGGACAAGATCCGGGCTACTGAACGCATAAGGAACATGTAATACGTTCACAAGATTATAAATTTAAATAATTCTCCCAAGTTATAAAAGAGTTTGTGCCTTGTGCATTCAAATCAATTTTATTAAACATTTTACAAAAGTGTCGGTTGAATGTATTTACCAGTGTAAACTGACGTATTTTCCCAAAAAGACTAAATGCAGGTACTAAGCGTAATTGGCTGGATATTCTCCTTAGCATCAATAAAGAGTCTCGCAAGCTTAAGATGCCTACGTCTGTTGAACAATTATTTTTATCTTATTATTGATCCCCTGTGGATTTTATTTCAACAATGGTGATACTTGATATTACATTCAATGTTGAAATATATTTTATCTTTATGCTTGTGCATTCATATATTGTGTGGTTTGACTATATTGTTGCCAACTACGTCACGATAATCCCCCACCGGGCCCACCGGTGAGACACGTGGAAATCGGGGTGTGACACAAAAGGGTAAATGTATTGTGAAGTTGGGGCAAAACCATAAGTTTATATTGACCTGGGGCCAAGATCATAATTATAAACTGAAGGCAAAATCTTTGTTTTTTGCTGAGGGCAAAAGTATAATTTATTTTGAATTTGGGGCCAAAACTTATTTCGAGCTTTGGGAAAAAATGTAAATTTAAACTGGGGATAAAATCGTAATTTGGAACCGAGGGAAAAATCGTATTTTTTTAGCTGAAGGCAAAATCGTAATTTTATTTTGAATTTTGGGCAAAAACGTAATTTCGAGCAACGGGAAAAATTGTAAATTTAAACTAGGGATAAAAGCGTAATTTGGAACCGAGGGCAAAAGCGTATTTTTTAGCTGAAGGCAAATCGTAATTTTATTTTAAATTTGGGGCAAAAACGTTAAACTAAGGGTGAAACAGTAATTTTAAAGTGAATATAAAATAATAACTTGGCTTGTCCAATAAGGAAGTGCCAGGCAAGCTGCCTGACACTATTCTCTCAACTCCTTTTGTGTATATGTGTGTATACTAGCCTCATCTTTCAACTTAATTACAAGACTACCATTCCTTATTTTATAGCATTATTATTATTGCTTTTTAAACTCTTTTTTGTTATTCTTTTACCAACCACCGCCGTCTACAAGACCGGCAATACTACCACCGTCCGTTGAGAGCGTCTTGATTTAACTATTGCTGTTACACATCGGAACCATCTGTGGTCGGCTAGAGAATGTTTGTAGCCACTCAGATGTCAACGATATTCTTCTTGCGGCGGTGTTAGGGCTGCGGTAGTGGTGTTCTTCGTTACGACTATTAGATCCACACCGACGAAACAGAAACAGGGAGGTGGTTGTAGACGGCGGCAACAACCCACCGGGAGCTTTCCGGCAAGTAGCGTTCGGGCACGCATTGATACTCCGACAATGATGTTTTGAGTGGGTGTGGTTGGTTATAAACCTCCGAGTAGATAAGAATAAAAACAGGGATTTAGAGGTATAGTGTTTTGGTCGGGTGGAGGCTAGACGGTGGTGATGATAATTAACGGGATGTGGTAATTATTAATTATTAATTAATACTTATGACCATTTAAATTACTTTTTTAACATATAAGGGTGCTTTTATTCAAATTATGCCCATAGATTTGAATTTGATCGAGAAAAAGCAATATAAAAGGACTTGCTAAATAATAATTATTCACATTTCTTTAAAGGAAAACCATTTAAAGCTGGAACTTGTAAATAATAATTGGGGAAAGTGAATATGGGGCTGTTATACATCTAACTTACATGTGAAACCCATCAAAACTACATCGTTTTGATTAAAATATATTAAATCATTTATTTTCCATCATTATCAAAACCCTCCCCCATCTCTCCCACGTCCTTCTTGATCTATTAGTCAAACCCTTGTAGTTAATTGTTGAAACCAACATCAGATCTTGTAATTTGTGCTACTTATAGGATAATATCATCATTTTTTAGCAAATTTGTTTTTATTAAAAACTTGTCATGGACCTTTGTATTCGATCATGTAATTTGATTGAGAAATATTTATGTAATTTGACTTTGGGGGAAACTTTGAAGTTAATGAAAGAACTTCGTGACACCAAGTAACAAAATTTTTACATATGCATGACAGTGGATATCCAAATTTGGGTTTTTTCGTCAGATATTAAATGTTGAATTTTTAATGGAAACATGAAATTTATAACATTTCTACTTAAAAAAAATCCAAATAAAAATAGATACACTATTTGAACACATGATAGAAGAAATCCAAAATCTTAGTATCTATTAACTTTAAAGCAAACCAAACAACCACAAACGTCACGTGTGATCTTCAAGCTAATTCACAAATCATCATTCTCTCTCTAGTCTAGACTCGTCCGCCTTAAGAAAAAAAAAGAGTACATATTAGAATTATATTAACAAAAAGAATTTGTCGTTAATTATTAATAAATAAAGATCATACCTTCTTTTTCGCACAACTACTGATGTAATGACCTACTTTGTTGCAGTATGAGCAACTTCTCTTTTTTGGTACTTCCAGGGAAGATTTGATTCTAGTTGCACTTCAAGAAATTTTTAAATAACAATTCAAAAGTATCTTGCTTCTCATTCTCCAATAGTGCACCACCAAAAAGTATTGACTGGCCATGATGATTCACACCGACAAAAGGAGCAAATGACATCTTAAATTTGTTTGTCATGTATGTGACATCAAACAAAACAACGTCCCCAAACTTTATATATGAGTCTCTAGATCTCCTGTCAGCCCAAAAAATATTTCTTGGAGACCCATCTTCAAATAAGTCCACAACAAAATATAGGTTACGGTCTTCTAGTAATTTATCTTGGAAATATTTAATAAGCCCATAAAACTCCTTACCTTTGTATTCCTTTCGCTGATCGGCTAAGATATCTGAACATTGTTTTGATGTAACATCATTTTCATATGGACCTTTCATGGTATTTACAACCTTTTTTATTTGACTTGGTTTTAACCCAGATTGACCAAGCTCCGACAATATAGCTTTGCAAGTCACTGAACGGTGAAACTTCCCATGAGACCGATGTTTCATTACTTTGATCGGAGTAATAGTTAGCGCATAATTATGTGAATCGATAAACTGATCCACAAACCATTTCCCGTCTTTACTTTTTGAAATCTAAAGAAACGCTTCGCAGCCTGTTCTTAAGTCTCTACGACGTTTTTTAACATCTCCTGTAGAACTATTACACTTCAAGTCTTTAAATCCCTGTTTGTTGCATACATATTTTCTCCGATAAGGCTCATTTGTTGTCTTATTTTTAAAAGCCGTATGAATACGTATTCCAAATCCATGTAAAAACGCATAGCGATTGTAGAAATCATATGCATAATTAGGACTATCAAAAATCTTTCCAATTACATCGTTATCATTAACATCTTTTTCATCAGACCCAAGATCCATGTCTGCATCGTTTGGTTTCTCTATTTCAAAATCTGAATCGCTATCGACTACCAAATATCCTTTTGCATCAATATCATCAATTAAATTTGTTTCAGAAGCTTCCTTTTATTCCTTCTTTAACTTACCTTCTAAATCCATTATGTTTTATTGGTAATGTATTAATCAAAAGATTTATTCAGTTCACTATAGCGAATCACTAATGCGAATAGAATAAGAACAACTAAGAACAAGGTACATTATTTTTTTTACATGGAGCAACATATATGTTTTTTTAAATTGATGATGGATGTAGATATCACTTTATTCATATTGTCTGCTTGATAATCGTGTATATCCAATTTTACTTGATCAACATATCTCACAAGTTCATGATAGAATGATTGCAAAAGAAAAAAAAAAGAAACAAAAAAGCAAAGATAGTCACCAGCAATCAATATGGAGTGTCCAATAGTCAATATGAAGATGTGATTGGTTGTTGCGATAATAGTCAATAGTCACCAGCGATCAACTTTTGAGAACAAAGATTAACATGTATTTTGGTGGGATTGTTGCTGCGCTTAATTTTGTGAAGGAGCAGGTATCGATATTGTTAAAAAAAATGGAGATTGATAAGGAGATAATGATGGAAAATAAATGATTTAATATATTTTAATCAAAACGACGTAGTTTTGATGGGTTTCACATGTAAGTTAGATGTATAATAGCCCCATATTCACTTTCCCCATAATAATTATTCACTTTTCTTTAAAGGAAAACCATTTAAAGCTTTCCAAATATTAATATTCAAATTTGGTTTATTATCTCAAATTTAACACATTATATACGAAATTAATAAAAACAATAATGTTGATATTTAAAAGTTAACTAAACAAACCATAATATATAAGAAATAAATAACTAATAAAAAAACTTTCACCTGTTTTACTCATATTACTTTTACAATGTTATATTATTGTACCATTCTTTGAACAATATATTTCATAACACATTTTATGTTGCAATTATTTTGCTATGTTTTGATTATATATCTTAAACAATTTGTGTATTATATTTATTATACTTTTGAAGTAATAGAATAATTATAATTTTTTTCTGGTTCGTTTATAAAAGTTATATATCCATTATAACAATTTTAGATAGGTAATAGTTGCATTCTAGTTTAATTCACAGCGTAGCATTTTATACTAGTTGATAATATATAAAATTGATTTAAATTAGATACTTTTTGGGGTCCTTTCAAGTGATTTAAATAATTAATAAATCAATGAACATGGTGGCTGATAATATATAAAATTGATTTAAATTATAGATACTTTTTGGGGTCCTTTCAATTGATTTAAATAATTAATAAATCAATGAACATGGTGGTTTATTTTTATGAAGAAAATGTTTTCTCTTCATTATATTAATATACATCGATGAACAAAGTATAAAGATTGGTGATGGGTGGGGAAGAGGTAACGGAGATGTGGAAGTTATTTATTTATTGAAAAGGAAGAGGAATTGAGTGGGGTGAATATATAACACATGTATCATTTAACATAAAATAAGAGTTAAATGTTTGGTTGGTTTCTGTCTTTTGCAAATATTTTAGACTTGCTCCTAGTGGTTTAATAATTACAGAGTTGGTACCGATTGTTGTAATTTTTGCACTTGGGTGGTCTTTATCACTAACTCATGTTAGATTTTTAAGTTAAGTGTGTGTAAAATAACCTCATGCCATAGGGCATAACCACATGATTTCTTACCCTTTTAAAGGAATCTTAGCATTTATGAAGGCTGAATATTAGTTTTTTTATATATGAAAAGTTAGTGTATCAGTTTTTCAAAATACAAGGGTGGGGTAGAGAGTACCCTTTTAAAGGAATTTTACCATTTATGGATGCTGAATATTAGTTTTTTTAGAGTTAATTGCCAAAATCGCCCCTGAGGTTTGGGCACATTTGCCATTTTCGTCCAAAATGACACTTTTGTACCATTTTGACCCCCGCGTTTGACATTTTTTGTCATTTTCATCCAAATAACTAACTTGGTTAAAAAGTTCTATTAAGTGAGGATTTTTAGGTTTCATCCATGTTTTTAATTTAATTTATAATGCCATCTCTCTTTTTTTCTCTCTCTCATCTTTTTCTGTCTTCTCTCGAATCTCCCATAACCGCCACCACTGTTCCCCACTCTATCTCTCTCTCCAAACCTCTTCCCTCTCTCCCTACCTCCACCTCCAACAACCGTTGACCACCATCATCTCCGGTCACCACCACCAAACCAAAATATATACCATCTCACTTCCTGTTAAAGCACCACCACCAAAACAATAAATCACCACCACCACAATTGCATACCCAGAAAAACGAGATGAACATGTAAGGGAAAGGAGCCAACATAAATGGGAAACATAACCTGCAACTCCGGCACCAACGCAACTCTTGCTTTTCAATCATTTGAAATGCTACAACATGCAACTCTGGCTTCAGATCTGTATGCGGTGGCCCCATCTCTCACTCTAGATCTGAACAGCGGCGGCACAACCTGCAACTCCAGCACCATCATAACTCCTAGCCATCTCCCTCCTACTTTTCGATCTGTATGCTACGGCACCATTGCAAATCCGACCCATCTCTCTCACTCTAGATCCCAACATGAGATGATTAACACAAAACCTAATTGGGTAAAAGGAGAAACATAGGTAATCATAGTGGTGAAGTTGAAGTTGGGGGTTGTGGTTGTTGGAGGGAGAGAGAGAGATATGAAGCCGGTTGTGGAGGTGGAGGTGGTGTTGTGGTGGGGATTGTGGCGGAGGTGGTGGGGAATGGTGGTGTCAGTGATGGTGGATGAGAGAGGAGAGAGAGAGAGAGAGAGAGAAAGACGAGAGACGAAGAAGAGAGAGAGAGTTGTCTGATTAAAATGGTCATTTTCAAATACATTGTACATTATAAATTAAAAACATTATAAATTAAAAAAAAATCCTCATTTAACAGAACTTTTTAACCAAGTTAGTCACTTGGATGAAAATAGCAAAAAATACCAAACGTGGGGGTCAAAATGGTACAAAAGTATTATTTTGGATGAAAATGGCAAATATGCCCAAACCTCAGGTACGATTTTGGCAATTTACTCGTTTTTTTATATATGAAAAGTTCGTGTAACAGTTTTTCAAAATACAAGGCCGGGGTAGAGATTACCCTTTTAAAGGAAGTTTACCATTTATGGATGCTGAATATTAGTTTTTTTATATATGAAAAGTTAGTGTAACAATTTTTTAAAACATAAGGGGTAGGGTAGAGAAATAGTTGATGGGATGTAGTGAATTTTTAGTTGTTTTTTTTTAGTTTTATGTATAAGGGAAGGGTTGATAGATGGCATGGGAATGCTCTTAAAAGACTAAAATAATCAAAACCAATGATTTAGATTTTACCCTGTATTTCCCTAAATATTATCACCGGCAAGTTCATATAATTGATTACATAACTAGCATTAACACTCGTGCACGTTGCTGCGTGGTTACATCACAAACATCAAATAAATTAGTTCAAACATTATGTGATATGTTAACCATATGAAAACACATGTTTCGACGTAATCGATTGAACTCAATGTAACTTATATAATGTAACACCCCAAATTTCGTATGTCGTATTATAATAATTTAATAGTGATGATTTAATAATAAGGAATGGTAAAAATAGATTTTTACCATTTCGAAAGTTTTATAAATAATAGTAAGCTTAAAACCCTTTTATGTGAATGAAGCTAACCAAAGAAAAGTAACCAAGTTAGTATGGGAAACAACAATTTGGATACACCTTAAAAGACAAGGGGCTAAATGTGTAAATTGAAGTGAAACTTGATTAAAAAAAAAGTGCCAGTGATTTCTCCTGGCTATGTACGATCGATCAAGAAAGGGGAGCAAGGGGGAAAAACCCTAACATCTTAAAATCATTCAAATTGAAAGGGGAATCAAAGATTTATCGAATGCATGAGCCAGGAACTTTGATTATCTAAGTGAATTTGATATCAAGTAAGTTTAATTTTATGTTTTTGGTAAAGTTTGATAAAGTGGGTTATGGAAGTTGTGGTTATGTATGAAATTAAACATCTTTGCTAGATGATATGAACAACTAGGAGTGTAAATTATGCTTGAATATGTTATGTTGATGAACTTGGGGTAAAAACCCACTTGAATGTCATAAAATGATCAAAGATTTGTGAAACCCTTTAGGCTAATTAGTATGATGTTGATGATTGAAGTAATATGTGGATGAAATTTTTATGAGTAATGGATTTAGAACTATATGTTCATAGTTAGGATGGTAAATTGTGGAATTTGGGATGTTTATGTTAATCAATGAATGAATTATGGAAGTTGTGCTTAAGATGCTTGTACATTATGCTAAATGAACGATACGCACACAACATGTTCGATGAAATGCCTAAGTGGGTTTAGTTATGGTTTTATATGAATACTTGATAAGTTGATGTAACACGTTTATGGTAAAGACGTATGTGACTAGTAGACATCATAATGTGCGGTAAAGAATATGAAAGCAATAAAAGCTAAGCATATGAAATTATGATGTATAGGGGCAAATAAAGAAGAAGGAACAAGTCTATCCAAGGCACAAGAAATGCAAGACCTCGGTAAGTTCATTTGAACTTTATGTACTCTATTTGTAGATTTATGAATGATACTATTTAGTACTATGATTTTAGTATAATTTCCCTTTATGAATCATGATTGATTAAATGCAAAGAGTTTGTATGGAGAAATGTCCGAAAGATCATGTTGTGGAAAAGTTGAAAAGATCCGTCTAATGGGTTGGAATGTTAAGTAGAATGATAGTTGGAATGTTTAGGAATTTGACTTGTCATACGGGTCAAATGGGGTAAGTATATTGAAGAATATGATATGTGGCGATTCATCACAAATGAATCGGAAAGTGGAATGATGAATGTTTCCGAATGAAAGTAATGATGTTAGTAAGGTAATATGTTATGTTAACGGGTTGAAAAAGAATATGGAATTAAAGGATTTTAATTGTTATGTGTTACGAACTAACAAGTGTTTGTTGTTATGAATGTTAGGTAAATCTCATGCTTGATTGCGGCGCACTCGGACCGAACACACAATGTCGACCTTTTGCACGCTTCCGGTTCATGTTGTTGATTATGAATGGGTCAAAGATTTCGTTTTGTCATATGATGTTAAATTGTGTCTAGTATGTTAGTAAGTAGTTAGGATTTCTAAATCTTTTGGTATAGTTTGTACAAAATTGTTCATGGTGAACCTTATGGTCATAACTTTGTGGTTTTGAAAAGTGTCGTAGAACTTAATTAAAATGATGTTGTTAAAAGCAGGGGAAAGGTTCAATTTTCGAATGGGTCATGTCAAAATTTTTGTTAAAATTAGTATGTCATTTTTATTATTTCGAATGTGAAAAAGTGGGCGTTACATATAAACAATATGATTGGATCAAAATATAAAGTAAATCAAATTTATACCATACAATCATAACATGTTACATGTGACCCTAGTCATATATAGAAAATATAATGGGTATAATGGAAAAGTTGACACGTATAATCAAAAGAGATTAATTAGAATGTTTAAAAAGAGGGAAAAAAAGAAACCACAATTTGAGTCCACTCCGATCGAAACAAAATTTACAAAACATTCATAAAATAATCACGAAAACATATTATATTTATACCGAAACGTACATAAAAAATGTGCACGAGAAAAAAATGTTTTTTTTTTTCAAATGAACACGTATTATATTAAACATGAATCATTTCCAGGAAAAGTTTACGTCAAAATGTAGAGCAAATCGAATTTATACTGACACGTACACAAAAATATGCACGTAAAAAAATTAGTTTTTTCTTAAGTAAAGGGGGTACAGTGGTAAACTCGAAACAAATTATTAGTAATAACTTAATAGGTTAAATACGTTCTTAAAATCGTGACAAGTAGCACTAATGTGACACACCACTGACAACGACCATCAAACATTAGAAGTGCTCGTAAAAATAAAATAAAAATAGTAAAAAAAATAACACCAAACGAAAAACAGACGTAAAATCGTTCAACCACGCACGTTCGTTGCGACGTGTTAATGCGAAGAAATTAGCCATAAACGTTAAACGCTGAAAATAATAACTAAGTCGATTTAGGAAAATCAATTTAGATACTTTTTTGGGGTCCCTTCAAGTGATTTAAATAATTGATAAATCAATGAACGTGGTGGTTGATAATATATAAAATTGATTTAAATTACAGAGTAGGGTTCCTACGAAAAGTGTGTTTTCCTAGAAAGTCTAGGAAGCGATCTGGTCCATCAGATTGGTGTGTTTAAGGGTTGAGATTAAACCAATGGCAATCTTGTAATATTTAACTATATTGAATAGATTGTTTTAAATGAGTAAGGGCAATTTCGTCATAACAGTGTTTTAAATCAATCAAAAATAACAGTCAACATGTCACATCTCCTTATTACACGTGAATTTCCCTCTCTCTCACTTTCTCTCTCTAAACCCACAACGAAATCACTCAAAAATCATACCAAAAATACCTAAAATCATGGATGAAGATAAGAGATTTTCCAACTTCTATATACGTAAGATCAAACGGAGATTGTGTTCTGTGTTTTAGTAGGCGATTAGGGTTCAATTGTGTTCTACATTGAAGTGTTTTATGTTTACAGGGAAGAGATTCAAAAAAAGGGGATTTGAACAAGATGGATGGGAGCAGACTTGAAGTCGCCAGCCGGAAACAAAGTTGAATTCACCAGAACCGTAGGTATGTGTTTTAAATAACAAATGTGTGTATGAATTCCATTTGTTGGGGATGACTGTGTTTTCATTGGTTGTGTTTGGTAATGTGTTTTATGGTCAGGTTATGTAGGTTTTATAGAGTAGTAATTTGGGTGTGTGGGTTGTCTTTTAAAAAAAAATTTAATCGCTTTGCCACCAAATGTGTTTTATGGGCAGTTTTTAAAAAGATGTGTTTTAAGCTCAGTTTGTTAGTGGGATTTCCCTAAACAAATGTCTTTTATGGGCAGTTTCTAAACTCTGTTTGTTAATGGGTTTTTCCCTAAAATGTGTTTTTTTAACATTGATGTGTTTTAAGGTCAGTTTGTCTAGGTTTTAAAGATGAGTAAGTTGGGTTTGTGGATTGTGTTTTAAAAACATAAATTTCTTGCTGTGTTTTATCTCATAAATGTGTTTTACCATTAAATGGCACATGAAGTTTTGAAAGCCTACTGAACTGTGATTTGTAAGGGGAATGTGGGATTGGGAATTGTGTTTTATAATTCCTAAACAAGTGTTTTCCAGTCAAACGGAGAAAGAGTGAGAGAATAAAAGGAAAATGGCTTTCAAAAGTACCCGGAAACAAACCTGACAAACCAATTATGCTGGATGAATCAGACACAGAAGAAGCATCACCTTTACTAGGTGCGGTTAGTTGTGGCAGTGAAGGGTGGGGGGTAACTTATATGGCTATCTGTCTGATCAGTTGTGTTTTTTTATTACTAACAGTTGAACATGTTAACAAAACTACAAAAACGGTAGACAACAAAGTAGACTGCGCACAACAACCGCCTGCTAGCACCCTTCTGTCTGACATAGCAAATCTGTTTCCGAACGTAATGGATAAAAATGACGATTTATAGTCGGAACCCAACGAAAACCATGAAATGCCCATATGTAAGTTAGATGAACAAACGTGAAACCATATGTTTGATGATGTAAAACACAGTGCATAATACTAACAACTTTTATGGGCTTTATGTCAGCCGAGGCAAGCAACAAGGGTATCGATACCGGTAAGAAAAGGAAGGACAAAAAGGCTGGAATCGAACTGAAACAAAAGAAGGCTGCGGTTATACCAACAGTCAATAAGCCTAAAGAAATAGCACACGGTAAATTGAAAATTATGAACTAAATTTCAGTTACTAAAAAGACTGACTTGCTGATCTGCTTCGTGTGTTGGTGTTTTGTCAGGTTCCACAATAGAAAATTCTGATGATGATTTTGACAACCCACCTTGGAAAAAAATGAGGTTGGGTGCTAGCCCACAAGTTGTTGAAAAAACACAACGACCCCCAGATGCTAGTTCAAGCAAATACTCAAAAACACGCAAGAGGCCAACAACGGTCAAGAATTACATACCACTTTCAGATGGGAAACTAACTTTGCGATTGGCTCTTAAGCACATGGGGGAGTTGATGGTATCTTTGAACGAAAATCAACGGGGGGCTGTCAGAAACATAGGTTTCGGGTCAACACTTAGCTTTAGAATGGGTCCGATTCCCTCAACTCTGGGTTGGTGGTTGGTAAATAACTACGACACTAAAACACGGGTCTTGAATTGCGGTAGCCACCACATTCAAATAACGGAGGAATTGGTGCACGATGTGTTCAGGGTACCAAGAGGGAATGAAGAAATAAAGGAAGTAGAGAGAGCAAGGGCCGATTTCCACGAGGTTGTGGCGGAATGGAAAGGACAATTCGAAAACGCTCCTGCACGTTTGACGCCTGTTCAATTCAAAACATACATGCAGGGCCAAAAAGCGAGCGGGAGAATCTTTGTGTTAAACTTTTTGTTGTTCTACAACACACTGCTCGGAGAGACAACTACGAATTCATCAATTAATATGAAGTTTTTACCAGCCTTGCATCGAGGGAAGGATATCAGAAGTTTTAACTGGTGTGAGTACATGATCAGGTGTCTAGATCGAATAGTGGAAACATGGACACCAAAAGAACCCTTTCTTGGACCAATGCCTGTGCTAGTGGTATGTTCTAAATGCATATATAATTTTCTAAATCACCCACTATGATTGTGCTTTAAAACACATCAATTTGCTGGTAAAACACATTAATATTGTTTCAATATATTAATGCTCCAAATATAATCACAACATATTGTGAAAACCATTATGATGAAATATGATCATCAAAAACCACAATGTGATGTAATGTGGCATAGGAAAAACCATCAACACACAATTGACGTGTTCTTAAACAACATTAGAAGTGATAAAAACACAATCTGATGTATATAAAAACCTTAAAACACATCTGACATCAGTTTGTTCTTCCTTTTTTACAGGCAGCGTTGATACGTGACCAAAAGAAATACAAAGAAGGCGAGCCAAGAGCAACACATCTCATCAAAGATATCACTGGTGACGATATCGAGGCAGTCAACATAAAGTTGGACTCGGTCAGATTTAATCAAATGTTAGTGGATGCATATGAGTTGCAACCGGAACAAAGCTATCCGTTTGCAAAAAATTCTGATGAAGAAGTTGAAGCAAAAGAAGTGAAATCAAATAAGAAAGATGTAACCAAGACTGTAAAACACATTAGCAAATGTGATCCAGAAAAAAGAGAAAAGTCTGTTGTGAAGCCGGCCGGTAAAAAGCATGGTAAACCTACCGTCTCAGAGGTACTGAAAAAAAAAACAAATTGAAAAGGAACGGGCAAAAACCAGTGAGGTTGGGAAGAAGAAAACTGATGTTGAAGGTGGCCCGGAAACTGCGCCTGTTGTCGAAGAAATTCCGGTTAATGTAGGTTTCCATGCAGAGTTTGAAGAATGCATGAATGTAGATGTTGGCCCGGAAACAGTGCCTGTTGTGGATACATCCGATATAGAGAAATACTACAGAGAAACAGGCGAGTGGGGGCAAACACAACAAAGTCAGCCAGGGATTACCTCACCTCTGGTATCTCAATATGGATCGACACCACAAGCGACCCAAAGCGACGAGGTAATCTTATAATTTTCCAATTTATTCTACTAAACTCAAACATAAGTGAAAACATTTACATTCAAATAAGAAATTACTTGAAACAATTTTTTTTTTGAGATGTGGCACATGCAACACCTTATAACACATTCAGAAATGGAAAAACACACATTTTCATAATGGTAAAACAAACTGAGGATTGGGAAAACAGCACACTGAACCTTTAATACACATTCTGATTGGTAAAAACACACTTCTGATTGGTAAAACACACTTGTGATTAGCAAAAAAAAAACCAATAATGATTGGTAAGACTCATTTTCAAACTGGTAAAACACTTTCAGAATGGTAAAACAAATTGAAGATTGGGAAATAGCACTCTGAACATTTGATACACATTCTGATAGCTAAAACACAATGTTGATTGGTAAAACACAATAAGCATTGAAAAAAAAGGAAAAACAATAATGATTGGTAAAACACATTTTCAAACTGGTAAAAACACATTGCATATTGGGAAATAAGACAATGATAATGTGTGGATGATGTAAATCAGGTACATGCGGGAATGTTGGAAGTGTTCTTGAATCAATTCGACGACTGTGTTGAAAGGATAAACGACACTTTTACAGAAGGCTTCCAATTGTACCCCGAAAGTGAGAAAATAAAAGAGATACACACATTGTGGACTGAGAAGCTGAAAAAGTTTGGATCGACATGTACGCCAACTGCACAACCACAAACTCCTACGAATAAAACACTAGAAAAAGAGGTAAATAAGGAGAATCTGGATATGTCACAGTTGTCGCAGTGGACACCTTCATTGGTAGAAGAGATATGTAAGATGGTTGACAAGACAACCACACCGACGACTCAGCTTACAATAGTGGAGCAGCCCGCACTCGTCGTCATACCGATCTCCCAAAAAACAGAGGAGGAGTATGAATATTCGATTAGACGTAGGCAGCTTATACACGAGTTGGACCTTGGAAAGTGGAAATTAAAACCGCAAAGACAACCAGAGTTGACCGATGCTCTAAGATCTCCATACGTGAAGCGGGCAGTAGAGATTAGGGCAAAGCTTGAAAACACTGAGGTCTCAGTCAGCTCATATATGTTTTCAGCCTGGGGTTCAATGTGGTATGTTACAAAAAATGCCATTTATAATACGAATGTTTCTACAAAATATTTTCACATAATATGATAACACATTGATTAAAACACATTTGTATACATTAGGGATGTTGTGTTTAGAACTAAGAAAGGAGTGCCGGTTATGAGATCTCCGCTCGAATCATTAATGCCGGGAATCGAAGTGCACATATTGGTAATAAGCGGATGGGCGGATTTGTTGAATTATGAAGAAAAATTCAAGCAAAAGGGGAGCATTGCACGCTTGTTCTGTTCAGTAAATATGTTGGTAAGGCTGATCATAATGAACTTGTAATATAAGTTTACAACTTTTTTAATATTGTTTAACGCAATGACTTTGAAATGCAGAAGGAAGACGACTACATAAAAATTGCAAAAACCAGGGCAAAAATATTCGCAGAAAACATGGAACCGGTTTTAATTTATGCTGATGTGAAAAAGATACCTGACAAGTCGCTCATCTTTGTACCAGTCTTACACGACGCTCATTTCTATTGCGTATGTTTTAATTTAAGGGACATGAAGGTAGAGGTTTTGACAACAGCGCTAAGGATATCTCAATGCAAGCCAAATATAAAAAACGGCTGGAAAAATTGGTACGCCCCTCTATATATAAACTACAAACGTCCTTTGTTATAGAAATGCATGCCATTTGATTAAAACTTTGTTATAACACAAAAAACAAAAAATTTAAAATAGTTCATAAAGTTCTATAAAGTTTGATGATAAAACACAATTGATACTGAATGATGTTAACTTAAAAAACACTTTTTCAGAATTTTAAAGTTTGATGTTAAAACACAATTGATACTGAATGATACGTTACCAGCACTATTAATACTTTAAAACACAGTGTAATGTGGCAAATACATAGTAACAAATAATATTAACTTAAAACACACTTCATCGGAATTTCAAAGTTTGATGTTAACATAGAATTGATACTGAATGATATGTTATAAGCACTATTAGTACTTTTAAACACAGTGTAATAACGGTATTATGAACTTAAAACACACTGCATCAGAATTTTAAATTGTTTCCCTTTGTTAATAACGGTGGTGCATTTACATGAATTTAGTTTAAAACAAAATCTGATTAAATTGTTTATCATGCAGCGTGATGCTTTATCGGTGTACTTGGAAAAAGTGGGCATCCAGCGGGCAGGGTGATCGGTAAAGTTGAACCGGTATGATTGGAGATGCCATGGCGTACAAAAAATAATGTAATCGATTGTCGCGTTTTCCTGATGCGCCATATGGAAACATACAAGGGCGTAGCTGGAAAAGGTTGGGAATGCGGATTCTCAAACGAGTGCACTGATGCGGGTGAGATTTCATACAAGCAGCGCCAAGAAGTTGATGATCTCAGGCATAAGTACATTACGAAGATGCTCCTAAGTGAAGCAAACGAGTACAAAGGTTTTGTTAAAGCTGAGGTTGCTAAATATAACAAGTTGTCGGCCGATGAAAAAAAGAGGCTAGAAGCAAAAGCCTTTGACGCAATCAATGAAAGATTGGATAAGTAACTTAAAATGGGATGTTTTCGTAAAACACTTTTGTTGCCGGTGGTTTATTGAAGTAATGTTGGATGTTCTACAAAAACAGTTTTAACATTTTGTTCAGTGTGTTCAGTTATCTTTTGGAATTTATAAATTAGAATTTGTTTAGTGTGTTCAGTTATCTTTTTTTTTGTGTGTTTGCTGTCTATAAAAATGTCAAGTATAACAGTTTGAACCTCTTTAACAATGAGAATTTATGACGATAATGTTACTTTGTTTTGATCTACATAAGACATACAGTTTGTATTAATGTATTACCTCTAAAAATACAGCCTATATACATTATGAAAATACTGTGATCTGGAAACCAGCCTATACTATGGGAAAAACTGCATGCTAAGAAAGTAATAACCATGGGAGAAAACAACAATTAATTTACTGTTAAAACACATCAGTAAAAGTAAACTATAAAAAATCCGACTTCAACCTCAATAACTGATAAAACACATTACATAAAACATGCTGATGTTTTCTCAAGAAGTTAAAACACATTGTAATACTTTAAACAAAGTTGAAATACTGTGATCTAGAAACCAGCCTATCAATTTCATCAACTCTCTATAGTTTAAACAAAGTTAAAACACTTTTGGTACAACTTAAACTATATACCAAAACCACGAACAAATCAAGCATCATATAAAACACAGGAGGCTATTTAAAAAACAAGGTTAACACTAAAACACAAAGCAACAATAACATAAAATGTCGAATCCAACAAGTCTTAAAATCAACAAAAACAAATCCAAAACAAACACACGAGAAAAATAAAACAGAAAATTGAATAGTTCAGCAACAGACTTAAAATTTTAATAAAAAAGATCCTACTCTGCCTTGTCTTCATCATCCATATCTGCATCGTTTCCAGATGTGTACAACACATCATCAGCATCGTTTGATCCAGGACCATCACCTTCAACAACTGTAGCAGCGTCTCCTTCAACAATTGTATCTACATTACCTTCAACATTCCGCGAACCACCTGCCTCAGGCACAGCCACGGTGTATTTCCAACACGTTACTCTGTTATGACCATATTTTTTTACATAATGAACATTGACGACGTTTACTTCTAGACTGACTTATGGCTCGCTCCTTTTGAGATATAAGGCGTTTATGAGAACCACAACCCTTGAACCTGGTACCAACTGGAACACGGATAGTGGTCGTGCTCTCTGGAGCAACTCCCAGCAGTTCAGCAAATCGATTACATCGTGTCTTGGGAAGTGCATTTATTTGAGCTTCATCAGCGACTGACATAAACTGCTTGATATGATCACGAAAATCAGACAACTGATCAAATTTTGAAATCAACTTGTTCACAACATACTCAGCTGCGTGACTAATCTCACGAACACAACGGTTAACCTCCTCGCTACGATCTGGATCTCCACCATCCGTAAGAATGGACCCAGGGGAACTATTTGGAACAGCTTCACGCGTCCAACGCCTCAATATATATTGTTTCGGAGACTCCCTTACATCAAGAATCCGTAACACACAAAAAATGTGACTGCACAACAATCCAAACTGCTCAAACCTGTTGCAGTTACACTTAACAGTAATATCCTCCTCGCGTATCATAACCTATAACATTTAGTATCCATAAAACACAGTTCATATAAAAGATGGATAATTAAAAAAAATAAAAATAATGTATACATAAAGTAAAACAAAATATCACCTCGAAGAACGAAGAACATGGCTGATCGAGATCCTTTATAAAAAACTTAATGAAATCACCGACGTGATCTAATCTGACACTAGTACAACGATGAATAGCATGTTGAATCTCGAGTTGAACATCAAAAAATATAGTTCTGGTATATATCTGAGCAGCTTGCTTCTCGAGAACAAAATCACTCCACTCTCCAGGGTTGGTGTATCGAGTGTCATGATCGTTTTTTCGATGCTCGTGTCTTTGCGCTTCAATAGTTGTGTCGAAGTGGCTAAGAAATTCAACCAACGTGCACTTTAGATTACTAATCTTGCCAAAAAAGTGATTCTCGCTTTCGGACCTAGATGATGTCCGCATAAGACCATACATTTCTTCTTCGCGATAGTAAGCTGGAATCCATGATTCACGTAGCCCGTATATATACGTCAGCCATTCATGGTCGGTTAAACCGAAATCATTTAAAATAGCTGCCCATTCAGACTCAAACGCTTCGGGCAATAGAGAATTAGTCCAAACAACTGCAGACAAATCTTTTCCTAAAATCTGTATTTGAACACAGGGCAGCCCCGACCTAAAGGAACATTATATGCATGTATGTTAAAAAACCAAACTTAAAACACAGTAAAAAATACACATGTAAAAAAAGAAAAACCTGTCATATAAAAAACAGACCTTTGTAGTGAGTTTATCCATGATGTGCCACATACATAAGCGATGCCTAGACTCAGGCCAAACATCCGCTATAGCCTTTTTCATTGCAGGGTCTTGGTCAGTAACGATTATGGGAGGTGCGTACCAATATGCGTTCTTGATCGCCTTAAGTAACCAGCTATACGTCTCTGCCATTTCAGAACCGAGAATTGCAGCACCAAGTGTGACATTCCTATTGTGATTATCAATCCCAATGAAAGGGACAAACATCATGTTATACCTGCAAAACAAACAATCAGCGGTTACAATATATCATAATGTATTTATAACACAGTAGGTTTTAAAAAACAATGAATAGATAAAAAATGAATCTCGTCGTTACTTGTTACGCTTGTAGGTAGCATCAAATGATATAACATCTCCAAACATATAATAATTCCTTTTCATATCCTCGTCGGCCCAAAAAATGCACTTCAACACACCTTCGTCTGTTGTTTCATATTCACACGAGAGGTTCGGTAAAAACTCTTTTTTTCCTCATCAGTCGCTTGACAAACATTTCAGCATCAAACTCTCCGATAAAAAGATTTAATTCTTTCTTGAAATTTTTAAAATCGACTTTGGTCGCACCGACTTTGTCGAACCCACCATACACTTCCTTCATAATGTTAAATGCACGAACAGGACCAATGTTGAGATGTGACATCTTGTTTATCATCTCTTCGTGTGCACGATTAATACCTCTGTTTTCCTTGAGAAGATGTAAGTCTTCTTCGTGCACAAAATCATGGTTGTGCGCCTTTGTAAAATGATACAGCAGATACTTCTTGGCATCGGTAAGCTTTATTCTGATCGCAGCTTGGCATCCGGTCCTTTTGGATGGTACCCTACGTACCCACCTATCAGACGGTTGTTCGACTAAAGTATCGACCGGTTGAAACTCTTTTTGACCCTCCTTTAAACAAAAAAATACTTGTTTATAACAATACCACGGTTCTCGTGCTGTGTGCCCTTCCTAACAGTCCAACCTCCAGCTCCTGCGTAAGTTTTGTAAAAGTTATACGCATCATCAACTGTGTCAAATAACATGCCCTCTGTTGGCGTCAACGAAGAGGGTGAATCTGGAATATATCTATTTGTTCCAGAGTTTGGAGAGACTTGTTCAACACCACGTAATTGGTAATTGGGTGCATCTACAACACATGACAAAAAATGAGCATATAACACATCTGTAAAACACAATGAGATGAAAAAAAAATCAGGCCAAAGTAAAAAAACATACTGACCATGCTACCACCTAGTGAACTTATATAACACACCAAAACAACAAAATCTGACTTGAATGCAAAGAAAGTAATAACCATGGGAAAGAACAAAATAATGCAAGTTAAAACACACCATTCAATGAAAAAATAAAAACCTTGGACTACAACCTCAAAATCTGTTAAAACACATAACTGGTAAAACACATTACTGATAAAACACATCATTCAAGAAGAAACTATAAAAAACGTTGACTACAACCTCAATATCTGTTAAAAACACATAACTGGTAAAACACATTACTGTTAAAACACAACATACAAGATGGAACTATAAAAAACATTCACTTCAACCTGAATAACTGTTAAAACATACAAAACGTTGACTACAACCTCAAGATCTGTTAAAACACATAACTGGTAAAACACATTACTGTTAAAACACAACACCAATAACAAAGATGATGGTTTGCCACATAAATTACACATATGGATTTTAAAACACACCATGAAATATCTTAAGAAAAAAAAATCTTCAGATTACAAAACATCAGTCACTTTATAGATTCACTATACACTAAAACCTCAACCTCTCTGGCTGTTAAAACACAGCATCAAGAACAAACTGACGATTTTGCAGAAAAAATAGAATAAACAACACAAAAAACTACAAAAGTAACTGTAATTACCATCTCCACCATCAACAAGAGTGTTCGAAGCCATGATTTTTTACACTGAAATAATATTGAATATGAACGATGCTGGTGAAGAATAGAATGATCGAAATTACAATATATAGATATTTGTTTCGTGTGTTCGTGATATTTGGATTAAAAAAAAACTATAATCCCGAAAATCATGCATGTAATCGGTTACACATATGATCATGCAAAAAATAGTTATTTGAGATAATTACCAAAAATAAAATTAATATATGAAATTACATGTTTGCCCTTCTAGTTAAAATACATCCATGACACATGTCTAATTACTATTGCTTCTTAGACTTTCTAGGAAAAATAGACTTTCCACACAACTCCTACTCTTAAATTATATATACTTTTTGGGGTCCTTCAACTGATTTAAATAATTAATAAATCAATGAACATGGTGGTTTATTTTTATGAAAAGAATCTCTTCATTAGATTAATACACATCGATGAACAAAGTACAAAGATTGGTGCTGGGTGGGGAAGAGGAAATAGAGGTGTGGATGTTATTCATTTATTGAAAAGGATGAGGAATTTAGTGGGGTGAAGATATAACACATGTATCGTTTAACATAAAAAGAGTTAAATGCTTGGTTGGTTTCTGTGGTTTGCAAATGTTATATATGTGCTCCTAATGGTTTAATAATTACAGAGTTGGTACCGATTGTTGTAATTTTTGCACTCACGTGGTCCTTATCACTAACTCATATTAGATTTTTCAGTAGTTAAGTGTGTGTAAAATAACCTCATACCATAGAGCATAACCACATGATTTCTTACCCTTGTAAAGGAATTTTAGCATTTATGGAGGGTGAATATTAGTTTTTTTATATATGAAAAGTTAGTGTAACAGTTTTTCAAAATACAAGGGCGGGGTAGAGAATACCCTTTTAAAGGAATTTTACCATTTATGGATGCTGAATATTAGTTTTTTTTATATATGAAAAGTTAGTATAACAGTTTTTCAAAATACAAGGTCGGGGTAGAGATTACCCTTTTAAAGGAATTTTACCATTTATGGATGCTGAATATTAGTTTTTTATATATGAAAAGTTAGTGTAACAATTTTTTAAAACTTAAGGGGTAAGGTAGAGAAATAGTTGATGGGATGTAGTGAATTTTTAGTAGTTTTTTTTTTTTTTAATTTTAAATATAAGGGAAGGGTTGATAGATGGAGACCACCTTATTCCGACGACCTTCTTTACCCCTGAAACCACCAAAGGAGACCACCACTTGTCATCTCCAACCTCTAGTGACCTTCTCCGCCGCTCAAAACTTCAAAAAACTAATTGGGTTATAACCCAGTTAGACAAGGATCATTGGTGGCCAAAATCTTACAAGTTGGGACTGCTGTAGGCAATTTTTGAAGTTGGGATTATTACCGGCCAATTAGTGAAACTTGGGATTATTAAAATCCAATACCCCTTTTTTCAAATGAACACCTATTATATTAAACCTGAATCATTTCCAAGAAAAGTTTACGTCAAAATGTAGAGAAAATCGAATTTATACTGACACGTACACAAAAATATGCACGTAAAAAAATAGTTTTTTCTTAAGTAAAGGGGGTACGGTGGTAAACTCGAAACAAATTATTAGTAATAACTTAATAGGTTAAATACGTTCTTAAAATCGTGACAAGTAGCACTAATGTCACACCACTGACAACGACCATCAACATTAGAAGTGCTCGTGAAAATAAAATAAAAAACGTAAAAAAATAACACCGAACGAAAAACAGACGTGAAATCGTTCAACCACGCCTGTCCGTTGTGACGTGTTAATGCGAAGAAATTAGCCATAAACGTTAAACGTTGAAAATAATAACTAAGTCGATTTAGGACCTGCGCGTTACGACGAATTTGTTAAACGAAGAAAAATAGATGCATTGTGACTGGTCTGTCAAATAGGAAAAAACAGACGAAAAACGGTTGAACCTCACACGCATGTTGCGGCGAGTTGACTCGCAAAATTTAGAATTAGACGTAAAACGAAAAAACTTGCAAAACATGAAAAGTATGGGGGCGAAAGTTAAAATAAAAAGTGTAGAGGTTAAATTATAAAAGATGAAAAGCTATGGGTTAAAAGTAAAAAAGTTAAAGAGGTTAAATGGAAAATACAAAAACTTTTTTGAAAAACACCCAATCCATAAGTTAATCCATAAGTTACAGGAATGTAAAGCAAGAAAATGTTGCAAATTTATATTTTGTAAATAGGTGAAATTAAAGTTTGGTGTATAGTGGAGTTGGATATGATCGGGTGATTTCGTTGATGACACGATTATACTCCAGTGGTTCATCAGTATTCCAAATTTACTTTTATAGGTGAAAGTTTAAATCCAAGGTCACATCAAGCAAAATCTATAGTAAATTCATCTCCTCAACTATATAAAGTTCATAGTCCCATATCATATTTCTCATCTCTTTCAGTCACCACCACCAACACTGTCACACAATGGAGCAAGCAAAGCCCAGACAAGCAGTGGCTCTTATAGTGGGTGTCACCGCCATGATGGGTGATGCCATCGTCAAGGCCTTAAAGCAGCCAACAGCATTAGGCGGTCCGTGGACTGTCTACGGTGTATCACGACGATCATTACCCACCTGGTTCCCATCCTCCCTCCTCGACAAGCACATCATGTTAGACACCCTAAACCAACACATAACATGAAATCCTGGCTCCACTTTCATCCCAAATCACCCATGTCTTTTGGCTAGCCATACAATTCCAAGAAACTGAACAAGTCTGCATTTCCCTTAACACCACTATGCTTTCTAATGTCCTTAATGCATTAACTTCTTCTCCTAACTCAAAACTCAGTCATGTAACGTTGCAAACAGGCTCAAAACACTACGTAGGTCCTCTTTTTGATCCAATTCTTTCAACTCAACTTAGCCCTCATGACTCACCCTTCATAGAGGATTATCCTAGACTACCTTTACCAAATTTCTACTATAATGTGGAAGACATTTTAGCTTCCTACTCAAAATCTTTCACTTATTCCATACATCGTCCTTCTATATTCCTTGGTGTATCAACAAGAAGTTACTTTAATATACCACTCACACTCGCCGTCTATGCGTTAGTTTGCAAACACCAAAACTATCCCTTTAGGTATGTATTTCAATCTATACTTTTGTCTAGATCATGCAATTCCTTTGATCGATGGGGCGTTTGTGCTTGTTCATGTGTGATTATATAACCTATTTTAACAGCAAACTAACCTAGTACTAAATACTCTTATCGATATAGATAGAGGGTGATTAAGATAAAAGGATGATTAAAAAATATTTTTATCACCCTTTATCTCTATAACTACACCTTGCCGGATCTGAACCCTCCATCTTTTTGATAGATGAGTGAAACCTTACTACCATGGCACCACAACATATTCCTTGGGGACAACTGAAATAACTAACCAGTACAATTTGAACAAACTTAGGAGTTACTTATACATGTGTGGACGTGTTTCTTTATCAAAAAATTGCAAGAACTGTATAACCATTTCCATATTGTGCTGGTATGATACCTTGAGTGAGAAAAAGAGATGGTTATACACTGACATGATCACATTGGGTATCACAGTTAAACCAGTTATGGGTGTTTGGGACTAATCTTGTTGTAATTTAAAAGTTAAAGGATGCTAAATGGTTTAGTTCATTTTAGGCAGTTTATTTATAAGAGTAGGTTACTTGTTGTTCTCCAAAGGGATTGTTTAGTATAAACAAGGGTTATATGTTTTGGGTTCTTATACCTTCAATTTTAATTAATGAGTTTTTTTCTTGTTAAATTTATTGTTGATTATATTCAAGAAGACCTTATTTCCAATAAGTTTACCTGTAGTGGGGCACGAAGAGTGGGTTTTTTAGGCCATAATGTCCCATAACGCCCCGCACACCGCGACGGGCGGCGTTATGGGGCAAAAAAGTGGGGAGGCGCCATGCATTTCGCGGCGTTATGGAGGTTCTTTTCAAAATTTTGACCAATCACAAAAGGCAAGGTTTTTTATAATTAATTAATAAAATTGAAAATTAATAATTAGTTAATAATGGGTAGAGATTTATAACTACGGGTCTAGTGATATAAAGCCCCGTAAAACCCCCATAAGACATGACATGACACATGTCGCATAACGACTCATAAAGAGCTTTACGACTACTACGGATGAGATAATAGTCAACTACTATATTAGAAAAAAAGCTACCACTTTAGGTGCATGCATTTACCTGTCCCTTTCCAATGATAGGCAACTACTATATTAGGAAAAAAAACTACCACTTTAGGTGCATGCATTTATCTATCATTCTATCCCTATTTTTTTTTCTAGATATGGCATGCGATTAGAATAAATGTTTTTTAAGTCTTTAATAGGTTACTAGGCCTAAAGCAAAGAATGAGAGATCTAATGTTTCATCTTCATCTTACTTTTCCACCTGTGTGTGCGGATAATAAGGAAATGTCTTTTGACAGTTTGGTTAGATCCAAATCTATCTACGTATTTTTTGTGTATTTTGATTTGTTCAACAATTTGATATATGAAAGAAAACTTAACACAATAAGTGATTTACCTTGTAGGGAAATTAGAGTATGATTATGAGTTTAAGCAATCGAAATTATCATATTTCTAAAACCAAGGTCTATAATTTTTTTTTTGAATGACAAATTTCTTTTAATTCTTGTCGTCTATGGAACTTAAACCCAAACCCCCCCCCCCTTCCCAAATTCAGTTGTTTAAAAGTTTTGTGTTTGTCAATTGACCACCACCCTATTTTTATGGTCTCTAAATTAATTTTAAAGTGATGCGATCTTTCGTTGATCACCTATGTTTTTTTGCTTTAAAAAACCGAATACATAAAGTTGTGTTTATCATTTTTTTTTAATTGAGATTGCAGTATATATTTTGTTGAAAACGGAGCTGTGTTCAGAATTATCAAGTATATTTTTGGTATTGTGGGCTTTATCGGGTGCAGTTACAGGCACCATAACAAATGGAACTGATATCAAGCGAACAACATCAGTACCGATATTGGTATTATCAGAACCAGTACCAGTTTTCGTTTTTATGGTTTTTAATGTAATATACAACTTTATTTTTTTGGGTCACTCGACTTTATTTTTGGCCTACATTAAACAACTTTTAAATAAACTTTTTCTTTGTATCCTAAACTATGACGAGTACATGTACCGTTACAATTAATTTGTGTTCAAAATAATGTATTTATTGTTTCATAATAAAGACCATAATAAAGACCGGCAATGAAACTAACCGGACTAATACCATCCTAACAACGTTGATACCAGTATCGTATTATTAGAACCGGTGTCGGTATTCGTTTTTATGGTTTTTGATCGAAGAAACATGTTTTGTTTCTTTTTAAATATAATGTTTTATAAAATTTTTATTATACCACTGCGACACGCTTATTTTTACCTACGCCATAAATTTAATTCCAAACCAAACCTCCGCAACATGAGGACATAGCCATTAGCCCATAGCCCACTCGTTACAGCTATACTTAAAGATGCTATTACATTTCTTGAATACGTAAGCTTAAAATTCATTTTCTACTTAACAACCCTATAAATTTTGATCATGGTATATCTATAGGTATTTTGGTAACAAATTCAGTTGGGAGCACTTCTGGGATATGACTAATGCTAGAGTGATAGCTGAACAACATGTATGGGCATCGGTTACCGACAAGGCTAAGAATGAAGCTTTTAATTGCACAAATGGTGATGTGTTCACATGGAAAATGATGTGGAAGTTACTTTGCGACACGTTTGATGTTGAGTTTGTGCCATTTGATGAGAAAGAAAAGTTTGATATTGTGGAGTTCATGAAGGATAAAGGAGAAGTTTGGGATAAAATTGTTGAAGAAAATGGATTGTACAAGACAAAAATGGAGGAGATGACTTGTTTTGGTGCATTAGATACAATATTAAAACTTGAGGTTCAACATGTTCTTAGCATGACTAAAAGTCGAGAATTTGGGTTTCATGAGTATGCAAATACGCCCAAGAGTATAACAGAATGGGCCCATAGGTTGAGGCAAATGAAGATACTTCCATAAGGATTGTGTTACGTACCTGGGCCTCCACTTAATAAACCCAAGTCAAATGTGCAAGAGCCCAAGAACAAGAAGCCCACTTACTAATCGAAAGCATGCAGCCACATTGCAACGTTTACTTTTTATTTGAATTTGTATTTGGAATAATGCAACGTTCCTTTTTGCTTTTCATTTGCTAGAATAAAGGAAGAATGGGTAATACCCATCTTTCATAAAAGTAATGTTTACTTTTGTATTTTCCTTCTATATAAGGAGGGCTTTGTTATTAATAAAAGGCTTGCAGAAAGTTATTATCCAAACTCCTCACTATTTTCTATTCTGGAATCCCTTCTATTTTCATAGTTACTATCAAACCCAAGCGATCCACATCAAGTGCGAAGGTTGTGTTATCCATCAGAAGTGTGATAAATTCTACCTTTTAAATGGTTTGTATGAATAATTGTATTTGAATAATAACTGAATTATGAGTTACTGATGTTTAATAAATTAAACAAAATATGAAAAATGTGTTTATATGAATTAAATAACAAAATATGAAACATATGTATATGAATTAAATAAAACAATAAATC
The DNA here is from genome assembly GCF_002127325.2 of Helianthus annuus. NCBI lineage: Eukaryota > Viridiplantae > Streptophyta > Magnoliopsida > Asterales > Asteraceae > Helianthus > Helianthus annuus. The sequence continues at coordinate 143,559,984 of NC_035446.2, read as the reverse complement.
CAAATCCTATATATAACAATTTGGATCTTATAAAATGCATAGATAAATAAAATTATGAAAAATATATATAAAAATTCAGAGTTTTATAAAAGTTGCAATTCTTTTCAATAAATACATTGTAATCAAGAAAAGAAATGAGAAATAAATAAACGAAAGAATTACAGGAATATTTCATTTGGTATGTTTATATACTATGGGTAACACATTTGGTTTATGAAGTGGGTGCCCATTAAAACTTTTTAACATGTGTGTAAAAGGTTTATTTTACCCTTAATGACTTAAAAATACAAAGTAAAAAAAATTTAAAGACGGGATCTTGAAGATAAAAAGTAACAAGAATAAAAATCTCCAACGCCAGCACAACACAATTTTCAAGGCTACTTTTACTTAGGCCACCCGGGGCGCCCTGTTTTCACCAAAAGACCACACATGGAATGCCATTATACACCACCGCCACTCTTGCTCCTCACGCGTGGAAAACTTAACGTGTGCTCGTGATCACGCGTGAAGATGTTTTTGGTGTTGCACATGTTCAGTTGTTTTTCAATGGTAGATGTTTGTGTGGTGAGTGATGGACATTTCCACTAAAATCCATCACTAGTGATGAAATAATGCTCGATGACATGACGGAACTTGATTGGATGTTGTGAGTGATGGAACTCAATCACTAGTGAAACGCCCCCTACCCCCTTAAAGCTCAAATAATCCTCTATTTCTTTCCATGGGTAAGTAACTATGCCATTTTCCAAAACAAACAATTTGTTTGATAAAAGATAGATAGCTGTATCAAGTAATTTAATGTTTTCTTTATCATATTCATTTTTACCAATCTTTTGCTAATTATTTGTTGTGTGACTAAAGTGTATCAAAATTGTGATGATGTTTCACATTTTATCTGCTGGTATTGTTCAAAAGATTGCAATCAAACCCCATTGGACCAATCTCGGGTCCATCTAAAAAGGTAATTTTCAGTTTTAATGAGAATCTCCTATATGCATGGTAAGTTGGTAACTAGGGGTGTGCAAAAAACTGAAATAAACGAATCATCATCGAATTAACCGACAAAACCGAATCGAAAAAACTGAACCAAATTAAAAACCGGTGGGTCGGTTAATGGTTTTTTTGAAAACCGAAAGTAACGGGTCAGTTATGGTTATCAATGTTTACATACCCACTATAACCAAACCGACATGTAGTAAAATCTTTGTCGGATTTAGGACTTTTCAACATTTTTTTAAATACTTGATGTTTTTGGTTGAATGCTTTTAGTAGTTTGGTTATTTCATATTGTTTTCATTGAATGCTTTGGTAGTTATTAGTTATTTCATATCGTTTTGGTTAAATGCTTATATGAATTTGTGAAATATATTTGTTTGAATATTCGGCAATAATCTGTATTAATATTATAGATTCTATGTATATTTACACTATGTAATATGCTAATGTATAGAAATATGTGATAACAATTTATTTTATTTTTTAAAAATTTGAGCAATATTTAGCTAGGACTAAATTAGTGATTAATCACCGATAACCGACCCACTATAACCTTGTAAACCGATTAACCATAAACATCATAATCGATCGGTAATGGTTATGGTTTTGGCAAAAAACCGACCCAAACCGACCAACGCACACCCCTATTGGTAACTATTTATTGAATGTGTTATATTTTTATAAAATATTTTATACTTTATATGGTATTTATGTTTTGTAGGTGTCAAGTAATGACGAACTAAAATGATGGTTTATCTGAAGAAACACTACACTGATTTGTTCTTGTCACGTTTGAAGTTGATGATTGAACAAGTTAAAATAATCTGCTAAATTGGAATTAGCAATTTAAAAGTGAAGCCTTCAATTAAATATGTAGCAATTGCCGGAACGCTGGAAAGTGAAAGCAAAGCATGTTTGGTTCGTGAAATTCTATGAAATTTGAATTGGATTTGGAATTAAGTCCGTCTAAAATTGTGTTTGGTTGACCATTAGAATGGAAAGAATTCCATTAAATTCCTTTATCTGAAGTAATTTAAGAATACTTCAACCTACTAGGAAAGTTTACATTACAATAGAATGTTGAACAGATTCCTTCTTAATTAAAACTAATCAATCACAATCGAATGTTTTTTTTTACCACAATCGAATGAAAGTGCAAATCAAATGAATGTTTTTGTCAAGTTGCATTATTTAGGCCACAGGGTATATCGCGCCCCCTGCCATGTCACCAATTATAGCGCCCCGGGGTGTCATCGATCACACCACCATTGTTAAACAGGGGACAGTATCCAAGCCCTGCCAGCATGTTAACGACCATTTTAACGCCAATCATGTGGGACCCATTCATTTTTCCACCAATCAATTTCCTTCTTTTTTTGATTTCCTTTTTTTATATTATTTGAAACCTGCCCAATCTGCCGTAAAGCCTGCATGGATAAATACGGGGAGCATGCTGTTCATTGTAAGGAGCTCCCTGGTTTCAAATATCGGCATGACTGGGTGAGAGATGTTTTGGGGGACATCTTGAGGAGAGCGGGGATTTCTGCGAAGAAGGAGGCCCCTGTGAATTTCCTTACAGACCCCATGGAAGGGAGATCTACACTGAGACCAGCGGATCTGCTCGTCTTTGGCGGGGCAGGAGGGAAACATGCTTGTGTGGATCTCACAGGAGTCTCCCCCTTAGCTGGTTTAAGGGAAAGCGGGTTTGTAGCAGGACAAGCTATAAGGAAAGCAGAATCAAAAAAGGTGGATAAACACGCTAAAGCATGTGCTGATAACCAACATGTATTTGTCCCCTTCGCCTTCGACACCTTTGGCTCCCTAGCTCCAGAAGCTATCCGTTTGTTGACTAGGGTCCACAAGGTTGTCCATAACAGTTGCTCATCAACAGGGGGGCAGGGATTTGTCTTTAATAGGCTAGGGTTTGCTATTCAAAAAGGGGTAGCGGCGCAGCTTGTTGCTCGCTTACCTGCGCTATTGATGTAAAGTAATCAAATTTGAAGGGTATTTAGTTAATATTGAGTGATTATACAATTTAAAAGGGGCTTTAAACCTTTGTAAAGATGTTAAAGGATGGGGCTTTAAAGCCCCTCATATGAGGTGGCGTCTACGTGGCGCTGATGTGACGTGATAAAGCCCCTAAAGACTTTATACCACACCCTACAGCCTTATATTGATGAAAGTCAAAAGCACTTTTAAAAAAACTGAAATCATAAACAGGTCAATGTTTAACGAGTTCATAAAATTCAAATAAAAGATGAAACAAAGATTGATTTTCCTTTAGTAAAACATAATATAGTGTTTGATAAGTTTCACATATTAAAATTGAAATGAAAACTCAACACAAGGATGTGTCAGATTCATCAAAGAAAACAAACGAACACGAAATTAGGACCGAAATCAAAACAACGATGGGCAGCTTCGTTCCCAACCAACCATGAATCGTGCAGAGAATAGGAGTGGTGATTTACGCTGAACCCGTACATGAATTTAGGATGAAGATGTCAAAGATTTTTCCTTAGTGGGGTGGGGGTTAATTTGTCTTTTAGTTATTATAACATGCCAATTCCATTAACAAATTTACCAACCAAACACCTTACAAATTTTTAAAGTATTTCATTCCAATTCCAATTTCATTTCCATTTCCAACTCCATTACAAAAAAAAAAAAAAAAAAAAAAAAAAAATCCGTGAACCAAATGCCCACCAGTTTTGTAGAAGAGTAAATTACAATTTGTCTCCATATGATTTAAGTCACTTTTTGCTTTCCCTCCTTAAATCAAAAACTTTTTATACTTTGTCATGAACTTGTATTTTATTGCAATTTGTCACACCCATCCATTCTGCTAACTTTCCATCCATGATGAATGTGAAATGACAATTATACTCTTTTCCTCTTGCAATATGCACCCTTGTGGTTTCGTCACTTTTACAATCAGCCACCACCCACCATCACCACCACCACCACAGCCCACCACCCACCACCAAACTAGAGAAATTAACTTAGTAGTTTTAGGGTCAAATAACAACTTCATATACAAAAAGAAAGTTAAGTTTCTCAGTGTAACTTAACCAACCCATAAATCCACTTCAAAAGTTGTCTAAAATCCTGTTCATGAAATGTCACATTATAATACTCTTTCGTATTTTACCCAATTCTCTTCTTTCCTTCTCTCCACCACCGTAATAGCATCCTGAAAATGCAAGCATAACAGGTTCACACCCGTATTATAGAACGGGAAAACGAGTAGTCAGCACAAATTGCAACTTTTCTAACACACAAAAGCAACAGTAAAAATAAAAATAAAAGAACAAAGCAACAAGGCTCAAGCAACAACAACAATAAAAAAAGGAGATGAGATCATCTGTTATGCCAAATGATGAGAACATGTTATCACTTGATGATACGATGTTACCGTCATCTTCTGGTAAAAAAAAAAGGCTCAATCCAAAAGTTTCCCGTTGTATCTGAAATTTGTGTGGTAATATCACTAGTTACTCCATAATCTGACACACTCAGTGAACATGGTGAAGATTCACTTGCGGAAGAAAATGATGTCACATGAGATGAGAATACACCACCAAGATTTCAACTTCTTGTTGACTCTTTAGGTTAGGGTTTACTAGCGGACATCGATTAAGGTTAGCATCAGTGTGTTCAAGACTTCGAGATAGGTCATTCTTTAACACAATCTGATCTTTTCCAACCTAAACCATTATCACTTCACTTCCTACTCATGAGACTATCAGAGTTTTCTTTTTAATCCAATCCTTTATTGATAGAAATTCATTCATACAACATTATCCTCCGAAACAGTCAAAGTCAACAGAATGGATGGAAAACAAACCAAAGGGGTGACAAATTGCAAGAAAATACAAGTTTCATGGCGTAGTATAAAATGTTTTTGATTTAAAGAGGTAAGTTAAAAGTGACCCAAATTAGATGAAGGCAAACTATAATTTACTCTTTGTAAAATCTATTGGTTTAAACCTAACATTTCAGCCCAACTGATAAAACCCAAAGGCTTACTGAGAGCCCACAAACAAGTGTTGCAACAACCCATTAAAAAGAATTAAAAGAAAGAAGAGATATCAATTCGCATGGGCTCACACACACACATCGTGACATCGTTTGTTTTGGGCCTTGTGTCGTTGGCTGCTTTGCTGGTCAACTAATGGTACTTGGGGGTTTCTCTGTATCCGATGTACAATTTTTGTTAATAAAATTTTGCCTTTCAACTAGAAAAAAGAAAGAGAAAAAACCAGGGAAGGGGTATTGAGGTGTACAAAAGAAAAGAAACAGCGTTAAGAAAACTCGATGGAAAGAACCATATTACTTAAAATATAGAGTCAAATGTCAAATAGTCGCTGAGTTAGGTTACTTTTGCCACTTCCGTTCAAAAATAAAACTTTTTGTATCTGGGTCCCTAAGATTTCATTTTTGTTGCCATTTTTATTCAACTGGCAAACTGGGTTAGAATTTTCTCTTAACATCTCCCCCTTTTGCCGTTTTCCTCATTTGCAGGAAAATCGTCATTTTATGCCATAATACATTTTAATTAAATACAATTACATGAAAGTGACAACAAAAGTAAAACCTCATGGACATATTTAAAAGGTTTATTTTTTGTCTGAAGTGACAAAAGTGGCCTAACTCAGAAACCATTTTGACGTTTTACTCTAAATTATATCTATAGATATATTTTTAGATTGGATTTAAAAGGTCAACAATCTTTATTTCTTTCATTTTCGTAGTCGGCTAATTACACTTTGGTTTCTTTGTGTTGAACTTTGGGTCTTTGGCTACAATATTTGTATCTCGTCCTTGAATATTTACTTAATTGTGAGAGTTCGGGTTCAAACTTGTTTGTGTTTGTAGTTCTTTTATTAGAGGAGACCAGATTAAAATAGTGTAGGAAAAAAAAGCCCACATTCAAAACCCATTTTTGAGTTAAACTAAAGACATAAGTGTAGGGTAATTTTGCAAAAATAGTTTAGGATAATTTTGTAAAAGGGCCTTCACTTCGTAGTGTACTTATGGGTTTTTCAAAAATGTTGGAATGGCCCCGAGTGGTCTTGACGTGTTTTGGGCAATGAATGATATATTTTGGTTGTGATCATTAAGTAGTGGTGACTTATCCCAAAATGTCAATTTTCACACAATAATTGATCAGGTTTTTTAGGTGTTTTGGGGCTAAATTTTCGTTAGGTGTTCCACTTTTCTACAATTTAGTTTACTTATTTTTTTTAGAAACGTAAACATCTATAAAATTTCACGATATCAGAAGAATAATGAAAGTCTAGTGATTTTAAAAGGAAAAGAACTTTGAGTGACATTAGTGGCACCCTTGAGAAATTTGGTTATTTTTGGATGAAGCTTTCCTAATAAAATTACATCTCTAGTTTGAATTTGTATACGTGTGATTGCGGTTTTTATGTATTTATATATCTAAATTGACACTTTTAATATAAAACCAATTTTAAGCAGATTGTAATTCACAATATGAGCACTTGTATGTTATGGTGGCTAGATATAGAGAGAGAGAGAGAAATAAGGGTGACTATGTGGTTGAATAACCGTCTTACATATCATATTTATTACATCATATTGATCAATTATGTATAGGTATGTTGGTAACAGGTACAGTTGGGAACACTTTTGGGATGTGTCCGATGCTAGAGTACTAGCCGAACAACAAATATGGGCATCTGTGACCGACAAAGCTAAGAATGAAGCATTTAATTGCACGAATGGTGATGTGTTTACATGGAAAATGATATGGAGGGTGCTTTGTGATGTGTTTGGTGTTGAGTTTGTGCCGTTTGATGAAAAAGTAAAATTTGATGTTGTGGAGTTCATGAAGGATAAAGGGGAAGTTTGGGATAGAATTGTTGAAGAAAATGGTTTGTACAAGACAAAAATGGAGGAGATAACTTGTTTTGGTGCACTAGATACGGTATTAAAACTTGAGATTCAACACGTTTGTAGCATGAATAAAAGTCGAGAATTTGGGTTTCATGGGTATGCAAATACACTCAAGAGTATACCAGAATGGGTTCAAAGGTTTAGACAAATGAAGATACTTCCATAAAGATTAGGATTGTAACGGTTTTAGTTGTTGGGAACGAATAATTGTACTTGTAAATTAATTAAACAACTAGGGTTAAGATTCGTCCGCGTTGCGGCGCGGGTACATCGTAAACATTGAATGGATTAGTCCAAACGTTATATATGATGCATTAACCATATGAAAACACACATTTCGACGTATCCAGTTGAACTCAGTGCAACATGTATAAGCATTGTGATTGGATCAAACATAAAGTAAATTGAATTCATATCGAACAATCATAACGTATTATATGTGACCCAACTTATACAAAGAAAACGTAACGGGTATGAAAGAAAATATGCACATGTAAGCGAAAGGGATTAATTAGAGCTTTCGAAAAAAGGGGAGAAAAGAAACCATAATTTTACTCCACTCGGTTCGAAACAAACTTTACGAAACATACATAAAATAAACACGAAAACATATTATATTTGACCTGAATCATTTCCCAAAAAAGTTTACGTCAAAACATAGAACAACTTGAATTTATACGAAAACGTACATAGAAATATGCACGTAAAAATGGTTTCTTTAAACGAAAACGTATTATATTTGGCCTGACTCGTCTATAAAAAAGTTTACGTCGGAATGTAGAAGAAATCATATTTACACATACCCGTACATAAAATATGCACGTAAAAAATAGTTTTAATTAATAAAGGAAGTATAGGAGTAAACTGAAAAAAAAATAGTAAAAAATTTAATAGGTTAAAAACGTTCGTAAAACCGTGCCAAGTAGCACTAATGCCACAACCACATCGACTCTCAACATCGTAAAAATAAAATAGATAAAATGGTAAAAATTACACTGAACGAAAAGCAGACTAAAATCGTTGAACCACGCACACCCGTTACAGTGCCTTAATGCGAAGAAATTAACCAGAAACGTAAAATGTAGAAAATAATAACTTAGTCGATCTACGACCCGCTCGTTACGGTGAACTTTTCAAAAGGGAAAAAATGGACGCGTTGCCACGGGTCTGTCAAATATGAAAAAATATAGCAAAAACGTTCAACCTTACATGCACGCTACGATATGTTAACTCGCAAAATTTAGAACGAAACGTAAAACGAAAAACTTGCGAAAGATAAAAAGCATGGGGTACGAAAGTTGTAAATAATAAGGTGTTGTGTTAAATTATAAAAGATGGAAAACTTTGGGTTAAAAGTAAAAAAAATGAAAAGGGGTTAAAATATAAAATTTGAAATGTTTGGGTTAAATATGAAAAACCTAGTTTTTTTAAAACACTCTCCAAACATAAGGTACAAGTCATGATGCACATATAAGTTGCTTATTTATATATGGAATAATGAATTGTTCATTTTAATCAAATGTAAATTGAAAAACGGACTATAAGGGGAGTGGGGATGGTCACTAGTGATAGAATCACAATATCCAATCAACTACTGCCATGTCATCAGGCACTATTCTATCACTCACAAACATTTTTTAGTGGCGCTAGTCATCACTAGTGATAGAATTCCATCACTCATAATTTTTTTTAATTTTTTGTAAATTAGAAATTAACAACAAAACACTAAAATTTTAAATTTTATTAAAATTAAAACATACTAATTTAACATCATTAAATAAAAACATCATTAAATAAAAAGAATACCATGGATATAATAATAAAGCAGGTAATGTATTGAGAAGTGTGCTTCAAATGTAAAAAACAATAAAATATCAAAAGTATAGTACACTTTTAAGAGAGAGAAACTCATTATTTCTTACCATCATCATCTTCCTGTTCGTCTCTGTATTTCTTCATTTGCTTCGATGAGTTTTATGGTTTAAAGGTTTTTTTTAATATATTACCGTTGAATATAACGGTCAAAAACATGTGCAACGTTCAATTTTCAAAACATTTCAACACGTGATAATATCAACGCGTCGAAACTATAACTCGTGATATGGGTGGTGGCGGCGGTGTGCTGTTGGTTTTCAACGCATGGTGGGTGGCCATCACGGACCACCCCTACTCCCCTAAGAAACTGAATTAAACAACATTTTTTAATCCTATAATTATATGGTGGCGCAAGACGGTCTCGTTTGATCGCGATGACATTTCTCTTAGTTTGGAGTTGCCAGCCAATAAGGTAGTGGTGGAGTGGTTGGGAAAAGACTTGGTGTTCCTTGTGACCCAGATTTGACTTCCACTCTTCCCACTATTTTCTGCAGCATCCAGGTGAAGGGCGAATATATGTGGCGTTGGTTCGTCTTGGATGGGATGTGAGGTTTTAAACGATTATTCCACTGTCGTGCCTTCGGGCGGGTGGAGGTCGGGTTTCCGCGCATCTGGGAGAGCCAAGCGGCTGGCGGCGGACGAGTAGTCGACCTTAGCCACAACATCCGGTGTCACGGTGGTTGACATATCATTCCTTGCCATTCAAAAAAAAAAGTCTGGAGTTGTCAAGCCATCTATTCTAGCCTGAAAGGTGTTGGAAAAATAGGTGAAAATAGCATTTTTCACAAATATAGGAAAATGATTTTTTCCTATTTTGGACTAGAAATAAATATAATAAAATGAGCGAGTTTTATATATTTATTTGTGGGTTTGTGTTCTATATTGGAAGAGCTTCGCAACGAACTAAACCACGTCCAAAACGGAGCTAAGATGAATGAGATATCGATGCTCAAAGTTGGGTGTTTGGAACATTCAATGCTGAAACTAAAGGGAAAGTAGCACCTTGTCCCACATCGGAGGAGAGATGGAACTTAAATGGGTATTTAAGGTGGAACTCTCCATCCTTATTGTTTCATGGAAGCACACACTAGTGCGGAGCACCCTAACTCGCACTCGCACACGCTCGCGCGCGCGTGTTGAGGCGCAATATGGCGCTTTGATGGCGCACTTTGCACTTCGTACGCTCTGTTAATGCACTTTAGGTGATAAGTGCATGTCTCCCATTTAGTAGGGTCTTTTTGTACATTTGTTGAAAGATAGTCCCAAGTTTATCCTTGGACATTTTGTCCAAGTTTTAGGAGAGTCTTTTTGTCTGAGTTTTGTATAGGACAAAGTCAGAGTTTTGTTTGTGTAGTTTGTTTGTCCGGGCTTTCTAGTTTGTCTTGAAAGTCCGGGTTTTGCCTTGTATTTATACCTTTATGTGGAATAGACAAGGCGGCGATTCTGTGCACCTAACCCTAATCATTGTGTGTGTTTTTGTCTGGCGGCTGCTTTGTGTGAGTGATGTCATTCATCTTCATCATCAAGAATACTCATTGTATTCTTGATTTCTCTCATAAATCTTTGCGTATTATTGTTTCATCTGCAGTGGTTAATCATCAGGTGGATTCCGCACACCTGTTGGTGGCTTTAGCTGAGTGAGATCTTGGATTAGGAGGCCTTACAAGTGGTATCAGAGCAGTGTGCTCATACTACTGTGGGTGTTTCTTAGTTTGAAGGTTTTTGTGAGAAAGTTCAAACTTTGATAGGGTTTAGTGAGAGTTTAGTGAGTTTTTGTGTTTTATTCATGATTCTTCAGTCATATCTAGTGATTTGATGATGGATTTTGAGTAGTTTGGTGATTTTTAGTGTTGTTCTTCATCTGGGTTTTACAGGGGTTTTGGTTCTTGTTCATACAGAGTTTGAAGGTTGCAAAAGATTCCTGAGTTTGATCTTTGGAAGATTTGTCCGTAGTTTAAATTCTATGTTTGTGTCTCCGGGTTATTGTTGAACCAGTGTGAAGTCACATTGGGGAGATAGTCCGGGGATTGGTTCTTCTGAGTTTTGGACCTGTTCTGAGTTTCAAATCTCTGTCCGAATTCTTACCTTGTCCGAATTTTGTGTCTTAGGTTAATAGTCTGAGTTTCATTTTATAATAGCTTTTGTCCGAATTTCTTTATAGAGTCCGACTTTAGCTTATCATAGTGTCTGACTTTTAACTAGGTGCCTGTCTGAGTTTTTAAGTTGTTTATTAGAGTCCGAATTTTTTAGAGTTTAGTGTCCGAATTTTTAAGAGTTTACTTAAGTCCGACTTTTATTGATTTATTAGAGTCAGAGTTTCAGTGTCCGACTTTTTAAGAGTTTCAAATTCCGACTTTTTAAGTCCGACTTTTATTGATTTATTAGTGGGTCCGAGTTTATTGTCCTTGAGTCCGAGTTTCTTTGTCTTTCATTTAGGTCAGAGTTTTTGCTTCCTCTTTAGTTAAAGTCCGAGTTTTTCTGTGTCCGACTTTTTACTCTTATTCTTATCCGAAGTCTAAACCCTGTCCAAACTTTGTGTTTCATTAGAAAGTCCGATTTTTTAGTCCAAAGTGTCCGAATTTTAACCTTTAGGTAGTCTGAGTTTAAATTCCTAACAGTGTAGTGTCCGAGTTTTTCTGTTTGTGTTGTAATTCAGGTTTTTGTGATCCGAATTTCACACTCTGATTAAAGCTCAGACATTTCACTCCGTGTTTTTCTCTCCGAGTTTGTACTTAGAAAATCTTTTCAGTGACACAGTTCTTGCTTGGAAACCTACTGTTGTTTTCTGAAATGGCAAACAACAATCTGACTGCAATGGTGCAAAACCTTAAGCACAATGCTGAGGTAGGGAGTAACGACAAATCACCTTTGTTGATAAACGAGCTCGATTTTCCTGAGTGGAAGGAGCGTTTTGAAAGATATGTACGAGCAAAAGACATCAAAATCTGTTTGTGTATTGTTAAAGGATGTGGAGCTACTCCAGTACGTACGTTGACGATTAATACGTATTTGGCACTCACTGACGACCAGAAGAGATTTTTTGACTGTGAAGAGAAAGCTATGTCAATGATAACGATGGAAATGTCACAATCTATACTTCATACGTTCCGTAAGAGAAATAGCTCGAAGGAGTTGTGGGATAGCATGATCGAGCGATATGAAGGAAATGCAATTTACAAGAAACGACGACTCGAACGGTTGAAGACTCAATTCGTTGTGTTTAAAGCGTTAAAGAATGAATCATTTGATGACATAGTGAACCGTTTTTATCATCTGTTGAGCAAACTTGATAGAAGTCAAGAAGGTATCTACACTGAATTTGAGAAGGTTGAGAAGTTTCTGAATTGTCTTCCCAGAGAATGGAATATGTACACCGCATTGATTAGAGAGGGTGTTCTCTATGAGGAGCTCTCATTGGAGGAAGCTGTTCAAAAGCTGAAGGGTTATGCCTGGAATATGGAAGATCAAGCATCTGATTTCGAGAAGCTCCAAGATCCTCAGTTATATAAGGCTTCGAAACCAATGGAGAAGGGTAGTAATGGTGGAGTCGGTGTTGCTTTGTATTCGGAGAATGAAGGTTCTGCAAGTGAACACGCCTTTATAAGCAACAGTGTTAGTTCGAGTGGAACAACCAATTCCAATCAAGGGATGTACTCTTCTAGTGGAGCTCAGAAATCTCAAGGAACAAGTTTGAACATTCCCAAGATAGATGCAAGTGGTTTGAAGATGATTGAAGAAAATATGAGTCTGTTGGCGTCCTTCATGACTGCCTACGAGAACTTCTGTCTTGGAAAGCTCTATTGTTATCACGGAGGCAGTTATTCGTGCGGCTCTACGTTTTTGTGATTTAGATCATGGAAACACGTGCTATGTGCGTCAAATCCGTGAACGTGGGGTTAGATCTTTCGGCTACGTTGGTTCTTTTACTAGGAAGGAGATCTACAAGGCATTGATTATTGGGCAGTGGAGATACTTCTTTCATGTGTTGATGCAGTGTCTGTCTCCACGAAAATCGGGAACTGATACAATGGGTCATTGTTAGGGGAGGATTTTCTAACAATTAGTGATCCTTACTTGTTATCGTAATAGTGATCCTTACTTCTGTGACAGATAGTGATCCTCAGAAGAGCTTCAGGATCAGGATCATGGATCACCCTAAGGATCCTCATACTAACGATTGTTTGTTTATGTTTCGTATTGTTTAGCAGGAGTAATAAGCTTGACTTAGTCTTGGCAACGTTACTATGGAATATTCCACAGGTATTTCGCACACGTTTGACTGGAAATGGACGTTGTGGAGAACGTGGGAGAATGGCACAAAAGTCGGATAGTTTGTTAGCGTAGTTTACTTCTACTTTTAAAAGGGGTGACGAGCTAGTAATTAGAACACTTAGCCATTTTCAGCTACACACTCTCTCGTACAACTGCACTCTTGAAGTATTCGGCAAACACTTAACAGTTTTCATACACTTTTACACATCTAATCATAGTGATCCTTGTACCTAGCTCGTCACTATCCGAAGTTGTAAACATTTATTGATTTATTTGAGCTTGGTGATCGGTAGTTTCCATCACCCGAGGTTTTTTATGCCGGAGATCATTCATTGATCAAGGGCTTTTTCCTCGTATAAATCCTTGTGTTGTTTGTGCAATTTACATTGAAGTGATCCTTATCATTGTTCCTCATTTTAAGCATCATACCCTATAACTAAGAGTTTGGTTGCATTATCCTCATCAGATTTTTGACCAAAACAGTTTGGCGCCCACCGTGGGGCAATTGGTGCTTCATTCCTAAGAAGTTTTTCTGTTGGTGATCATTCCGGTTAATTGCATACAAGTACATGGCTTCATCATTGAAGAACACCTCTACTGCAATGTCTGCGGTCAATTCGTCTCAGGGCATTCCACCTTTGCCTCCACCACCTGCTGGATCTCAGAAGAATGCTGAGAAGAAACCAACTCCCCTTTTCTCCAAACCTCCAACTTCTTCTGCTTCTTACACTCCCACTACTAGTGACATGTTTACTTTGATTTTGCAGATGAAGGATCATATACAGCAACAGGATAAGACCAATGAAAGGATTCTCAAAGAAATCGGAGATCTCAAGAAACAAAAGAAAGCGACAGAGGATCATTCCCCACTGGTGCCAAGATCTTTGAATTTTGATACTCCGGTGATTACTTCTCAGCCATCGGTGGTTCCAGATGTTCAATATGTGGGTGGACCAAAAGGAGTGCACTACGGATCAACAATAGTGACTCAGGCATCATGTTCATATTTCCAGCCAGCAGGATCCTATCCTCGGCATATGGGATCCTTCATAAATTCGGGAGGATACTCAGGAGCGCAGCAGATTCAAGGATCCTCCTTTATTCTAGGATCATCCCAGGTTCAAGGATCCTCCTTTGTTCCAGGATCATCCCAGGTTCAAGGATCCTCCTTTGTTCCAGGATCATCCCAGGTTCAAGGATCCTCCTTTGTTCCAGGATCATCCCAGGTTCAAGGATCCTCCTTTGTTCCAGGATCATCCCAGGTTCAAGGATCCTCCTTTGTTCCAGGATCATTCCAGGTTCAAGGATCCTCCTTTGTTCTAGGATCATCCCAGGTTCAAGGATCCTCCTTTGTTCCAGGATCATCCTAGTTTCAGGGATCCTTCCAGATGCCAGGATCCTTGAGGAGCTTGCAAACAGGAAGTTCAGATGTCCATCAGGGAGATTTTATTCCGATGCAGACCATTGCTTCTCTGGTCCTTCGGTCATTCCAGAGTCTCAACAATATGGGTTCACATTCGGTGTTCCTAATTTGAACCCGGTGGGAGGTAACACTCTTAATAATTCTCTTACAACTAACCATGGATTCATGCAGGGTACAGGTATTAACCATGCCATGGCCAGAGAGTTGCAAAAGTTGAAGGATATGATATCAAGTGTCCCAGGAGTGGTCAAATCTATCCCGGAGATTGCAGATGGAAGCCATAAAATATCTCGTTTTGCACCACCAATTTGTGATGTTGAGATACCCAAGAGGTTCCATGTGCCAACCATGAAGCTGTATGATGGTTCGACGGATCCTGAAGAGCACATAGCACAATACAGGGAGAGGATGGAAATCAATCCAATTCCAGAAAGGTTAAAGGAAGCATGCCTGTGCAAGGGGTTCAGATCCACTCTTACTGGATCAGCTCTCAAATGGTTGCTAAGTCTTCCCCCTTACTCTATTACCTCATTTGCTAATCTAGTTAACCTATTCAATAATCAGTTTTCTTGTAGTAGAAAATTTGAACGATTAACTAGTGATCTATATAGGATAACCCAGGGTCATAATGAATCGTTAAGGGATTACATTACCAAATTTAGTAAAGAATCCTTAGACATTCCCAACTTGGATATAGCCACGGCTGTTGAGGCCTTCAAAATGGGATTGCTTAGGGATTCATTGTTCTATAATGATCTTGTTATGACACCATGCAGGAACCTAGATGAGGTAAGAACCCGGGCACTCAGGTTCATCCGGCTAGAGGATGATAAGAGGATCCAGGAGAGATAAGCAGGATCCTCAAAACAAGAGAAGCAAGGATCCTCGTTCAAGAATAACAAGTTCAGATCCTATAACAGATCTGATAACCAGAACATGCATGCTGTTGATCAGGAAGAGGATGATGAGGATTATCCTCCAATTTCTGAATATTGTTTTTCCATTGATAACAATGAACTAATCCTTGCGATGCAGAATCTAGGTGATAAAGCCAGATGGCCCAGAAAAAATGACAGACCAGCTGCAACCAAAGATAAATCAAAGTGGTGTGCATACCATGAAGATTTTGGGCATCTCACAGAAGAATGCATTGCATTGAGAAAGGAAATTGGATACTTGTTGAGCAAGGGGCATCTAAAAGAATTGTTGGGTAGAAAAAAGTCAAGGACTCAGGATCCTGAAAGGATCCCTGAGAAAGCTCCGGCCCCTCCAGCAGATGCACAAGTAATAAACTTTATTTCTAGAGGATCAGATATTTGTGGCACATCCTTCTCAGCAGCTAAAAGGCATGCAAAGGAAACTAAAATGGATAGTGGAGAAAGACCCGTTCGAACATCAAGTGTCTCCAAAGGAAAAGTCATAACCTTTGATGAGGATGATCGTGTTGATATCCAGGATCCTCATCACGATGGTTTAGTTATTACTCTTTTCATTTCTAACCATTTTATCTGCAGGATCCTTATAGACGGAGGAAGCTCAGTGAACATTATCCAACTTGATGTTCTAAAGTAGATGGGTATCCCTGAATCAGATATCATACCAAGATCCTCCGTGCTCGTGGGATTTAGTGGCGAAACTAAGAACACCCTGGGGGACATTAAACTCCCAATATACATAGAAGGCCTACATTCTTATCAAAAATTTTGTGTTATTGACTGTTTATCTTGTTGTAATGTTATCCTTGGCAGGCCCTGGATACACGATATGAAGGCAGTCCCATCTACCTACCATCAATGTGTGAAGCTCCCTAGTCCTTGGGGAATAGTCAAGATCGATAGTGATCAGCAGGAGGCTAAGAACTGCTACACTTCATCGATGAAACCAGCCTCGAAGTCAAGGGAGCAATAGCAATCAAAGTATCCTCCAAGGAATGTCTTGGAGGCAAGGGAGCAGGATGTGGTAGAAATCCTCATGGATCCTGATGATCCTGAATCCAGAATCTATATCGGATCAGGGATCCTTGGCAAAATGAAAGAAGACCTCGTATCTTTCCTCAAAAGGAGGAAAACTACCTTTGCATGGAAGCATGATGATATGACAAGTATATCTAAAGATATTATAACTCATAAACTTGGCATTGACAGGTCATTCAAACCAATCCATCAGAAAAGGAGGAAGTTTGCACCGGAAAGAAATGCCATTATCCAGGAAGAGGTAGAGAAATTGCTCCAGGCAGGTATGATTAGAGAGGTCAAGTATCCAAGATGGTTGGCCAATGTGGTTGTTGTTCAAAAGAAAAATGGAAAGTGGAGGGTATGTGTCGATTTCACAGATTTAAATAAGGCATGTCCCAAGGATCCTTTCCCATTACCCCACATTGACTCTATGGTGGATGCAACGGCGGGTCATGAACTGTTGACTTTTATGGATGCTTCATCTGGATTTCAACAAATTCAGATGGAACCATCTGATCAAGAGGATACGGCTTTCATGACTCCAACCGGTATATATTGTTATATTGCTATGCCGTTTGGATTAAGGAATGCAGGTGCAACATATCAAAGGCTGCTGAATATGATGTTCAAGGATCAGATTGGACAAACTATGGAGGTTTACATAGATGATATGGTAGTAAAATCCATAAAAGCTGAGGATCACCTAAGGGACTTGGAGGAAGCATTTGATATCCTTGACAAATATAACATGAAACTTAATCCTTCAAAGTGTCACTTTGGTGTTAAAGCAGGTAAATTCTTAGGATACATGGTGACCAAGAGAGGCATTGAAGCTAGCCTGGAACAAATCAAAGCCTTAGTGAATATCAAATCTCCTGCCAATGCTAAGGATGTCCAAAGGCTAACAGGCAGGATAGCAGCTTTGAACAGATTCATATCCAAATCCTCAGAGAAGTGCAAAGAATTCTATGATATCCTAAGGAAGAACAAGAAATTTGAGTGGACTGAGAAGCATGAAAATGCCTTACGAGCTCTCAAAGATTACCTATCCTCAGCCCCGGCCTTGATGAAACCAGAGAAAGGAGATGTGCTATCCTTGTATCTTGCAGTATCCTCAAAAGCAGTAAGTGCAGTCCTTGATAAGGATCATGAAGGTACACAACATCCTGTCTATTATGTAAGTAAGAGTTTACTTGATGCCGAATCCAGGTATTCACACCTTGAAAAGCTAATTCTTGCATTAATTATGGCATCTACTAAGTTGAGACATTATTTTGAAACTCATGTTATTGTTGTTAAAACTAATTTTCCAATTAAGAACGTCCTCAGGAAACCAGAGATGTCAGGAAGGATGGCTAAGTGGGCAGTGAAGCTTAGTGCCTATGATATAAGATATGAGCCCAGGACAGCCATCAAATCCCAAGCATTGGCTGACTTTGTGGCTGATTTCAGTAGTGATTTACAAAAAGAAGTTGAGTTAGAAGTCCAGCAGCTAGAGGAGACCAAGGATCCTTGGATACTCTATACCGATGGATCCTCAAACGTCAAAGGCACAGGGCTTGGTATACTACTAAAATCGCCCCAGGGGGACATAATACCCCACTCTATAGCTTGTGAGTTCCAAACCACTAATAAAGAGGCTGAATATGAAGCCTTAATTGTTGGTTTGCAAATTGCTAAGTATATGGGGATCAGGTATCTTGAGGTACATGTAGATTCATTGTTAATTACAAATCACTTTAATGGATCCTATGCTGTTAAAGGTGAAAAGCTAACCAAATATTTAGAGATAGTCAAAGAATTGGCACTCTCTTTTGTTTCCTTTAGTTTAACACAGGTACCAAGGGAAGAGAATACAGAAGCTGATGCATTGGCTAACTTAGGATCATCCTTGAAGATCCCGGAGGATATAAGTATCCCCATTATCCATGTCTTGGCTCCTGCCATCGAGGATCATGTGGCCATGGAAATAGGGGAGGATTCTGCAATTATCCCTAGTGAGGATACTCAATCTTATTCAGGATCAGGATCATGGATCTCACCAATCATGAGATACTTACAACATGGAGAGATTCCTACAGGAGAAAATCCTAGGGCTTTCAAAATTAAAGTATCTCAATTCACAATCTTAAATAATATGTTGTATAAGCGATCTCTTGCAGGACCATATTTAAGATGCATTGAGGATCCTGAAGTCCAAGAAGTTTTAAAAGACTTCCATGAAGGAGATTGTGGAAACCACACTGGGGGCATGGCATTGTTCTCAAGGATCCTAAGGACAGGATACTACTGGCCAACTATGAAAAGAGATGCTGTGGAATATGCTAAGAAGTGTGATCCTTGTCAGAGACACAGCAATATCCTTCATCGGCCGGCTGAATTTTTACATCCTATATCCTCCTCTTGGCCATTTATGAGATGGGGCATGGATATAGTTGGTAAGCTCCCTAAGGCACCTGGTGGAAAAGTGTTCATGCTAGCTATGACTGATTACTTCTCCAAGTGGATAGAGGCTGAAGCTTTTGCCCAAGTTAGAGAAAAGGAAGTGATATCCTTCATTAAAAGAAATATTATAACTAGATTTGGTATTCCTTCTGAAATTATATGTGATAATGGTTCCCAATTTATTGGGGGCAGAACTACTAACTTTTGTGACAGCTGGGGGATTAAGATGATAACATCAACACCAGTCCACCCACAAGCTAATGGTCAAGCAGAATCATCCAACAAGATCATCATCAACAATTTGAAGAAGAAGCTTGGATCCAAGAAAGGGAAATGGGCAGAAGAACTACCTTATGTGCTTTGGGCTGATAGGACAACCCCCAAGAATGCTACAGGCCAGACTCCATTCTCTTTGGTATTTGGGGCAGAATCAGTGATCCAACAGAAATGGTGGTTCCAACTGCTAGAACAAGTACCCGTGATCCTGAGGAAAATGATGAGAACTTGGCTCAAGACCTGGATACTATTGATGAAATCAGGGATCTGGTCAGGATAAGGATGGCCAGTTATCAACAAAGAATGGCTGGTGCTTACAACAAAAATGTCAGGATTAGGAAGTTCCAAATTGGTGATATGGTGTTAAGGAAAGCATTTCAGAATACCACCAATCCTGCTGATGGAAAATTGGCTCCAAAATGGGAAGGCCCTTATTTGATTGAAGCTGAAGCAGGAAAGGGGGCATATAGATTGCTAACCATGGAAGGTGATTTGCTACCAAGAGCTTGGAATGCTGTCCATTTGAAGAAATATTTCATGTGAGCAGGATCCTCATGGCACAGATGATCCTTACATTAGGGGTATCCTTGAAGGATCCTTAAAGCATCAATGATCCTTACTCTGGTAACGTCCTAGTCTCGAACTATTTCATTTCCTTATTTTCTCATATTAGGATAAGGATCATGTGTCCTTTATCCTTCTGTCATATGATTCTGAGTTTTGAAAGTTCAGGTATTCTTAACAAAGTGTTGATTATCTACAGAAGCAATTCGTTTCTTGGGTTTAACCCCAGTCATTTGGGCTTGACCCCAGTTCCGCCTGTAGCGCTTGATGATCCTGGTATAGTTCAAGGCAGTGGGACCAGTACTCGCTTTAGGGGCTGATAATTCCATTGTACTGGCTATACCTAGGATCCTACGTATAATGGTAGACGTACCATACATCTGTTCCTAAGGTTTCTAACGTTTTCACGTTAGCTAAGTGTTAGGGGAGGATTTTCTAACAATTAGTGATCCTTACTTGTTATCCTAATAGTGATCCTTACTTCTGTGACAGATGGTGATCCTCAGAAGAGCTTCAGGATCAGGATCATGGATCACCCTAAGGATCCTCATACTAACGATTGCTTGGTTATGTTTTATATTGTTTTGCAGGAATAATAGGCTTGACTTGGTCTTGGCAACGTAACTATGGAATATTCCACGAGTATTTCGCACACGTTTGAATGAAAATGGACGTTGTGGAGAACGTGGGAGCATGGCACAAAAGTCGGATAGTTTGTTAGCTTAGTTAGCTTTCATTTTTAAAGGGGTGACGAGCTATTTTTAGAACACTTAGCCATTTTCAGCTATATACACTCTCGTACAACTGCACTCTTGAAGCTTTCAGCAAACACTTAACAGTTTTCACACACTTTAAATTAACCATAGTGATCCTTGTACCTAGCTCGTCACTATCCGAAGTTGTAAACATTTATTGATTTATTTGAGCTTGGTGATCGGTAGTTTCCATCACCCAAGGTTTTTTATGCCGGAGATCATTCATTGATCAAGGGCTTTTTCCTCGTATAAATCCTTGTGTTATTTGTGCAATTTACATTGAAGTGATCCTCATTATTGTTCTTCATTTCAAGCATCATTCCCCATAACTAAGAGTTTGGTTGCATTATCCTCATTAGATTTTTGACCAAAACAGTTTGGCGCCCACCGTGGGGCAATTGGTGCTTCATTCCTAAGAAGTTTTTCTGTTGGTGATCATTCCGGTTCATTGCATACAAGTACATGGCTTCATCATTGAAGAATACCTCAACTGCAATGTCTGCGGTCAATTCGTCTCAGGGCATTCCACCTTTGCCTCCACCACCTGCTGGATCTCAGAAAAATGCTGAGAAGAAACCAACTCCCATTTTCTCCAAACCTCCAACTTCTTCTGCTTCTTATACTCCCACTACTAGTGACATGTTTACTTTGATTTTGCAGATGAAGGATCATATACAGCAACAGGATAAGACCAATGAAAGGATTCTCAAAGAAATCGGAGATCTCAAGAAACAAAAGAAAGCGGCAGAGGATCATTCTCCACTGGTGCCCAGATCTTTGAATTTTGATACTCCGGTGATTACTTCTCAGCCATCGGTGGTTCCAGATGTTCAATATGTGGGTGGACCAAAAGGAGTGCACTACGGATCAACAATAGTGACTCAGGCATCATGTTCATATTTCCAGCCAGCAGGATCCTATCCTCGGCATATGGGATCCTTCATAAATTCGGGAGGATACTTAGGAGCGCAGCAGATTCAAGGATCCTCCTTTATTCCAGGATCATCCCAGGTTCAAGGATCCTCCTTCGTTCCAGGATCATCCCAGGTTCAAGGATCCTCCTTTGTTCCAGGATCATCCCAGGTTCAAGGATCCTCCTTTGTTCCAGGATCGTCCCAGTTTCAGGGATCCTTCCAGATGCCAGGATCCTTGAGGAGTTTGCAAACAGGAAGTTCCGATGTCCATCAAGGAGATTTTATTCCGATGCAGACCATTGCTTCTACTGGCCCTTCGATCATTCCAGAGTCTCAACAATATGGGTTCACATTTGGTGTTCCTAATTTGAACCCGACGGGAGGTAACACTTTTAATAACTCTCTTATAACTAACCATGGATTCATGCAGGATACAGGTATCAACCATGCCATGGCCAGAGAGTTGCAAAATTGAAGGATATGATATCAAGTGTTCCAGGAGTGGTCAAACCTATCCCGGAGATCGCAGATGGAAGCCATAAGATATCTCGTTTTGCACCACCAATTTGTGATGCTGAGATACCCAAAAGGTTCCATGTGCCAACCATGAAGCTATACGATGGTTCGACGGATCCTGAGGAACACATAGCACAATACAGGGAGAGGATGGAGATCAATCCAATTCCAGAAAGGTTAAAGGAAACATGCCTATGCAAGGGATTTGGATCCACTCTTACTGGATCAGCTCTCAAATGGCTGCTAAGTCTCCCCCCCTACTCTATTACCTCTTTTGCTAATCTAGTTAACTTATTCAATAATCAGTTTTCTTGTAGTAGAAAATTTGAACGATTAACTAGTGATCTATATAGGGTAACCCAGGGTCATAATGAATCATTAAGGGATTACATTACCAAGTTTAGTAAAGAATCCTTAGACATTCCCAACTTGGATATAGCCACGGCTGTTGAGGCCTTCAAGATGGGATTGCTTAGGGATTCATTGTTCTATGATGATCTTGTTATGACACCGTGCAGGAACTTAGATGAGGTAAGAACCCGGGCACTCAGGTTCATCCGGCTAGAGGATGACAAGAGGATCCAGGAGAGAATAGCAGGATCCTCAAAACAAGAAAAGCAAGGATCCTCGTTCAAGAACAACAAATTCAAATCCTATAACAGATCTGATAACCAGAACGTGCATGCAGTTGATCAAGAAGAGGATGATGAGGATTATCCTCCAATTTCTGAATATTGTTTTTCTGTTGACAACAATGAACTAATCCTTGCGATGCAGAATCTAGGAGATAAAGCCAGATGGCCTAGAAAAAATGACAGACCGGCTGCAACCAAATATAAATCAAAGTGGTGTGCATACCATGAAGATTTTGGGCATCTAACAGAGGAATGCATTGCATTGAGAAAGGAAATTGGATACTTGTTGAGCAAGGGGCATTTAAAAGAATTGCTGGGTAGAAAAAAGTCAAGGACTCAGGATCCTGAGAGGATCCCTGAAAAAGCTCCGGCCCCTCCAGCAGATGCACAAGTAATAAACTTTATTTCTGGAGGATCAGACATCTGTGGTACATCCTTCTCAGCAGCTAAAAGGCATGCAAAGGAAGCTAAAATGGATAATGGGGAAAGACCTGTTCGAACATCAAGTGTCTCTGAAGGGAAAGTCATCACCTTTGATGAGGATGATCGTGTTGATATCCAGGATCCTCATCACGATGGTTTAGTTATTACTCTTTTTATTTCTAACCATTTTGTCCGCAGGATCCTTATTGACGAGGAAGCTCAGTGAACATTATCCAGCTTGACGTTCTAAAGAAAATGGGTATCCCTGAATCAGATATCATACCAAGATCCTCCGTGCTCGTGGGATTTAGTGGCGAAACCAAGAACACCCTGGGGGATATTAAACTCCCAATTTATGTTGAAGGATTACATAATTATCAAAAATTTTGTGTTATTGACTGTTTATCTTGTTGTAATGTTATCCTTGGTAGGCCCTGGATACACGATATGAAGGCAGTCCCATCTACCTACCATCAATGTGTGAAGCTCCCTAGTCCTTGGGGAATAGTCAAGATTGATAGTGATCAGCAGGAGGCTAAGGATTGCTACACTTCATCAATGAAACCAGCCTCGAGATTAAGGGAGCAATAGCAATCAAAGTATCCTCCAAGGGATGTCTTGGAGGCAAGAGAGCAGGATGTGGTAGAAATCCTCATGGATCCTGATGATCCTGAATCCAAAATCTATATCGGATCAGGGATCCTTGGCAAAATGAAAGAAGATCTCGTATCCTTCCTCAGAAGAAGGAAGACTACCTTTGCATGGAAGCATGAGGATATGACAGGTATATCTAAGGATATTATCACTCATAAACTTGGCATTGACAGGTCATTCAAACCAATCCATCAAAAAAGGAGGAAGTTTGCACCGGAAAGAAATGCCATTATCCAGGAAGAGGTAGAGAAATTGCTCCGAGTAGGTATGATTAGAGAGGTCAAGTATCCAAGATGGCTAGCCAATGTGGTTGTTGTTCAAAAGAAAAATGGAAAGTGGAGGGTATGTATCGATTTCACAGATTTAAATAAGGCATGTCCCAAGGATCCTTTCCCATTACCCCACATTGATTCCATGGTGGATGCAACGGCGGGTCATGAACTGTTGACTTTTATGGATACTTCATCTGGATTTCAACAAATTCAGATGGAACCATCTGATCAAGAGGATACGGCTTTTATGACTCCAACTGGTATATATATTGTTATATTCCTATGCCGTTTGGATTAAGGAATGCAGGTGCAACATATCAAAGGCTGCTGAATATGATGTTCAAGGATCAGATTGGACAAACTATGGAGGTTTACATAGATGATATGGTAGTAAAATCCGTAAAAGCTGAGGATCACCTAAGGGACTTGGAGGAAGCATTTGATATCCTTGACAAATATAACATGAAACTTAATCCTTCAAAGTGTCACTTTGGTGTTAAAGCAGGTAAATTCTTAGGATACATGGTGACCAAGAGAGGCATTGAAGCTAGCCTGGAACAAATCAAAGCCTTAGTGAATATCAAATCTCCTGCCAATGCTAAGGATGTCCAAAGGCTAACAGGCAGGATAGCAGCTTTGAACAGATTTATATCCAAATCCTCAGAGAAGTGCAAAGAATTCTATGATATCCTAAGGAAGAACAAGAAATTTGAGTGGACTGAGAAGCATGAAAATGCCTTACGAGCTCTCAAAGATTACCTATCCTCAGCCCCGGCCTTGATGAAACCAGAGAAAGGAGATGTGCTATCCTTGTATCTTGCAGTATCCTCAAAAGCAGTAAGTGCAGTCCTTGTTAAGGATCATGAAGGTACACAACATCCTGTCTATTATGTAAGTAAGAGTTTACTTGATGCCGAATCCAGGTATTCACATCTTGAAAAGCTTATTCTTGCATTAATTATGGCATCTACTAAGTTGAGACATTATTTTGAAACTCATGTTATTGTTGTTAAAACTAATTTTCCCATTAAGAATGTCCTCAGGAAACCAGAGATGTCAGGAAGGATGGCTAAGTGGGCAGTGAAGCTTAGTGCCTATGATTTAAGATATGAGCCTAGGACAGCCATCAAATCCCAAGCATTGGCCGACTTTGTGGCTGATTTCAGTAGTGATTTACAAAAAGAAGCTGAGTTAGAAGTCCAGCAGCTAGAGGAAACCAAGGATCCTTGGATACTCTATACTGATGGATCCTCAAACGTCAAAGGCATAGGGCTTGGTATACTACTAAAATCGCCCCAGGGGGACATAATACCCCACTCTATAGCTTGTGAGTTCCAAACCACTATTAATGAGGCCGAGTATGAAGCCTTGATTGCTGGTTTGCAAAGTGCTAAGCATGTGGGGATCAGGTACCTTGAGGTACATGTAGATTCATTATTAATTACAAATCATTTTAATGGATCCTATGCTGTTAAAGGTGAAAAGCTAACCAAATATTTAGAGATAGTCAAAGAGTTGGCACTCTCTTTTGTTTCCTTCAGTTTGACACAGGTACCAAGGGAAGAAAATACAGAAGCTGATGCATTGGCTAACTTAGGATCATCCTTGAAGATCCCGGAGGATATAAGTATCCCCATTATCCATATCTTGGCTCCTGCCATCGAGGATCATGTGGCCATGGAAATAGGGGAGGATTCTGTAATTATCCCTAGTGAGGATACTCAATCTTATCCAGGATCAGGATCATGGATCTCTCCAATCATGAGATACTTACAACACGGAGAGATTCCTACGGGAGAAAATCCAAGGGCTTTCAAAATTAAGGTATCTCAATTCACAATCTTAAATAATATGTTGTATAAGCGATCTCTTGTGTCACGGCCCCGACCCGGTTTGAACCGTTTCAGGAGCCGCGGGACAGGAACCCCGTGGTATTTTAATTTAGGCGACAGCGGAAGTCTTTTCAAAACAGGATCTTTCAATAATTCAAACTGCTCGTTAGGGATAAATTCCCGAAAATTACAATACTGTGATTTCTCAAGGAAATCTTTATTTTCAAAACATGTTCATTTATTTATTTACATTGAGCCACTTTTCTAAGCTGGGAGTGCTACACGGCACTTTTCTTTGCTCATACCATATCACCTGAAACATGTTTGAAAAAGGTTTTGTCAGCAGGGAAATACTGAGTGAATCATTCATTTTACTGAAAACGACACATTTGTTATAATCTACAGTATTAAGGGGAATTACAATGTTTCTGATATCAAACCAACTACCCACAGTATTTGTCACTCGACCATCCATTGGCTAGCCCATTTGTCCAATGGTGTCTGTGACTGTGGTCAGATCACCCCTTGGCTAACTCGTTGTCCAAGTGTGACGGGAAATAAGTAATGTATACAAAACCCCACATACCGGCTGTATTTTGGTGATTACATAGACTTAATCCCTGTAATTATAACTTTGGAAAATAATTTGGAGTTTTGTAAAACAGTTGATAAAAAAAGAGAATGACTCACATTGCAGATTTACGAGCAGAGTATAAGCTTTACTGATTAGCCTTTTAACCTAATTTAAATAACAATGCATACACAAACGGGATTAGTAACTAATTCAGCAGTTACGTCAATTCACGAGATTAAACTCTCACAACTATTATCAAGTGCGATACTTAACAATTCAAAGGATTCACAACGAATGACAGAGCATAGTCCGAATTCGAACAGCACTCAAACATTCAAGTCGAAATCACAATGAATAACAAAGTACAAGCTCAATTTGAGCAGCACTCGGACAATCGTTGGATAGTTATAATCGATCGGGCGTTGAATCGTAATAGAGATCGAGTTATTACCCTGATTGCGGCAGCACCTCGTGATCGTGTGTGTGTTTATTTGTGATATAACAGTGATAATTCGACGTCTACAGAAGCTATTCACGTCGTTCCAAGTCCCCTGTTCAAGTCCCAAGGTCGGCTATTTATAGCCAAAATTTGGCCTTGCTTACGGACCGTTAGCCTGATCCCTTACGGTCCGTAAGGGATACCTATAGACCCTAGACTTGCCATGCACGGGAGTAGCTTGCATGAATCAATATTTTCAACCAATCAGAAGTTTGCAACGTTTATATTAAGATAATTATCAACTAGGGTTTACCCCCCTCGAGTTTTAGGGGCCCTGATCCTGATTCTGATTGTTCTGAAAATTTTAGGGCTAGTGCAGAATTAATTGGGTGTCTTAATTAGGGTTTTCTTATTAACTAATTATTGTCCCAATTATTGATTTTATTGGCAGTTGTTACATCCTCCCTACCTTGAGAAAAATCTCGTCCTCGAGATTTACTGAAATAGATGAGGATACTTTCGCTTCATCTCTGATTCCAGTTCCCAAGTATATTCTGGTCCTCTCTTGGATTCCGATTTGACTTTGACCAACACCAGTCGTTTATGTTTGAGAAACTTAATTTTCCGATCTTCTATTTGTAGGGGTTTCTCTACGAATTTCAGTTTTTCATTTACCTCTATATCTTGAAGAGGTACTACCAGGGATTCGTCTGATAGACATTTCTTGAGATTGGATACATGAAACACATCATGTACTCCAGCTAATTCTTCTGGTAGTTGTAAACGATAAGCTACTGGTCCTATTCGTTGGATTACTGGGAATGGTCCAACATATCTGGGACTCAGTTTTCCTTTCTTACCGAATCGTACTACTCCTTTCCAAGTAGAAACTTTCAAAAGTACTTTGTCTCCGACTCGGAATTCTAACGGCTTACGGCGATTGTCTGCATAGCTCTTCTGACGATCTCTAGCAGTCTTCAGTCTTTCCTTGATTTGCGATATCTTGTCAGTAGTTTCTTGCACAATCTCTGGACCCGATAATTGACTTTCTCCTATTTCTGCCCAACATACTGGAGTTCTGCACTTGCGTCCATACAGTGCTTCGAATGGAGCAGCTTCGATGCTCGAATGATAACTATTGTTATAAGAGAATTCAATTAATGGTAAATGGCTATCCCAATTACCACCAAAGTCAATTACACACGCTCGGAGCATGTCTTCCAGGGTTTGTATCGTCCTTTCACTTTGTCCGTCCGTTTGAGGATGATATGCGGTACTCAATTTAAGTCGAGTTCCCATTGCTTCTTGGAAACTTGTCCAGAAACGGGAAGTAAAACGACTATCTCTATCCGATACAATGGAGAGTGGGACTCCATGTAAGGATACTACTTCATCTACATACAACTTGGCTAACCTTTCCATGCTAAAGGTTTCCTTCATTAGTAGAAAATGAGCTGATTTGGTTAATCGATCCACAATTACCCAAATAGCATCATTACCTTTTCTGGTTCTGGGTAACTTAGTAACAAAATCCATTGTTATGAGTTCCCATTTCCATACAGGCATTTCTAACTGTTGTAGTAGTCCTGAAGGTTTCTGATGTTCGGCTTTAACTTGTGAACAGGTTAAACACTTAGATACGTATTCGGCTATATCCTTTTTCATTCCTATCCACCAAAAATTATTTCTTAAATCCTGGTACATCTTATTATTTCCTGGATGTACAGTATACCTAGATTTATGAGATTCTTCTAAAATTTTATTTCTTAATTCTCCTTGCTTAGGTACCCAAATTCGTTTCTTGTGGAATCTCCAAATTCCATCTTTTCCTTGTTCTAATTCCTTTAGGTAACTTTTCATTCCTTCGGCATCGTCCTTGATTGCCGTTTCTTGAATTTTCTTTATTTGTTCCATTAAATCTAATTGTAGATTTAACCTAAGAGCACGGACTCGCTTTTGCTTTTCATGATATTTACGACTTAAGGCGTCTGCGACTACGTTCGCTTTTCCTTCGTGATACTGAATATCACAGTCGTAATCACTTAAGATTTCCATCCACCTTCTTTGCCTCATATTTAACTCTTCTTGCCCAAATATATACCTTAAACTCTTATGGTCCGTATAGATAGTAAATTTACTTCCATACAGATAATGTCTCCAAATTTTAAGGGCAAAAATTATGGCTCCCAACTCTAGATCATGAGTTGTATAATTTTCTTCGTGCTTTTTCAATTGCCTAGAGGCATACGCAATTACCTTTTTGCGTTGCGTCAACACACATCCATATCCTAATTTTGAAGCATCACAGTATACTTCAAAATCCTCGGTTCCTTCGGGTAAAGCTAAAATTGGAGCATTTGTCAATTTGTGTTTTAGAATCCTAAAAGCTTCCTCTTGTCTAGATCCCCATTCAAACTTAACGGCTCTACAGGTTAGCTTAGTTAAAGGTACAGCTATCCTAGAGAAATCTTTAATAAATCGTCTATAATATCCAGCTAATCTTAGAAAACTTCTGACTTCCATAGCCGTTCGTGGAGCTTTCCAATTCGTGATTGCTTCTATTTTAGCAGGATCTACGTGAATTCCTTCGTGATTCACCATATGACCTAAAAATTGCACTTCTTGTAGCCAGAATTCGCACTTTGAGAATTTGGCATAAAGCTTTTCCTTTCTTAACAAAGTTAAGAGTGTATGCAAGTGCTCACAATGTTCCTCCTGATTTTTGGAATAAATGAGTATATCGTCAATGAAAACGATCACAAATTTATCCAAGTATGGTTTACAGATCCTATTCATCATGTCCATAAATGCAGCTGGAGCATTTGTTAATCCAAAGGGCATGACTGTAAACTCATAATGACCATACCTAGTTCTGAAAGCAGTTTTAGGTATGTCCTCCTCTTGTACTTTCAACTGGTGATATCCAGATCTTAAATCTATTTTAGAGAAATACCTAGCTCCTTGTAATTGATCAAAAAGATCATCAATCCTAGGTAATGGGTATCGATTCTTAATTGTAACCTTATTCAATTCCCTATAATCGATACACATTCTCATTGATCCATCTTTCTTTTTCACAAACAACACTGGTGCACCCCAAGGGGATGAACTAGGTTGTATGAATCCTTTGCTTAGTAATTCATCTAACTGCTTTTTCAATTCTAGCATTTCAGTAGGTGCTAATCGATAAGGTGTCTTAGCTATTGGTGCAGTACCTGGAATTAAATGAATTCTAAACTCTACTTCCCTATCAGGTGGTAAACCAGGTAATTCTTCTGGAAAAACATCTGGGTATTCTGAAACTATAGGGATGTCCTGGAGTTCCTTACTTTTAGTGTTAATGATTACAGAAATCATATACACCATTTCTTGTTTCCTCAAATAACTAGCCAATTTCATTACTGAAATGAATTTCAGTGGCTTCCGAGGTCTATCTCCTGTAATTAGAATTACTTCTCCTGTGGGAGTACGGATTTCTACAGAATTCTTATCACACAGGATTCGGGCATGGTTGGCTATTAACCAATCCATTCCTAATACCACATCGAATCCGGCTAACTTCATAGGTAACAGGTTTGCAGAAAACTTATGACCTAACAATTCTATTTTTACTTCTTTCAAAATCTTGTCTATGTTGACAGAATTTCCATCTGCCGTTTCAACAGTAAAGATCTGCCTAAGGGTATTTAGAGGTAGGTTAAGAGCTTGGCAGAATGCAGTATTAATGAAACTTTGGTTTGCACCTGAATCAAATAATACTTTTGCATAGACGTTATGCACTAAGAACGTACCCGCTATCACGTCTGGAATGAGTTCGGCTTCTTGAGTGGTCAGCTGGAATGCGCGAGCATTTTTCTTAGTAGTTCCTTCAGTCGTTTTAGCTTACTGTCTGCTGGTTTAGCTAACTTAGGGCATTCAGACTGGAAATGTCTTGTTTCTCTGCAGTTATAACAAACTTTTGTTTTCTTTCTGCAGTCTTCTTCCCGATGTCCTTTCGCCTTGCAGAAGTTGCAAAATATATTGCACTGTCCATAGTGTTTCTTTTTGCAATTTCTACAGAAAGGAGGTGACGAGTATTGCCCGGTTCCTCTTTTCTTGAATTTATTGCTATTATTACCCACGCGAAATCCTTGGGTAATCTTCTGAGCCAATTCCTTCTTGCGATCTTCCTCTCTGGTGCGGACTAATTCATCAGTTAAGGTATTAGCTAATTCCACAGCATCGTCAATCGTGCGTGGTCTCGCAGCTTTAACGATGTTACGGATTTCTCTGATTAATCCCCAAATATAACGGGAAATAAGTATCGGTTCTGGCGAAGCCAGGGAAGGTACCACTCTCGCATATTCGAAGAATGTCGAAGTATATCCTCGACAGTCTACACCTAGCATACGATGACTCAGGAACTTGTTTGCCATTTGTTCCTTCTCGTATTCGGGAAAGAATTTTCTTTCGACAAGACTCTTAAATTCTTCCCAATTCATCGCATAGGCCACCCTTCTTCCTTTTGCTTGTAGCACCGTGTTCCACCATTCTAATGCCCCTTCTTTGAACAAGTTTGATGCATACATCACTTGATCTTCTTCAGCACATTTACTTATCGCAATTACTGCCTCGGTTTTCTCTAACCAACGCAGTGTTGCAGTTGCCCCTTCATTACCTGCAAATTCTATGGGTTTACAGGCAAGAAATTCTTTGTAAGTGCAACCAGGCGTTGCAGCTTTCATTTTCTTAGGGAGTGGGGCTTGTTGCGGATCATGATCGTCATGATTGCAGCCTCCATTTATGCTGTTACTGCCGTTATCTTCCGGAATACGTTTACTAGGAATTAATTGTGGTTCGGCAGGTTTCTGAACAGCAGCCACGATTTCTGGAATAGCATTGGCTATCCCTTGAGCAATAAAGTGTTCAATATCTTGTCTAGTTATATATTGATCTTCCTGATTTTGCTCAGACTGATTTACTTCATTTACTGGTTCATTATTAGCGTTTTCCATCTGCTAATTAGAAATTATTAATGTCTAATTATTAATATTAAAATCACAGATATATACACAGAAAACACATAGATCAGCATAACATGCAAGCATAGTCAAAATTGTCGATGCCTCGACTTCTGATTTGTTTTATATATTATCCCTGCTTCAATACACACTTTTTATCTTACAGTGTTTTATTGCCCATTTTACAGAATCAGTTTTACTATATTAGTTATAATACAAACAAACTTTTCCAACCCTTCCTATCTTTTGGTCCACTGGCAGTTTCAGTAACGACGTTCCCTCTCGTCGTACTTCCAAGAAATCTGCTCCCCCATTTCTCGGATCCTATTCCCGGTGCCTATCAGTTCTTCACCAAACTGACGTAGCTCAGCTAAATTTTCATAGCTCATTGGCGGATTAGGGATAGGTTCTGGATCAAACTGTGGGAGAAAACTATAGGGACTATTAACTATATTTTGGAATTGCCAGTCATTGGTCCACCATTCCTCCATTTGGCCTAATGGTCGGGTGTGAACTAGTGGGTCTGGAATAGCTGGTCCTAGGTTTATTGGGAATTGGGCTGTAGCAGGATAAGAGAAAAGATTATCGTTGATAGGCTCTAGAACATCACAATTATCCAGTAGGCGGTCTATTTCGTCCTGGAATGTGATTTCCTCAGACTGTTTAGAGCTTTCTCCGATCTCTATCCCTTTTTGCTTTAGGTCTATCCCTATTTCTGCTGGCTTGGAACTTTCTCCGGTTTCTATTTCTTTTCCCTTGCTCACACTCACAGGATTTTCTATCTTAGGGAGTCTCCTAGGTTTCCTTCTACGCACTTTTCGCCACCCTACATATCTTCTCTTCTTTTTAGGTTTGGCTTCTTCCAGCGGTGGAGCTTGGAATTCCAGAGGTTCCTCTATGTCAGCAATGTAACCAGTGAAGTTGTGGGAGACTTCAATCGGCACATGATAGAGGTTGAGATTCTGAAATGCTTCCGACATCTCATTCATGTTGTACGGCATATATGCAAAATGCACAAAATGCTAAGTTAAAACTTTGGAACAAAGCTTAACAAATAAACATTTTTATTGCACACCAGTTTGTACAACATACAGCAAACAGAACACATTCAGATCTATTTATTTATTTACTAGGAAGTAAATATTTCTAGGTTTAAAGTTTAAAGATTTGCATTTTCTGCTACAGTGGCGAGCAGATATAGATTTGCCCATTTTTCATCTAAGTTATTTTCCCCTGGTGGATTATTATTAATTTCCTGAATTTCTGGGTTAAATCTCACTCTCTTGGTTCGGGGTTTCTTTTTCTCTTGACATTTTCTAAGGATTGAATTCCTTTTCTCCGGTGTAAGTGGGTTTTCATAATTTGCCTTACGGACAAAGATTCCCTCTTCTAAATTGGTGGGAGATTTGGAGGAAGAGGTTCCCTGTTCTTTAGGGGTACTATCTAATTTGCGATAGATAGCAGAAATCTTTTGTTTACCCATACTGTAATTTTAACAATTAATCAGTTAATAAGCATATATTCACAGAATAACAAATAAAACTTTCCTAATTAACATAGTGAGCTTAATCAGTAAGCTTAAAACAGTGGCTCTGATACCACATTTTCCTGTCACGGCCCCGACCCGGTTTGACCCGTTTCAGGAGCCGCGGGACAGGAACCCCGTGGTATTTTAATTCAGGCGACAGCGGAAGTCTTTTCAAAACATGATCTTTCAATAATTCAAACTGCTCGTTAGGGATAAATTCCCGAAAATTACAATACTGTGATTTCTCAAGGAAATCTTTATTTTCAAAACATGTTCATTTATTTATTTACATTGAGCCACTTTTCTAAGCTGGGAGTGCTACACGGCACTTTTCTTTGCTCATACCATATCACCTGAAACATGTTTGAAAAAGGTTTTGTCAGCAGGGAAATACTGAGTGAATCAT
Organism: Helianthus annuus; assembly: GCF_002127325.2. Taxonomy (NCBI): domain Eukaryota; kingdom Viridiplantae; phylum Streptophyta; class Magnoliopsida; order Asterales; family Asteraceae; genus Helianthus; species Helianthus annuus. The sequence goes on along the minus strand of NC_035446.2, from coordinate 143,526,305 downwards.
TCATTTTACTGAAAACGACACATTTGTTATAATCTACAGTATTAAGGGGAATTACAATGTTTCTGATATCAAACCAACTACCCACAGTATTTGTCACTCGACCATCCATTGGCTAGCCCATTTGTCCAATGGTGTCTGTGACTGTGGTCAGATCACCCCTTGGCTAACTCGTTGTCCAAGTGTGACGGGAAATAAGTAATGTATACAAAACCCCACATACCGGCTGTATTTTGGTGATTACATAGACTTAATCCCTGTAATTATAACTTTGGAAAATAATTTGGAGTTTTGTAAAACAGTTGATAAAAAAAGAGAATGACTCACATTGCAGATTTACGAGCAGAGTATAAGCTTTACTGATTAGCCTTTTAACCTAATTTAAATAACAATGCATACACAAACGGGATTAGTAACTAATTCAGCAGTTACGTCAATTCACGAGATTAAACTCTCACAACTATTATCAAGTGCGATACTTAACAATTCAATGGATTCACAACGAATGACAGAGCATAGTCCGAATTCGAACAGCACTCAAACATTCAAGTCGAAATCACAATGAATAACAAAGTACAAGCTCAATTTGAGCAGCACTCGGACAATCGTTGGATAGTTATAATCGATCAGACGTTGAATCGTAATAGCGATCGAGTTATTACCCTGATTGCGGCAGCACCTCGTGATCGTGTGTGTTTATTTGTGATATAACAGTGATAATTCGACGTCTACAGAAGCTATTCACGTCGTTCCAAGTCCCCTGTTCAAGTCCCAAGGTCGGCTATTTATAGCCAAAATTTGGCCTTGCTTACGGACCGTAAGCCTGATCCCTTACGGTCCGTAAGGGATACCTATAGACCCTAGACTTGCCATGCACGGGAGTAGCTTGCATGAATCAATATTTTCAACCAATCAGAAGTTTGCAACGTTTATATTAAGATAATTATCAACTAGGGTTTACCCCCCTCGAGTTTTAGGGGCGCTGATCCTGATTCTGATTGTTCTGAAAATTTTAGGGCTAGTGCAGAATTAATTGGGTGTCTTAATTAGGGTTTTCTTATTAACTAATTATTGTCCTAATTATTGATTTTATTGGCAGTTGTTACATCTTGCAGGACCATACTTGAGATGCATTGAGGATCCTGAAGTCCAAGAAGTTTTAAAAGACTTTCATGAAGGAGATTGTGGAAACCACACTAGGGGCAGGGCATTGTTCTCAAGGATCCTAAGGACAGGATACTACTGGCCAACCATGAAAAGGGATGCTGTGGAATATGCTAAGAAATGTGATCCTTGTCAGGGACACAGCAATATCCTTCATCAGCCGGCTGAATTTCTACATCCTATATCCTCCTCTTGGCCATTTATGAGGTGGAGGATGGATATAGTTGGTAAGCCCCCTAAGGCACCTGGTGGAAAAGTGTTCATGCTAGCCATGACTGATTACTTCTCCAAGTGGATAGAAGCTGAAGCTTTTGCCCAAGTCAGAGAAAAGGAAGTTATATCCTTCATTAAAAGAAATATTATAACTAGATTTGCTATTCCTTCTGAAATTATATGTGATAATGGTTCCCAATTTATTGGGGGCAGAACTACTAACTTTTGTGACAGCTGGGGGATTAAGATGATAACATCAACACCAGTCCACCCACAAGCTAATGGTCAAGCAGAATCATCCAACAAGATCATCATCAACAATTTGAAGAAGAAGCTTGGATCCAAGAAAGGGAAATGGGCAGAAGAATTACCTTATGTGCTTTGGGCTGATAGGACAACCCCTAAGAATGCTACTGGTCAAACACCATTCTCTTTGGTATTTGGGGCAGAATCAGTAATCCCAACAGAAATGGTGGTTCCAACTGCTAGAACAAGTACCCGTGATCCTGAGGAAAATGATGAGAACCTGGCTCAAGACCTGGATACTATTGAGGAAATCAGGGATCTGGCTAGGATAAGGATGGCTAGTTATCAACAAAGAATGGCTGGTGCTTACAACAAAAATGTTAGGATCAGGAAATTTCAGATTGGTGATATGGTATTAAGGAAAGCATTTCAGAATACAACCAATCCTGCTGATGGAAAATTGGCACCAAAGTGGGAAGGCCCTTATTTGATTGAAGCTGAAGCAGGAAAGGGGGCATATAGATTGCTGACCATGGAAGGTGATTTGTTACCAAGAGCTTGGAATGTTGTCCATTTGAAGAAATATTTCATGTGAGCAGGATCCTCTTGGCACGTATGATCCTTACATTAGGAGTATCCTTGAAGGATCCTTAAAGCGTCAATGATCCTTGCTCTGGTAGTCCTAATCTTGAACTATTTCATTTCCTTATTTTCTCATATAAGGATAAGGATCATGTGTCCTTTATCCATCTCTCACATGATTCTGAGTTTTGAAAGTTCAGGTATTCTTAGCATAATGTTGATTATCTACAGAAGCAATCCAGATCCTTGGGTTTAACCCCAGTTATTTGGGCTTGACCCCAGTTTCGCCTGTAGCGCATGATGATCCTGGTATAGTTCAAGGCATTGGGACAAGTACTCGCTTTAGGGGCTGATAATTCCATTGTACTGGCTATACCAAGGATCCTACGTATAATGGTAGACGTACCATACATCCGTTCCTAAGGTTTCTAACGTTTTCACGTTAGCTAAGGTTTTGGCATTTTCATGTCACTAAGTTTGGATAAGTCGCCAGTTAGGGTCATACTCTAGTTTACAAACGATCCTTGGGCTTGTCCCCAGTTATCCTTGGGCTTGTCCCCAGTTATCCTTGGGCTTGTCCCCAGTTGCTAACTCTTATCTAATATTGGCTTAGTCCCAAGTTATGCTCTATTTCAGGTCCTTAAAGTTAAACAACTAAGGATCCTTGATCCTTATTTCTCTCTAAGGTTTATCTTATAGTTATCCTGATTATGGTTAGGATCCTAACTTGGATCCTCAGGTATGATCGTTAACTATTTTTATCTTGTTCATTGTTTATTTGAATAACCCTTATACTTTAACAACTGAACTTATGATCCTTAAAACATATATTACTTTTTGGGATTTTTCAACTATAGGATATTTGATCATGGATCATATCCTAAATGTTTTCAGTTTGGCTTATTCAAAATTGCTTGTTTAATAAGTGCACATCAAAACAATTGAAAATTAAAGGAACTAAAAGGACAATAACACAGGATAAGCGACAAAAGATTAAGATTTTATTTATTAACAAAAAGACTAACCCTTCAAAGGTTGTCAAAATTACCTACCCCGAGCCTCTACCAGCAATACGTGGCCCGTCCGCTGGGTAGGTAAAGGGTGTCCATGATAATAGGTTCAAAGTAATGCAGGGATATAAAGGCGGCATGATCACAATGGCTTCATCCCCCAAACAGAGGATCCCTCCACCATTTGCAATCCTACCTATTGTCTGAAGGATCCTAGATCCTTAAACCTAAAACTATTGTTCGAAATACAAACCATCAAATTGTTCAACAAAACAAACCACCATCAAACAAAAAATTGGGCTCCGGCTATGTCTAGAAGTTTCCATCATCGCCCAATCCTGCAGCCTAAACCTTTGCTGCATCACCACCTCCGGCTCCACTTGCTTCACCTCCTTCACCCTTGCCTCCAGCCTCAATGGTCAGGATCTCTTCAGCCTCTTCTTCATCCTCCAGTTCAGCCAGCCTTGCTTTCCAGCCCTCCACATCCCGGGTGCTCTTGTCAAAAGCAGGATCCTGAGCTTCCAGGGCCATTTGCAGTTTGGTCTTGTACATTGCTATGGCGGCGGAGACCTTGGCATCCTCGGTGATCTCATGCCTCTCATAGTCAAAGTTGATCAACACCTTGGCCGTCTCGTTTCTGGCGTTCTGGAGATCCTTCTGAAGATCAGCAATCTTGAGGTCCTTTAGCACTGCAACCTGTTGAAGATCAGCAATCTTACTATCCTGATCCTCAACATGGCCAACATAGCCCTCAATCTCAGCAAATTTTTGCAAAGAGGGTAGAGGATAATGTCAGAACCAAATGATCCTCATGTCAGCAGGATATAAGAGCAGGGATGGTGATCCTTACCTCATTGAAGTAGTCAAGGAATTGTTGGCGGATCAAGGGGAGACCTTGCAGATCCTCAGCTTCGGAGGCCTTTCTCTTCTTGCCTCCCTTTCCTTTGAGGGGTGCCTTTGGGATCGAAGCTGACGGGCTGGTAGGAGCTTTTCTCTTGGAGGATCTGACGGTGGTGAGATCAGTGACACTGAACTTTGATGCAGACTTGGTGGATTTTCCAGCACCTACACAACCAAAACAAGATAAGTATCTTAATCTCACTTGTATTTCATTATTTATTTTTTAAGCAAAGATACTTACTTGACATTATCACAGAACCTGAGGATACTTCCTGAGAATCTTGGGTGGTTGTCTTGAAAGATCTTGTTTCAGGATCAAGCCTCTTGAACGCAGCAAGTCTCTCTTTGGCAGCAGGAGTCAATCTGAGGTGTGAAACGGAGATAACTGCACAACAAGAAAGCAAAAGGATGTCAGTAATTCTCATATTAAAGGATGAGTTCTCTGGTGATCCTTCTCAGGATCCTCCATCCTACCATGGGTAGCCCACTTCCTGGGTAGATCCTTCCCATCAGGGATAGAATCTCTCTTGACAAAAAAGAAACGCCGCTTCCAGTTGGTATCATTTTTGGTAGCTTTGAAGATTGGGTGTTCTTCACCAGGTTTACGTTTGAACAGATAACGATGGGAACCAAAGGTAGTGAGATCATACAATTCTCCCAATTCTGCCATTCCTAAGTCTATCCCCTCCTGCTCGATGATCCTTTCAAGGGTGTGCAAAACCCTCCAAATCATCGGCATGGCTTGGATGTAAGATATGCCGGTTAGGGAAAAGAAAGATTGGGTGAAAGCTGGAAAGGGATATGTGTAACCTATGGTGAACGGGGTAACAGGAAACGCAACCCAGTTATCAGAAATATGATCACTGAGAGTGTTGGGATCAAAGGATTTGAACACTGTGTTCGACGGGAAGCAGTAGCGGATCCTATCAATTTGCGGATCGGAGAAGCAACATCGTTCTTTTACGGAATCTTCAATGATTCCCTGGCTCTTAAGCGGGCTGTTCTTTGTGTGATCCTTAGATGGGGAGTTCCGGAGCAACATTTTGACAGAATAATGAAAGGAAAAGAAAAACAGAGCAAGCAAAGAGAGAAGATGAAGGGGAGAATACCTGTTTGATCTTCGGAATACGGTTATAAAGGGAGTAACTCTGGAATTTAAATGCATACGATCCTATCTCTATCTCCTATTTATAATCATGATTGTGCAAGGTTGTCACTTCTGTGACGTCATAATGCAACGGATAGTTACATATCAACGGCTATATATCCGTTGAGTTAGTTGCAGATAAGATCAAGAAAACATAACTCGTCAATTTTACATATTACTCCTTATATTTTGGGGGCAATTGTTAGGGGAGGATTTTCTAACAATTAGTGATCCTTACTTGTTATCCTAATAGTGATCCTTACTTCTGTGACAGATGGTGATCCTCAGAAGAGCTTCAGGATCAGGATCATGGATCACCCTAAGGATCCTCATACTAACGATTGCTTGGTTATGTTTTATATTGTTTTGCAGGAGTAATAGGCTTGACTTGGTCTTGGCAACGTACCTACGGAATATTCCACGAGTATTTCGCACACGTTTGAATGAAAATGGACGTTGTGGAGAACGTTGGAGCATGGCACAAAAGTCGGATAGTTTGTTAGCTTAGTTAGCTTTCATTTTTAAAGGGGTGACGAGCTATTTTTAGAACACTTAGCCATTTTCAGCTATATACACTCTCGTACAACTGCACTCTTGAAGCTTTCAGCAAACACTTAACAGTTTTCACACACTTTAACACAATTAACCATAGTGATCCTTGTACCTAGCTCGTCACTATCCGAAGTTGTAAACATTTATTGATTTATTTGAGCTTGGTGATCGGTAGTTTCCATCACCCGAGGTTTTTTATGCCGGAGATCATTCATTGATCAAGGGCTTTTTCCTCGTATAAATCCTTGTGTTATTTGTGCAATTTACATCGAAGTGATCCTCATTATTGTTCTTCATTTCAAGCATCATTCCCCATAACTAAGAGTTTGGTTGCATTATCCTCATTAGATTTTTGACCAAAACACTAAGGTTTTGGCATTGTCATGTCACTAAGTTTGGATAGTCGCCATTTAGAGCCATACTACAGTTTACATACGATCCTTGGGCTTGTCCCCAGTTATCCTTGGGCTTGTCCCCAGTTATCCTTGGGCTTGTCCCCAGTTATCCTTGGGCTTGTCCCCAGTTGCTAACTCTTATCTTATGTTGGCTTAGTCCCAAGTTGTGCTCTATTTCAGGTCCTTGAAGTTAAACAACTAGGGATCCTTGATCCTTACTTATCTCTAAGGTTTATCTTGTAATTGTCCTGATCATGGTACTAAGGGTTAGGATCCTAACTTGGATCCTCAGGTATGATCCTTAACTATTTTTAATTCTATTCATTGTTTCTTTGAATAACCCTTGAAATTTGACAACTAAACTTATGATCCTTAAAATATACTACTTTTTGGGATTCTTCGACTATAGGATATTTGATCATGGATCATATCCTAAATATTTTCAATCTGACTTATTCAAAATTGCTTATATAATACGTGTACATCAAAACAATTGAGAATTAAAGAGACAAAAAGGATAACAACACAAGATAAGCGACAAAAGATTAAGATTTTATTTATTAACAAAAAGACTAACCCTTAAAAGGTTGTCAAAATTACCTACCCCGAGCATCTACCAGCAATACGTGGCCCGTCCGCTGGGGTAGGTAAAGGGTGTCCATGATAAAAGGTTCAAAGTAGTGCAGGAATATAAAGGCGGCAGGATCACAATGGCTTCATCCCCCAGACAGAGGATCCCTCCACCATTTGCAATCCTGCCTATTGTCTGAAGGATCCTAGATCCTTAATCCTAAAAACTATTGTTCAGTACAAACCATCAAATTGTTCATCAAACAAAAAAAAATTGGGCTCCGGCTATGTCTAGAAATTTCCATCATCGCCCAATCCTGCAGCCTAAACCTTCGCTGCATCACCACCTCCGGCTCCACTTGCTTCACCACCTTCACCTTTGCCTCCAGCCTCAATTGTCAGGATCTCTTCAGCCTCCTCTTCATCTTCCAGTTCAGTCAGCCTTGCCTTCCAGCCCTCCACATCCCAGGTGCTCTTGTCAAAGGCAGGATCCTGAGCTTCCAGGGCCATTTGCAGTTTCGTTTTGTACATTGCTATGGCAGCGGAGATCTTGGAATCTTCGGTGATCTCATGCTTCTCGTAGTCAGCATTAACCAGCACCTTGGCCGTCTCATGTTTGGCATCCTGGAGTTCCTTCTGAAGATCAGCAATTTTGAGATCCTTTAGCAATGCAACCTGCTGGAGATCGGCAATCTTCCTATCTTGATCCTTAACATGGCCAACGTAGTCCTCGATTTCGGCAAATTTCTGCAAAGGGGATAAAGGATAAGGTCAGGACCAAGTGATCCTCATATCAGCAGGATATATCAGCAGGATATGGGAACAGAGACAGTGATCCTTACATTGTTGAAGTACTCGAGGAATTGGTGGCGGATCAGAGGCAAACCTTGCAAATCCTCAGCATCGGAGGCCTTTCTCTTCTTGACTCCTTTTCCTTTGAGGGGTGCCTTGGGGACTGAAGCTGTCGGGCTGGTAGGAGCCTTTCTCTTGGAGGATCTGACGGTGGTGAGATCGGTGACACTGAATTTTGAAGCAGACTTGGTGGATTTTCCAGCACCTACACAACCAAAACAAGATAAGTATCTTAATTTCACTTATATTTCATTATTTATTTGAATTTTTAAGCAAAGATACTGTTTTGGTCAAAAATCACACAAGGATAATGCAACCAAACTCTTTGTAAACGGGGAATGATGCTTGGTATGATGAACAAAGTAAAGGATCACTTGAATGTAAACCGCACAAGTGACACAAAGATTTATACGAGGAAAAAGCCCTTGATCAATGAATGACCTCCGGCATAAAAAACCTCGGGTGATGGAAACTACCGATCACCAAACTTCAATATAACAAACAATGTTTACAACTTTGGATGGTAACGAGCTAGGTACAAGAATTACTATGGTGTAGTATGCTAGTGTGTGTAAGAAATGTGTTGTGTCTTCCGAATGTGGAAGAGTGCTATTTATACAAGTGTGAGTGGTCGTATTTTAGGTAAATAAACTAACTATTAGCTCGTTACCCCTTTAGGAATAGAAGTAAATCTAGCCTAAATTATCGCCCTTAAATTATGCTGAGTTTCCATATCGTCCACAACGTCCGTCTTTGATTATGCATATGCCAAAGTTGTAAAGACGAGTTCCTTGTTTACGTTGCTAAGAGCGGATCCTACTCGAAATTCCTGCAAGATAACATTAAATCCAAGGAGTACAACTGTTAGTATGAGGATCCCTAGGACGGTCCGTGATCCTGATCCTGGAACTCTTCTGAGGATCACTATCTGCCAAAGAATCAAGGATCACTGGTTAGGATCACATGTAAGGATCATAAGTCATAAAAATCCAGCCCTAACAATTGCCCCCAAAATATAAGGAGTAATATTGTAAATAAACGAGTTGTATTTTGTTGATCTTATCCGCAACAAAGTAACGGATAACTAGCCACGGCTAGCCGTTGCAAACCTTACGTCACAGAAGTGACAGCCCTGCAAATCATCATTATAAATAGGAGTTAGAGATAGGATCAATTTGCATTTAAATTCAAGAGAGACTCCCTTTATATTATCGTCCGAAGATCAATTAGGTATCTCTTTTCTTCTTTCTTCCTTCTCTTACTCTGTTTTTCTATCTCTTTCCATCATTCTGCAAAGATGTTGCTCCAGAACTCCCCGCACAAGGATCCTAAGAAGAACAGTCCCTTGAAGGGTCAGGGGATCATCAAGGATTCTCCCACTGAGAGGTGTTGTTTTACCGACTCTCAGATCGACAAAATTCGTCATTGCTTTCCGGCGAACACCCTTTTCAAATCTTTCACTCCTACTGCTTTGAGTGATTTCATTTCTGATACTTGGGTAGCTTTTCCTGTTACTCCGTTCTTGATAGGATATTCGTATCCTTTCCCACAGTTCACTCAATCCCTCTTCTCTCTCACCGGCATCTGCTATATCCAAGCCATGCCCATGATCTGGAGGGTGTTATATACCCTTGAGAGGATCATTGAACAAGAGGGGATAGACCTTGGTATGGCGGAGCTGGCTGAGATGTATGATCTTACCACTTTCGGATCCCATCGCTATTTGTTTAAGCGAAAAACTGGGGAGGATCACCCTGTCTTCAAAGTTACCAAGAATGACACGAACTGGAAGCGACGGTTCTTTTTTGTTAGGAGAGATACCGTCCCTGATGGGGAGGATCTGCCCAAAGAGTGGGCTACTCATGGTAGGATAGAGGATCCTGGAAGGATCATCATAAGACCTGTTCCTTAGGATGAGGATCACTGATATTTTTTTTTTGTTTATTGTGCAGCTATCTCCATCTCTCGTCTGAAGTTGACACCTGCTGCAAAAGAGAGACTTTTGGCCTTCAAGAAGCTTGATCCGGAGACAAGAACTTTCCAGGTTGCTACCCAAGATTCCCAAGAAGTATCCTCTGCCTCTGTCACAATGTCAAGTAAGTATCCTCATTTAGAAAGTAATTCTATGTAGGATTTTCAAGTTTAATTAGAATACTTATCTTATTTTGGTTGTGTAGGTGTTGGAAAACCTTCTAAGTCTGCCTCAAAGTTTGGCATTGATGATCTTGCTAATGTCAAATCTGCAAGGAAGAAGACTCCTGCTGCTAGCCCAACTGCTTCAGCCCCTAAAGCACCTATTAGGGGTAAAGGGAAGAAGAGAAAGGCCTCAGAGGATTTACAGGGCCTGCCCCTGCTCCGCCAACAGTTTCTGGACTACTTCAACGAGGTAAGTGTTAGGGCTGGATTTTTATGACATATAATCCTTACATGTGATCCTAACCAGTGATCCTTATTTCTTTGACAGATAGTGATCCTCAGAAGAGTTCCAGGATCAGGATCACGGACCATCATAGGGATCCTCATGCTAACAGTTGTTTTCATTGGATTTAATGTTATCTTGCAGGAATGTCTAGCAGGATCCGCTCTTAGCAACGTAATCAAGGGACTCGTCTTCACAACTTTGGCATATGCTTAATCAGAGATGAACGTTGTAGAGGATATGGAAACTCAGCATGATTTAAGGGCGATAATTTAGGCTAGATTTACTTTTATTCCTAAAGGGGTAATGAGCTGATAGTTAGTCTATTTACCTAAAATAGGGCCACTCACACTTGTATATATAGCACTCTTCCACATTCGGAAGACACACAACACATTCCTCACACGCTTAGACACAATACTATAGTGATCCTTGTACTCAGCTCGTTACCATCCGAAGTTGTAATCATTATTTGTTATGTTGAAGTTTGGTGATCGGTAGTTGCCATCACCCGAGGTTTTTTATGCCGGAGATCATTCATTGATCAAGGGCTTTTTCCTCGTATAAATCCTTGTGTCACTTGCACATTTCATACTAAAGTGATCCTTTACTTTTTCATCAAACCAAACATCATTAACCGTTTACATAGAGTTTGGTTGCATTATCCTTGTGTGATTTTTTGACCAAAACAGTTTGGCGCCCACCGTGGGGCAATTGGTGCTTCATTCATAAAAAGTTTTTCTGTTGGTGACCATTTCGGAGTGTTGCATGGCTTCGTCGTTGAAGAATACTTCCACAGCGATGTCGGCAGTCAATTCATCTACTGGCATTCCACCTTTGCCTCCACCACCAGCCGGATCTCAGAAAAATGCTGAGAAGAGACCAACTACTATCTCCTCTAAACCATCATCTTCTGCTCTAACTTCTTCTGTTCCCAGTACTAGTGATATATTTACTTTGATTTTGCAGATGAGGGATCGTATGCAGCAGCAGGATGAAACTAATGACAGGATCCTCAGGGAAATCGGAGATCTCAAAAGGCAAAAGAAAACGGCAGAGGATCATTCCCCACTGATGCCCAAATCTTTAAATTTTGATACTCCAATGATTACTTCTCAGCCATCAGAGGTCCCAGACATTCAATATATGGGTGGATCAAGAGGAGTGCATTGCGGCCCAGCAACAATGACTCAGGCATCAAGATCATATTTCCAACCGGCAGGATCCTATACTCAACATATGGGATCCTTCATGAGCTTAGGATCCTCCTTTGTTCTAGGGTCATCCCAGGTTCAAGGATCCTCCTTTGTTCCAGGATCATCCTAGGTTCAAGGATCCCTTCAGATGCCAGGATCCTTGAAGAATTTGCAAACAGGAAGTCTAGATGTCCATCAAGGAGATTTCATTCCAATACAGACCATTGCTTCCACTGGTCCCTCCATCATCCCAGAATCCCAGCAATATGGATTCACATCCGGTGTTCCTAACTTGAACCCAATGGGAGGTAACGCCTTAAATAATTATCTTACCGCTAACCCTGGATTCGTGCAGGATACAGGTATCAACCATGCTATGGCCAGAGAACTGCAGAAGCTGAAGGATATGATCTCAAGTGTTCCAAGGGTAGTCAAGCCTATCCCGGAGATTGCAGATGGAAGCCATAAGGTATCTCGTTTTGCACCACCAATTTGTGATGCAGAGGTACCCAAAAGGTTCCATATCCCTACTATGAAGCTGTATGATGGTACAACGGATCCTGAGGAGCACATAGCACAATACAGGGAGAGGATGGAGATCAATCCAATCCCAGAAAAGTTAAAGGAAGCATGCCTATGTAAAGGATTTGGATCCACTCTTACTGGATCAGCTCTTAAATGGCTGCTAAGTCTTCCCCCTTACTATATTACTTCATTTGCTAATTTAGTTAATTTATTCAATAATCAATTCTCTTGTAGTAGAAAGTTTGAAAGATTGACTAGTGATTTATATAGGGTAACTCAGGGTCATAATGAATCATTAAGGGATTACATAACGAAGTTTAGTAAAGAATCCTTGGATATTCCTAACTTGGATATGGCCACAGCTGTTGAGGCCTTCAAGATGGGATTGCTTAAGGATTCATTGTTCTATGATGATCTTGTTATGACACCATGCAGGAACCTAGATGAAGTAAGAACTCGGGCACTCAGGTTCATCCGGCTAGAGGATGACAAGGGGATCCAGGAGAGACAAGCAGGATCCTCAAAGCAAGAAAAGCAAGGATCCTCTTTCAAAAGCAACAAATTCAAATCCTACCATAGAAATGACAACCAGAACGTGCATGCTGTTGACCAAGAAGAGGATGATGAGGATTATCCTCCGATTTCTGAATATTGTTTTTCCGTTGACAATCATGAACTAATCCTTGCAATGCAGAATCTAGGAGAAAAAGCCAGGTGGCCCAGAAAGAATGACAAACCAACTGGAACTAAAGACAAATCGAAGTGGTGTGCATACCACGAGGATTTTGAGCATTTAACTGAAGAATGTATCGCATTAAGAAAGGAAATTGGATATCTGCTAAGCAAGGGGCATCTAAAAGAGTTGTTGGGAAGAAAAAAGCAAAGGACTCAGGATCCTGAAAGGATCCCTGAAAAAGCTCCAGCCCCTCCGGCAAATGCACAAGTGATCAACTTTATTTCTGGAGGATCAGACATCTGTGGTACATCCTTCTCGGCAGCTAAAAGGCATGCAAAGGAAGCTAAAATGGATAACGGAGAAAGGCCTATTCGAACATCAAGCGTCTCGAAAGGAAAAATTATAACCTTCGATGAGGATGATAGAATTAACATCCAGGATCCTCATCATGATAGTCTAGTCATCACTCTCTTTATCTCTAACCATTTTGTCCGCAGGATCCTTATCGACGGAGGAAGCTCAGTAAACATTATCCAGCTTGATGTTCTGAAGAAGATGGGTATTCCAGAATCAGACATCACACCAAGATCCTCTGTGCTTGTGGGATTCAGTGGAGAAACTAAGAAAACCCTGGGGGACATCAAACTCCCAATCTACGTGGAAGGATTACATAATTATCAAAAATTTTGTGTTATTGACTGTTTATCTTGTTGTAATGTTATCCTTGGCAGGCCCTGGATACATGATATGAAAGCAGTCCCATCCACCTACCATCAATGTGTGAAACTCCCTAGCCCATGGGGAATAATCAAGATCGACAGTGATCAACAGGAGGCTAAGGATTGTTATACCTCATCCATGAAACCAACCTCGAAGCCAAGGGAGCAATAGCAATTACAGTATCCTCCAAGGAATGTCTTGGAGGCAAGGGAACAGGATGTGGACGAAATCCTTTTGGATCCTAATGATCCTGAATCAAAAATCTATATCGGATCAGGGATCCTTAGCAAGATGAAAGAAGACATGATATCCTTCCTCAAAAGAAGAAAATCTACCTTTGCATGGAAATACGAAGATATGACAGGTATATCTAAGGATATTATCACTCATAAACTTGGCATTGACAGGTCAATCAAACCAATCCATCAAAAAAGGAGGAAGTTTGCACCAGAAAGGAATGCCATTATCCAGGAAGAAGTAGAAAGACTACTTCGAGCAGGTATGATCAGAGAGGTAAAATATCCAAAATGGTTAGCCAATGTGGTTGTTGTCCAAAAGAAAAACGGAAAGTGGAGGGTATGTGTCGATTTCACTGATCTGAATAAGGCATGTCCCAAGGATCCTTTCCCATTACCCCACATTGACTCCATGGTGGATGCAACGGCGGGGCATGAACTGTTAACTTTTATGGATGCATCATCTGGATTCCAACAAATTCAGATGGAGCCATCTGACCAAGAGGATACGGCTTTTATGACCCCAACCGGTTTATATTGTTATATTGCCATGCCTTTTGGATTAAGAAATGCAGGTGCAACATATCAAAGGCTGGTGAATATGATGTTCAAAGATCAAATTGGACAGACTATGGAAGTGTACATAGATGATATGGTAGTAAAGTCAAAGAAAGCTGAGGATCACCTAAGGGACTTGGAGGAAGCATTCGATATCATTGATAATTATAACATGAAGCTTAATCCTTCAAAATGTCACTTTGGTGTTAAAGCAGGTAAATTTCTAGGATATATGGTAACTCAGAGGGGCATTGAAGCAAGCCCGGAACAAATTAAAGCATTGGTGAATATCAAATCCCCTGCCAACGCTAAGGATGTGCAAAGGCTAACAGGCAGGATAGCAGCTCTAAATAGGTTCATATCCAAATCCTCAGAAAGATGTAAAGAATTCTATGATATCCTAAGAAAGAACAAGAAATTTGAGTGGACTGAAAAACATGAGAATGCTTTACAAGCCCTCAAAGAATACATGTCCTCAACTCCAGCATTGATGAAACCCGGAAAAGGAGATGTGTTATCCTTATACCTGGCGGTATCCTCAACAGCTGTAAGTGCAGTCCTTGTTAAGGATCATGAAGGTACACAATATCCTGTCTATTATGTAAGTAAGAGTTTACTTGATGCTGAATCCAGGTACTCACACCTTGAAAAACTTATTCTTGCATTAATTATGGCATCTACTAAGCTAAGACATTATTTTGAAACCCATGCTATTGTTGTTAGAACTAATTTTCCAATCAAGAATGTCCTCAGGAAACCAGAGATGTCCGGAAGGATGGCTAAGTGAGCAGTAAAGCTTAGTGCCCATGATATAAGATATGAGCCTAGAACAACCATCAAATCTCAAGCATTAGCAGACTTTGTGGCTGATTTCAGTAGTGATCTACAAAAGGAAGCTGAATTGGAGGTCCAGCAGCTGGATGAGACCAAGGATCCTTGGATACTACATACTGATGGATCCTCAAATGTCAAAGGCACAGGGCTTGGCATACTACTAAAATCGCCACAGGGGGACATAATACCCCATTCCATAGCTTGTGAGTTCCAAGCCACTAATAATGAGGCTGAATATGAAGCCTTAATCGCTGGCTTACAAATTGCTAAGCATATGGGGATCAGGTATCTTGAGGTATACGTGGATTCATTGTTAATCACTAATCACTTTAATGGATCCTATGCTGTGAAAGGTGAAAAACTAACCAAATATTTAGAGATAGTCAAAGAATTGGCACTCTCCTTTGTTTCTTTCAGTTTGTCACAGGTACCAAGGGAGGAAAATACAGAAGCTGATGCATTGGCCAATCTAGGATCATCTTTGAAGATCCCAGAGAATATAAGTATCCCCATTGTTTTGGTCAAAAATCACACAAGGATAATGTAACCAAACTTTATGAAAACGGGGTATGATGCTTGGTTAATTATGAAAATAAATGATCACTTTTGTGATAAAGATGCAAAGACACGATGATTTATACGAGGAAAAAGCCCTTGATCAATAAATGATCTCCGGCATAAAAAACCTCGGGTGATGGCAACTACCGATCACCAACTTCAATATAACAAAAATATGATTACAACTTTGGATGATAATGAGCTGAGTACAAGGATCACTATTGCTTTTGGTGTCTAAGTGTGTGAGAGTTGCGTCGTATGTCGTGTGTGTTCTTCCGAATGAAGAAGAGTGGTATTTATACATGTGTAGGTGACTTATTTTAGGTAAAATGACTAGATATCAGCTCATTACCCCTTTAGAAATAAAGATAATCTAGCCTAAATTGCTGCCCATGAATCAAGCCATGTTTCCATATCCTGTGCAACGTCTATCTCTGATTTAGCTCTTGCCATATTTGTGAAGACGCGTCCCTGGATCATGGTCTTTAGAGCATATCCTGCTAGATGTTCCTGCAAAACAATATTGTATTAAGCGGAAGTGGCCGTTAGTATGAGGATCACCATTATGTCCCATGATCCTGATCCTGAAGTTCTGCTGAGGATCACTGTCTGCCAAAGAAACAAGGATCACTGGTTAGGATCATGTGTAAGGATCACCTATAAAAATCCAGCCCTAACAATTGCCCCCAAAATATAAGGAGTTAATTGTAAATACACGAGTTATATTTTGTTTTGATCTTATCTCTAACGGGCGATTCCGAATAACTAGCCGTTACACATGGACTAGCCGTTGTGATCATTACGTCATAGATGTGATAATCCCTGCAAATCATCATTATAAATAGGAGATAGGGTTAGGATCATTCTGCATTTAAATTCGAGATATCTTCCCTTTATAATCGCTACCGAAGACTGATCAGGTATCCTCTTTTCTTCTCTTTCCCTTCTTCCTTCTCTTTGCTCTGTTTTTTCTACTCCGTCTCTGTTTCTATTCCGTCACAAACATGTTGCTCCGGAATTCTCCACACAAGGATTCCAAGAAGGATAGTCCCCTGAAAGGCCAAGGGATCATTAAGGATTCTCCTACGGAGAGATGTTGCTTTACCGATGCTCATGTAGATAGGATTCGTCATTGCTTTCCGGCGGATGCCGTTTTCAAATCCTTCACATCCACTGCCTTGAGTGATTTTACTTCAGATACCTGGGTGATCTTTCCTGCAACTCCATTTATTATAGGATATTCGTATCCTTTTCCGGCCTTCACCCAATCTTTCTTTTCTCTGACCGGCATATCTTATATCCAAGCTATGCCGATGATCTGGAGGGTTTTGTATACCTTCGAGAGGATCATCGAGCAGGAGGGGATTGATTTAGGGATGGCGGAGCTGGCCACACTTTATGATCTTACCACGTTTGGTTCTCATCGATATTTGTTGAAACGGAAGGCCGGGGAGGATCATCCTGTTTTGAAAGTTACCAAAAATGACACAAATTGGAAGCGTCGTTTCTTCTTCGTGAGAAGGGATTCCCTCCCTGGTGGGAATGATCTGCCCAAGGAGTGGGCTACTCATGGTAGGGTAGAGGATCCTCGAAGGATCACTATCAGCCCTGTCTTATTTGACGAAGATCACTAATATCTCTTTTCCTTTGCAGCTATTTCCATTGCTCATCTCAAGTTAACCCCTGCTGCAAGAGAAAGAGTTTTAGCTTTTAAAAGGCTAAACCCTGAGGCCAGAAGTTTTCAAGTCACCATTCGAGATTCACAAGAAGTATCTTCCGCGTCTGTCACAATGTCAAGTAAGTATCCTTACCAAAAAGTAAAATATTAAATTAGTTAGGAGACTTATCTTGTTTTGATTGTGTAGGTGCTGGGAAATCCGCTAAGTCTGCCAAATCTGCCTCCTTGTTTGGGATTGATGATCTTGCCAAGGTCACGTCTTCGAAGAAGAAGACTTCGGTTGCTAGTCCTTCTGCTTCAGCCCCCAAATTACCCATTAGGGGTAAAGGAAAGAAGAGGAAAGTTTCTGAGGACTTTCAAGGATTCCCCCTTCTCCGTCAGCAATTTCTTGATTCTGTCAACGAGGTCAGGATCACTGCCCCTGTTGGTTATCCTGATGGTTTTTGAGGATCACCCATGTCTGACGTTATATCCTGTTGTTTTTGCAGAAACTTACTGAAATAGAATCTTATGTCAGCCACGTTGAAGATCAGGATCGCCGGATTGCCGACCTTCATCAAATGGGTGTGCTGAAGGATCTCAAGATCACTGATCTTGAGAAGAAGATCCGGGCTGTTAAGGATGAGGCTGTCAAAGCATTGATCAAGTTCGATTATGAGAAGCATGACATTACTCAGGACGCTAAAGTCTCTGCCGCGATAGCTATGTACAAGATACAACTGCAGATGGCCACGGAGGCTCAGGATCCTTCCTTTGATAAGAGCACATGGGATATTGAAGGCTGGAAGGCAAGGCTAGCAGAGTTGGAGGACGACGATGATGTTGAGGATATCCCTATGCTTGAAGGTGGAGATGCTGGTAAGGATCAGGGTGAAGCGAGTGGAGCTGGTGGTGATGGTGCAGCGAAGGTTTGAGCTGCAAGATTGGGCAATGATGGAAACTTCTAGACATAGCCGGAGCCCAATTTTTTTAAATTTTGATAGTAGTTTGTGGTGTTTGAAACAATTATGGTCTGTAATCTTCGAACAATAGTTTCTTAGGGTTAAGGATCCTGGATCCTTTGAACAATGGGTAGGATTGCAAAAGGTGGAGGGATCCTCTGTTTGGGGGATGAAGCCTTTGTGATCCTGCCGCTTTTACTTTCCTGCAAAAATGCTAAGACCGCATAGACAATGGACACCCTTTGCCAACCCATGTGGACGGGCCACGTTTTGCTGGTAGAAATGTGGGTTGGCAATTTTGACAACTTTTTGAAAGGGTTAATGATCCTTTTGTTTAATAATATAACTTTAATCTTTCTGGCTTATCTTGTGTTGTTATCCTTCAATAATCCTCTTATTTCTCAATAACAAGAGTTGAAAAAGTGTTTAATAAACTTAGGATATGATCCTAGATCAAATATCCTCATATTGAAAATTCTCAAAGTGTTTTAGTTCAAGGATCATAGGTTCGGTTGTCAAAGTATAAGGGTTGGTTAGGATAAAGAGTATAGTCAAAAATAATCAAGGATCATACCTGAGGATCCACGTTAGGATCCTATCCTTCAATCAAGATAATCATAGATAAGACTTTGATAGTTAATAAGGATTAAGGACCCTTATATGTTTAGACTTCCAAAACCTGAAAAGTGAGATATAACTTGGGACTAAGCCAATGTAAAAGATAAATTAGTAACTGGGGACGTGCCCAAAGGATAACTGAGAATGATCCCAGAGGATCACTGGGGACAAGCCCATAGGATAACTGGGGACAAGCCCGTAGGATAACTGGGGACAAGCCCAAAGGATCGTATGTAAACTGGAGTATGGCCCTTTCTGGCAACTATCCAAACTTAGTGACATGAAAATGTCAAAACCTTAGCTAACGTGAAAACGTTAGAAACCTTAGGAACGGATGTATGGTGCGTCCACCATTATACGTAGGATCCTAAATATAGCCAGTACGATGAGGTTGTCAGCCCCGAAAGTGGGTACTGGTCCCAAAGACGTGAACTATACCAGGATCATCGTGCGCTGCTGGCGGAAACTGGGGATAATCCCAAGGATAACTGGGGTTGTACCCAAGGATCTGTGGTGCTTTTGGAGATCTTTGACGATTTGCTGAAGATACCTGAACTATCATAACTCAAATGGTTTGTGAGTAGAGGATGAAGGATACATGATCCTTATCCTTAGGCAAAAAGTAAGAGAATGTAATAGTTTTAGGATAAGCATATTACCAGAGTAAGGATCACCGATATCTCCAGGATCCTTCAAGGATACTTCAAATGTAAGGATCACATGCAGGAAGGATCATGTTCACATGAAATATTTCTTTAAGTGAACAGCATTCCAGGCTCTTGGTAACAAGTTTCCTTCCATGGTTAGCAACCTGTATGCCCCCTTTCCTGCTTCAGCTTCAATCAAGTAGGGACCTTCCCATTTTGGTGCTAGCTTCCCGTCAGCAGGATTGATAGTATTTTGAAATGCTTTTCTCAACACCATATCTCCAACTTGGAACTTCCTTATACTGACATTCTTGTTGTAGGCACCAGCCATCCTTTGTTGGTAGCTTGCCATCCTTATCCTAGCTAGATCCCTGTTTTCCTCGATAGTATCCAAATCCTGAGCTAGGATTGTAGCATTTTCTTCGGGATCACGAGCACTTGTTCTAGCAGTTGGGATCACCATCTCTGTTGGGATCACTGCTTCTGCCCCAAATACTAAAGAGAAGGGTGTTTGACCGGTGGCATTCTTGGGAGTTGTCCTATCAGCCCATAGCACATAAGGTAACTCTTCTGCCCATTTCCCTTTCTTGGATCCTAGCTTCTTCTTCAGATTGTTGATGATGATCTTGTTGGATGATTCTGCTTGACCATTGGCTTGTGGGTGAACTGGTGTTGATGTGATAATCTTGATTCCCCAACTGTCACAAAAGTTAGTGGTTCTGCTTCCAATGAATTGGGAGCCATTATCACATACAATTTCAGAGGGAATGCCAAATCTAGTTATAATGTTTCTTTTAATGAAGGATATGACTTCCTTTTCTCTGACTTGAGCGAAGGCTTCAGCTTCTATCCACTTGGAAAAATAGTCAGTCATGGCAAGCATAAATACTTTTCCACCAGGTGCTTTAGGGAGCTTGCCAACTATATCCATTCCCCATCTCATGAATGGCCAAGAGGATGGTATGGGGTGTAGTAATTCAGCTGGTTGGTGAAGGATATTGCTATGTCTTTGGCAAGGATCACACCTCTTAGCATACTCTATAGCATCCCTTTTCATGGTTGGCCAGTAGTATCCTGTTCTAAGGATCCTTGAGAATAATGCCCTGCCCCCAGTGTGGTTTCCACAATCTCCTTCATGGAAGTCCCTCAACACTTCTTCAATTTCAGGATCCTCAATACATCTTAAATATGGTCCTGCAAGGGATCGTTTATATAGCTCATTATTCAAGATTGTGAATTGAGATACCTTGATCCTGAAAGCTCTAGGATTTTCTCCCATTGGAATCTCTCCGTTTTGCAAGTATTTCATTATTGGTGAGATCCATGATCCTGAATAAGGTTGAGCTTCTTCACTAGGGATTACTGCAGTATCCTCTACTATTTCCATGGCCACCTGATTTTCAATAGCAGGAGCCAGGATATGGATGATAGGGATACTTATATCTTCTGGAATCTTCAAGGATGATCCTAGGTTGGCCAATGCATCAGCCCCTGTGTTCTCCTCCCTTGGTACCTGTGTCAAGCTAAAAGAAACAAAAGAGAGTGCCAATTCTTTGACTATCTCTAAATATTTGGTTAGTTTTTCACCTTTAACAGCATAGGATCCGTTAAAGTGATTAGTGATCAATAATGAATCTACATATACGTTAAGATACTTTACCCCCATATCCTTAGCGATTTGTAAGCCAGCAATTAGGGCTTCATACTCAGCCTCATTGTTAGTTGCTTGGAACTCACAGGCTATGGAGTGGGGTATTATGTCCCCCTGTGGCGATTTTAGTAGGATCCCTAGCCCTGTGCCTTTGATATTTGAGGATCCGTCAGTGTGCAGGATCCAAGGATCCTTGGTCTCATCCAGCTGCTGGACCTCCAATTCTGCTTCCTTTTGTAGATCACTACTGAAATCAGCCACAAAGTCAGCTAGTGCTTGAGATTTAATGGCTGTTCTTGGTTCGTATCTTATATCATGGGCACTAAGCTTCACTGCCCACTTAGCCATTCTCCCTGACATGTCCGGTTTCCTGAGGACATTCTTAATTGGAAAATTAGTTTTAACAACAATAGTATGGGTTTCAAAATAATGCCTTAACTTAGTGGAAGCCATGATTAATGCAAGGATAAGTTTTTCGAGGTGTGAGTACCTGGATTCGGCATCAAGTAGACTTTTACTTACATAGTAGATAGGATATTGTGTACCTTCGTGATCCTTAACAAGGACAGCACTTACAGCGGTTGAGGATACCGCCAGATATAAGGATAACACATCTTCTTCTTCCGGTTTTGCTAATGCTGGTGCTGAGGACATATACTCTTTAGGGCTTGTAAAGCATTCTCATGCTTCTCAGTCCATTCGAACTTCTTATTCTTCCTTAGGATATCGTAAAATTCTCTGCATCTCTCTGAGGATTTCGATATGAACCTGTTCAAAGCTGCTATCCTGCCTGTGAGTCTTTTGAACATCCTTGGCATTGGCAGGAGATTTGATATTTATTAATGCTTTGATTTGTTCCGGGCTTGCTTCAATGCCCCTCTGGGTTACCATGTATCCTAAGAACTTTCCTGCCTTAACACCAAAATGGCATTTTGAAGGATTAAGTTTCATGTTGTAACTATCAAGGATATCGAATGCTTCTTCCAAGTCCCTTAGGTGATCCTCAGCTTTCTTTGACTTGACCACCATATCATCTATGTACACCTCCATAGTTTTTCCAATTTGATCTTTGAACATCATATTTACCAGCCTTTGATATGTTGCACCTGCTCGAAGTAATCTCTCTACTTCTTCTTGGATAATGGCATGGCATTCCTTTCTGGTGCAAACTTCCTCCTTTTTTGATGGATTGGTTTGATAGACCTGTCAATGCCAAGTTTGTGAGTAATAATAT
This sequence comes from Helianthus annuus, assembly GCF_002127325.2. Lineage (NCBI taxonomy): Eukaryota > Viridiplantae > Streptophyta > Magnoliopsida > Asterales > Asteraceae > Helianthus > Helianthus annuus. The sequence goes on along the minus strand of NC_035446.2, from coordinate 143,504,186 downwards.
CCTTAGATATACCTGTCATATCTTCATGTTTCCAAGCAAAGGTAGATTTTCTTCTTTTGAGGAAGGATATCATGTCTTCTTTCATCTTGCCAAGGATCCCTGATCCAATATAGATTTTTGATTCAGGATCACTAGGATCCAAGAGGATTTCATCTACATCTTGTTCCCTTGCCTCCAAGACATCCCTTGGAGGATACTGTAATTGCTATTGCTCCCTTGGCTTCGAGGTTGGCTTTCATGGATGAGGTATAACAATCCTTAGCCTCTTGCTGATCACTGTCGATCTTGATTATCCCCCATGGGCTAGGGAGCTTCACACATTGATGGTAGGTAGAAGGAACTGCTTTCATGTCATGTATCCAAGGCCTGCCAAGGATAACGTTGCAACAAGATAAACAGTCAATAACACAAAATTTTTGGTAATTATGTAATCCTTCCACGTAGATTGGGAGTTGATGTCCCCCAGAGTTTTCTTCGTTTCTCCCACTGAATCCTACAAGCACGGAGGATCTTGGTGTGATGTCTGATTCTGGGATTCCCATCTTCTTCAAGACATCAAGCTGGATAATGTTCACTGAGCTCCCTCCGTCAATAAGGATCCTGCGGACAAAATGGTTAGAGATAAAGAGAGTGATAACTAAACTATCATGGTGAGGATCCTGAATGTTAATGCGATCATTCCTCATCAAATGTTATCATCTTCCCTTCTGAGACACTTTGTTGTTCTAATAGGCCTTTCTCCATTATCATTTTTGATTCTTTGCATGTCTTTTGGCCGCCAGAGAAGGATGTACCACAGATGTTGATCCTCCGGATATAAAGTTGATCACTTGTGCGTTTTGCCGGAGGTGCTGGAGCCTTTCAGGGATCCTTTCAGGATCCTGGGTCTTTGTCTTTTTCCCTCCCCTAACAATTCTTTTAGATGCCCCTTGCTTAGCAGGTATCCGATTTCTTTTCTTAAGGCTATGCAATCTTCAGTTAGATGCCCGAAATCCTCATGGTATGCACACCATTTTGACTTGTCTTTAGTCCCGGATGGTTTATCATTCTTCCTGGGCCACCTAGCTTTTTCACCTAGATTCTGCATTGCAAGGATTAGTTCATGATTATCAACGGAAAAACAATATTCTGAGATTGGAGGATATCTTCATCATCCTCTTCTTGGTCAACAGCATGCACATTCTTGTTCTCATTTCTATGGTAGGATTTGAACTTGTTGCTCTTGAAGGAGGATCCTTGCTTATCTTGTTTTGAGGATCCTACTTGTCTCTCCTGGATCCTCTTGTCATCCTCTAGCCGGATAAACCTGAGTGCTCGAG